>NC_143554.1:48402500-49152500 GCF_054136105.1 Typopeltis vanoorti
TTGCAAGGAAAAACTGCCACAGTTTTTGATGCAAACGCCAAAGTGTCTTCTTTTAAGAGGAACTTATGTATTGGTTGGAGTGCGCGGAAAAGGAAGACATAGATTGCTTCCCTCTTACAAAAAGCTTCTTGAATGAAAATAACATCAAGATTCAAGAAAAAATACAGAAAAATATTCAGGCGCATCTCGAAGCTTTGAAAGACTTGTTTGAACATTATTTTCTGACAACTCAAGAGAAGGTGCTGATAACTTTGAATGGGTACTGAATGTGTTCAGCGTGAACAAGAAATCACCCAGCTTAAACTCAGCGGAATACGAGATGCTGTGAGATGTCAAATCCTCATAGATTTGACATCTCACAGCGAACTAAAAATGCATTTCAAAACCAAAGTCTACAGGAGTTTTGGCTGCATTTACAAGATGAATTCAAAATCTTGTCTGAGAAAGCAAAATTAGTACTGCTGCCTTCATCAACTACATATCTCTGTGAAGTGGGATTCTCCGTCTATACAGGTACCAAAACAAAATACAGAAGCCGCTTAAATGCAGACTAGTCATTCACCTGCAATTATCATCAATTGAACCTAAAATATGAAAACTGTGCAAAAAAATGCTACCACAGGTGTCTCATTAGACGTTTATACGTTATTCCATGTTATGTCTTAATTTAGGCCTACTGTTGCACTGTAGTTAGTAAAATTAAATAGGAATAGTCTTCTATAATGAATAATAAAAATTTCGAATAACAAGTAATGAACGAATGTGTATTTGAATTGAATTGGATGTAACGATTAAATTGGAGGAACTGAGTTTATTGTATGGACCTTATTGTAAGACAGATAGAAATTGTCTATCTATATCTCACAATATAAAGATATTGTAAGACATATATTAACTTGTAAGACATACGGTAGAACTAAGGGGCTCCGCCATAGAAATTGATTCTAAAAAGGGCTCCACGAGTCAAAAAGGTTGGGAACCGCTGGTCTACACACCATCTAGTCAAAAATTTAATATCTCCTAGAATGCTTCCTTCTAAATACAAAAATCTTCTGGCTGAACAATAAAATTTCCACAATACAGTATTAGAAAGTATTCAAATGTCATATTGCTGGTCTTCAAATCCATGTTTCTTTCTAACCTTCCATTAACGGTACTTTAATTCATTAATTATAAAAATCAGAATTCTCTTCCCATTGCTGACAGGTGGTGGGTACTGCAAAAAAAAATAAGCTGTTCTGTTGTAATGGAATGCCCAACACATTACATGATCTGTTTCAAATGCGCAGGACAAGAAGGGAAGCTGCAGAATGCATGTTCTACAATTTCCAATTGGTAACAGATTTTCCAATTGGTCACATATTGGATCTCTGATGCTAAAGTACCTCCCCATTTGATGGTATTGACTGGAAGGCATATGCAATTCTCCAAGCAACATTCCTCCTGTTAGGGTATCCTTGGAATCAATAAGTTATGAAACAAAGTGTTGTTGTTAGTACCCAACTGTGGGAGTTTAGCAGTGAAAGAGATTAAAGATTTCTTTATATCAAATTTTACTTTTTTATATGGGAAGAATGTCAATGTCAGGGTATTGTAGCAGTCTTACAGTTAAGCACAGAGAGGTGTAAGATTTAGCAACAATCTTAGCTTTTGGACCTTTAAAATCATTTACAGGGGAAGATGAAAACCCAGATAGTACAGGAGAAGGTCTGCACATATGTGATTAGTCTGCAATATTTTATGGATTTTTTAAGCTGTATTGCTTAAATAGCAGAATTTTTAAGACTGGAAGTCCAAATCCTCCATGCTTCATTGAGAGCTGAAGAAATTCCTTGTTAACAACTTGGTATCAGTATCAGTTGGACAAAAAAAATTACATAGGCTTACTATATAATTGCTTTTCTGCAGCTCTGTGATGTCTGTGATATTTAGTATGTACAACTAAGCAGGAAAGATTAAGGTTTTGAGTACTATGGCTTTAGAAGAAAAGGGAAGTGTCCCTATTT
The DNA here is from genome assembly GCF_054136105.1 of Typopeltis vanoorti. Taxonomy (NCBI): domain Eukaryota; kingdom Metazoa; phylum Arthropoda; class Arachnida; order Uropygi; family Thelyphonidae; genus Typopeltis; species Typopeltis vanoorti. The sequence continues at coordinate 48,404,507 of NC_143554.1, forward strand.
TCCAGTCTTCTAAGGTTTCAACATTCTTGTATATATAAGTTCTAGAACTGGTAATATTGGGTAAGTGGAGAAGGAAATTCCAAGTATAAAGAAGGGTTCTCTCTCTTAGGGGTTAGTCCAAAAGGAATGCCTCCAGGATCCCTTTCCAAAAACTTTTAATTTTGTCTTGTCTTCATTAATAGCTAATCCACTGCTTTTGCTGAATTTCTCCAAAATAATAAAATATATATATATGGAATCATTATCCTATAAAGATCCCACTAAATCATTGGCATATGCTAATAAATTATTTTCTTTTATAGTTGAATGAACTGTTATTCCTTGCACAGCATGTGTATTGTCGACTTCCTGTAAGAAAGGTTCGAGAACCAATGAAAAGAGCAGTGGAATCTTAGTCCACTGCTCTCTTTTTTTTTTGGACAACCTTGCTTGACTCCTTTCCAAATTTTTATTTGGTCTGACAGGAATCCATTAACTAGGAGATGGGTAGTTGAATTGGCATTTGACTCCTAAGTGGATTAGATCACATAGTAGAAATAGATTAAATTCTACTGCTCGACCTGGTACTCTGTGCACCTGTGTGCTTTTAATTATGTATCTCATTCCCACTTTGAGCCTGTTATTGATAATGCAAAAAAACATCTTGTAGTCAGTATTAAATAGAGAAATAGGTCTTCAGCTGCTGAATAAGGTGTGATCTCTATTAGGTTTTGGAATGAGGACAGTATGCCTTGCTACAAATTCACTTGGTATGTGTCCTGATGAGAGAAAAGAATTAAATAGTGTAACTAGAATGTGAAGAATAAAATCCCAGGCCTCACAATAAAGTTCTATCCCTAGACCATCAGGTCCTGGGGATTTTCTTGTCTGGCATTCTTTATAGGCTGTGGTAACTTCAGATGCCATAATGGGTCTGTCAGGTCCATCTTGGATATTATTATTATTATTTTCGTGACACTTCCAAGGAGTCCGAAGACTCATCGCGGGAGGACACCTATTGTACAACTCACCATCTCCACCTCTACACTGAACCTCATCTACATCAGTGCCATCTACTGCCCATCACCACCACAGCTAGTATTTTTTGACTGCAAATTGCATGTGTTCTGAAGGGTTGATATGTCTGTATGCGGGATGAAAAACCCGAGTTTCCGGGAGAAAAAACCCTGCTACCTTCATATGAGATCAACTAACTCACCTTCGATTGAAAAAGTCCATATAAAGATTCCTCCTGTCATAATGAGACTCGAACCTAGGCCTTTTCCAATTGAAGGGTGCAACGTACTGTCATTCTTCCAATTGCGCTACAAACAGGAAAGCCATTAATGTTCCAATAGTTATAATTTCCAACAGTAATATTGTCTTCAAACAGATTTTTATAGTGTTTTTGAAGAAGTCAAGGATGTCTTGAGGGATATGCTTCTCCATCAACGCAGATTTGAGTGATAGTCCTTTCTTTGCGAAATTTAGTGAATTGTCTATTGAAGAATGAAGTTGAAGGGCTATCTGCTAAGTGCTGCTGTATTCTTATTTTAAAATTTCTTTCTTCTACTTGTTTCTACTGAATGTTAATGTTTCTAATGATGTTGCTACATTGTATACCACTGTGTTGGGTTGCTAGGAACCAGTTTCTCTCTTTGTACAGGTCCTTCAACTTTTTTCTTTTAAGGAAAGCCTGTTCATTTCCCCATTCAATCATATTCTGTTTTACTGCTTGTTTGAATTTTAACAAAGTATCTCAATTCCAGGAAACATTATTCCAATTTGAGCAGAGGGTCTGGAATTCAGTTGAAAAGATCAACAAGAACTGGATTATGACATGTTGATGTCAAGATGTTTTATCTGAATTATCCTATTTATAAGGGAAAAAGAGATATAAATTAGATCAAGACTAGCACCAATACCTCGATTTATCTACGTGCAAGCCTACGTGTATTAGGATTACGAATTCTCAATATGTCTACTAGCTGAGATTGTAGAGACATATTCTGAACTGTGCAAATCTCACTTTTCAACTCCTGGAGTGTCCTACTATTTTGTCTAATGAGGGTTTTCAGTACAATTCCAGTCTCCAGCTGCTATGATGTAGTGGGCACTGTATAAATATAGCTCCAATTCCTGGAAGAATTTTCTTCTAACTGCATTGGATGGTGCACACAAACATTTATAAACCTTATTACATATCCACAGAATTTTCAGCCTATTGTCAAAATTCTCCTTTCTGCATCCCTTTCGATATTACAGAATGACCCAAGGAGAGGGTCAAGAATAAGAACTCCTACTCTAGTCCTGTTAAATCTTCCAAAGCTCCGATAAGAAAGAAGTGGATATCTATCTGTGAAAGTTTTTGTATCTTTTTTATACCTGCAGAAGTATGTTTCTTGGAGAAACAAAAATCTGATATTAATCATAACATAAGTTTCCATATAGTTTCTTGTTTAATTTGCCTGTGGAATCCTCATACATTTCATAAGGCAATGCAGAAAGGAGATGCTATGTTTAGTAGTCACTGGTAAGTCTTTAACTTCTACATTTTGGATGAACCCGATGAAGTCATCAATATGTGAAGAAGCAATTGTGTAGTCTGCTTCTTGTGAACTGCTTTCCAGTTTTTTACAGTTGCTTTCCATTATTTCAATTTCATGCCTATCATTCTTGATTTGGAAGATAGTTATTTTCTTTTCATGTAGATGATAATCTAACTAACAAAACTTTGAATCAGTAAACTTTATTATTATTTATCAAATTGAGAGAACTTTGAATCAGTAAACTATGATTTTTTCTTTACTTGTATCTCTTGCTTTTCCTTTATTAGATGCAATAACCTGAAGATCTCATCAGGTTCATCCAAAATCTAGAACTTAAAGACTTACCAGTGACACTTCACTAATCATATCATGAGATGGTTCTTCATAGTCCATAAAGTCTTCTGAGCCTGAAGAGATTTCATTTGATGATCTGCAACCTTGTCCATCTTTACATTTTTTATTACTGCTTTTTCTTTTAGATGTACTTCGTTTTTCTAATTTTTTTTTTATTTATCCTCAATATTTTTTATTAATTCATCTTTGCTTTTTGATGATTTTATCACATGTTAAGTTCTTTCAGTTGTCTTACTTGCTTTTCTGTTTCTTCTCCAGTTTCAACCTTTACTGAGGTCTCAAGATGAGACCTCAGTAAAGTTTGAAACTCAGTGGAAGCCAGACCCAGAAGTGATACCAAGGTTGAATTAATGCAGAAGTCATATTTCCATATGCAAGTAATCAAAAGGTGTCATATATTATTACTAAAATACTCTTGATTAGGGATAGATGGTGAACGTTTTTTCACTTGTTTATATTTTAAATTAAAGATGCGAAGAAATTATATTCTTGGTTTCATCTTTTATCCAAGTGTAAGAAACAAGGTTTGTAAGTGAAGTAACTTCGTTACTGGGATACTTGTATATAGAGGCTCATAATTTCACATCAATTGCCTTGTGTCCCATAATACAATGCACATATCCTTATGGACATCCTTAAGTATTTACTTGGTTTCCCATTCTTCCTTTTTTTATTTTATTCAACATCGTTCTTTACATTTTGTATTTTTAAATAGCATGATTTCTTATTTTTAATTGTTTCTATTTCTGTATTATTCCACATACATACTTTATTAGTAGTAGTAACAGTAGTAGTAGTAACATTTGACTCCCAAGGCAAACACTCTTTGTAGGAGGTCCATACACTTGGAAGCAAAAAGATTATTGAACTGTGCCTTAAATCTATTCAGAGTTGCTGCATTCACCATGCTTTCCATGTGGTGAGTGTTGTTAGGTGTGAATGGTTAATAAAAGACAAAAATATATGTACAGCAAGATTGTCTTTCGTGGATGCAGTCTTAACAGTTAATTAAAAATGCAAATCATTTTGTGTTTCTACTTGGCATAACAACTTGGAAGAACAAAATGCAGATTACACAATAATAAGAAAAAATATGCTTTCGTGTAACCTGCATTTTAATCTTCTCATATGCGAACTAGAAATGCAAAATACAAACAACAGCTTGTTTCAAAAGTTACTGGATAGGGAAGACAAAAACTGTTGGAATAAGTGAGATATGTGTAGATGTGGATGACATCCTAACAGGAATAGATATGGAAGTGTATAATGCATTCTGTGAAGATAGAAAGGGTAAAATGGGAGGTGGAGTGCTATTGATGGTAGAAAAAGAGTTATGTCCATATAAGGTAGAGATGCAACAGGGGAGTGGTAGTGGTTTTATGTGGTATGGTGTGAGATAGAGATGAATAGAAGGAAATGTTTTGTTGGATGTTGCTATAGGCCTGGTAATGTCGAGGATAGCGACAAAAATGTATAAGCAAATTAGCCAATCAAATGGGAAATAGTGATCACTATGGATGATTGTAATTACAGCAATATAGATTGGGATGAACATATAGCAACTGCAACAACTGCAAGTAAAAAAATTAGTTTCTGAATTTTTTGAGGGACAACTAAATCAGTAAGTAACAGAGAGCACATGAGTATTGTGGGTCTTCGAGTTGATAATCTCATCCCTCCAGTTGGTGAGAATGACCATCAAGTGATTACCTTGATGTTTACCAGTCATATGAGAAATTTTGTAAGGGAATTAAAAGTCTAGGGATTATGAGAAATTCAGGAGGTAGCTTGTGGCTATGCCATGAAATCAGGAGTTGGATGGAAAGGAGATCAATGCTGCTTGGATGATATTCAAGAACAACTGTCTAGTTAAAGCAATGTCTAAATATATTCCAAAGGTCAGAAGGTTAAATAAGGTACATGTGAAATGGATGCATGAAGAGATTAAGCAAGCAATACAGAGAAAAAAAAAGGCATTATGGAGGACACATAAGGGTAGTGGTCATAATCAATTCCATGAGGAATACAGGAAGGCAAGGAGGGTGACTCAGTTGGTAAGAGTAGAAGTTAGTTCATCAGCCAGAAAAAATAATCCTAGGAAGTTCTTAGTTCTTTGGATATGCAGTCTACAAAAAAAAGAATGATTATGGTAGGATGGTAATCATTGGAGAAAATGATATATGGACAACTGCTGTAGAGGATATTTAATAAGCAGTTCATAAAGGTCTTTCATTCATGTGAATGTGACATCATGGAGAGTGTGAGAGCAGTGGATCAAGAGGAGGAGAGACTGACTGCAAGTGAGCAAGAGATATATGGGGAAGTGAGTAAACTTGATATTAATAAGGCTGTGGGACTTGATGATTTTTCAATGCATATTTTGAAGGAATGTGCCAGGGAGCTGACATCTACCCTGACATATTTTGTTTAATATGAGTTTTACACTGAGTCAAGTTCCAAAGGAGTGGAATGGAATGAAGACAAGATTGTACTGCTTCATAAAGTAGTTGACAGAACTCAAGTATCAAATTATAGGCCAATCTGTGTCAGGTGTTGTGGTTAAAGTGTTAGAGATGCTGATGAGAATCAGGATTCACAACTGGGTTGACAACAATGGTATTATCTTTCATGGACAGAATGAATTTGCTAAAGGGAGGCTACTTACATATTACACTTACATGTAATATGTAAGTAGCAAAAGGAATTTGCTACTTACATATTACAATAAGGTGACAGCAGCGGACATGGGAGATAGATACACAGTAGTATAATTAGACTTTTGCAAAGGGTTTTGATAAATTACCGGATGATAAGTTGATAGTCAAACTAGAGTGGAAGGGGTCGGATATTAGACTAGTGCATTGAGTCGGAGATTAGCTATCTGACAGGTATCAGCAAGTTGTGTATGGGGGGGGGGTAGCAATATCCCTAAAGAGGAAAATCACTAGGGGGGGGGTTGTTTTAGGGCCATTGCTGTTTAACCTGTGTGCTAATGATATTGGCCAATGATTTGGATGGGGATATTCAGTTGTTTTGCAGATGTTACAAAGTTGGGATGAACTATGAAGAGTAAGTAGAGAAGATGTTGTGGACTTACAAGAAGACTAGAATAGTCCGAGTGAATGAGTACAGAAGTGGGGATGCCAGTTCAATGTTATGAAATGTAAGGTTTTAAAATTTGAAAAACAAAGACAAGATGTAGAATTTACCCTTGGTGGAGATATATTGTTGAGGTAGAGGAAATAAAAGATCTTGGGATGATAGTGGATAAGGATCAAAAATTTAGAGCACATACTGCCAAAATTTTGAGGTTAATACAACAAATTCTGGCAATGATACAGAGGACACTGACTTATCTAGGCAAGGAGAGTCTGATTCCATTGTATATGCCTTGATTAGGCCATTATATAGACTACTGTGCACAGACTTGATTACCTGGTTTTCAAGGGATGAGGAGATATTGGAAAGGGTCCAGAGGGGGTAGATGCTGATCTCTGGAACGATATGAAGAAAGGTTGAGAAGATGCAATTTACAGAGCCTACTGGATAGGAGGAAGAGAGGTGGTATAACAGACATGTACAAGTTGGTAAGGAGTTGTTATAGGATTAAAACTGAAGAGGAAAAAAGTATCTGACTAGCATTTAAATCTGAATATTTTCATTATATTTCAGTGTGATGTATTATCCTTTGAATCGATTGCTCATTACTGCCCATCTCACATTTAATTGTTCATGAACAAAAATTTCATAAAATGGGGGGAGATTCAAGAACTAGTGATCATCCCTGGAAGCTGTATAAGGAGGATGTGAGCAAGGGGTGTTTTTTTTTTTTTTTGTATATATATAGAGAGAGTTATGAATGGTTGGAATGTCTTGCTTGAAATTCTAGTGTCTGCAGAGAATTTGAATGTATTTAAGGCATGGTATGATGAGCTGTGTGTAACAAAGGGACCTCCCATGACGTATTTTTGACTCCATGGGGATCTTAGGAGATGATGATGATGATGATGATAATAATAATAATATTACATGTATTTTTATGGCAAAATAAGTCATGCATTTGCCTACTCCATTGCTTAGAAATCTGCATTCCACTTTTATGCTTACCTGTTAATTTTTTTTTTTTGATTAGTGCTTAAAATTAGGTTTGTGCAGTATCTCCTTATATGAGAAAAAGTATCTGACTAGCATTTAAATCTGAATATTTTCATTATATTTCAGTGTGATGTATTATCCTTTGAATTGATTACTCATAACCTGCCCATCTCACATTTAATTGTTCATGAATAAAAACAGCAGATAATAAGCATGTTAGGAAAATTAGGAAGGTCTTGGAAAAAATGATATAAGAATAAACCCAGAATGCGTAAATATCAATATATAAATTATAACTAACTTGCAATGTACAAAACTACAAATAAGTAAGTAAAACTAGCAAAGATTGATACCTTTTTAAAATTTTTATTTGTGTCTGTAAGAACAATTTCTCTTTCAATTTGGCCATCATCATCTTCTACAGATAACCAATGTTCACATTCAAAATGATAGTGTTTCTCTGAAAAAATGGTAACAAATTTTATTGGCATATTTATTTTTATACTTTATAAATGACCTTCCATGTGATATAAAAAACAACATAGAATGCAGTTCTGAAAATGGCTTTGTTTGCTTTTGTCCCGTTAACAGTAACGATTAATATCATCATACTGACACATTTAACTAATGCGATTGCAATTTTACTTCACTGACAAAATCACACATTAATATCTGAAATACTAATAAGCTAAGAAGTTAATCTGAAAACTATATTATTTATTTATTTTTATATAAAGTATAGCATTTTTATAGTAACAGTTGTCTTTAATTTGGAAAGACTTGTGTTCAAATCTTGTTTAGAATATGAAATACATTTATGAAAACTTTCAAACCAAAGGTGATTTAGGTGAGAATTAGTCAGATTTTCTAATCTGAAGGCGAAAAAGTGAAAGGGTGGTTACTTAAATATAAAGAGCTAATAAGCTTCATTTCGGCAATATAAACATTATTTAAATTAAGGGGATATTAAATACCACATTGTTTTAAAACCGAATAAGAAACTCAAAGATTGGAATCAGAGAGTTTCTTGCCAAATATAGTAAACCATAAAGAGATCAGAACTTCTCCACCTTTGCTACGAGTTGTCCGGTATTGTACTAGGGTCAATTGCATTAGCTCATGCTAGTGGTCGCCGATACTTTATAGTTTACTATATTCGGCAAGAAACTCTCTGATTCCAATCTTTGAGTTTCTTATTTGGTTTTAAAACAATGTGGGATTTATATCCCCTTAATTTAAATAAATAGTGAAAGGGTGGTTATCATATGCTTAGGTATAGTTTCGGTGCAAGACAGCCTGATAGTATTATGATAAAGAAAAGTAGATGGACAATATCAGAGATAAAGAAAAAGGCATCAGTTCTTTTATAACATTGTATAGCCAAAAGCTCTCTTTTTTGCCAATCCCATGTAGCTTAACAACAAAAAGTCAACTGGAACTGAAATCCAGAGACGACTGATACCCAGGTGGTTAGTAGTTTCTAAGTTTAACTCCCTTCACAATTGACCTTTAGTGGCTGGGATTGCTCTCGTAAATCTCTCATGAATATTGCACAACATGGATGGTCAAAATTTTGGTATCTTGTAGTACCCTTCTATCTAAATATAAACTGAGGGACAACAATAGAATTTTTATAGTACAATGTTCTAAAACATTTGGATGTGATATATCCACTTTTCAAAGCCATGTTTTTCTAACTTTCCATAAATGATATTTTAACTCATTAATTATAAATATCAAAATTCTTTTTGATGTTTATAATTACAAACATTGTTTTTCTGGGAGTAATGGAATATCCTTCAGCACATTACTAACTTCAGATTACGCAGATTCCATCCATCCATCAGTGGTCCTAACAGGCACTTAAGCACCGACAACCTTCCAACTATTCTTGGACTTCGCAACCACAACTCAGGGATAAGGTGGTTAGTCCTAGGCCTCCCAGTGTGTCCTATGTCTGTGGGTGCGTGTATTTGTGGGGCTGGTTTGCCTGTTCTGGAGGATGAAAAACCAGAGTTTTCAGACCCGACCCTACCCTACCTCCATATGAGATCAGCTAACTCACCTTTTGCCAAAAGAGACCAGATAAGGCCTGGTCAGCCTGGTTGGCCAAGTGGTTAGCGTATTCGCTCTCTAGCCAAAAGGCTGTGGGTTTGAATCCCACCATGGGAATGGATGCTTGTGATTGTCTGTGAAAATACTAGTAGTGGTGGTGATGGTCAGTAAATGCCATCGGTGTAGTTGTGGTTCATTGTGGTTAGTGTATTGAGTGGTGGAGACAGAGTTGTAGAGTAGGTGCCCTTCCTCGATGAGGCTTTGGACTCCCTGGAGGTGTCAAGTAATAATAATAAAGGTTCCTCACATCACTGGCAGGAATCAAACCAAGGTCTTTCTGAACAAAGGGCTTCGCCTATATTGACTGAGCTATGGAGGATCAGTTTTTGCAGATTATGCCTTCTAATTATTTTGTGTAGGGGAAGCTGTAGAATACATGTGCTATCATTTTTGATCATTTTTCATCACAGATTTGATCTCTGATGTTAAAATACTTCTATTTTGATGGCATTTACTGGCAAGCAACCATATGCAATTCCAAGCAAGATCCCTCCTATAGGTTTTTAGAACTTCATTATGCTATTAAGCAGAGTATCACTGTTATTACCCAACTATGCATATTTGTGGTCAAAGAGGTTAAATATTATCTTATACCAGGTTCTGCTGTTATTACCGGAATAACCACAATAGTGCAGCAATCCTGCAGTAAACTCAGAATGTTGCCATATTAGGAACAATTCCAACCGCTATTCCATTATAATAATTTATTCAAAATACAGTAAAAAATCCTTTTTTACACTTTTCAGGGGACTGATGGAAAAACGTGCAAATAGAAGGAAATGTAAAAAAACATTAAAAAAAGGCTAAAAGATGACTTACTGCTAGTATGCGAGTCTACATACTAGATTACAAAATTTAATAACTGAAAATAAATGAATTTACAATTACTTACATTTATCTATTTAAAAAAATCTTTAATTGTTGATTGTTTTTGCTTTTTGTTTTTTTTGATATAGTGCCAGATTGCTTTGCATTGAGTTCAATGCTTGACCTGTTTTTTACTATCATGTTCAAAGTGGGCACGGAGAGTTCAAGATCTTTTGCTAAATGCACCTGTGTTACGGCATGCCAATCTATACGTCGCAGAATTGCCATCTTTTCTTCTACCAAAATACATTTTCTGTCTTTTTTCTCCATGAAAAAGCAACTTTCACATGCTAAATTATGTATCAGAAATTCTGCAATAACAACTCATACTGTGATTGAAAAATCACGGTATCGCTCATCACTACTGCAAGTGTGCAGATCACCGTGATGGCGGAAACAAAACTACAGCCAAAAGCAATGCCATCTGGGAACAGAAATGCACAGATTTCCGCAGAAATCGATTTGAAAATCAGTATTGCCACCCGAGAAAAAAAACGCAAATCACGGAAAATAACGTCCACATCAAGTTGTTAATGGTGGGAAAACAATATATCATAAGAATAGGCCTTAAGACGGGACCAACGGAAAATGACGTAAATGGCAGGAAAACGTAAATTGCGGGAACGTATAAACGGGGTTTTACTGTGGTAGGATATGAAACTTAGATAACCAGGGAAAGTCTACATACATATGATTGGTCTGTAATATTTTATGGATTTCTGAAGCTGTATTGCTTAAATAACAATTTTAATACTGGAAGCTGAAATCCCTTTTATAAAAAAATCCCTTTAACAAAAATCCAAAGAAATCCCTTTTTAACTACATTATCAGCAGACCAAAATTGCACAGATTTGTCATACATTCATTTTCTTTGGCTTCTGTGATATACATAATTTTAATTATGTACAGCTGAGCAAATAGGATTATCGGTGTAAATGCTGTGACTATAAGACAATGAAAGTGACTAGATTTTTCAATCTTCTAAGGTTTATGCTTTCTTGAACTGACAGTATTTGAAAAGGAAATTCCAAGTATGGCGAGAGGTTCATAATTAGGGATTAGTCCAAAGAGAATAGAATACCTTAAACAGCCTATCATCCAAAAACAATTAATTTTGTCTTAGTGACAATCAGTCCACTGACAGCTGAATTTTTACAAAATATCAAAAAAAAAATGTATATTGAATTATTATTCTTCAAAGTGCCTATTATATCATTTAATACTTAAATTTATCTTCATAGTTGAGGGGACTGTTATCCCTTGCAAAGCATACAATTTGTTGATTTCCTGTAAAAACATAACCTTGTTTGACTACTTTTTTAAATTTTGACTGGTTCCAATAAGAACCCATTGACTAGGAGGTGCATACTTGTATTAGTATAGGCTCCTTTGATGATGGATACCTGTTGCCTACTCCAATGTGCTGGATGGTGTGGACTAGAAAGTGATGCTCAAGTAAGATTCATCGAGAGCACTACAGGATGTTTTATATTTATATATTTTACATATTATATATATTAATAACATAGAATAGATCATATACCAGGACTTAAAATCTACTGCATAGTCTGGAACTTCATACATTTGTTTGTGTGCTTTTGATTATGCATCTCTCATCCTTATTTCAAGTTGTTTATAATGATGCAAAACGGGGTCTTGGAATCAGTATGCCTGCTTCAGAGAAATAGACTCCAGTTGTTGATTAAGATATAAACTCCATTTGGAAGGAAGACAGTATTATTCTGACTACAAATCTGCCTAGTGTGTGACCTATAGAGAAAAAGGAATTAAAGAATATAACTAGAATTAGAAGAATAAATTCCCAGGCCTCACAGTAAAGTTACATTCATCTGTACAATTCTGGGATTCTGTCTGGCATTCTTTAGAATGCCAGACAGAATCCCAGATAGCTGTTTTAATGGGTGTGTAAAAGCTATATGAACAGGATATGAACAAGAGAGACATTAATGTTCTAAGAGTTGTAATTTTTTTCATGCTCTTGTCTTTCAAACATGTTCACAGAGTTTCTGAAGGAAATTAAGGATGAGTTGTGTGGTGTCCATGTCTTCACCATCCATGTTGATTTCAGTGGAGTTCCTTTCCTCACAGAATTTGGTGTGTTTACGAATGTAGCTGAAGGTATGTCTACTAAGTGTAACCATTTTCATTTTTCTTCTAAATTCTTTGCTTGTTTCTACCTTTTGGATCTATCTCTAAGTTTGTTTCTGATGATGTCACTACATTTTATACTTGCAATGATTTGCTATGAAACAGCTATTTGCTCTCTCTCTCTCTCTCTCTCTACAGGCCATTCAACTTTTTCCTTTAAAGGAAAGCACATGTATTTCCACATTCTATCATGCTCTTCTACTGCTTCTTTGAATTATGATCTTGCATCTCAGGCCTAGCTAACATTATTCCAATTGAAAGTGGATCTGGAATTTCAATAAAATGATTGACAGGACATCTGGCAGAAGTATTCACTGGCTGGAACTTATCTCTTCTTGTCATTACAGTACATTATGAAGCAAAATTTATGCAAAACTGGATTATGATCTGACATGATGTTTGAACTCAATGAATCTGTTTATAAAAGAAGAGGAGATATAAATCTAATCAAGCCAGGAACCAATACCTTGATTTGATGTAAACCTGTAAATCATTACACCTACTAGCTGAGCACTTCCCTCAGTTTAGTTGTGCATATCCTACTTTTCCACTTTGAAATTAATCTCCTATTTTGGCTAATGCCAGGTTTGCAATACAGTTCTAGTATCTTGCTATAATGTTGAAGGAACTGTATAGGTATGGTCACAATTCCTGGAAGGATCACCATCTAACTGTTAAGCTGGATGGAGCATATACAATTATAAACCTTATTACACATCCATGGTATTTTCAATCTACTGTCATGATTCACTCTTCTGTATCAATTTGTATATTACAGAAAAATCCAAGATGGGGACAAAAATATGAATCCCCTCATGAGCCCTGTTAGACCTTATAAAGTTCCAATAGATAGGTGTGGGTATGTCTGTTAAAGTTTTTTTTTTTCCCTGTTTAGTTCTACAGATATAAAGTAGATCACTTGAGAAACAGCAACCTATTATCATGGCTTAGCACATTTCCACATGATTTTTTTTAATGCAACTCCCTCCCATGGAAAAAAAAAAAAAAGTAAACCTATAATACATTAGTACTACAGGTCAAGTATGGATATATATATTTTTTTTTATTAATTTTTAAATATTTTTTTGTATTTTTTTTTATTTACTTTTGTTTTACACAGTCTGGAAAACCTGCTCTAGACTGAACACAGAGCTTTTCTCAAGTCCACTAAGGTTTCCAGTAAGTGGAATGGTGGCTTTATGCCAGATGGTGAAATTCATCTCCTATTAATGGCTCACAGGCATTCATAAAGATCCATGCCCATGACAGGATCAGAATCCATGACCTGCTGGTTGGAGCTATGTCTCAGAAAGGAAGGCGACCAGGGTTTTGTTCTTGGCCCCTACTGTTTAACATATTTGTTAATTATATTTCATGGGGATTGACTGGGGGATCTTTAAATGTTTTCCAATGATGCAAAATTAGGTATAATCATCAGCAGTAGTGCTGATGTTAATTATCTTCAGAAGATTTGAACAGACTTTTAGGTTGGACAAATGAGTGGGGTTGCAGTTTCATTGTCAGTAAGTGCAAGGTGTTACACTTTGGGATACAGAGATATAAGGCTATATACTTTATTGCTGAAGCTGTACTACAGGAAGTGGATAAGATTTGGGATCTTGGAGTGATGGTGGACAGTGGACTCACTTTCTGAGGGCATATCACACATGTTGCAAAGACTGCACCTCGTATTGCTGCTGTAATAAAATGGGCCTTGACATGTAGGCATAAGGAGGTGGTGTATTGTGACTCAGATTTGGTCACCTAGTTTTCAATATGATGTGGAAACACTAGAGAGGGTCCAAAGATGAATAATCAAAGGGATATCAGGACTCTGGAGTGATGGTTATGAAGAGCATTTGAGAGAATGTTGATTACAGAGGTTGGTGGATAGGAAGAAAAGAGGAGATATGATAGATACCTTCAAGTTACTTAAGGGATTCTATCGGATTAAAAAAAAAAATTATAAAAAGAGTGGATGTTAAGATGGAAACAATGGAGAGCTATTCCTGGAAGTTGTAAAGAAATGTGGTGAGGAATGGAGTGAGGAGTAGATTTTTTATGTGGAAAGTTGTTAGTGAGTTCAATTTGAATGTGTTGTGAGTGTAGGTAGCATAAATAACTTCAAACCTCATTATGATAGACATATTACGTTGTATTAAATTTAGTTTAATCCTTTATCCAAGTGTGAGCAAACAAAGTTTGTGCCTGAAAATATCTTCAGGACTGGGGTAAGGTAGTACAACACCGGGCAACTCATAGCAAAGGTGGACCAAGCTAACATCACTCCTATCTCAGTATCTCCCATAATGCAAAACAGCAAAACACATCTCCTTGCGGATATGTATAATGTTATGCATTAAGGGAAGGGCCACTACCCAGACTAGTTTCAACCTTTATTGAGGTCTCTTCAGTGGGAGCCAGGCCCAGAAGTGGAGATACCAGGCAGAAGCAATTGGTCCAACTTTGCTACGAGTTGCCCGGTGTTGTACTACTTTACCCCAGTCCTGAAGATATTTTCAGGCGCAAACTTTGTTTGCTCACACTTGGATAAAGGATTAAACTAAATTTAGTATGGTCTAACCAAGTGAAAAATAAACTTTCAACATGTTGCTGGTTGAGTGAGACTCCACAATGAGTCTGTTGACTTCATGGAGGTTACCAAATAATAATCCCTTCATTATCTGTCTAATAATCTGCTTTAATCTAACAATTTTGAAGATTAATTAAACGAAGATTAATATTATTTTCAATATCCTCTTTAGTGGAGACTACTTTGCTTTTTGTTAGTATTCTGTTTCTTCTGTGTTTTTGGTGCCATTTTACAGCTGTATTTCACAATAAAATATGTTATAAAGACACTAAGTACTCCAAAAACACGGAACTCTAATAGATTATAAAATACTAATTTTTTAAGAAAAAACATAAGAAAACAGACAAAATCACAATTTTACATGAGTGCTAAATACATCAGCCATTCACAATATTACCTTGAACCTAGACTGCATCTAAATGTGATCTTTTATCATTTTTCATAATCAAATGATGCAAAGATTTAGGTTTGGCAATCTCAAAGGCCAGGTAACAGAGATACTTCTACACCTTCAAATTCAGAAGAGTACAGACAAATATCATTCATTAAATGTAGAGAAAGAGGGAGAGAATGAAAGATATCCTTGTTTGTAAACAAAATGTGAATATTAAGTCAATGTTTTGGATTTTGATTAAAATATTTATAGAATCTACACTGTTCTACTTCAATCTGTCAGAGTGTCTGTATGAAATCTCATGCTATTCTCATTCCAAATCTAAATGAAGACTTCTTATTAACAATGTTCTTCTTGGATGTTGAATAGGTCCTACATGATCATTCACAAGTTTGATACTATTCTAGCAAATTTCCCACATACCTTAGCAAAAAATTAACAATATCTGCACAATACTCTTCTATAAATTCATTTCCAGTTAATTATTCCATTCATTCTCCACTCTCCAAGCAAAAGAATCTAGTTCTCACACCTTTGCTAACCATAAAAGCATAGCTGCTATTTGGACAAGCTGCAAATTTCCTGCTTTTTGCCCATTCAAATTCTGTTTTGGAAGCATTGATAAATTTATTGCATCTGTTTTGGGTTTCAGTATAAGCATCGAAGAAGGATGGAATTCTTGATTTGAGCCAGTTGTATGCCTGATTTTTCATTTGATGATTTTTGAAAATGAAAATGATTTTTCATTTTCAAGGAGACCCAAATATTATGCTAAGAACTATCCAATATCTGTTACTCTGTTATAAATTTATTTCCAGTTAATTATTCCATCCATTCTCCACTTTCCAAGCAAAAAAAACTAGTCCTCATACCTTTGCTAATCATAAAAGCATAACTGCCATTTGGACAGGATGCAAGTTTCCTGCTTTTTTTGCTCATTCAAATTCTGTGTTGGAAGCATTGATAATTTTCTTGCATCTGTTTCGGGCTTCAGTATAGGCATTGAAGGAGGATGGAGTTCTGGATTTGAGCCAGTTGTATGCCTGACTTTTCATTTGTACAGCCTTGTTACATCTTTTGGAGAACCAGGGTTTAGAAAGAGGGATGGCAGTTCAGAGAAGTGTGGGGAATGTATGTTTTCGTGCCAGTGAGGATTACTTTTGTGATACATTCAGTGCATATGTTTGGATTGGAAGAAGAAACAATAGTCCAACCATGGGAATGAAGTATAGTAGTCTCGGAGGCTGTCCCATTTGGCACTGTTATAATGCTAAACTACTTTTGTGTGGGAGTAATTGTGTAAGCATTATTGTATGGGGGGAGGAGATGAGCACTAGGTTATGGTCAAAATTTCCCAGGGGGAGGCTCACTATATTCACTGCATATTTGGAAGGGTTATTGGTAAGGAAGAGATCTTGGGTATTTGGGGAGTAGTTTGGGTTACCTGGTATTCTGGTTGGCTCGTGGACAATTTGTATAAGGTTGTTAGTGATGGCAAATGTTTCAGCGTATCTGCCTGCAGGATCTATACAATTGGAAGAGGAAAGCCAGTTGATGTTATGGACATTAAAATCACCTAGGAGGATTTCATTGTTAGGAGAGTGGGACTGGAGAAAATCAACTTTTAAGGAGAGGAAATTAAAGAGCTCAGAGTGGTTGGTGGTATTAGGAGAGTGATAGATGAATTTGACTGAGTAGGGGAGGGATATTTTCAACCAAAGAAGGTCGAAGTTGGGTGATTCTAGCTTAGGTACTCACTGACAGGGTATATGCACAGATGACACCCTTGGGCCGAAAGGAGTTACATAGTGTATAGTTTTGAAAGGTTGAGATGGATAGTGCTCGGGGAAGATAGGATTTAAGTTTCTGTTAAAAAGAGTAGGTGGGACTTGGTGAACTGCAGATGGTAGTGGACACTATTAAGGTTGGAGTTGTGGCCACAGATGTTGGTGAAGTGGATATGCAAGGTTCTGTGAGGCATGGATTTGACAGTAAGGGTGTTGCACATTTCCTATGCAGTGCCTGCCTACTGGTCTGCTTGGTGGCTACTAGTGTCTTCACTTGATTTTTTGCGCTAGTTTGGTTTATTTGTAGTCTATGATCTAACTGTCGTCTCCATTTTGGCGTTTTTTCTTCTAGTTGTCTTTGGAGTTGGTGTCTTTGTTCCCTCTGGCCAAAAGTTAAATCAGGTCGAATATGTAAGCACGATTGAGGGCAAGTGTCCTTTAGCTTGTTATTTATCACCATCATTAGTTTGGATGTGTTTGCTGATGTGTCACAAAACACTTTCACAACGTGAAAAGCTCCTTTCTTTTGTTTCTGTATCTGAAACAATGGTATTTGACGACATTTCTGGGATTGAAGTTGCATTTGCCTACTAATTTGCCAACATTTTCTTTTAATGATTTACCATTTTTTCACTGAAAAAAAGTTCAGGATAATGACGTTGAGTCTCCTATTTTCGGCCTCGAATGACTCATGTACCATTGATGTGATTAGATCATGAAGTTTGTTAGCAGACAAGGGTGCACTTGCAATCGGGTATTGGTAGGCGAGTATCTCCAGCTTAGTTTCCAACTTTCAGATTTTGGAGGAGAAAGTATCATGATAGTATTAAGGTGTTGTTCAAGGTTTTCAACTCATTTGCCTAGTTTAATAGCTGTATTATGAAAGAGAGGCACATAGAACAGAAGAAGGGCTGGTTGAGATCACTAAAAAGCTTGTGCACTGATTCATCTACACGATTATGTACATTACCTGTTATTAATCATTTTTTAGTTTATTTTTATTCCTATATTTTTCTAATAAGTTAAATGAAAGAATTTTCATTTAACTAGAAGAATAGTCAATTGAAAAAAAATAATATTATATCCCATCTGGTTCATTCTTTGAAGTAATATCAACAACAAAAAAACTTTTCTATTAACCACCTTACCGGCCATTAAAGATCAAATACACATCCTCAAAAGCTTCGTATCCATCATAAATTTCAATGTAATCAATGGTATTACAATTTTAATATGCACTTTGCATCCATGGAAATGTGGGCATATATATACATCCTGGCCGGTACCTTGGTTAAAGCATGACAGTAAAACAGCTGAAGAAATTACAAGAACAATTCATAATGTCATTTAAATTCACTTCTGACCACTGGCATTCAAAATTAGACAAGATCAGAACAGTGTGTCCAATTTAGTTGACTGATCGACCTCTGGGGAAAAAAAAATCACTAAATGTTGCATGTGTTTGAAATGACTAGAGAATATTTGCCTGAATAATCAATACAAGTGATAGAAGAAAATTAAAAAGGACAAATAGTTTTCTGTATAAGAAATGAAGTAAAGATTACACAGATGCAAATGAAACAATTGGAAGGTTAGACATAAAGTAAAACAACAGTTTTGGCAAGACAATTCAATGAAACATTTTTCTTTTCTAAATACATAACATTTTCTTAAGAATGGTATCATTTATCAAAGAATCTCAGTATCTTAAAGGCACATGCTATATTTCATTTTTAAATTAGAAAGTGATTTCCTTGAGAAAATAAGATTTACATGGCAATAATTATAACTTACGTATTAATAAATCTGTAACAGTTACATTTTTTAGAAACCAAGATGGTGATGTTCCTTTATTGTTATGCCATACTTGAACTTTTAATAATGGACCCAAACTAGTTTTTGTGCTAAAAAAAGTAAAATCAAATTATGAAACTGCATGCTGATAAATGCACATTAACAACTTCCTAGATATTTGAAACTTTACTTCAAGTAATATATTAAAAGTTATAATACTGCTTGTCTATATTATTATAATTACAGTTGACTCATTATAGCAAACTCAAAGGAACCACAGGAACAGTTTGTTATAGTAGATAGTTTGCTATACTGAATTTCTTTTAGCATAACATTGTACTTGCCACACATTAATTGGAACTTTTCATTAATCACATCCTCTGATAAAATGAACAGATCAAACACTCTAGATCCTCACATTTCCTCCTTTATATACTGCCCAAGGCAGTTGTCTCAAAGAGCCAAAGAAATTCATTTTCCTTATTCCCAAATGCTATCTCTTCATTTTAATCTGTATTACCATAAATAAAATCACCCATAATAATCAACCTTCCCTTGTTCACTAGCCCAAATTGCATTTATATTTCTTCATTATTACCCTCCACATTCCCTGGCCTATAGGAACATCTGACTAAACATCTCTTCCTGTCAACCTTCACCTCATACCACACTCAAAACCACAGCCACTATTTCCATCTTTCATGTCTGATGTGGCCATAATTTCTTCTTCTATCATCAGTAGTACTCCCTGCTTCCCTTCTTCCTTTCTATCCTCTTGAAAAACAATGTACCATTCCATTTCTATTCTCATCAGGATATCATTTTCACTTAAGAGTGGTATCATAACATTTATACATGAGATTGCAGTTGATGTTTTCCATGTTCCTTCCTATTTTAAACTTTCAACATTTATCTCTAATCCAGAGTATTTTAGTAATAAGGTGTGACACATTCTGACTACTTGCATATGCAAGTATAACTTCTACATTATTTCAACGTTGGTATCACTTCTGGGTCTGGTTTCCACTGATGAGACCTCAATAAAGGTTGAATCCAGTTTGGGTATGGCCTTTCCCATTATGCATAGCATTATACATGTCTGTAAGGATATGTGCATTGTATTATGTGATACTAAGGCAATTGATGTGAAGTCATCAGCCTCTATATACAAGTAACCCAGTCGTGAAGTGACTTCATGAGCAAACTTTGTTTGCTTAGACTTGGAAAAAGGATGAAACCAAGAATACAATTTCAGGGCATCTTTAATTCATAGTATAACCAAGTGAAAAAACTTTAAACAACTATTCATAAACCCATCTATCAGTATACTTATAAATCTATGTTTCATGTTCATCTATCTCACACTACCAATGCTCTCAAATCCTAAGTGGAAAAATTAGCACAACACATATGTTCATACCCACACACACACACACACACACACAACATACCTATGGACACAAAGAAGCAAACCTTTGTTTCTAGTATCAAAATCTGCATTTTCTTTGGATAATTTACAACTGCATTTTTAACACCCCCATCACTGCAAAAGTCCTATGCAATACATTCAGTGATTTGCATTCTCCTCTGCCTCCCTTACTACCTGTTAACTATTCTCCATAATACAAACTTTCTTTGTTTTTCAACAATCTTTCTCTCTCTCTCATGGTGATGTGGCCCTCCAATTTCATCATATTTTGCAGAATGATACCTTTGGGATACATGACATACATAAGGGCCAAACCGACAACATCCAAGGAAGAAAGCTGATTTATTAAAAAAAAAAAAAAGTAGTGAACACAAGGAAGTAAATAAGGATATAGTACTGAATAATAAATATAGACTTATCAAAATAAGAAAATGAAAATCATAATAGAGCATATAAGCACTATTCAGAAGAAGTTCTATTTAAATAATTATAATACTGGATAAAAATTCACATAATATATTTCATTAGCATAGAATTTTCACCTAAGTATCATAGGCATCTTCAGTACAAGAACACATAAAGGCAATTGAACATTAACAGACAATTCTAAAAAGTGCCACCTAAGTGGCTAATGTAAGATAACAAAAAAGGTCAGTAAATTTCCTAACTTCTTAAAAAAAAAATAATAAAAAAAAAGAAAAAAAAAGGAAGTTTTAAAACTACAGAATATTTTTGTTGCTTTTTGCCTCATCAGAAAAATGTCCACCTTTCTCACTTCTCCTAAGGACAAGCTTCCACATCTCAATTATACAGGTGTCTACTAGATTCTTGGTCTTGTGGGTTATCTTATTTTGGACAAACAGGAAGAGCTGCTATTATTCAGCTAGAAGAACACAAGTCTTATATTCCATACCTTGAGTCTGAACAGTCTGGACTTGTGGAGCATGCTATCAACACTAGACATAAAGTTCTTCATGAAAATTGGTTCCTCATGAAACAGCTTTATAAAGAATCATGTGAAACTTTACTTCACTCTCCTAACTTAAACAGATCTGAAGGTCTAGGTCTATTCCCTTATGGAGATAGTGAAGTCACCTATATGCAATTCATATAGGTGACTTCAACAGCCACCACATGCTATGGAAATATGCTTCCAAGAGTGAATGTGGAGAGACTTTGATTGAATGGGCAGAAATTCGCAATATGCACCAATTTTTGATGCAAAAGACAGATCTTCCTTCAGGTCAGCAGCTTCGAACAGGGAGTACAACCCTGATCTCTGCTTCTTCATTCAAGACAACAATGGACGATTGTTAACCTACATCGAGAAGAGTTCTCTCCAACATTCTGTGAAGCCAACATAGACCAATTATATTAGAGGTAGGTCTGCAGGTATCCCTTGTCAGATCCATCCAACATCCCTGTTGGAACTTTCAGAAAGCCGACTGGGATACATTTGCTGCCTATCTTGACAAATATTTCCATTGGATTCCTCCAACAAGCAATAATTACAAGAGATTCATGGAGCTGTTTTAGCTGTAGATAAGAACATCATACCAAGAGGCATCTGCAAGTAGTATATCCCAGATGGGAAGATAATAGTAAAAACCTGTATCAAGAATACCTAGAGTGTGATGACCCTGACAATGCAGATGAACTCATTCACAGCCTTGACATCAACTGACAGAAGAAATGGACTCAGACAGTAGAAAGACTCAATTTTCAGCACTCCAGTAGAAAAGCATGGAGCCTTCTAAGAAAACTAGGCAGTGGCACCCTGACTGTTAGGGAACAATCAGCTATTTCTCCTAACCAATATGCATCCCATATTGTCAACACATCAAGATATACCATTAAGGCCAAACAACACACTCTTCAAATAAAAAGAGAACTCACATATTTGAAAAATAACAGACCATCAGACTCTTTATATTCGTGACCTTTCACCCTTGAAGATATTAACACTGCTCTAATGGATATGAAACCAGGCAAGGCTCCAGGTTCATCCTGATTTCCTGTTGAAGCCAAGCCAAAAAAACCCGACAGAGGTTTTTTGACCTGACAAAAATTATCTTAAAACTGGGAAAAATTGACAAATGGAGAGTACTATCATCTGCAAAGAGACCAGGATTAATAGCAATTGAGAGTAGGTCATTTATGTACAAGAGAAAGAGAGTAGGTGATAGAACAGAACCTGGAGGAACTCCTGACTTAGTGGTGAAGTTCAAAGAGAGGGAGTCATCTACCATGACTCACAGAAAATGACCAGAGAGAAAGATGGATACCCAATTACAGAGAGCGGCAGGGAAACCAAAGGATGGAAATTTGCTCAGCATGTTGCGTTGATGCCAGAAATAGTCAAAAGCTCTGGAAATGTCAAGAGCTACAGCAAAAAGGGTTTTCCAAACTTTTCCACAGCAGATGTCTAGTGGTGGGTGATATAAGCTAAGAAGTCAGCAGTGGATCTTGAATGGTGGAATGCATACTGGTGGTTACTGATTAATTGGAGGGCCTTTAAGTAAAGAAGTTGGCTACTGATGACTTTCTTTATTATTTTGAAGAAGACAAAGGTGATGGTTGTTAGTTTGATGGTAGACTTCTACCTCCCTTTTTTTGGAATATGCTGGATATGAGGTTGTTTCCATGCACTGGGACGAGTACCAGCTATATATAATAGACTGTAGAGATGATGCAAGACAGGTGTTAGTTCTAAAGCACACTGTTTGAGATCAATTGGAGAGATGCTATCAGGACCAGGAGACTTTTTAGTCTCCAAGTTATTTAGTAGTTTTCTAATTTTTTTGTTTTTTGGCTGAAAAACTTTAGCAGGGCACACACTGCTTGGATTGCAGTAATTGCAGTAGGTGATTTCCCTTGAACATCTATGCAGAGGTTTGAGGAAAAGCTGATAACAGGAGATCAGCTTTATCTTTCATCATTATAGAATCACAGGTGCACCACAGTAAATAATTGATTTATTATACAGAATTTAATCTTATATATAGTAAGACATCTTAGTGTGGACAGAGAACAACAATAAGGAATTTAAATAAATCCATGTTTTGAGGCATATGTGCTGTGAGTAATGATGTCTTACTTATATATAGTAAGACATCATTAGTGTGGACAGAGAACAACAATAAGGAATTTAAATAAATCCATGTTTTGAGGCATATGTGCTGTGAGCACATCATGTTGGAGGTTTAATGGAATATTTTCAGCACTGGGAAAGGATTAAAACTAATTTTAATGATTTCAATATTTCGTCTCAGTCACTTGGACATCTTCAGGGATTGCAAATAACTTTGGAAACAGCACACTCAAATACAATGCATTACTACAAAACTTCCCAAAATTTGGGAAACTTTAATTATCAGAGATGTCACATTACATCCTAGGCCACCTACAAAAGCTCATAGAGGGCACACCACCTAGATAGAAATTTAGAGTCACCATGTGTTTCACTTAGTAATTGTATTATATTTGAGTGTGTTGTTACAAAAGTTATTTGTAATCCCTGAAGATGTTTCAGTGACAGACGAAATCCTAGAAGTATTAAAATTAGTTTAATACTTTCCCAGTGCTGAAAATATTCCTAGAAGTTATGAAAGGGAGCTGTGAGCAAGAGGGGCGAGGAGTAGTTTCTTTGCATGGAGGGTGGTTGAACAGTAAAATGCATTGCCTGATAGAGTGGTGAGAGCAAGAATGGTTAATGAGTTCAAGGAGTGGTATGACAGACTTTGTAACAACATGCTCAAATACAATACAATTACTAAGCGAAACACGTGAGGACTCTAAAGTCCTATGTAGGTGGTGTGCCTTTTGACTTCGTGGAAGCCTGAATAATAATAATAATAATAACAACATGATGAATTTAAATAAAAGAAATAGTATGCGCTACATTGGAATCCCTCTATATATAGCCACGTGTTCATTGGTTAAACTATTGGGCTGAAAATAAAATTAAACTGGATAATTTTGAGTTAAAAAAAATACTTGAGAATACAATTTATTTAATACTGTTAAGGATGATAATTTCCAACATTTTAGGAATGGTGAAGTAGTCATTACAATTGAGGTTAGGTTGATGAAATAGGACTTCAGCACTTTCCTTGTATTAATGTTCATGTTTATACATGGATCTGTGGGTGGCATTTTCAATCACGTCTAGGCCAAATTTGTAAAATTTAATAAGCTGGATGTAGTCTTCATGTTCAGAGATGCATTTGTTGATGAATCTTCCTGTTTGCCTGTAGTAAGAAAGTTGCACAAACATGGCACATTGTATATGCCAGGTAGAATCAATGTGAGAGTTTTGTCTTTTGGAGAAGACAACAGAGTATGAATTTGATTCATGGGTTTGTAGGTAGCAATGAGTTTTTTAAGCAAACTGATTTTCTTATAATCTTTGCCACTCATTCTAAGATGCCTTTAATATATGGTATAGGAGTCCTGCGGACTTCTTGTCTAGGTTGCTGTATAGGAGAGTTGTTAATTATTTTCTATGTTATTCTTTGATTGTAGCCATTTAGTAAATTTAGTAAAGCTGTTTGCTTGATAATTTCCAATTTTTGTTTGAGAGATCCTTTGGAGAAACAAATCTTGTGTGCTTAAGACACTAGAGACTTAATGAAGTATTGTGCATACAGTGACATTATTGCAAACAGGAAGATCTATCAACAAACACATCTCTGAATATAAGATCCAGTTCATCTAACACCACAAATCAATGAGTAGGTCTAGCACAACATGGGATTGAAATTGCCAGCAGCAGGATCCAATGGAAAAATGCCAGACTGTTACAGATCCAAGTATAAACATAAACGTTAATACAAGGAAAGTGCTTAAGTACTGATTCATCAACCTAACCTCAATTGTAATGATGGCCTCCCCATACCTAAAGTATGGGAAAATTGTCACCTTTAACTGTGTTACTGTATTCTCAAGTTTTTTTTTTTTTTTCATTTAAAAAAACCTCAAAATTTTATTTTATTTTCAGTCCAATAGTTTGTAACCAATGAACATGAGACATTACAATCTCTCTATACATATCTAGAAATTGCAATGTAATGCATACACTCATGATGTCTTACGATATGCAAGATAAAATATGTGTACAATAAATCAAGTTTTTACTGTGGTACGCATGTGATTCTATAATAATGGATATCCCACAGATTACATTATATAAAAAAGCTTTATCTTTTGGTGAGAGGGCAGGTAAGCAGAAGTTGCATCCCATGAGATTTTGGCTTGGTTAGTATGTTGTGATTGGCTGTGATGCATCCTTTTTTTTTATTTTGGATTAGTTTATGGCAGGGATTCATTATTGTCACAGTGTCACTGTCATTTTTTCTAAGATTCTTCATAAGTTTAATTATGGTTAGGTGGAAGGATACATTGGTGACATGCAGTGAGCAGAGAGAGAGCCTCTTGGACATGACCTTGGCAAGGGATGAGAAGACAGGGCTTCTACTTGGACAAGGTTTTCTGCTGTTGGCCTTTATAAAATCTGATTTGGATCTGCTGATGACTATTTTGCATTTGTTGTATGTTTTGATACAGACAGAGTATAAAGCTGGAGTTCTTGATGCAAGCCACTTGCAGTAAACTGAAGTTTTTCCTTTTACTGCTTTGATACACTTTTTGTTAGACCAAGATACTTGGAAAGCAGATGAAGATTTTAAGTAGAATGAGGAATGTAAGCCTTCATGTCAGTGAGGACAATTTCTGTGACTTGATCTGAGTAGGTTTTGGGATTGAATTAGTGGAAGCAATAGTCACGTTGTGGTACAGACCATCAGCTGGTAAGAGCCAAAGTAAGACTAAGACTCTGAAAACTGCTAGGTCAGGCACATTCCACTAGATTGGATGTTAGAGTAATTCCTAGTGGATTCACAGAAGAAACATTAACTTGGCTGGATGATTTTTTGGAGGCCAATGAGGAAATCTCACCAGAAATGCTTTGGGAAGGAGTCAAGATGATAATACAGGTTACAGCAAAGATGTGTCTCAGCCCAATAAGAAAACCAAGAGACCCATGGATATTAGATTCAACATGGGAACTAATCAAAAGAAGGCGGTTGGAAAAACAAAGAGACACAGGGACCGAAGAATACAAGAGATTACATAGAGAAATCAGAAGAGCCATCAAGCAGGATAAGGAAAAGTTCTATACTAATAAATGTGAAGAAATAGAGTTCCAGATAAGAAGGCATAATTATAAAAGGATGTTTTATTTAGTTTGAGACTTAAAGCACAAGTTCAAGCCTAAATTGAATGTCATCAAAGACAGGAATGGATCATTAGTAACAGAACAGTTGGAAATCAAAAACAGATGGAAAAGTTCCATCTGTTTTTGATTTCCATTTTGGAAAGAATATTGTGAGGAACTGTACAGCAGAGTGGATAAAGAAAACGTGGAGTCCTCCCACCAAGAAAATTTTGATTTGGAACCTCCTCCTAGGCATGAAGTTGAAAGATCAGTTAAGCGGCTCAACAGCAATAAGGCCTCAGGTGCAGATGAAATCCCAGCAGAGTTAATTAAGGCCACAGGGGATGGAGGGATAAGAGTGTTTCACAGATTGATTACAAGGATATGGGAGACAGGATCACGGCCTAGAGACTGGAAGAAGTCAGTTTTCATACCAATTCACAAGAAAGATGATATGAAGGCATGCAAGAATTATAGAACTATTAGTTTGATATCTCATGCAAGCAAAATTTTATTAAAGATCATGCTAAATAGGATTGAGGCCAAAGTTGAGGCAGAGATGCCTGAGGAACAAGCAGGTTTTAGGAAAGGTAGGGGCACCAAAGATCAGATCCTTTGCCTTAGACAGATCATAGAAAAATATAAAGAATTCAGACTCCCTCTGGTAATGTGTTTCTTAGACTCCTCTAAAGCTTTTGACTGTGTTGAACATGTGAAACTGTGGGAAGTAATGAAAATAATGGGTTTTCCACAACACACTATCAGGCTGATAGCCAACTTGTATAAGGAGCAAGAAGTCACAGCAAGAACAGGTGTTGGATTGACTGACTGGCTTCAAGTTGGAAAAGGAGTTAGACAAGGATGTTTACTTTCTCCTCACTTGTTTAGTATATATGCAGAGGACATCATGCATGAAGCATTGGATGGGTTCAGGACAGGAATTACGATAGATTGATCAGTAACCTGAGGTACGTTGATGATACAGATCAATCATAGATCAATCTACCTAGGTCTTCCAATGACATGGAAGACCTAGAAATAATTCTTGACAAAGTTAACAAGATCAGTAATAACAGATGACTTCAACTCAATTCTAGCAAGACAAAGATCATGGTTCTCAAAGGAAAAACAAACAGAGAAGCTCTTGAGAAACAAATGTATCTTAATGGAGAAAGAATTGAGGAAGTCAGCAAGTTTGAGTGCCTGGGATCCATTATTAATGTGAAGATTTGCTGTTCAGAAGATGTCAGAAAAAAGTTAGGAATGGCTAAAACAACAGTCAGAGACCTGTCTAAAATCTGGAAGGATGGATCTATCTCCATGGGAACAAAGTTGAGGATTTTAGATGCAGTTGTTTTTCCAATAGCGACTTATGGATGCGAGACTTGGAACCTAAAGAAGTCAGATAAGAAACGGATATCTGCTTTTGAGATGTGGTGTTACAGAAGGCTGTTGAGGATATCATATACTGAAAGGCATACAAATGAATGGGTGTTAGAAAAGATTAGTAGAACTTTAAGGCTCCTTAAGGATATTGACAGAAGAAAGTTAAAATATTTTGGACACATAGAATGGATGGAAGGAGGACTTCTCAGAACAGTAATAGAAGGTAAAGTTCCTGGAAAAAGAGCCAGGGGTAGGCCATCAATGAGATGGATGGATGGCATGTGTGGAGTGATTGATCTTCAGAGAGTAGAGGCTGCCAGAAAAGCAAACAACAGGACTACATCATCGAGCATCGGAGTGACCATATGGCATCTGTAGATGCCCAGTGAACATAGAGAGAGAATAGTCTCACCAAGGAAAGGAGTAGAAATTCTGGAGGTCATCTCAATTGCACCTTTGTAATGAGAGAGCATATGAAGTTTGAAGTGGTGATGAAGATTGTGTTCTTAGCTGCTGAGGAGAGAAGAGGTGACATCTGCAATGTATACAGGAGTACCGTTCAAAAAAGAGATCCAGGGTATTGGGAGTATGTGAAGAGGGTCATCAAGTATTCATGTTGGTAGATGTGTGATTTGTGTTAGGTCATTACTTATAGCAATGCCAAAAAAAGCTAAGCCAGTTGGAACTGTGGACATTATTTAGGTTGCAAAGGAAGATAGCTTCACTATTTGGATAGCTGGGCTGCAGGTAGTTGAGTTTCAAGGAAAGGAATGTTGTTTGACAACCAGTAAATGAAGCAAATGAATTTTACTAAATGGGACAAGGAAACCTTAAGCCAGAAAAGGTCAAAAAGCAGGGGATTCTAAATTAGCCATTCTATGGCAGGCTATATCAAATCTCACAAAAGAACAGGTTTCACGAAACTATACACCTCATGATTCTTTTCACCCTTATAGTGAAAAGAATCATGAGGTGTATAGTTTGGGCACGGATGTGGATAATTGTGAGTGTTGCAGAAATTTGGGTTTCTGTCAGGAATAATATGTCTGGTCTAGAAGGCTTGCATGGTGAATGTTATTTATATTAGTAAAGTAAAGAATGTTAAAGATTTTTTTTTTGTCAAGAATGTGAGATTTTGGCTTGGTTAGTATGTTGTGAATGGCTGTGATGTCCTTTTTCTTATTTTGGATTAGTTTATGGCAGAGATTTATTATTATCACAGTATCACTGTCATTTTTTGTAAGATTCTTCATAAGTTTAATTATGGTTAGGTGGAAGGATATATTGGTGACATGCAGTGAGCAGAGAGAGAGCCTCTTGGACATGGTATTCATACAGCGAGTGACTAACAACATGGTCTTGCAGTGGCTCCCACATACCATTACTTGGACTCCCTCTCCAGGCATGACCTGTGGAATATATGTCAGCAGGATTATGCACTGGTTGACTGGGAAGTCTTCTGACTCATTTCTGACAGGTTTGGGCCTGTATACTAACTGGTGGCTGGCCAGAAGCACCGCCGATTTAATGTACCCTTGAAATGGAGATTATGGATCTAGAAAGGAAGAGAACAGATGTAAGACAAGGATTCACATTATCTCCAATCTCATGATGACAAGAGGCCATCCCTGGAAGTTATGAAAGGAAACTGTGAGCAAGAGGGTGAGGAGTGGTTTCTTTGCATGGAAGGTGGTTGAACCATGGAATACATTGCCTGATGGAGTGGTGAGAGCGAGAATGGTCAATGAGTTCAAGGAGTGGTATGATAGACTTTGTGTTTCTTAGAGGGGGGGGGGGGGAGACCTCCCTTCGACAAGTCTTGATAGACTTTGTGTTTCTTAGGAAGGACCTCCCACGATGAGTCTTTTGACTCCATGGAGGCCTGAATAATAATAATAATAATCTATATTGAACACATTATGAAAAAGAAAAAAAATTAGCATTAAACCTGATATTAGAATTGGAGATATGAAACTTATCTCTTGGCTTTATGCAGATGATGTTGTACTCCTAAATACATCCACTATAAGTCTCAAGGATTCTCTAACTAAACTGAATAACAGCAGTAACAAATTTGGCATGAAAATCAGCAATAAAAAGACCAAAACTATGAACATAAGCTGAAAACTTCAGCTGCATTTTCAATGGAGAACCTATAGAACAAGTAAAGCATTTCAGCTATTTAGGCACAATTTTTAATGAAGATGGCAAATTATATTTGGAAATAGACAACAGAATAAGCAATGCTGGTATGGTGGGGAGCCAGTTGAATATATTTATATGCAATAAGAGAGAAATTAGCCAAAACATTAAACTATTATTAGTATACAACACAGTGTGTTGAAACCAGTTTTATGTTATGGATCTGAGAGTTGGGTTAGAAATAAAACTTGATAAAAGATTAGACCGCAAATATGATAGTTCTAAGAAAAGCTAGGGTCCTGAACAGATGATATCAATGTAGACTCATACTAAAAATGAAGATATCAGGAAGACACCTGACATTGTTTGCATTCAATTTATTAGCAGGGCTAATAAAGGTATTATGGTCACTTAAAAGAGAACGGGAGAGGATAGGTCAGAAAAATAAGTTTTTGATGCCAAGATGGCAGACAAAAGACCCAAAGAAAGACCAAAATGTTAGACATGACAATATTGGAGTGTGAAAAGTAAAACTAAATTTGAAGAAAATTGTTGATAGAAGATTAATAATAATGTAAACTTAATCATGTGGTGCTGTCATTGTAGAATGTACACCCTTTGAGGGTAGATTATCAGCAAAATGATAATGATAATGAGAAGACATTGTTTAAGAGCAAACTGGAAAATGAAGTAATATCCATATTAGTTATCACCCATTGAGCGAATACCATAAGATCATTCTGATAACTACAAGATAGGGATACTTTGTGTCATCAAAGTAGCTTTATTCATTTTTTTTGGAGAATATCCCACCCTTCATAGCCAAAATAATAATTCTCATTAAACTAAAAAAATAAATAAAATAAAATAAAAATCATCAAAAAAAAATCAGCTCACACCTTTTATTCCCATATAGATAGTAAGTGAGGCCGTTTTAGCCCTATCTAACTTTAGGAGACTGAGTGGGCAGTTCAATCTCCACTGGTAGCCAATCAGAGATAGCTCAACAAGTTCTGCCATCTCGTTGTCCCTAACACAATATTTTTAATGTGTGAAAATAGTGTGAGTTTTATGGTCGACTTTATTGAGTTTACAGGATGAAAAACTCGAATTCCTGGGAGAAAAAAACCTGCTTGCCCATGCAGAGATTGATGAACTCAGAAACCTGTCGAAAAAAGGCTTAGAAAAAGTTCCTCTAGTTGCTGACTAGAATTGAACTCATGATGCTTTTTGTTCAGGCGGTTTAGTGCTGAGGAGTGTAAACATTACTTCCATTGAGCAACACGGGCTAAAAATTAAATAAATAAATAAACTTCAAAAATAAATAAATAAAAAAATCTGTTATTCAAATAGCATAAAAGGTAGACAACATTCAGAAGAGTGCAGTCTTCTTACTTGATGTTCCCTCTTTCTCTCAATAACTCTAAATTTGCTTTCCCATAGATGCTTAGTGCTACATTATGTCTTTTCTATAGGTTTCCATGAGGGCTGCTCCCAAACTAGCCACTTCCATCCTCCTCTTTCTTCTAACCACATAACATATGAACACAAGCAGCTGCTGGTTTATACTTATATAAAGTCCAGCTCCAAACTCATTGAACCATTTACCTCACACATGGCACTGATGCACTATAGGTTCTTGTACCTCTTTTGCGTGTGTGGGATAAATATAAAAAAAAATCTCATCTATGAAATTTTTACCTGAAAAGAGGTAAACTTGAAATAATCAAAGAAAAAACCTGGCTGGACTTCTTCCAAAACTTATGGCAAAATAGTAATGAATCTAAAACTGACATAATACTATCTACTAAATATTACAGTGGAAGAAATGTAATGAGCAATACAGCTAAGCAAATCAGGAAAATTCTCTAGAGAAGATGGAATAAATATAGAACTTATAAAATATGCAGGCATCAAACAACATTTAAAATTATTTAACAATATCTGGCAGCAAGGAAAAATCCAGAAAGTTGGAATAAGACAATTATCATTATAATATATAAAAAAGGCGATAAGTGCAACTCAAAAATTACAGAGGAATAAGTCTTTTGGATTCTGGTTATAATATTTAATATAATAATATTATAAAATATTATATTATTATTATTATTATTATTATATTATTATATTTTATAATATTATAAAATATAATAATATTTTATAATAATATTTATATGCACACATATTAATTTCAAAACTTTGTAAAGAACAAAATAGCTTCCAAAAAGGACGACTGACCCAGCTTTTACATTAAAAATCTTAATGCATAAAACATTATGAATTCAACATAGAAACACAAATAGCATTTGTAACCAGAAAACTTTTGACAGAGTCTTATGGAACAAACTATGGACTGTACTCGAGACTCTAAACATTCCAAATCAGCTGCTTGCTGCAAAAACTAACATGTACAAAAACAACCAAATAGTTGTAAGAATTATCGAAAAAGTTACAGAATGGAAATCAATAAGCAGGGGGGGGGGTCCATCAAGGATGCCCAATGTTACCACTCTTATTTAATATCTGTATGGATGAAATAGCAAAGAAATGGAAGACAAATATCAAACCAGCATTTAAACTAGATTGAGGAACTATACTTATCACCCTTTTGCTTGCAGATCACTAGATAATCATAGAAAGAAGCAAAGATGAATATACTCCTTAAACATAATTGCTAAAAAAATTGGAATACAAATATAAACAGACAAAACAAAACTCATGGCTTTTAAAGGACCACTTCCAGTTAGAAGTAAAATCATGATTGAAAATAAAATTTTAGTACAAATTAACTGCTTCCAATACATTGTATTTGCTGTATCATATACAAAAAAAGCTGAAACTGATATCAAAATTTCAAACTTTCTCAAAATAACAGGAATGATCAATAATATTTTCAAACCTAACCAAGTTCAAAAGCATATAAGAATAAGAGTTTATAAAGTTTGGCAAGACAATCTCTACTGTACAGAAGTGAATTATGGACCACAAAAACTGCAGAAGAAAATAGAACAAAAACTGGAAAAATGAAATTCTTGCAAAAGACAACAGGCAATACTCTGGGACAAAAAGCACAGAAATACATAAAAACACTAAAAATGGGCTCAGCATCAGACAAAATATATGAATACCGAAAGAAGTGGATTGAACATATCGAAAGAATTAACAGTTCAAAACTACCCCCAAAAAAACTCCTAAACAACCTAGTTGGAGAATACAGAAGTCAGGGAAGATCAAAGAAAAGATGGAAAGAGACCAGAATAGGTCACTGGTCCTAAATTCCTGAAAGGATGATTATGATCTTTTTACTTCATTTTCTCCACCTCTGCTCTTTGGAACTATATTCCCCTATACTGTTTTCTCCATTGATTACAACACTCATTCTTAACAAAAACATCAACAAATTCCTTTCTTGTTTTAATCCCTTACCCATACACAGTACTATCATATCACAGGACATGGAATGTCTCATGCATGTAGGGGCTGACACACACACACACACACACACACACACACACACACACACACACACACACACACACACACACACACAAAGAACTAACAGTATCTCTGACCAGCATGTTCAAGAACATACTCGATACTAGTAAGGTACAATAAGAGAGGAAAAATTAGTTTTTTTTTTTTTTTTTTAATAACTACCAGGTTTTAACTCGTATTTTTTTTATTTATGCTAGATGTATTTCCTCTACATGTTTTGCTGTCTATATCATTAACAGCATCAACAGAAAATTGCTTAACATAAATAAAACTGACAAAAAAATAAATGTTTTCCAACAAAAGTCAATATCTATAAGTTGAAAAGACTCGAATGATAGTTTTAATCATGGGTATCATTATTCATGATAGGTGTGTTATATGCAGTCACTGTGTAAACTCTGGCTGCGATTGCTGGCACAGAAGAGGTCTTTAATGTTACACATTAATATTAACAAATGATTTCCAGATGTTGTGAAGGATCATTTCTTGATTTCTGTTCGGTGTGCCTTTTGAGCAAATCACCTCAGAAATAATTCTCTTCCAAGTATGGCATAGAAGATGCCATACTTGGAAGAGAATATATTTCTGAGTGATGTTCCACATATTTACTATGTGATGTTCTTTGATGATGTGCGTTACAAGTCCATTTCTATTTAGTGTGCCTTTTGAGCAAATAACCTTAGAAGACTATTTGAACAACCTGTCAAAATAATTCTCTTCCAAGTAAAGGATGGAGGATGCTTGCCAATTTACTGTGTGATGTTCTTTAAGAATGTGCACTACGAGTCTGCTTTTTCATTCCCTTTTGTTTTCAATGTTTCTTATATGTTCTTTGTTGGGGATTTCAAACTTCTCCCAGTTTGACCTATGCACATCTTTCCACAAGAACATGAAATTTTGTATACACCTAGATGTTTATAAAAAGGAACTTCGTCTTAAGGATAGAGCAGAAAGCTTTGTAAGGTGTTGACCGATTTGAAGGCTGTTCTGATGTTAACTGCTTTTAGTATTTTTGGCTATTTTTTTTGACGTATTACCACGTATTAATATGTGTAACATTAAAGACCTCTCCTCTGCCAGCAATCAGATAGAGTATACACAACAATGTAGAGAATGCACATAACATGCTTGCTGATACTCGTGATTAAAGCTGTCATTCCAGTCTTTTCAACTTATAGATATTAACTGTTGTCGGAAAACGTTAATGGAGGGGGGTGGGGTAAAGTAGAATTGAATGTTGTAGTTTCATAACTTGTCTGATGAGAATTGCAAAATGAAAAAAAGTTTCAAAGCATATCTCAGAGTGTTACTCCAATCAACAATTTAAATAATATAATTAAAACAACTGTCAAAAACTTATGTAGCAATAAAACATCAGTTTGGACTAATAAGTCCAAACTGATGTTTGAACTTATTTGGATCTTCCAGTGTAGCATGACCTTCAATATGGCAAAACAATAATGGTATGGTATGGTATAAGCAATTCGAATACTAGTAATGATTCTCTCACCCCCCCCCCCCCCCCACAACAATTGTATAAATTTCCAAACTGTATATCAAGGGCAACAGGATAGAAATCTACTTACGTGAGAATGAAACTATCAAGGAAACCACGTTGGAAATGGCATGCATCCGGATTGTGACTTTTTAGTTGCCTTGC
Source organism: Typopeltis vanoorti (assembly GCF_054136105.1). Classification (NCBI taxonomy): domain Eukaryota; kingdom Metazoa; phylum Arthropoda; class Arachnida; order Uropygi; family Thelyphonidae; genus Typopeltis; species Typopeltis vanoorti. The sequence goes on from NC_143554.1 coordinate 48,439,529, forward strand.
TTCAGACATTCCATTTTCACCATGTAATATCAAATATACCTATATAACAGTATGAAATAAATTTAGGGAATGATTTATATATGAATAAACAGAAATTAGAAATGCATAAATACAAAAGAGATAAAACATGATCCATTTAAAGCATAAAGAAAGCAAACTGCAATTATTAAAAGATTTTTTTATAGAACTGCCACAAAAGCTACTTTCAATACATACACCCTAACACAATTTCCAGTGAGGGTCATCCCTGGAAATTGTATAAGGATGTTATTAACAACAAGAGCGGAGGGACTAGTTTTTTTTTTTTTTTTAATTATTATTATCTTGGAAGATGGTTAAAATGTGTTGCCAAAGGTGGTTGTGAAGGAATTGTTGATATATGAGTTCAAGAAGATGTATGAGACATATGGTGTGAATGACTATCAGCACAGCATCCTATGAGTGCTTGACTGCATGGAAATATCCAAGAAAATGATCATACTCTGATATCTTTAAGGCATTTGTTTCAATTACAATACTTAACTGGCATAAAGGCCTATTAAGTAAGATATCCAATATATCAGTCATGTCCACTAACTTTTACAGATCAACTACTCAAACAAATATTCATGCACAATTGACTTTAATTAAAACTTATTTATTGGTATATTTATTAATTTTTATTATTATTGCACCCTAAATGGAGTTGGCAGACCCAACGTGGAAGGTTCATTCAACAGACAACATATTTATCATACCGAATATTAAAATACTTTATACCCCTAGCATTAACAACGCATTCTGGTAATGTATTCCATTCACTGACAATTCTCCATGTAAAGTTCTACTCCTCACACTCTTACATAACTTCCCCTTTTGCATTCTACTCTTTTTATAATCTCATCTGGATTAATCCGCTAAAATCCTCTCACTAACTTAAATGTCTCTATCATATCACTTCCTTTCCTCCTACTCACCAAACTCACAATCCACATTTTTTTCAACCTCTCTCTACAGCCAGCAGTCCAAAGTCCTGATATTATCTTAGTCACTTGTCTCTGGACCCTCTCCAAAGGCTTCCCATCACACTGAAAACCAGGGGGGACCAGTATTTGAGCACAATAGTCCAAGTGTTGTCTGACCAGTGTGTTATACAGTGGCACAACCACTTCCTTATCCGTACATGTTAAAGTACTTATTATCATAGAAGAACTATGATGTGCAGTCTTTGCAGCACTTGCAATGTACCCTCTAAACTTCAGTCTACTGAAGTTTAGAGGTTCCCAAATCTCGAATCTCATCCACTTCCTGCAGTACGGCACTGTCGATATAGTACACAGCCTTATATTTCTGCACTGCAAAATGCAACACCTTGCACTTATTGATAATAAAACAAACTTCAACCCCACTCCTTTGTCCAAATCAAAAGTCTATTCAAATCTTCTTGAAGGGAATTAACATCACAGTGTACTTCTTCCTAACTTTGCATCATCAGCAAAGAACTGAAGATCCCCATTCATTCCACATGATATATCATTTACAAACAAGTTAAACAGCAGGGGCCCAAGAACAGAACCCTGGGGCATGCCACTGGTTACCTTCCTTTTTTTGAGACTCTGCTCCATCATATACAACCTGTTGGTATCACTCAGAGAGCCAATCTCTGATCCATCTAACCAATATATTATCTATTCTCATCCTCTGCAGCTGGCACACCAACTTATGTGGTAATTTATCAAATGCTATGGCAAGGTCCAAGAATATCACTGTATATGATTCTCCCTTATCTAACACATCTGTTACCCTATAAATGTATGGTTAATGATTTCGAATTCTTTTTATCATTATCGAAATCATTAATCATACATTTGTAAAAAAATGGCTACAATAAAAAAAAAAGTTCACAAGATCCTCCATAAAAATATCACCAAAAATAAAAAAAATACAAGAATGCCATGGCCATTCTTGTATTTTTTTATTAGAGGCTTTTCAGAAAATTAGAGGCTTTTCAGAAAAAATAGACAGAACACTACATAAATGCAACATCAAGACTACCTTCAAACCCTTGACAAAATTAAAAAATTTATTCAGTTCTTCCAAAGATCCTCTTCCATACCTGGTCCACCCAGAGGTTTACAAAATCCAATGTACATATTTTTACATCCTGAGAAATTCAAATATGTTTAATATTTGTTTTGGCAGAGATTTATTAATTGAAAAAGTGCACTTAATTACATTCCAGCTCAGCAAAGATGCCATTTTTAAATTGCTCTAGTCAACTGAGCTTAGCAGCTAAAGGGATAAGCATGGGTTCTCTGACTGATTTGCCTAGATGTGGGATGAAAAATTCCAAGTTTTTCAGGAGAAAAATCCATGCAGTCCTCATAGTCCCATATGAAATTGGCCAACTCGCTGAATAAAACTCAGGTCTTTTAGAACTGACAGGTCACATCATTCTTCTAAAGGTGATATGAGGTTCATGAAGAATCTTACCAGTTTAGTTGCCAAATTGTTCTGTGAAAATCTATGAAAGGCCTTTGCAAAATCTACACATTCCACAATATATATATATATATATATATATATATATGTATGTATTCAGCTTCCTTATCCAATGTATTTGTCACCTTGTTGTAGAACACAGATTAGTAAAACATGACCTTCCTTTAACAAACTCATGCAGACCATCACAATGTACAATAGTATTATTTTCAACCTACTTCTGTAACCTAGTTCTTTCCAACATCTTAATCATAACACTAGCTAGATAGATTAAACTATCACTGCACCACCTTTGTTTTGTGATGTGGAAAATTTTACCATCTTTCCACTACTTTTAAATGTGTCTTTTTGCAAGACTCTTGCTAAACAGATATGCCAAGGCTAGCATTAACTTTCGGGAACATTCCTTAAGACAAAGTAATATGTCATTGAGTTTCACTAGCTTAATGACATCAAGTATACTTAATTCCTCAAATACTTTCTGTTCACTCACCATCAGTCCATCCTTTCCACTCAAGCTTCTGGATGGTGCACCCTTATGAAAATGAAATACTTTGATGAATTGCTCACTGAATGCCTCAACCATGTCTTTTGCAGTGGTTAACAATCTACTATTTTTCATCCATCAATGTCACTATTCTTTTTTTTCTGCTTGCTGTATATCCAAAGGCTGTTCTGAGATACTTACCCTGAGTGCTAATTTATTCCCAGGTGCACTTTTGCTATCCCTACCAACTGAGAACATCTTTCTAGTCTGCTCTTTGCTGATGCAAGTGATTATTATCATTATTTATCATGTGCTGCTTCTGAAATGCCTTCTTCAAAGCTAACATAGTTAATCATTTTCTTCATCCATTTCATCCTTTTTGGCCTCTGAAATATATTCAGAAATTGCTGCTGTTAAACAGTTCTTTCACTTAACTCCTCATATAATGCTACAGCTCCAAGAAGTGTCTCCTAAGTTTTTCATACTCACACTGATGTTTGGAGGAGGAATCATACCTATGAATATTAATTAACTAACTAAAAGTATTTAGATACGAGGGGTGCCCAAAAATAACCGGATTTATTTAAAAAAAAAAAAATTCTTAAAGTTTATAATAATATATTCTAGTCTTTAAAGAACTCACCATGTGAGTTAACGCACTTGTCCCAACATTTTTTCCACTGTTTATGCCTCCAGCAACTTTTCTTTTACTTCATCCACATCAATGAATCACTGCCTTTTTATGGTTTTCTTTATCCATGGGATAAAGAATAAAAAAGTCACATGGCCAGTGATCAGTTGATGACACAATTTTTTTTTATGATTCTCTAAGAGCAAATGAGGCATAAATTTAGCAGACACACGTTGCATTTGCAAATCTTCAATCAGTGCAACAATTTCATCTCCCTCATTTCTGTTACTCCAGGCGTGGCATTCATGAATAAACATAACAATTCATAGCAAAGTATAATTTGTAGATTTAATATAATTTAGTATAATTTATTATTAACATCTGACCTTCAATAATGGCCTCGTTCTACCCTCCTCTCCCATTCCATGAAAAATTTCTTCCACATTAATCTGGTAACAACCCATGACCAACTCATATATCTCAATCATATCCACAATCGTTCTCCTATTCACAAAGCTCTACAAATTACATTCTTTCAATCTGTCTTCATATCTATATTCCAAAGACCAGTTACCATCTTTGTGAATCTTCTCTGGTTCCTTTATAACATATCCTCATCACCATGAAAACCAGCTGAATCTGTATACAAGAATCCATATGAGACCTGTTTAAGGCCTTATACAATGGAATCATAACTTCTTTATTTCTACATGTCAAGATCTTCCACATCACTGCCAATATCCAATGTGATGACTTCACAGCTTGTGCAATATGGTCCTTGAATTTCAGGTTCTTGTCCACCACTCCCAAATCTCATCACTTCTACCTCCTTCAAAGTTTCCCACCAAGTTTCTCCTTTCATCCCATTGTTGCTTATTAAATTTCAATTATAATTCATACCAATGGTCATATTACTATATGGCCATATACTAAATTTAGGCCATTTAGTATATGACCTAAATGATAATTAGCATTTAGGTCATATACAACATTTAGGCCATATGCAACAATTACAGTGAATACTTGGTTATCTGATTTAAAATCTATACTGATTGTCTACAACTTTTGATTTATTAGTTGTCATTTAGTAATATATTATTAGTATTGGAAACGATCCATAAAATAAAAGTTGAAAAATGTAGAAAAAGTAGCAAGGAAATAAATGTCAAGATAAAGAACTACAAACTAAAGAAAGAAGAAACAGCCATTGAGTATAAAAGTAAAATAGAAGAGAAGAAAAAAGAAGTAGAAAAAGAGATATATGAAAACCAAGATGTAGAAAGCCTATACAGGTTCAAAACACTTCTAGAAACAAGCAAAGAAATTTGTGGTGTATCATTAAATAATAAACAGAAGAAACATAAAACACCCTGGTGCACTGAAGAACTACAAGAAGAAATTAAAAATAAAAAGCAGCTGTGGAAGATATATAACATCAAAGCTGCAGGTTGATAGAGAACTATACAACAACCAAAGAAATAAAGTTAAAACTAAAGAAATAAAGTTAGTGAAAGAAGAGAAAAGAAAATGCTGGGAAGATTTTGGACATACTTTAGAACAAAATTTTAAAGGAAACCAAAATCTCTTCTATAATGTTTTAAGAAGAATGAGGTCAGAAAAAGAATGCCCCATAAAGTTTATAAAAAATAAGGATGGAAAGTTACAAATTCTGAAGACATCATGGAAAGATGAAAACAGTACTTCCCAGAATTATTGGAAGATGCAGGACATGGAAAAAATAGAACCCTAAGAGCAAGACATGCAAGCAAAATAAAAGATCAAAGTGAGGAAATTCATGCGAATGAGCTGTTAGCAGCAATAAATAAAATAAAACAGGGCAAATCAGCAGGCCATGACCAAATAACACCAAAAATGGTAAAGAATTTAGGAACGAAAGCCAAAAAATTTCTTTTACACTTATTCAATGTTGTATGGAAAAAGAAACTTATTCCCAAAGACTGGAAAGTAGCAATAATAATTCCTATATTTAAGAGAGGAGATAACTGTAAATGTGAAAACCGTCATACACTGGATGAAATGCAATATGGCTTTCGAAAAAATAGAAGCACCACAGGATCTTATCTTCAGTCTTAGACAAATATCAGAGATATCAAATATCAAAACACAAGACTAGACCGAATATGGAAAAGAACTTCTAGAGAGACAACTATCTTAGGCAGTATGTAAACGAGGGCACACAAGAACTACTTCTTGTGTGCCCTCGTTTACACTGCCTAAGATAGTTGTCCCTCTAGAACTCAAGAAATTCATTTTTCTTTTCCCAAATGCTATCTCTTCATTCCAATCTATTTAGCCACAGTTAAAATCACCTATAACAATCAACTTTCCCTTGTTCACTAGCCCAAGTTGCATTTATTTATATTTCTTCATCACTATCAATAAGTCTTCCCATCAACTATCTTTGGCAGAAGAAAGCATACTTGCTAAAGGTCTCAACTTTGTCACTGCTCCTATATCCATCCCTAAAGAACATCTCTTAACAAAGATAGAAAAGGCAGCGTCTTTATTACCAAACAAAGAAGCTAACCTCCTCCGTATGGAAGCAATCTTGACCATAAATAAAGATAGACCTCCACCAGACAACATTTCTTACACTGAAAGAACAGCCTACCAAGTCTTTAAAAGATAATAGTAACATAGTTATTCTTCCGGCAGACAAAGGGAATGCGACCGTCATCTTAGACAAGTCTGATTACCATAATAAAATCTTGGAACTTTTAAACAGTGATACTTACTCAGAAATTAATAGTGACCCTATGATTGAACTACACAATAGAACTAATAATTTATTAAAAACCACTTTGGAGTTATTACAAAGAAACATTCGTCTTTCTCTTAGGTCACTTCATCCCTTGATCCCTAGACCGTATGGTCTCCCCAAGAGTCACAAAACAAACTGCCCACTCAGACCTATAGTTGAGGGCATACACTCTCCTACCTATAACCTCTCCAGATATCTCACGAGGTTTCTAAGAAATCCTTCTGGAATTTCCTCTTCACATATTAAAAACTCTGCAGATTTTGTTTCTAAAATCAAGGATATCAAACTTAAAAAAACAGATTTAATGGCCAGTTTCGATATTGTTTCTCTCTTTACAAATGTACCTGCTCAAGAACAAATTATCAAAAAAACTCTTTGCTCTTCTCTCCCATTGCATAAAGTCAGGATACTTCAAATATGACAATAAGATCTACTTACAAAACTCAGGTCTGGCCATGGGCAGCCCGCTCGCTCCGATTCTCGTGGACATATTTCTCAACGATTTTGAAGAAAAAGCTATTAACTCCTTCCATCTTAAACCAACATTATGGTATCACTATATTGATGATATTTTCCTCATCTGGGGGTGTCAACAACCTCAATTTATTTTTAGAACACCTAAACAAGTGCCATGAAAAAATCTCTTTTACCTTCGAATTGGAATCAGATGACTGCCTCCCCTTTTTAGGCCTGAAACTTACCAGATGTGCTGAGAGTATTAAAATCTCAATTTTTAGAAAGCCTACTCATACTGATAGATCCCTTCATGCTTCCTCACATCACTATCCCCCACAAAAATTTGGTATTATTTCCACCTTGGCTCACCGAGCCAAATTATTACTTACAGAAGGAACAGAAATTGAAAATGAACTCCTTTTTCTTAAAAAAACTTTTATTAATAATGGTTTCTCTCCTAAGAAAATTGACAAATTTCTTTCCCCCAGTCACTCAACTACTTCTGAAGATCCCTCTTCCCCAAGAGCCTTCATCTCTTTGCCTTACATCAGCTCTCTTTCACCAAAACTGGCAAAGATTCTCAAGAAGTTTAACTTCAAAACTTGCTTCACTACGCTTCCAAAACTTCGTTCAATACTTAGCAAACTTAAAGAGAAACATCTTCCAACTCAGTTTCCAGGAGTGTATAAGATTTTATGTGTTATTTTTCACAGTATTAACAACACCACAAACACTTTTATCAAACAAAGATGTTTTATTAACGCTAATATTTCGCTGATTTTCAACTCAGCATCATCAGAGTACAACACACATGTAAACGCGACAGTGAGTGAGTGAAACAATATAATTGCAAAAGACAAAAGATCTCAAGTCCTATTTTTGGCGCCCTCTAACAAAAAAAAAAAAAAAAAAAAAAAAAAAAAAAAAAAAAAAAAAAACAGCAGTTATCCAGGAGTTTTTCTTAGGATAACTGTCTCCCAAATTTTTGGCAAATTAATGCAACCATATTTGTTAAGGTTGGGAGAATTCTTCAAAGCCATTGCTGACTCAAAAAATAATCTTTCAGATCTATAACGACTCCTAAATAGCAAATTCGTTTTCTTCCATCTAATCCTGTGTGAAGGAGTGTCCAAAACGTGGTCTGCCAGTCCCGACTTGCCATAGTAATAGTAGCGAATGTATCTTTCATGTTCTTCCAGGCGGATGTTCACTGATCTTCCTGTTTGCCCATAATAGGCCAAGTCACAGTCACACGGAACTTCATACACTCCTGGGTGTGCTAAAGGGTGAAGTTTATCCTTTGGCGAGCGGATCAGAGTTGCCAGCTTGACATGAGGTTTGAAGGTGGTGCGAAGGCCATGTTTCAACAATACTTTGGCTATCTTTTCCGATGTACCTCTGATATAGGGAATAGAAATGGTCCTGTTGTATTCTTGTGTATTAGGGGAGGGCAGAGTAATGGGCCTATGTAGTATTTTATCTATTTTGTAGGGATTGTAGCCGTTGGCTAAGAACGTATGGCGCAGGTACTGGAGTTCAGTGATCAGAGCTGTATCGTTAGAACAAATGGCTCTGGCTCTGTGTGTAAGTGTTTTTAAAATGCCGTACTGTTGGACTGGATGATGATGTGATTGTTTATGTAGGTATCTTCCTGTGTGTGTAGGCTTCCTGTAAATAGAAAAAGATAGTGATCCATCTGAAAGGTGGGTGACTAATGTGTCAAGAAATGGTAAACAGTTATTTGATTATTTTTCTACTGTGAAGTGAATTTTGGGGTGTTGGCTGTTTAGGTGGGGGACAAAAGCATCCAAAGTGTCTTGTCCATGGGGCCAGATGGCAAACACATCATCTACGTAGCGCAACCATACTTGTGGCCTGTATGTAGCTGTGGTAAGTACTTTGTTTTCAAAGTGTTCCATGTAAAAATTTGCTAACGGGGGAGAGAGGGGGGGGAACCCATAGCAGTACTATTAATCTATTTGTGGAATTTCCCCCCCCATGTAAAGTAACCTGCATTCATGGTAAATTGAAATAATTCAAAAATATCTGGGAGAAATTTAGACTTGATTAAATCAAGAGTGTCTATAAGTGGTACATTGGTAAATAGGGAGGTGACATCGAAACTAACCATTATGTCTGAATTTTTTAGGATTAGATTTTTAACCAGTGTTTTGAAATGGATTGAATTTTTTACAAAAGTAGAGGAGTTGCCAGTAAGAGGGGCAAGTGACTTAGCTAAATGCTGGGCCAGTTTATATGTGGGACTATCTATGCTATCAGCTATGGGGCGTAGGGGAATATTAGTTTTGTGGATTTTTGGTAATCCATAAATACGGGGTGTTTTAACATGAATTGGTTTTATTTTCCTGATGATTTCTTTGGGCCATGATGTCACTTTTTTCAGTAATTTTCGGACTTTTTTCTTTTGCGACATCGTAGGGGTCTCGATGTATAATTTGATACGTGGAACTGTTACATATGAGATCTTGCATTTTTCTGTTATACTCTTCTTTATTCATGATAACTGTTGCATTTCCTTTATCGGCTTTTGTAATAATAATATTTTTATTATTATATTACTTTTTTAGGGCAGTTATTTGCTTACGTGGCATATTGCTTTTTGGAGGCTTAGCCTTGTTTATAATACTTGCTATGTCTAGTTGCACGTTATTGGCCATTGCTGGCGGAAGATCGTGGATACCCCGTTCTACTTTCATCATAATTTCGAGTTTAGGAATTTGTTTAGGCACGACAGCAAAGTTATGTCCTAAACTGAAAGCGTTCTTCTTCAGTGAGTGTTTCCGACAATAGGTTTACGACCACGTGGTCTCGTCGAAGTTGTGGTCGGGACTTCGTATGTTGGCGCTGTTGTAATAGTAGTTCAAATTTCTTTAGGTGCCTGCTTTTAACTTTTGTGAATTCTTTTTTTGCTGCAACTTCAGAGATCTGCTGTAGGACAGTCCATATTTCAGGATTTAACATGTTTATTAGTTCTTGTTGTAGAGCTGTGATAGAGCTGTTTAACTTACTAAGCTCTATGCGAGTAGCGGCGATTTGTTCTCGAAGAAGCGCTAAACTTGCCCGTCGATAAATATGATGTGCCTTTGCCGAGTGCAACTTTTCTTTGAATTTCAGAAAAGATGGAATAATATCGTTGTCGCGGCATCATTTAAGGAAGGCTAAATGGTTCAATTTTCTGGACAATTTCAGTTTCAACTTACCGAACCGTCGCGCTTTGTAAACAATATCTTCTCCATGCAGAATCATCAATCTAACAGATAAGCTTAAGCGTTGATGGTTATTCATGACTTATTTTTCATGATATTAACTAAATTTCCCCCAGATATTTTTGAATTATTTCAATTTACCATGAATGCAGGTTACTTTACATGGGAGGGGGGGAAATTCTATAAACAGATTAATGGTACTGCTATGGGTTCCCCCCTCTCTCCCCCATTAGCAAATTTTTACATGGAACACTTTGAAAACAAAGTACTTACCACAGCTACATACAAGCCACAAGTGTGGTTACGCTATGTAGATGATGTGTTTGCCATCTGGCCCCATGGACAAGACACTTTGGATGCTTTTGTCACCTACCTAAACAGCCAACACCCCAAAATTCACTTCACAGTAGAAAAGGAATCAAATAACTGTTTACCATTTCTTGACACATTAGTCACCTGCCTTTCAGATGGATCACTATCTTTTTCTATTTACAGGAAGCCTACACACACACAGGAAGATACCTACATAAACAATCACATCATCATCCAGTCCAACAGTACGGCATTTTAAAAACACTTACACACAGAGCCAGAGCCATTTGTTCTAACGATACAGCTCTGACCACTGAACTCCAGTACCTGCGCCATACGTTCTTAGCCAATGGCTACAATCCCTACAAAATAGATAAAATACTACATAGGCCCATTACTCTGCCCTCCCCTAATACACAAGAATACAACAGGACCATTTCTATTCCCTATATCAGAGGTACATCGGAAAAGATAGCCAAAGTATTGTTGAAACATGGCCTTCGCACCACCTTCAAACCTCATGTCAAGCTGGCAACTCTGATCCGCTCGCCAAAGGATAAACTTCACCCTTTAGCACACCCAGGAGTGTATGAAGTTCCGTGTGACTGTGACTTGGCCTATTATGGGCAAACAGGAAGATCAGTGAACATCCGCCTGGAAGAACATGAAAGATACATTCGCTACTATTACTATGGCAAGTCGAGACTGGCAGACCACGCTTTGGACACTCCTTCACACAGGATTAGATGGAAGAAAACGAATTTGCTATTTAGGAGTCGTTATAGATCTGAAAGATTCTCCCAACCTTAACAAATATGGTTGCATTAATTTGCCAAAAATTTGGGAGACGGTTATCCTAAGAAAAACTCCTAAATAATTGCTGTTTTTTTTTTTTTTTTTTTTTTTTTTTTTTGTTAGAGGGTGCTAAAAATAGGACTTTAGATCTTTTGTCTTTTGCAATTATATTGTTTCACTCACTCACTGTCGCATTTACATGTGTGTTGTGCTCTGATGATGCTGAGTTGAAAATCAGCAAAATATTAGCGTTAATAAAACATCTTTGTTGATAAAAGTGTTTGTGGTGTTGTTAATACCGAAAAATAAGTCATGAATAACCATCAACGCCTACGCTTATCTGTTAGAAGGAAGATTTTATGAGATTGTGGAAAGCCATACTATGGCCAGACTGCAAAATCCATCCTTCTACGTTTGGAAAAAACCCTAGAGATATCTCCTATAACAGGACTAGAGCTAGCGTTCTCTCTCTAGCCACGTTCTCTTTTCAGCTAACTCAGACGAAGGTCGCCAACACATTGTGAACTGGACTCAAACTTCTAACATCCATGTGTGCTATGATGAACTCGAGAGAAAGATTGTCGAATCTAGGGAAATTTCTCTAGATTCCTCTCATAACAACAGCCTGAGTTTCAATCTCTCTGATGCACATGTTGCCTCTGTTCAGTACTGGCGTACTCGAGACAGCACGTAGTATACGTTTGTTTGGAACTCAAGCTCGCATTTTGTTTTCAAACCCGCTACAGTCTTTTTGTACTTGTTCTGTTATTACAATTTTAAGTCTCTGTAATTCTTTATATACTTCTTTGATTGTGATACCTGAAGATGTTGATCAATTCAATGAAACTAGTGTACCAAGTATCTTTTCAAATATATGTCATCTTTTTATCTCTCGGTATCAGTCATTAAAGCTTTTTCATATATATATATATTATTTTTAATTTAATTTTTACATACTCTAGAAACCCTGTTGTAGAGACCAAAATGGGAATTTTTTTTTTTTTTTTTTTTGTGTGTGATTATTTTTAAGTGCACATAAAGTAAAAACATGTTTCTTCATATATATATATATTTTTTTAGCTACATCAAAAGATAACTTACAAAGATCATTAAAATCATTAAATGATACCTCAAAGCAATATAATATGACAATATCTAAAGAAAAAACAAAAATAATGGCATTCAAAGGAGAAAACTCAATAAGAAGTAAAATAGTGATAGATAATAAAATACAAGAACAAGTAAACACTTTCAGATACTTGGGATGTGATCTATCATACGAAGAAGAAAATGACATAGAATCTAAAATACCAAACTTTGTCAAAGTAAATGGCATAATAAATAATATATTTAAGCCATCCCTAGTACAAAAACACACTAGAATCAGACTATATAATGTCTTGTCAAAACCAACTCTACTATACGGAAGCGAAACATGGACCATGAAAAGGAAAGATGAAAAACGAATTCAAACAGCAGAAATGAAGTTCCTCAGAAAAACAGCTGGATATACCAAGTGAGACCACAAAACAAATGAAGAAATCTTACGATCCCTGAAAATAAAACCAATTAATTACTACATAAGATAGTATAAACAAAAATGGCTAGAACATTTAAATCAAATGGACAACAGCAGACTACCAAAAATATTATACAGATACAAAATAAGTGGAGAAAGAAGAATTGGAAGACCAAGAAAGAGATGGCATGAGACCAGAACAGGCCACTTGGCCTAAATTCCATGTTAGGAAGAAGAAGAAGATATATATATATAGAATTGGTTAAAAAAAATAGAAAAAATATCCTTAGCTTACCCATGGTTCAAAACGTATATGTTTGCAGACAACCTTTCATGGGTTGGAGCAACATTAAAATAAATAAATAAATAAAAAAAAAACTGTAAGTTTGTATATAATTTTCTGTACCACTGTCAGATAATCTTTGTAAGTTGAAAATTATTTTGCACCTTTTTTAGGCTTTGTGGGCTCAGTTATGAAAATCTATGATAACCTTATAAATCAACATGAAGAAATAGCTGTGATTATATGTCGGTGGGCTGAAAAGTTCTTGGTCTCGACCAAAAATGGCAACACTATCGGCAAGTGTTTTTTTTTCAAAGTTGGTACATCTATCATAGGCATCCATGTGAAACTGCAAGTCATTCAATCAAGTAGTTTGTTTTATACAGCTGTCTGAAGCAAAAGTGTTGTCTGTATCCCTTGAAATGGATAAAATTGAGTATAGTGAGTTATAAAATTCTTTGTAAAAGAAGGTTTAGCACCAAAAGAAATTTATTCGAAGTTCATAAAAGTTTATGGGCACTCGTCTCCTTCGTTTTCAACAATTAAAAAATGGGTTGTAGAGTTTAAGTGTAGCCATACCAAACTTGAAGATGATCCATGTGAAGGACGTCCAAAAAAGTGTAACACCACCACCAGAAATCATTGATCAAGTGCACGATATAGTATTGGATGACCGGCGAGTCAAAGTGTGTGAAATTGCCGAGACTATAGGCATTTCAAAAGAATGTGTAGGATATATTTTGCATGAAGAATTGCAAATGAAAAAGCTTTGCGCAAGATGGCTGCTGCGCTTCCTCACAGCAGATCAAAAACGCACTCGCATGAAAATCACTGAACAGTGCTTGAAGCGTTTTAACAAGAATAAAACTGATTTTATGCGTTGATTGATTACAATGGATGAGACTTGAATTCACCATTACACACCAGAGTCCAAACAGCAGTCAAAATAGTGGACAGAAAACTGGTTGTTCAGTGCCAAAGAAGACAAAGTCGGTTCCATCAGCAGGAAAAATCATGGTATTGGTGTTTTGGGATGCTAAAGGCATTTTGTTTATTATTATCTTGAAAAGGATAAAACAATAACCGGGGAATATTATTCTGATCTTTTAACCAGACTAGATGAAAAATTTCATGAGATAAGACTCGGTTTGCAGAAGAAAAAATCATCTTTCATCAGGACAATGCACCTGCCCACAAAGGTGTTTGGGAAAATTATGGAATCTGCACTATGAATTGTTGGAACATCCACCCTATTCTTCAGATTTGCCTCCCTCTGACTTCTATCTCTTCCCAAAACTAAAACTTCTCCTCGCTGGTCAGTGTTTTTCTTCGAATCAAGAGGTGATGGCAGCTGTAGAGGGGGGGGGGGTCTTCTGCAGATCTTACTGAGAACCACTGACGGGACGAAATAATGACACTGGAGCATTGATGGAATAAATGTATTAGTCTTAAGGGAGATTATGTTGAAAAATAAAAATGATTTTGAAATTATAAATTCGTTTTTTCATTGTCAGGCCGAGAACTTTTCAGACCACCTTTGTACTTTTACAATACAGTCTATAGCACAAAAATTTGGAAAAAAAAAAAACCGAAGTTCATTTGCTATCTAAAGCCCAATTATTTCAGATATGTCTAGCAGAAAAAGTATTAATATTAGTTCAGAAATAAATAAATAAATATATATATATATAAACTGTGTTTATGCCTGTTTAATATATATATATTAAACAGACACGAAGTCATTTTACAATACTCACAGTTGCAGAAGTTCCAGCATCCCAGTACGATCCTGTTTGTACATTAACACAATACTTCTGAGAATAAGTTGGATTATTGTCATTCAGCCATATAGGAGAAGACATTTGGTGATTCTTGTTGCTTGTTTTATAAGCTGGTATCAGTAAAATGCAATAAACAATCAGCAGAGCAAACACAAAGGTCAGAGGAAGGTATAAAGTAGAAGATATAAGGTGACTTGCTGGAACGGTAAATACTGTTGTTGATATGGGTAAGCAGTAGTATCCAATATTTTCTGAATGACTACATCTAAATGGAACAAATAATAATTTATATTATTTGATTTTATTCAATGAACTATTTATATTTTTCTTTTATAAATTTATGCAATTGATTACATATGTAATATATAGGATGTCCATAATCCTATATGAGTAGTATATCCATAATCACCATATGAGTAGTATATGGCAGTGCCGGCTCGAGGGTGTGTGGCACACCAGGCCAGTATACGTTTTATCAACGCATTGTAAGACAAGACAGGCATAATTAAATTCTTTATTGTTAAAAGCAGTTTATAGTTATTGCCAAAAAAGTGCATATAGAGCATTTTGGGGGGGGCACTGCTCGTACCACCAATGCTTCGACTCTCTGTCCTTCTTTAATACTATTACTTTTTTTATGATGTTGGCGCCCCAAAGCTATTGTGTCCCTAGGCCAGTATCTCTTGTGCCTAAGCCTAGAGCCAGCCCTGGTGTACAAATATGTGGTCAATTTATTAACTAAAAAATTGGGAAGGCAATGCTAAATTCAATGCCAGATTTCATTATAACATAATGAAATCTGGCATGTCTGTAATAGTGTCTTCTGCATCAGTCATTCCTTGTTCACTGCTGGAAGAGGATCTCTCTCAAATTCTCTCACTCTTCCTGATCTTACTAAGCCTCAGCTGTCTCCTAAATTTTATTCTTTCAATATCTCTGTAGTATCTGTTCTATTTCTGGAAATCATTTACTTTCCAGAAAAAATTTCTGGAAAGAAAAAGATTTCCTTTTCCTTTCCTTTCCTTTTTGTGGCAAGTAGAATGGAGAATAATTATAGTAAGATAATGTCAATGGATGAACATGGTAGATTAGTAATCATTGCATAGGATATAACTGAGACATTCAGTGAACACATATCAAGATATTTCAGCCTCAAAAGCTCAATTGTGGAGGAAATGGGAGAGGATGGCTTATTTGTGAATAAGGTGGTATATGAGAATTAAGTAAGCTTGAAGTCAATATGGCAATAAGAGTTGATGACATGTTACCACCTGTCTTAAGGAAATTTTCCACAGAGATGGTGGTAGCCTGGCTTATTTAAAAGCACAAGTTCCAAAGGAGTGGAAAGAAGGTAAAATTGTTCCACTGCACAAAGCTTGTGGCTACATAAGGCTGTGTGTCTACAAATTAGAGGCTAATCTACATGCCTGGACTTGTGACTAAGGTATTTGAGAGGTTAGTGAAAACTTTTCTGCATTGTACTTTTCTTGTCCTTACTGAATCACTCTCCTGACTTGCTCTTTATTATTATCTGATTATCACCATTATTCATCTTGTGCTGTCTCTGAAGTGCCTTCTTCTTCTTCCAGATTTCATGGTTAATGCCCTCATTCATCCATTTTACACCTATCTTATTCAGCCTTTTGACCTTTGGAATACATTCACACACTGATGCTATTATTCATTTCTTTGTCAGTTCCCAAACAGTATTTATTTCCTTACTGCTCAACTCCTCATTCCATACTATAACACCAAGCTGTCTTCTAGGCTGGTCGTAATCACCAGCCTTATATTTCCACATATATACTTTCCTCACAGAAGTCTTCATATGGCTAGTCTTCATCAACTCAAGAAATTCATTTTCATTATTCCCAAATGCTATATCTTCATTTCAATCTATACCACCATAATTAAAATCACCCATAATAATCAAAAGCAACTGAAGTTGCTTACACATTTCTGCATCACTACCCTAAAAAAATTCTCTGGACATCATCATTAACAACCATGGGTCCAATGCCCATAGGTGTCTACTGCCCTCTTGATATGATTCTTCCATTGCATTCTATTTTGTGCAAGATGACTCAGTTTGTGTATAGAGTTTCAGCACCATTTGACGATGTCATCGCCCCATTCTCTGTTTGGTCTTCCTCTTTTGTTCTTTCCTTCAATCATTACAAACAGCAACATTTTTAATTTTCTCTCATCATTCATTCTACATATATGGCCAAATAGACATAGTTAACTTTTGATTATTTTCTGATCAGATTTTCTTTTGGTTGTATTCGTCTGTAGATTTCCTCATTGTTCACTTTCTGTATCCAGATTATTCTCAAGATCTTTCTATAGCACTTCCTCTCAAATGCCAATATCCTCCTTTCAATTCTCTCAGGAGTACCCAGGCCTCACATCCATAGAGCATGCTGCTGAAGATACAGGTTTCTACAATGCGCAATTTAGTTTGCATCTTTATAGCTCGGCTCTTCCATATTTTGTCCATGGCTTTTAAAATAGTTGTTGCTCTGGCTATTCTAATTTTTCTCTCTTTTTTTGGGGTTCAAGTCATGTGGCATCCAAGATATGTGAAGTGTTCCACATTTTCTAGTTGAAATCTGCCTATCGTAACTCTGTTCAGTAACTCCTGTTGTCCAAATATCATTGTTTTAGTTTTTTCAAAGTTGAAATTTAGTCCATATCGTTTTCCTTCTGTGTATAGTGTTTGCAATGTCTGTTCCAGCCTTGCTGCATCTTCTTCAATCAGGACGATGTCATCTGCAAAGCAGAGGTAGTTAATTCTCATGCCGTTTATTGAAATGCATCCACCTTCTTCTTTAATCTTATCTAGTGTTCTTCCCAGACGTGTGAAGAAGATGATTGGTGATATTGGATCCCCCTTGTCTTGTACCTTGACTAGTGGCAAACCAGTCTCCAGTCTCACCTGCTATTCTGATTTTTGCTTGTGCTTGGCTGTTTATATCTTTCAGCAGGCGGATCAATTTATTGTCCACACCATAGGATTCCAAGACAGCCCATGTTATATTTTGGTCAATATTATCAAATGCTTTTTGGAAGTCCACGAAAGAGCAGTATATCTTTTTGTTCTTTCTTCGAGCTTTCTCTGCTATTAGTCTTAATGCGAGTATTTGTTCCACTGTACTTCGATCTTTTCAAAATCTGGCTTGCTCATCAGAAAGATGTACCTCCATATGATCCTTCAAGCATTCTGTTAGTATTTTCATCAGCACTTTGCCAAGATGACTCATTAATGCAATAGTTCTGTAATTGGTGCATTCTAAAGCCCTGCCTTTCTTATAAAGAACAACCAAGACCAATTTTTTCCACTCTTCAGGGGCATACCCTGATCTCTATATTTCATTACACAGCTTGTGTATTTCTTTTACAATTTTAGCATCTCGTCTATTATCTTGTTATTTTCAGGACTCTTGTTGTTCTTGAGATGTTTTATAGCCTTATTCACCTCCTTTATATAGCAATACCCAACTAAATATCTCTCTTGTCAATCTTCGCCTCAGACCACACTGCCTCAAAACCACTGTCTCTATTTCCCTGTTTAATGTCTAACTTATATGGACATAATTCCCCAGCTATCATCAGCAGTGCTCCCCCACCTCCCTTCGTGCCCTTTCTAACTTCACGAAAATCACTGTACCTTTTCCATTTCTATTCCTGTTAGATATCACTTTTATTCAACGATGTGTCACTTTTTCGAAAATAAACAGTGTCCACACCTTTCCAGCTAAACAACAAGGAGGCAAAATACCAATGCAACCTAATTTTCTATGCAGCCCAGTCAAGTATGATCCTCATCTCCAATACCTGGGAGTGAACCTGAATAGAAGCCTGACCTACAAAAATCAATCATATTCACAAAGTAAAAAACAAAAGAAAAATGAGAAACAACATAATCTCAAGACTAAGAGGAACTAGCTGGAGTTGCAGAGCCGAGGTACTTAGGATCTCAATCCTGCTGCAGAGTATTGTGCACCAGTCTGGGAAAGAAGTGCTCACACAAACATCACTGATTCCCAACTGAACATAACCATGTGCACGATTAGCAGAACCTGAAATCCACCCTCTCTCACATGGCTACCAGTGCTTTCCATCATACTCCAAACATATGAAGAAGGCAAACATCACTAAAAGAACTGGAGAAAATCACAAATACTCCATATTGCCTCTCCAATCAGCTCTTATAAATCCCCCTAGAATTGGGCAGAAGTCTAGGAACCCATTTTGGGACAAAACCAGAGCCTTCTCTGGTCGAGCACCTTCAACTTATGACATGTAGACCAACAATGGTCTATGAACTTGCCAACAAATGGCTCTCTTGTGAAATATCCCTGCAGCTGCCAGAACAGAATCAGGGTGAATCAGGGCAGATGCAGCTATCTCCTACATAAATGGAATATGGCAAATAGCCCTTACTGTGACTGCACCCATATTCTACAGACTATCAAACATATCACATCAAACATATACCTGCAAGATATAAGAAGTGTCAAAGGAGGCTTTAGAGTGGCTTTCAATATTGGACATTGAACTATAGCTGTTCTATGCCATAAGAATAAATAAAGTGGACATAATTCCCTTGCTATCATGAGCAGCACTCTCCCTTCCCTTCTTGCCCTTTCTATCTTCACGAAAAACACCAGAAAATTCTCTAAAAGTAGAAACGATGCTTTTGTACTCTAACTTGTAATTTCTCAATGAGAGAAAAACTTTTCCAGATTATTTACAGTGAGTTAAGTGACATCCAACCACCTCAAGTCAGAGCTTAGTTACTAAAGTTGTAATATTACACAATGCTGTAATTAGGAGGTGGGACTGTCAGAGGCAGAAGTAAACTAGTGCAAATAAAAGGAAGGAATGCACTTGATCTACTCCATTTATGGTAGCAATTGCAGCACAATTAAGAAATGGTGTAGATCCATCCCCCATGAAAGTGTGCTAACCTTTTATGGACACTGTGCTGTGAATGGGCTCTCATCAGATAACCCAGAAAGCCTGCTCTAGAAACCAAATGTGTAACTTTTCATTCGCTTCAAGCATCTGCTAAAGAGGATGGTGATTGTGATCCTTCCAGGCAACAAAAATCATTAAAACATAAGATTAAAAAAATGGAAATATAAAACAACGTAACAGTAGCACAATATGACAAATTACTTGTCTGTTAATAAAAAATATTAAACTTATTTTATAAATTATTTAATGTGGAGTTTATTTTAATATATACAATGATTACTGGTTATTTGGCGTGATCATTTATTTTTAATATTTCTAGCCAAGCAAAAAAAAAATTAACTAGTCTTAATTGTGAACCTTTCCCTCTCCTTATCTCTCATAGAGCTTGAGAACCTTTCTTCTTTCCATCTCACATAATAATTAAAAAAAAAAATTTAAATATGGAATTAAAGATTTTCCATTTAAATACCTAATAGAGGTTTATTTTCACTGTTTTCTTCCTTCCTTTCTTTTCTTTCAGCCCAAAATAGCAAGCCCATTTTTAATGATTTTTAAATTGTTAAACTGCTGTTTCTTATCTGAAAAATTACTTAATTTTTTTTTTTTTTTTTTTTAACAAAATGACTTAGTTTTGTGACTTTTTTTTTTATAAATATGAGATCCACTCACAAAAAGCTGTTTGCCAATAATAAGTTGGTATTATTATCATGAGTAGGTTAAGGATTAGATAATAAAGAAACCCTGCTCAAAAGACTATTTCAAGCTTAAAATAAAGAGTTGGTGATCTCACTCCAAGCAGTGAAATTCATCCAATGTAAACTTCCATCATCATGGCAGAATTTCACCACACTGCCTGTTGTTTGAAGAATGAGTATGCTAACTACTTAGCCAACCAGACTGGTTGGCTGAATAGTTTAATATTATTCTAGACAATTCTGCCACAATAGCACACATTTGGCAATTCCCTCTCTGCCTTAAGCTGGTGAAATTCAAGAATAATGTATAGTTAGATAAAAGTCTTTAGAATTTATTATTATTATTATTATTAAACAAGACCTCATGGAGTCAAAGGCTCATCTAGGAGGTCCGTTTATCTCACACACATCTCATCATACCGTGTCTTAAACACATTCAAACTCCTTGCAGACACCACACTCTCAGGCAAGGCATTCCAATCACTCTCAACTCTGCACAAAAAAAACCTGCCTCTCACTCCCCTACCCACACCCTCTTTATACAGTTTCCAGGTATGCCCTCTGGTTCTCCCCTGATCTCCCACTATTCTCTGTAGAACTTCTCCACCATTGATCCTATAACAACCCCTTACCAACTTGTAGGTCTCTATCATATCTCCCCTCTTCCTTCTCTTCACTAGACTCTGCAAATTACATCTTTTCAATCTTTCCTCATACTCGACATTCCAGAGGTCAGAAACTACCTTAGTCAGTCGCCTTTGGACCCTTTCCAACATCTCTTCATCCTTCTGAAAACCAGGTGACCAAATCTGGGCACAATAGTCCATGTGTGGCCTAATCAAAGCCTTATACAATGGAACAAGAATCTCCCTACTTCTACACATTAGTGTCCTCCGCATCATTCCCAGAAGTCTTTGTGTTGTCTTCACAATTTTGGCTATGTGTCCCCTAAATTTTAGATCCTTATCCACTATCACCTCCAGATCTCTTATTTCCTCTACTTCCAACAATATATTCTCACCAAGCATAAATTCTGCATCCCATCTTTGTTTTCCAAAATTTAAAACCTTACATTTTGCAACATTGAACTCACATCCCCATTTGCTTGCCCAATCACTCAATTTATTCAAGTCTTCTTGCAAGGCCACAACATCTTCACTACTCTTTATTGTTCGTCCCAACTTTGCATCATCTGCAAACAACTGAATATCTCCATCTAAATCTTCGCCAATATCATTAATATACAAGTTAAATAGTAATGGTCCTAAAACAGACCCCTGAGGAATTCCACTAGTGACTTTCCTTTTCCTGGATATTGCACCCCCATACACAACTTGTTGATACCTATCAGATAGCCAGTCTCCAATCCAATGCACTAATCTAATATCCAACCCCATCTGCTCTAGTTTGACTGTCAACTTATCATGAGGTACTCTATCAAAAGCTTTTGCGAAATCCAAGTATATTACTGTGTATCCTTCTCCTCTGTCCAAGGAAGCAGTCACTTTATTGTAATAAGTAGGTAGATTACTAAAACATGACCTCCCTTTAGCAAATCCATGCTGTCCATCAAAGATTATACCATTGTTGTCAACCCAACTCTGGATCCTAGTTCTCACAAGCTTCTCTAACAACTTAACCACAACACCTGACACACAGATAGGCCTATAGTTTGTGCTCGAGTTCAATCATGAAGTGGCACAATCTTGCCCTCCTTCCACTCTTTAGGAACTTGACCAAGTGCAAGACTTGTATTAAAAAAATATGTCAAGGCAGGTGTCAACTCTCTGGCACATTCCTTCAGAATACGTGGTGATATATTATCAAGTCCCACAGCCTTATTTACATCTAGTTTACTCAACTCCCCAAACACCTCTTGCTCACTTACAGTCAGTCTCTCCTCCCCATCGTCAACTGCTCTTAATCTCTCCATGAAGTCACATTCACAAGATTGAAAGATCTTTATGAACTGCTCATTAAGTATCTCCACCACACATTCTGCAACAGCTGTCTTTATACCATTTCCTCCAATCAATGTCATCCTTCCATAATCATTCTTTCTTTTGCTGGCTACATATCGAAAGAATTGTAGCCAGCAAAAGAAAAACTCCCTAGGATTCTTTTTGGCTTCATTAGCTAACTGCTGTTCATACCTCTCTTTAGCTACTCTCACAAACCAAGTCACCCTCCTTGCCTGGTCTTTGTAGACCTCATGAAATTGGTTACTTCCACTTCTCTTATGCTGCCTCCACAATGCCCTTTTTCTCTGTATTGCATGCTTAATCTCTTTATTCATCCATCTCACACCTACCTTATTTAACCTTCTCACCCATGGTATACATTTAGACATTGCATTTACTAGATAGTTTTTGAAAATCCCCCAAGCTGCATTGATCTCTTTTCCAGCTAACTCCTCATTCCATGCTACACCTGCAAGCTGTCTCCTGAGCTCTTCATAATCACCCCCCCCCCTTGTAGTTCCATATATACCCTTTTTTCACAGGGGTCCTTGCACTGGCAACCACCTCATGGTCACTTTCACCAATTGGTGGATGATTTGACACCTCATTGATAATTACATCCTCCGATGAGATGACCAAATCCAAGACCCTTAATCCTCGTGTGCCCTCTGTTATATACTGTCTGAGGTAGTTATCCCTCAAAAACTCAAGAAACTCATTTTCTTTACTTCCAGTTGCTATCTCTTCATTCCAGTCTATATTGTCATAATTAAAATCACCCATAATGATCACTTTTCTTATTTGCTTGGCTTATTTGACTATACATTTTACTATCACCACCACATTACCAGGTCTATAACAACATCCCACCAAGTATTTGATTCTATTTACCTCTATCTCACACCATACTGCCTCAAAACCACTGGCCCTATTTCCCTCTTGCATCTCTACCTTGTATGGACATAACTCTTTCTCTATCATCAATAACACTCCCCCTCCCTTTTTACCCCTTCTATCCTCATGAAACACATCATACCTTTCCATCTCTATTCCTGTCGGGATGTCTTCCTCACTAACCATGTCTCACTTATTCCGACAATCTCTGGGTGCATAGACGCAATTAGTGCAACCATTTCATCCGCCTTGTTTCTTATACTTCTAGCATTGGTATACAAACACAACAACTCATTTCTGGATCTACAGCTAGTTCCACTGATACCATTCACTCGATGTGATCTCTCCATGCTGGACTGGGGCCATTTCCCTTTCTGCTTCTTCATTTTAGAACCCTTTGCAATTCCATCTGTTTCCTCTTGATCCCTGGTCATCCCATTACTTTCCTGCCTATACATGCTCTCACACCTCCTCTTGGAGCATCCACCTTTCTCATGCTGTGTACCCCTGTCCACCCTGAGCCTCCCCGTTTCCCTGCTCCTCTTGCACACCCATTCTCTCATTTTCTATACTCATACCACTCACTTCCCCATTCATTTCCACTTCTTCAATCTCTCCTATCTTACTCTCCTGCTCTTCCACATCACTCCCCTCTCGATCTGATTCATTCTCTCTATTCACTCATGTACTTTCCAGCAGCAGTCTCTCCAAGCGACTCACACCATAACCACTCAAATGCAGTCCATCGCTCCCATACAGCTCATTTCGTCCCTCAAACTCATTCCACACATTAACAAACTGTACTCCCATCTCCTCACACATTTCAGCCAGAATATCATTCATAATCCTTGCTCTCCGCCTCATCTCACCACAATCATACCTAGGCAACACACTGACTACCTTTCCTGTCACACTATTCTCTTTTATCTTTCCAAGCAGTCTCCTGATATTCATTTTGACATGTTCTTTGTTCTCTCTCAAATCATTTGTACCAATTAATACAATTAACTCTTTTGCTCGCTCCCGCCTCATATTCAATGCCTCAATCACTCTACTCATTTTACCACTGGAAAACATACCTTGTGCATTTTATCCTCTAAGCACACCTTTAATAATGGAGTCGCCATACAACGCCACTCGCTCATCTTTCGTTAACTCTTTCATGCCATCATGATTTATTTTAATAGTTTTGACCTGAATTCTCTTAATTTCATTCCGCATCCATTTCATTTCTTGCTTCATCCAATCCAATTCACCTTCTGTACCTCGTGACACATTCTCTCTATCATTAAATCTTTCTAACTTTCTAACTCTCGACCCCCCCTTCTCACTTTCCCTCTCATTCATCCTTCTTTGTTTCCGTACTTTTGGTCCAACATACGACCAACTTTCACTATCATTCTTCTCACTTTCACTCTCATTTATTTTTGTTTGTTTCCATACTTTCGGACTAACATGTGTCCAACTTTCGCTATCATTCTTCTTACTTTTACTGTCATTCATCTTTCTTTGGTTCAGTACTTTCGTTCCAACAAGCGTCCAACTTTCGCCATCATTCATTCTTTTTTCGCTATCATTTATTCTTTCGATTGTTTTTATTTGTGATTTCTGCATCACGCCATTTCTACTTTCATTCGTTCTCTGAATTTCGTTTCTTTCTGCCTCACTTTCGTCCCTTTTAACATCCGTTACGGTTGTCAAATCGCTCTTTTTCTTTTTTCCTGATTTTTTAACATTTTTTCGCCCCTTCTTCTCACCATCCTTCTCTTTCAAATGTGCACTCACGACACAATCGGTACTAGCACTTTCTGTCATCAATTTCATATTCGCATTCATCAGTTCCTCGTTCAGGTCGCACTTCTCACACACCCTTCTTCCATCCGCACTAAACATCCACAAATCATTTATGTAATCAAAGGAATACATATAACAGACCTCACACTTAACGAAACGACTGAAATCTAAATTAAAATCATGGAATGACAATGCCGCCGCCATTTTTTTTTTCTCTGCAGGTTACTAGGTCTAATAATAACGATTTCGTAATTTAGTTTAGGCAAGAAAAAACCCCCACACTAATAATATTGGTGGCGTACAACGTTTACAGCCTCTCTTACTTAAAGAATTATGCATATATTCTTAATTATTCCTAGTAAAACTTATCTGAATCAGGAGCTCTTCAAATCGCGTCTGCAGTGCTTGGCCCACTAGCGCCTTCTTTTAAAATTTTAAAATTTGTCCTTTTTTTCGCATCAAAAATAAAAAAGTTGAGCCATCTTTGCTCACACTCCACTCTCTCTCTCTCCCCCTTATCAATATATGATCACAAAACAGTATAATTAAGCAGAAAACTATATTTCATGAATATTTCTTTTTTCAGATGTAATGTGATGAGGGATTAAGCATACTTACAGCCATTTCCTCTGAAAAATTCTGATGCCATTTATTTGCATTTCACACGGTTTAGATTCATTATTATAAATCCTCCATCTGCAGGCAAGTTAATTCAGAATTCTGGTGGACAGATTGTTTTGAACAACATATATAAATTTGTTGAGTTATCCTAATTTATATTCCACTTGACCATTTTTCAGGGTCACATATGTTGAAATTATATGTTATAACTTGCTCTTGCTACAGGGAATTTAATGATAAAATTTGGTATTTAAGATGACCACAAGAAGATGACCATATTAAATTCTGATGTCACAGGAATGGATAGATGGAAAAGGGATACTGTATGGGGACAGCATGGTTTTGTAAAGGGTAGATCATGCCTAGGTAACTTGCTCATGTTTTATAATACAGTGACGGTTGAATTGGATAAGGGTAATGGGTTTATAGTGATACTGCTGGACTTTGCAATGGCCTTTGACAGGATATTACATGGAATTCTAACCAGTAAACTGCTGCACATGGGGGATGGATATAGGGTGGCTGATTGAGAGATATCAGAGAGTAGTTTATTCAGGAGTAGTCAACAAGGAGGCCTGTGACTAGTTGTGTGCCACAGGGTTCTGTTCTTAGACCACTGCTATTTAATTTGTTCATTAATGATAGAGGAAAGGATCTGAGAGTCACTGTTCAGTTATTTGCTGATGATGCAAAGTTGGGCAGAGCAATAGTAAATACACATGATGTCAAAATTTTGCAGGAATATTTGCATAGATTGGCAGACTGGGCTAAGGAGAATGGATGGCAGTTTAATATGGCAAAGTGTAAGGTTATGCATTTTGGAGTGAAAAGATTATCAGCAGTATACCATATTGGTGGAACCTTACTCTAGGAAAATGACGAAGCCAGAGACTTGGGTGTGTTAGTGGATAGGGAGTTAAAGTTTAGGGGACACATAGCAAAAGTGGTTAAATCAGCTCATCAGATCACTTGGTTATTGAATAATACTTTGACCAGCAGATACAAGCAGGTTATTATTCCTCTTTATCGAGCCTTGATAAGACCCCATCTTGACTAATGTGCACAGATCTGGGCGCCAGGGTTTCTTGGTGATGGGGAAGAAGTAGAGAGGATCCAGAGGCAAGTGACCAAGATGGTAGCTAGTCTATGGAATGAACCTTACGAGAACGGTGAAGATTTGTGGGTTATAGTAACTGGTTGATAGGTAGAAAAGGGGTGATATGATTGAGACATTCAAATTACTGAGGGGTTTTTACAAGATTAATTCAGAGGAAATTTTTCAGAACAGGTGTGGTGGTTGGAGAACTAGGGGCTATCCATGGAAACTGCAAGAATGTGGTTAGCAAGGCAGTTAACTAGGTTTTTTACTTGGAGAGTGGTGAATAAGTGGAATAAGCTGCCAGAGTCTGTTGTGGGTGGCATGACTGTGAATGAGTTCAAAGCTAAGTATGATAGAAACAGTGTGAATGCTGAAAAGTTCTTGACATGATGTTTAGGGCCTTTCTCAATTAGCCTAAGGACTCCTTGGAGTTGCCCATAATAATAATAATAATAATTTCTATTCCTGTTAGATATCACTTGTTCAACCATGTTTCACTTATTCCAATGATTTTGGAGTTGATAAAGTCAATCAGTAAAACAATTTCATCTCTCTTATTTCTGATACTCCTCTCATTTATAAATAAATACAGCAGTTCACTTTTAGGTTTATAACCAGTCCTATCCAAGCCACTTTTTGGTTGTGATTTTCCCACCACAACTGCTCTGTTCAATCCCTTTTATTGCTGCTTACCACATATATCCAATCAGCCTCAAATATCCTACTCACATCCCAAACTATTCCATTTCTATGCTAGATCGTCACATGCTTTCACAACTACTACCAACATTCATTTTCCCTATGCCATCTCTCCCTGTCTACCAGGGCTCCCCTGTGATTCCATGTTCCTCTTGCATTCATGTTCTCTCTTCATCACTTGCACTATTAATGTTTCTATTGCCAAGCACTTCAATCTCTTCAATACCGCCTTCCTGATCTTTCACTTCACCTCTTATTTCAGATTTCTCACTTTCATCTCACACACTGCACTTTACTCACTCCAAAGCCATTCAAATGCCATCTGTCACATCTGTATAATTCCATTCTTCCCTGGAATATATGCCATAGATCCCCAAACTGCACTCCCTTCTCCTCATGCACTGCCAGTATACCATTCATGATTCTGGCTCTCCTTCTTAACTCATCATCATACTTCAGCAACACACTGACCTTTCCCACTATACTGTTATCTTTTACTCTCCTCGATAACCTCCTGATATCTGCCCTTACATTCTTCTTGTGTCCACTTAAATCATTGTCCCACAACCGCTACTAATTCTCTTGCTCATATACAGTGCAACATGCTGCAGTTTATTTATCACAAATGATGTGTTACCATACAAGATTCATGCATGCTAACATATCGAAGGAAATCTAATAAATGACTGTACTAATGCTTATTTCATTTTCTCACTGTATGATGATACTAAAGCACAGTTATTTATTTTTTATATGGCAAACTCAACCATGCAAAAAAAAAAAACAAAAAAAAAACAAACACTTTTTTCCCTTTTCTTACTTCATGTTTACAATTTCAAATCCTTGTAAATGGATAGATATAAAGCCTAGTTTCAAAGTGTGCTCTAAACCCTAATCCATATATATCAGCAGCGACTAAGAATCTCATTCAACTATCTTTCACAAATAAGAAATATTATATTTTCATTACTTAAAGATATAATTAATTCATTAACTAACCTACAATTTATGTGATGTAAATCAGATGAAGTCAAAACTTCGCAAACATCTGATGTCCAGACATTCCCATTCCAATGTAAACAGTGCTGCCAGTATACATACAATCTGTATCTTTGTGCTACTTCGGTGTTGTCAGTAGTAGGTGTTTCATCATAGTTTGCATCCACTATTCCAAGAAAATATGTACCTGCTTCTGAAAAAAATAAATGGTATAGCAATAAAAAAAAATTAGATATTGTTAGGAATTCTAATCACATGAATAAAATTTTGAATTGCAGTGCTAAACAAGATTTTTCAGGGGAAAAGTGCTATAGAAAATTAAGCAATTGAAGATTTTATTCTAATTTATTTATTCTTTTGAACAGTTGTCATTATATAAGATTTTTTGATTAGATTACATGAAGGCAGATTTGCAATTCTTGCAAGATAACTTAGCAAATGATAGAAGCAATATAATGTTTAATGTGTTGGTTGTGATGTTCAGAGGATGTTGCTGTGAATGAGATATGAACACCACCACCACCACTGGTTGATGAGAGTGATCATGGGTTAAAATTTTTTTCTCTATTTTTCTTAAATTTACATAATTTTTCTAATATTTATTTATTTTTAAGTAATATGGAAACTCTGTTCTAGAGTCCGAAGGTGGAACTGTTTCAAGTCACTTCAGGCATCCAGTAAGCAAGGTGGTCTCACATCAGCAATAAAATTCATCTCCTGAAGACATTCACTGCAATCTATGCCCAAAGGATTTGAACCTGCTGCCTGCGAGTTGAAGAGCAGATATGCTAACCACTCTGGGATAAGACTCAAGAGAAAGAAACTGGTAAACCACAGATTTGTTAAACATATATGGTTTTACACATATGTGTTTAACAAGCAATGTCCAAATGAATCAAAAGGTGTGCAAAAGTGTAAACAATTGTTGAATAATAACACAATAATGTAGGCATAATTACCATAAAGGGAGAAAAGTCACAAAACAGAAAAATGTTCCTACAAAATAACCAAATATATTTACCTCTGAATGCAATCCAGTTGTCGAGTGTCCAGCAAATCAGCAAATCTTTCTTTTCATTCAGCATATTAATATTATCGCATTGCAACTGATGGGAATTCTGTGTTTCTGTGGATTCGTTACAGACCTCTTTCTTTTCAGAAACTACTCATTACAAACTCGTTTTGTATTATCACTGTCATCCAAACTATTTTTCCATTTAAAGATGGTACCAATGTACTTATCCATAGTTGAAATACTGTATTTACTCGAATATAACTTTCCCTCCCCAACCGCATATAACTTGCACCCCTGATTTTACTTTTCGAAAAAAGAAATTAAAAAATTTTTCATATACCTCACACACAAAAAAAATCTTTACACATTCGCTGCCAACTACGAGTATACTTGTAATTGGTAAACCAGCTACACAAGCTGGTTATTATATATACTCATTACTGCTTACTGCCAGCAACGAGATTACTGTACTGACCTTGAAGAAGTGAAAATGCTTGGCTTGTGGAGCTAGCATCAAAGCTGTGTATTCTCATAGATGGTATATGCTCTGCACAAGCCAACTACGAGTATACTCGTATGATGCTTACCGCCGGCAACGAGATTACCGTACTGACCTTGAAGAAGTGAAATTGCTCGGCGTATAGGAACAGACTATGCCAAAGTAGCGTGGCAGAGAACATGTTAAACACGTTCACGTCGGGGCTATAGTAATTTGCTCCCATGATAAACAATACGCCCTCCCCAATACTGTAGAGGCAAGAAAAACAAGTACTTTTATTATGTCAGTGAATAAAGTACAAGCACTCTGTGTAATATATTTCTCAACAAATAGTGCAACTAGAGACAACTGGGATAAAAACGACATTGATGAATGAATCCCATGTCCCCTCATACAGAAACTATGCTGTATAGACTCAAGCAAAACCATATACTGCACCAACAAACAAACACAATATCTAACTAAAAACTATTGTTATTAATTAGATGCGTGTGGGTTCACCTGCTGCAAAGCAGCAATGGAATTCAACCAAACGTGTTAAAATTCATAAACGTGTTAAAACTAAGAAATATATATACAAGGTGTTCGGGATAAATTTGACAGTTTCGTAAGGAAAAAGAAAATCTTCTTTGTATCTATTAAATTTAATGAATTGACAAAAAAACATTACAGGCAGAGTTAATTACAATACTATCAACAAGATTTACTCAAAATAACCACCATTAGCATCGATCACAGCTTCCATTCTGCTTCGGAACCTCGAACAAGCTGATGCTACAGTCTCCCTGGGAAGGGCCGCAAAAACTGTTTTAATTTTATCCATTAACTGGGCTTTTGTATTACTGGAAGTGCGATTGGTGTCTTTTTCAACTGCGCCCCATACAAAATAATCCATGGGGTTAAGGTCTGGGGAGTTTGGAGGCCAAACATTTGGACTGGTGAAGTCGTAGAAATTTTCAGACAACCATTTTTGACTTTTCCCAGAGGTGTGGCAAGGGGCCGAATCCTGCTGCCATACATACGGCCTACCATTGGCTACCCTTGTTATCCAGGGCTTGACTACAGTTAGCAACTCCACGAACAAAGCCCGAATTCCAATGCCAGGGTTCTTCAACACCTGTTCCTGCAGATTTGCGAGGAATTCTGCTGTACGAACGCAATCAGATCGTCTGCTAGGGATCTTTCTTCTTGCTACATCCTCGTAGTCACCATTGCAAGTCTCTAGTTCATGCCTGATTGTTTTTACTGTATTCAGGGAGCATTGGGCAGCAGTCGTAATATCCTTATTTTGATGGCGGGCACGAATCATCATGATACAAGTTATTCTCTTCCATGATTCAGGTGGGTTCCAGCTATCCATCCTTTCTGACATCTTGTATATGAATGAAGAAGGGTCCAAACTTTTAAATGAAGAGAAGTGTGTGTTAATACATGTAACTTACGGAAAAATATAATTAATTATAAATATGTCAAATTTATCCCGAACACCCTGTATATAGTGAATGTTGTTATGGCAGTTTCACATATTCTTGGAATTTGGTTGAAGAGATTTAGCATTTCAACTCAATTGTCGGCTTGCTTTTATCTTTCTGTTGCACGATCTTTTGTTAATACTGCACCAATCATATGCATGTCTTAATAACCTGCCATTGCTGTCTGTTTCATGTAAGGCTTAAGTACCGTAAAGGGAGAAAAGTCACAAAACAGAAAAATGTTCCAGGGGCCGAATCCCGGCTGAATTTAACCACTATTCAGATGGAAGGAATGGGAATAGTTTTGGCATGATCCTACATATCAAAGTAAGGAGGGGGAGGGCATTGGAATGTATGCAGTATTTGATCTATTTTATAGGAGTTATAATCATTGAGTAAAAAAAAAAGAAAAGTGTGGAATAGATGACTGAATTCTGTGGTAAGAGCTATGCTTGCTATAGAAACAAAACAGTCCTATATTTAGGTATTAGAAAGTTACTATACTGTTCTGTTGGATGCAGTGACGTAATGAGGGTATGAAGCACCTATGGCAAGTGTCTCACTTGCATCCCCCCCATAACCCAAAAATGACAAAAATGTTATACGTTTTGTGCCTCAAACTTAGTTGCGCCCTCTTTCGCAATGCCCTCATTATGGCACTTGTTGGATGACTATATGCCTTTTTTGTATATTTTTCTGCATGTTTGGCTTTCTGAAAATAGAGAAGAAAGATGAACTATGTGATTAACATGTATAGGAAAGGAAGATAGTTATTTTATTTTTTTGTATGGCAAAATTTATTTTATGATGCTGGCCATCTAATGAAAATACATCTAATGTGTTCGGGAACATGGCCAGACTAAAGGTTTGAATATTGTTCTATTAAATGGCTTTATTCTCTTAGTATTCCATACAGAAATTAGCTAAAGGGAAGAGAAGAGAGAAACAAGGAGCTGTTTCCACAATTACTAAAAATAAAATTAAAATAAACATAAATAATAAGAAAAAAATTAGTTAAATAGACTGTTTAATACATATTGTTTAACATTTTTCTCCCAAATTCACCTTGCAGAGAGTCCTGAGGTATTAATATTTGTATGGGGTTACTGTTAGCAGCAAGGATCTTCTTGACTAAACTGTTCTTCAAGGAAGGCAATTCATGGACACTGCAAATGATTTAGAATATAAATAAAGAAAAAAATTACTGCACTGCAACTATAAATGTAACTTCTAAACACAATTTAATCAAGTTATGCCCATAGAAATAGCAGTAAGCATTAATTATTGCATATCTGAAAGAAACAAAATTTGAATATAGTGATATTCAAAAAAAATAATTAAAAGTAAAAGTAAAAATAATTAAAACAATAATTAATAAAAAATATTGTGAAATATTCAAACAACCTTTATCTTGAGCAGAAAATATATTATTGCTCTCATCATTTTTTAACATACCATAAACAATAAATAAATAAATCTAATAAATAATAAAATAAAATAAAAATAAATAAATAAACAAATGTTTGCATGTATGTAAAGAGAGCCTCCATAGCTCAGTCAGTATAGACAAAGCCTTTTGGTCAGAAAGACCTGAGTTCTATTCCCATC
This sequence comes from Typopeltis vanoorti, assembly GCF_054136105.1. Classification (NCBI taxonomy): domain Eukaryota; kingdom Metazoa; phylum Arthropoda; class Arachnida; order Uropygi; family Thelyphonidae; genus Typopeltis; species Typopeltis vanoorti. The sequence goes on from NC_143554.1 coordinate 48,472,622, forward strand.
AGTGAGGTGACGAACCTTTATCTGGTCTCGTATCTTTCAACTAAAGATGAGTTAGCTGGGTTTTTTCACCCCAGAAACTCGGGTTTTTTGTCCGCCAGAACAGGCAAACCGGCCCAGTGAACACACACACATGCACATGGATTAGTCATGAATACATTCCAGCCATGTGCTGTTCCCAAGCCCGGATAAAATGGGAGAGGGGGGGGGGGGGCAATGGTGAAATTCTCACCAGGAATACTTTGTGGGCAATGCCTACAAAATCACTTACAGTCGGAAATGACTAAAAGGGAAAAACCCAGATGTATGTAAAGTAATTTCACCTTACTTTTTTTTTATAAACTTATAATAGCTAATTTCATTACATTTTTTTTTTTTATCTCACGCATAAAAGGTTACTGGACCTATAATACTAGTGATTAAGGAGAAAGAAATATGTTTCTGAAAAAAGAGTTGGAGGTTGTACTCAGTGAGAAAAACAGTATGGGGGAGATTGTTCCAAAGAATAGAAATAGAGGTGGATGGAATAAAGGAAAATTATGAGAAGTTTGTTCTTTGGAGTTTGAGAGTGTATGGGGTTGGCCAGTAGTTGCTCTAGTTCTTAAGTGGTTAGAAGAAAGTGGAGAAATTGTAGCAGCTAATTCAGAGGAGAAGTGCCCAGGAAAGTACCTATGGGAAAGTGACTGAAGGGAGTCTGTAAGGGAAAGGCATCTATTCAGTGAATTGCCCTCTTCTGAATACCATCTAGGATTCTTAAGGAGGTTTTGGGTGCACCACCATAAATGCTGGAACAATATTTCAAGGTTGGTCACATATGAGACTTATAAAGTGTTAAGAGCTCAGAGGAAGAGAAGTAATGTTTTGAATAGAAAAGAAGACCAAGCTTTTTTTTTTTAGAGGAAGCTATGTACATATGTATGAGGAGGCTTCAGTCCAAGAGAAAGATTATCTTGAAAAGAAATTGAAACATTATCAAGAGTAAGAGGGAGTGAGGTAGGATCTTTCCTGTGGGTAATAAGACAGGCTTGAGTTTTTTTTTTTTTGCATTGAAATTTACTAAGTTGTCTTCATCCCGTTGGAGGGTGTTGAAGACATCAGTGTTTAAGTCATTGGTTATGACAGATCTTAAACATTCTACCATTAGTGTACTAGAGGGTGTCTTGAATGAGGAAAAGGAATTTAGAGTACTGCCACAGGTGAAGCTGTGAATAGGATTTAAGTACAGAACCCTGGGGTACTCCAGAATTGACAGAGAAATCTAATAAGAGGAGGCCATCCACTATGATGGCCAGTGAAAAAGCTGGTAATCCAATAACGACCAAGAGGGTCTGCCTTTTTTCTTGAGTGAGGATACCATGATGTCATCAGGATACAAGAGAGAGAGAGAGAGGTAGGAAAAGGGAAGTGCACAAATTACACCCAACAGCCTTGGCAAGGGACCAGAAGGTTCGACTCCTGCATGACCATGAGACAATTGCATTTTATTTTGCGCTTCATTTCATTTCATTCTTATGAAGCTTACTTTGGAATCATTCATAACTTTTTTACACTTGTTTCAGGCTACCATGTAAGCTGAATGAGAAGCTGGAGTTTTAAATTTAAGCAACTGAACATAAGCTGTATTTTTATCATGGACTACAGAGGCACATTTTTGTGAGAACCAGGGCTTGGATATGGGTCAAGGGTGTACAGTGAAGGGAATGAATGCTCTCATTCCAGTGAGCATAATTTCAGTTATTAGTTCAGTGCAGATGTTTGGATTGGTAGAGTGAAAGCAGCAAACGAGGCATAAAAATTCCAGAGGCATCCCAGTTGATAGTGCTATAGGGTAAAAGGCTGAGATTGGATGGGAGAAGGAAACTTGAATAAAACTCTGGTCAGAATTGCCGAGGGGAAGAACAGACATCTGCGGTGCATTTGGAGGGAGAACTATATAGTTAAGAAAAGGTCTAGAGTGTTGAAAGAATGATGAAGATGTCTAGCATTCTGGTTGGTAGCTTAACTATTTCTGTTAAGTCTTGACTGATGGCAAATTATTCAGCTTCCCTTCAAGCTTAATTCTGAGCACAAGTTTTATTTTATATTTGCATTATAACTGCAGGTTATGTTATGATTATGTTCTCCCTATGAGAGTAACTTTGGTTACTCTCATGGGGAGAACATGTGAAATTGACATTTTTAAGATTTTAAAAGGTAAAAGTCAGAAGCAAAGCTTAATTTGTGTAATTTAGTAAGTGCATGTACAGATAGAGCTCCTTCTATGAGAGGAAAACCTGAAGAATTTGTTGCATTGCTACAAACTGAAATACAAATTCCAATAACATGATTTCATTTCATTGTATATTACATCAACAGAATCTTTGTGCCATATCTTGTTAACTATATTTGAGCAAACACTTCAAGGCATTGCCAGTTTTGCAATGTGCTTCAAACTGATGAGGAAATATTAACTATCTAAAATATGCTGGTTGTAATGGGGGAAAAGTTCTAGAAAAAGTTTTAGCACTATGAAAACAAATTACAAATTTTTACATGGAACAAAATAAAACTTGTGAATTTTTTAAACAGGATTTCTGCTGAAATGTGGCATTTTTATGTGACTTAATGTCAAGGCATAAATTGATTTTTTTTTCCAAAATGCTTCTTTCCAAACCTGTAATTTCAACTGAACTGGCAAAGGTAGTTGAAGAACAGTGCACTAATAAAACTTTAAGAAAATGTGATATTAATAAATACAGCTGTGTTTAAACTCATTGATCAAAGAATACACTGACAGATTTAAAGATTTTGAGAAACATGATCTCACACTAAATCTGGTTTTCCAACCAATCTGGTTGATGCCTCTAATATAGCTGAAAATTTACAAATGGAGCTGAATGAGCTCTCTCAGAAGACAATATTCTGAAATCTCTATTTGAAGGTATGAAAGACCCCATTGAAATATGGAAGAATGCTCTTGAGTATCCAAAAATGCATCAACATGCTCAATGTATGCTTTGTCTTGTTTTGGCACAACTTACTATTGTGAAGCAACATTTTCAAACACAGTTGTTGTGTCGGAAAAAGTGCCAACTCACTTTTAATGAGTCATCCTATTTCCGACCCAACATAAGGTAACGTTAAAAGCCATGGATATGGACATGCTTATGCCTGTCCATATCCATTATTGCTGCTGCTAAGAGTAATGTGATACTGACCTACCATAGCCAAACAAACTAGAATTTCAGAAAAGAAAGGATATACGTGAAACTAATGATTGAGTGATTATTAAAGATCTAAAAGACAATATGGTCAACATTGTGGTGCATGAGTTGAGCAGAATAGAATTCAAAATTATTTGAGCTAGTTCAGCAACACAGTCAATTCTCATTACAGCAAACATTTCTGGGACTAAAGGAAAAGCCTGTAACAGTAAAAAAGGTTCACTGGGTAACTGTGCTCTTCATTAGAAGAGCACAAATTCTGTGATTTGTATTTGTGAACGACACAACGGCCAAAATGACTACTGTGAGATCTGCACACCAAACATTAGAAAGGTATAAAATGGTTGACTAGTGAAACTAAGGAAGAAATGTAGAAAAATAAGATGCAGTGAGAGGTACTCAACAGTTGCACAAGACAGCAGGCTAGATGGATGGACAATTTTTTTTAGCAAAGGAGAAAGTACAATATGAATAGCATCTAATTTTTCAAGACAAAGAGAATTACCATATTTTTCACCTTATCAGATGATGCACCATTGTACTGGACACACGGCATTTTTCATGTTGAATTTTTAGGAAAAAAATATTCTTTGCAGTATGAGGTGCACGAATTCTACATCAAATTATTCATATAAATATAAATTATTTTAATACATGTAATATCTGTTTATTAGATAGAAAAACAATTATTCTTAAAAAAAGCATAAAATCGTTAAAAAATCTAACATAATATAAACATAAACAAAATAATTTTTCTAAATTTCATTAATCTTCTTTTCAAATCTTTATTCATCTTCACTCTCAAAATTTTCTGAACTTGATTATTCATCAGAAACCGAGTTATTGCTGTCTTGAAATAATAAGTCATCTTCTGTACCATCAAGAGAATTACTAATGCCACGCCTTTGAAAAAATTTTATAATAATTTTATAATAAATTTTATAATAATTTTGTAGGTGTGCAAATGGATAAAGAGTTCATGGAACTTCATTCCATGAACTCTTTATCCATTTGCACACCTACGAAATTGCAGCTTTCTTTCTCCTACCTGTAGATGTTTTCTCAAAATTTTGGAGATTGCATCCAATTGACTCATTTTTCTTATAAACCCTTTCAATGATTTGTTTATTGATTATCTAAAGGCAGAAATGTGGAGGTGAGTCCTCCTGGGATCACAGCTATTTTTGTGCTCATTTTGCAAAGTTCATTCTTAACAACTATGTTAAGAATGAACATAGCTGTTTCATGGCATCTAAACTGATCCCATACCACCAAGGTAGGTTTCTAATATAAACTGCCAGGATGTCCAGACCACACCTTCTTTATCCATAACTTCATCCCTTCCTTAAATATCCTTTTGGATGAATATGAATGTGAATTCTTTTTGGGAAGTTTTTCTTTTAAAAATTAAAAAAAAAAGATGGCAATTTTGTTCCATCCAAACAGCATGACAAAATAATAGTATAGTAAAGAAACTATAACACATTTTAGGAATGTTAGTCAAGTGGGTAATATTTATTATCCTACTAGTTTCACCGATTTTTGCTATCGGCATCTTCAGGGATACAATTGGTAAGCGATATGAAGGTAACAGACTAGGTTTTAACTGACAGTTCTAATTCATACAAAATTAGTACAGTGCGAGACAATGTGCTTGTGTCTCAGGAATATGATTTATTTGTTACGAGACATAATGTAATTGGCATGAAAGTTCATTTCTTTGATGTTTAGTGATCTAATTAGAGTTTTCCAAATTTCCGGTAGGATTAGACCTTGATTCTAATTTAGGTTTCCTGTTGAACGGGTGACAATAGCAGCCTCCGTGAAGGTTCTGAAATGATAGTTCTCTTCTATATAGGGCATATGACTCTTATCCCACTCAATAAGATGGTTGGTATAGACAAAGTGGGAAGAAAGGCCTGAGATATCTTGTCTGTTGTTTCTAACATAGCCCATGTGCTCCTTCTGTCTCGTTTTGAAGCTCCTAGAGGTCTGACCAATGTAATTAACACCACAGGAACAAGGTATATTATATACTCCAGAGTACTTGTAGAATGGATGAGGGTCTTTTGGTGATCTTAAAAATTTCCGAATAGTATTGACCGGCTTGAATGCTATTCTAATATTGTGTGGTTTTAGATTGATAGACAATTTTTTTGGAAATGCTGCTGACAAATAGAATAGTTATAGTACTGATGTAATGGGTGTCATCACGTTGTCCTTGTGGTATATCCGAAAAGAGAATCTTGTTGCAGAGTCTTTTAGGATAACCATTTAAGGATAGCTCTCTGGATATTGTAGTTAATTCTTCTTGCAAGTCATCTTGGTCTGTGGTGTACTGTAGAGCTCTTTTCTTAAGCATATGGATAATGCTAAGTTTCTGGGATATATGATGTGACGAGTTGAAATGGAGGTAACGTCCAGTATTTGTAAGTTTTCTATACACAGACAGGTTGATACTGTTGTTGGTTTGTTTCTTTATTAGGATGTCTAGGAATGGAAGTTTCATCTTTTTCAATTTCTAATGTGAATTTGATGGTATGGTGGAAACTTGTTCAAATCAATAGTTTCATTTTGTCTTGTAGTTCTCTTTTGATTGCTGCTTTCAAGTCGTCGACTGTTGCCAGTTTTGAATCTGTGATAAATCCCCATAAGAACTCCATTGGCGTGAGTCTGGTGAACATGGGGGGTATTCTACAGAACCTCTTTTTCCAATCCATCTGTTGGGTAGAGTCTCATCAAGATAAGCCCTCACATCTCGATGGTAGTGTAAGGGTGCCTCATCTTGTTGAAAATAAAAGTCCTCATCCTCAAAGTCCTCTTGAATACGTGGCATGACAGCTTCATGCAGCAAGTTCAAGTAACTGGCACCAGTTACAGTACCATCAAAAAAGAATGTTCTAATTAATCTGTGTGCTGATAAGCTGCACCACACCATCACTCCTGGTAAATTTACATGATGTTCCTCCATAACATGCGGATTCTCAAATGCCCAGTAAGTGCAATTCTGCCGGTTAATTGACCCATTTAATTTAAATGTGGTCTCATCACTGCACACAATTCGTCTTGGAAATTATGCATCCTCTTCACGTGTTTCCAAGTACCACTCACAAAACTGCATTCTCTTATCCGGATCATCTTCGTTGAGAGCATGTACTCTTCTTGGAATGTAACTTTTCCAATGACTGCGCTTCAACATGCGATGGACACTTGATTTTGATGCTCTTATCTCACGAGACGCTTGTTGCACAGATTTTCTTGAACTTCAATGAAACATTTCAATCAACCTTTCTTCTGTTGCGGACCTTGTAGCTTTTCGTGGTCTTCCTGAACGTTGCTTATGGACATTTTGAACAGTTCCATCTTCTTCAAATTTATCTCTAATTCGAGTGATAGTAAGTCTCGTAGGTGGATCTCGTTGAAATTCTCTTCTAAACTGTCTTTGCACTTCCACTACGTTTTCATACTTCCAGTAGCATTTTAGGATAAATTTTCTTTCCTCAAAGCGCTTAGTCTGGTTTTAGCCATTATTTCAAATCCGTTAAACCTGCAAAATAATGAAAATTAAGTGAGTTATCAGCTGTTGAAGTGTGTATACATTTTTTTGAGACACCCTGTATATACAAGTACAGCTATGGATTTGAGAGTTGATTTAGAAATAAATCAGTTGATCAAAGACTAGAGGGAGCACATATGAAAGGTTTTAAGAGAAATTTGAGGAGTGAACTGATGGCATCAATGGCAGCATGATATTAAAAATAAAGATATCAGAAAGGAACTTCACATTATTACCACACACAAAAAGGCATGAGCACAACTAATCTGAGGTGGTACAGTTAACATCTAAGGTGATAAGGCAGAGAAAAGGTTAGTGAAGTATGTGTTAGATACCTAGATGACAGAAAAATATTCCAGAGGATGTCCCAGATCTACGTGATGTAATGCAGTTTGAAGTGCCCCAGGAGACCAAAATATAGTATGTGATAATACTGAGGTCATGACAAATTGCAGATCAATTTGGAGGAAGATAGGTGATGGGAGGTTAATCAGAATATAATAGTATTATATACAGCACTCTGAGAGTACATATCAGGAATTCGATGATGATAATAATGATGATACTGTAAAAGTTACATGGCTTTATTGGTAGTGTTTATATAACTCACTTTGAAAGTTGCTACATATCACAATTACAGAGATCTCATAGAAGACATACTAAGATAAAAAACAATAGTAGGAAACATATAAATGAAGAATATCTTTATGTATTTACATTTGGATTTTTTCTTTTGCCATAAAGAAGTGCTATCAGTGATGAAAATGGTGAACATTTGCATCAGAACATTTCTCACATAGAACAACAAGACTCTGGCAAATAAAATTCTGGTATGCTGGATGAATATTCCAGATTTGTAATCAAAGAAACCAATAATATCTAGTACAAGTACAAAACCTGAAGAAAGACTGTTTCAAGTGCATAATAAATTTAGTTTAATCCTTTATCCAAGTGTGAGCAAACAAAGTTTGCACCTAAAAGTATCTTCAGGACTGGGGGTAAGGTGGTACAACACCAGGATGACTCCTTGCAAAGGTGGAGCAAGATACCAACACTCCTGTCTCAGTATCTCTCATAATGCAAAACACATCTCCTTGCGGATATGTCTAATGTTATGCATTAAGGGAAGGGCCACTACCCAGACTAGTTTCGACCTTTATTAAGGTCTCTTCAGTGGGAATTATATTCTAACCAAGTGAAAAATAAACTTTCAACATCTTTCTCTGAATCCAGAGTAATTTATTAAAAAAGGTGGCACACCAATTGGCAACTCCTATAGGTAGAGATGACCTGCTAATGCTTCTGGCTGGTATCTCCACCTGGGCCTGGCTCCCACTGAAGAGACCTCAATAAAGGTCGAAACTAGTCTGGGTAGTGGCCCTTCCCTTAATGCATAACATTAGACATATCCGCAAGGAGATGTGTTTTGCATTATGAGAGATACTGAGACAGGAATGTTGGTAGCTTGCTCCACCTTTGCAAGGAGTCGTCCTGGTGTTGTACCACCTTACCCCCAGTCCTGAAGATACTTTCAGGTGTAAACTTTGTTTGCTCACACTTGGATAAAGGATTAAACTAAATTTATTATATTCTAACCAAGTGAAAAATAAACTTTCAACATGTTTCAAGTGCAAGTAATGCATATATATATATATATATATATATATATATGTGTGTGTGTGTGTGTGTGTGTGTGTGTGTGTTAAAAATACCAAGCTATTTTAAACCTGGTTTTACTCCATTTCCCAAGTAAGCAAACAGACAAACAAGTCAAGTTTGCGCCTGCACGTATTGGAAGTCTAGCTGACCCTCAAAGTAGTGCAAGACCAAGGCAACTCTTGGTAAATGTAGAATAAGCTCTAATCACTAATCTTAATATGTACCTTAATGCAAAGCACATCTCCTGGAGGAGATATATGATGTTTTGATCAGAGCTTATTCTATGTTTACCAAGAGCTGCCTTGGTCTTGCACTACTTTGAGGGTCAGCTAGACTTCCAATACGTGCAGGCGCAAACTTGACTTGTTTGTCCGTTTGCTTACTTGGGAAATGGAGTAAAACCAGGTTTAAAATAGCTTGGTATTTTTAACATTTATTATACCCAAGGTAAAATATTTTATATATATATATATATATATATACATATATAAAATTCAGTTGGTTTTGAATTGTAGCTACAGTCTGTGTTGAAGCTCTATTGTTAAGTAGCTGTGTGTGTCTGATTTCACGCGTCTGCCAATATCGGATAGCAGAGCTGAAAGAGTCCGGTAGATTATAGCTAAGGCTATTATTTATGTGATGAGGGTTCATAACAATTTCCTTAGACTCGACTATGCGTCGCTCTACCTCGTCACCATATATGAAGGTTTGAGGTTGTTGTCCAATCTTCATCCATTGAATGTGCCAGAAACATGGTAGTCACTGACACTGACAGCCATCGGTAACAGTAATGATCCTTGATAAATATTAAAGTTTGCTATAGCATTTAATGACCTGACCTCTTTTTTTTTTGGATGATCTTGTCTGTTGGTATTATTCTTGCATAAAAATTGTGCTTATATTGTCCAATTTGTAGTGTGAGTGTTACTGTAGATATTGAACATGTAGAATGCAGTGTTTGTATAAATTTCTTAGGCAATATTATCATATCATTGCTTTTTTTGTTGGCACACTGATACAACATGGTGGTGAAAGGGGAAATCATTGTGTAGGTCTGCATGAAGATGAATAAAGTAGATGCCATGGATTTCTCAAAAATGGAATGACGCCATGAATACCGAGCAAAGATGTGTTGGATATTTAGGTAGAGAGACTGAATAAGAGAAAGTAATGAGTGTGGGTATGTTGGAAATATGATATTCTTATAAACCAGAAGAGTTGCTTAAATATGAATTTAAACAGTTTAAATATGAGTAGGGAACAAGGTGAATCTTCAACTTGAACATGGAAGTTGAAGATTGTGTGAATGTTCATAGAGTGTGTGTGTGTGATAAAGCAGGTGGTAAGTTACACAACATTAAAAAACATAGTGAAATTAATGACGAAGTGAGCAATATGACATGCCATGTGTGACTTCTATAATACTGGACTCAATCATATTTTAATCTGCTGCCCTCGTTTCACCAATGAGCACAGTTATTATTTTAGTCAACATCATAATCTTTCTGAGCCATATACTCTATGTTCTGACAGATTTTATCAGACTCACCAAATGATTCCTTGGTTTTTAAATTTTTATGAAGGCATGCTGAAAAATTTTGATAATCACCATGAAGGAATTGAAAAACAACAACAACTAGGTATTAAAATTAAAGGCCTCTCCCATTGTGGGAGAGACCTTTAATTTTAATACCTAGTTGTTGTTTTTTTTTATGTTTTATACAATCAGGACACTTGGCTTTTTTATCCCTTTCTTTTTTTTCACTTTCTTCATATACACTGGTTTTTGTACCACTTTTAAAGTTGTTTTTATTCATCAAAGAGCTTATAGCTGACTCACTGACTGATTGATTTAGAGTTTAATGGCAGATGGCAATAAGTTGAAAGTGTGACCTACTCAGGTCACACTTTCAACTTACATGCTGTTAAGATCATGACTGGCAGTATGACTTGAGTAGTCCTTATGCTACTGAACTCTAAATCAATCAGTCAGTCAGTCAGCTGTCAAAGTTATCTTGATAAATGAGTGGCTTACTCCTAACATAAGCAATTCTCTTTATATATGGATGACTTTATGATCTTTTGACATAATCACAATATGTATGGTTCATAAAAAGGCAAATGCAACAAGCCAGCGACCACTTTTCACCTGTTGCAAGCTTAGGTTTTTACAACAGAAGACTGTTTATTGTGTACTTTCCTTGCAAATGTCTTCATCCTGATCCGGAGCTAGGATTAGGACAAATGATAATTCAAGATGTGACAAAGCTAATTACTTCAGACTCAGATTATTTTTAAATTAACATTTCTAACATATCGTCATTTAACTGCATCAGATATATGAGTAAGGGACATGGGCAATGTGATATATTAATATGAATAGGAAACATAGTGTTGTAACTGACATGGCAGTTGAAGATTATGCGAATGTTCAGAGTGTGTGGAAGTGATATTGAAGAAAAAAATTTGAGTGACAATAAAGTGGGCAGTAATAATGTTAAAAAACAGAGTGAAATTAAATAAAGTGGAAAATAATGACACTGATAAATAGGGTGCAATTAATGGTAAGGAGGTGAGTGAGGGTTAACATTGAACAAGGGTGTGAAACGAGTGGTAAAATAGTGAGAGTAAATAATAGCAAAAAAGGATGCAAGATTTGAAAGCTGAGTTGGTGAAGATGAGGCAGATGTAGAATGAAATGAAGAGAGAAGAAGAAGATGAAAACAAATGATGTAGGTATGAAAATGGTAATGAAAGACTTGTGAGTAGCATTGCATGGTTATTAGATTATCAGAGGTGTGGTAAACAAGAAGATGCACAAGGTTTGCTTTCCAGGAGGTAAAATTAATAGAGTGATTGAGACATAGGATATGAGGACTAAGGGAGCAAAGGAATTGGTAATGGTAATAGGGACAATTGACTTGACTGGGAACAAGGAGAATATAAGATTGGACATCAGGAAGTTGGTGAGAAGGATAAAAGATAATAGCGTGATAGGAAAGGTATGCAGTATGCTGCATAGGTATGACAGTGATGAGATGAGGCAGAGAGCGAGAGCAAGGATTATGAATGATATCAGCAGAAATGTGTGAACGGAGTACAGTTTGTTAATGTGTGGAATGAGTTTGAAGGATGAACTGAACTGTATAAGAGTGATGGACTGCATTTGAATGGTTTCAGTGCAAGTCATTTGGAGAGACTGTACTGGAAGGCAGAGAAATTATTGCAATAAATCTAAGCAAGTAAGAAGCAATGTGAAAGAGCAGGAGAGTAAGGAAGGAAAGAATAAATGGAAATAATACTCTACACAATGAATGAAATGCTGGCATTTTAAGTGGAAAGCATTCTGCCATATAATTTTGCTAAAGCAAAATTATGTTAAAATGTCTACAATACAGCTTTTCAGCTTTTTTTTTTTTCACATGTTTAACACTCTTAAATTTATATTGATTACTATAATATTTAAATTATAAGTTAATGTAATATTGGAATGTAGAGCTTTACTGTAATATACAGCAATAAAAAATTATTATTATTAATACCAGACTTCCATAGGAGTCACTTAACTCATCACAGGAGAAGTCTTTTTATAAAATCGTTCATTTGGTGTTGTTAATACTGTTAAAAATAAGTCATAATAACCATCAACACCTAAGCTTATCTGTTAGAATGAAGAAGCGGGTAGCATGAGTGTGGAGAATGAGAGAACAATTGTGCAAGGCAAACAGGGAATGGTGGATAGAGGAATACAATGTGAGAAAGGCTGATGCTCTAAGAAGATGTGAATATGTTTGTAGACAAAAAAAAAGGGAAGGGAATGACCTGAGATAAAGGGGGAAACAGTTGGATTTGAAGAATGATTCCGAGATGAATAAGGAGATAAAAAGAAATGTCTTGAGGAATGTATGGAGAAGTCACATATAATAAGTGGTATCAGAGAGCATGTAAGAATTCAGGATCTTGGATATGATCATCTCATCAGAGGATATTATTATAAATGAGGTGTTAAGTCTTCCTCCAGTTGGTAAGATTGTCCATGAAGAGATTACCTGGGTAGTTGCCAGCCATGTGAGGAAAGGGCATATGTGGAACTACAAGGCTGGTTATTATGAGAAGCTCTAGAGACAGCTTGCAGCTGTAGCGTGGAATGAAAAGTTCAGTGAAAAGGAGATCAATGCTGCTTGGGTGATATTCATGAACTATCTATCTAGTAAAAGCAATGTCTAGATGCATCCCAAAGGTCAGAAGGTGAAATAAGGTGGGTGTGAAATGGATAAATGAAGAGAAGAGATTATGCAATACAGAGAAAAAAAGACATTATGAAAGCAAAGTAAGTAAAAAAAAAATCCTATAGAGTTCTTTCGATATGTAGTGTCAGCAAAAAAAAATATTATAGCAGGATGGAATTGATTGGTGAAAATAGTATAAACACAACTGCTGCAGAACATATAGTTGAGATATTTAATGAGCAATTCATAAAGGTCTTTCATCCTTATGAATGTGACATCATGGAGAGTTTGATTGAGAGAAGTCGATGAGGAGGAGGAAAGACTGACTGACTGAGTGAGGTAGAGGTATATGATTGAGCAAACTTGATGTTAATAAATCACTGCATATTTTGAAGGAATGTGTCAGGGAGTTAACATCTGCTTTGACATATTTATTTAATATGAGTTTAGTATGAAGCAAGGTTGACACAATGCAATTTACAGTCTAGTGGATAGGAGGAAGAGGGGATGATATGTCTCTATCAACACTGCAGAGGATTTTCACAAAATGGTGGGAGACTGGGGGGGGGGGAGAACAAGGGGTCATCCATGGAAGATGTATAAGGAGGGTGTAACACTAAAGGAAAGGATTCTGATAATTCATGGAGATTTGATGCACAAGCGATTCAATCATGATGGTAAGTTGAAGATTCATGCTTTGATTTTGATTAACCAACTGGCATGTTTAAAACATTGTAGAGACAGCAATATCATTCCAAACTGCATCAAACTGAAAAAAAAATTATTTTATTTCATTTATTTATTGTAATTTTATTTTATTTTCACTAGACATCAGGTGAGTAGAATAACCATTGATCAAATCATTGTCTCTTCAGCATACTATGTGAAATATAATTTAGCTTGTCTCTCTCTGTGTATATATATATGTGTAGAAAGTATTTTACCTTGGGTATAATAAATGTGGTTTTACTCCATTTCCCAAGTAAGCAAACATCCATATATATATATATATATATGTATGTATACTCTATTTGATGACTTTAATATGAGGGTCAAAATGTCAGGAAAATAAAATAATTATGTATAACACATGCAGAGTCCATAATTTGTGTAAAGTGAATGCTGATTACCGTGTAATACTAAAGGAAAATGAATAAACTCAGATTTTTTGATAAAAAGTTCAAAAAACTAAAAAACACCTTCCTTTCCAAATAGAAAAAAAACTGCAATTTTTCATTAGTAACCATCCATTGGGAGCTATACAGAAATGCACAGCTTGAAAGTTATTAAAAAATAAAAACAAATTATTAGTAGTATTATTCTAAACAAAAGTAATATCAAAATAATAATTATTTCAGTTCTGTAGTAATATAAGAATGATCATAAAGCTTAATATGTTACAGACCGACTGCATTTGTAGAGCTTTACACCAGATTAACATCTCTGAAGTGCTTAACAGCTTTTTATTTAAAGAAGCACATTTTTACTGGCCTCCAAATACTTCATGATGTGGTGACATAGAAGGTGACAATATTGATACCACCCACACACCTGAAACTTTGCTCACCTAACTTAGATCAGGTTGAGACAAGCTTTCAGGTGGGAGGAAGATCAACTTCTGTTTGAATAATGATGTACTTTTCTTCTTTCAGCATTTATCTTCTCTGTTGTTTATTTATTTATTTTATCAAATCCCTCAACTGCAGATATCCTCATAATACTGCTTAACATTTATGTAATGCCCATATAAGTTAAACTAAAGAACTAAATGTAATACAGAATATGAGTGCAGAATAATACTCTACACAAGGAATGAAATGCTGGCATTTTAAGTGGAAAGCATTCTGCCATATAATTTTGCCACAGTAAAATTATGTTAAAATGTCTACAATACAGCTTTTCAGCTATTTTTTTTTCACATGTTTAAAACTCTTAAATTTATATTGATCACTATAATATTTAAATTATAAGTTAATGTAATATTGGAATGTAGAGCTTTACTGTAATATACAGCAATAAGAGATTCTTATTATTATTAATACCAGGCTTCCATAGGAGTCACTTAACTCATCACATTAGGCACACACTACTACGCAGAAAACTCACCAAATCATGCTTGAAACTCTTTCAATTCACCACACTATCAAACAATGCATTCCACTCATTGGAAAATTTTCCACTTGGTTATACTATAAATTAAAGATGCCCAGAAATTATATTTTTGATTTAATCCATTATCCAAGTGTAAAGTTCAGGCACAAACTTTGCTTACACTTGGATAAGGGATTAAACCAAGAATATAATTTCTTGGCATCTTTAATGCATTCCACTCACTAACCACTCTCCATGCAATAAATCTGTTCCTTATGCACTTGATTACATCCTTCTTATACAGTGTAGGAATGTCTCTTTGTCCTACCTCCTTCTCCCATTCTTTAAAAAATTTCTTCTGCATTAAGCCAGTAATAACCCTTTACCAACTTAAATGTCTCAATCATGTCCTTCTCTTTGTCCTATTCACAAGGCTTTGCAAATTGCATTTACTCAATTAGTTTTCATATTGCACATTCCAAACAGCAGTTACCAACTTAGTCAATCTTCTCTGGACTCTTTCTAATATATCATCATCATCACCACCATGAAAATCAGGGAATCAAATCTATGCACAATAATCCATAAGATGCTTGATCAATGCCTTACACAATGGAAAGAAAACCTCTTTATCTCTGCATGTTTATCTCTGCATCATTGCCATAAACTGCTGTGAAGACCTCACAACTTGCAATGTGACTTCTGAACTTCAGATCCTTGTCCACCACCACTCCAAGGTCTCTCGTCTCCTCAACTTCTAAAATTTCCCCTCAAGTATATACTTTGCATCCCATTGTTGGCTACCAAATTTCAGAACCTTACAATTTGCAACACTGAACTGACTGTTGGCCACTAACACAATCTATTCAAGTTTTCCTGTCAGGCAACATCTTACCAGTTTTGCATCATCTGAAAACATTTCTATATCGCAAGTTGAACTCATTCCAGTATCATTAATCTACAAAACAGACCTCTGCAGCACATCGCTAGTGATTTTCCTCTTCTGGGTTACCATGCCCACAACCTGCTGATACCCATCTAAGAGTCAGTTGCCTATCCACCTCTTCAACATTAATCCGATAATAACCCTTACCAATTCATATGCATCAACTTTGCATCATCTGCAAACAACTGAATATCCCCATCCAATATTAACTAATATCATAAACATATATTGGCGAATATATGTTAATATATTCACCATATATATATCTATATATATAGATATATATATATCTATATCTATATATATATATAACATATATTGCTTCCCCATACATAACTTGTTGGTTCCTATCAAACAGCTAATATCCAACCCTATAGTTTGACTATCACTTATCATGCAATAATCCATTAAAAGCTTCTGCAAAGTCATCATCATCATCCAATTCCTGATATGTATCCTTAAGGGATGTACAGGATATGATAGTACTACATGAAAAATTTACATCATTACTAACTTTCTATCTACAATTTTCCTCCAAATCAGTCTATTACTTGTCAAGACTCCAATATTATCATTATCATATCTTATATTTCTATCGTCTAAGGCACATTGTATCAATGTATCAATCCACCTATATCTTGGTCATCCTCTGGGTCGTTTTCCTGCCAACCTGGTAGAGAACATGCGTTTTGCTAAACTTTCCTCGCTCATTCTGTTTAAGTGACTATATCACCTGAGATTAGCACTGCTAACGCGCTCCTGGATGCTGACAATGTCAAGTTCTTTCCTAATATCCTCGTTTTTAATATGATATTGCCATTGATGCCATCTGTTCACGCCTCTAATCTTTCTCAGGACTCTCATATCTGTGGTCTCTATTCTTTGGTCAAGTGTTTTACTTCTGACCCAGCTCTCAGATCCATAAGTTAAAACTGGTTTGAACACTGTCTTGTATACAGCTAATTTAGTGTGCTGACTAATTTCTCTCTTATTCCATACAAATTTATTCAACTGACTTCCTACCATACCAGCATTGTTGATTCTATTGTTTATTTCAATATTTAATTTACCATCTTCACTAAAAATCGTGCCTAAGTAGCTGAAATGTTTTACTTGTTCCACAGGTTCTCCATTCACAATGCAGTTGACATTTTCAATGATTCTGCCTATTTTCAATGTCTTTGTCTTTTTATTGCTAACCTTCATACCATATCTATTACAACAGTTATTCAATTTAGTCAGGGAATCTTGCAGACTTGTAGCAGATTTATTTAGAGGTATAACATCATCTGCATAAAGCAAAGAGCTGACATTAACATCTCCAATTTTGATATCAGGTTTAATACCACTTTCCTTCATAATGTGGTCCATATAGATAATGAATAACAGAGGGGATAATGTACATCCCTGTCTCACACCACATTTAACATTAAACCACCTTCCTGTACTTCCTTCAATTCTAACTGCTGACTTACAACTCAAATACAGACTAAGTATTGCTTGATATAATGTGGCATTGACACCATAGTTATATGTAGCATATTGAATACCTTACAGATGTTTGTTATATTCCCATGCTTTCTCGACTATTTGTCGTAAAGTGAAGATCTGATCCCGACAGCCTCTATTTGGCCTCAATCCAGCTTGTTCTTCACCAAGCTTTTCTTCCACAATTCTTCTCAACCGTTTCTCGAGTATACTTGCATAGATCTTGCCAGGAACACTAAGTAGGGAAATACCTCTGTAATTCTCACATTCACTTTTATTATTCCCTTTTTATATATGGGCACTATTAGAGCTCTACTCCAATCATCAGGAATTTGTTCCTCTGTCCAGGCTTTCTGAACTATGCAGCCACTGTAAGACTTTTATACCACCATACTTCAGCATTTCTGGTTGAATATCATCTACTCCTGGTGCCTTTCCACATTTCAAGCCTTTGATGGCTTTTTCAACTTGACGTATGGATATGTATTCCTGACTGTATGCCTGTTGAGTGTTTTTTACCACTGTGCTATCACTGCTTGTTTCATTTAGCAATTTTTCAAAGTAATTACTCCATACTTCAAGAATATTTTTTTTTCAACTGTTTTCACCTTTATCATCTCTAACTCCTTTTACAGCACTCTTTCCTCCATTTCTAAGCTTCTTCAACAACCTCCAGAATCTTACCGCCTTCTTGATATTTATTTTCAATGTTCTTGCCAAAGTCCTCCCATGACTTTTCTTTAGCTAGTTTTATACAGTGTTTCGCTTTCTTACATTTGTCTCTGTATTCTCTAAGAGAACAAGCTGACTTATTTGACAGGAACTTTTGATATGCTTTCTTCTTTTCCTTCACTGCCTCGTTAACGTCCTGTGTCCACCAAGGAGTTCTGATTTTTTTATCCTTGCAGACAACCTCACCACATGCCTCTCTGGCAGAATCAATCAATGTTTTCTTCAGAGTTTGCCACTGAATATCCAAGGTTTGATTCCTGTTCTAAAACTCTTTCATTTTTTCTTCAATAATCTTTGTGTATTTTAGTCTACAGTTCACATCTGAGAGCTGCTCAACTTTTATCCGCTTTAAAACTTTCTTACATGTTATTCTTTTCAATATGAAATTCAATTTTATCCTGCTCAAGACTAAATAGTGATCACTTCCAATTTCAAATCCTCTGTACACTCTGGTGTCCTGCACCAGGGAGAAAACATCACTATCAACAATAACATAGTCAATGAGACTTTTCTTATTCCTTGCCTCTTCTCTCCATGTGAATTTGTGCACATTTTTATGTTGGAACATGGTGTTAGGAATAACCAGTCCATGTTGTGAGCAGAAATCCAACAATTATTTTCCATTATTATTAGCTTTGCTCTTTTTTCCAAATTTTCCCGAAATATTTTTGCATGTCTGACAATCATTTCCTACTCTGAATAGCAATTCAGATCCCCAACAAGGACCAACTTTTCCTTTTTCATTGTGTCAGTTGCTTTTTCTAAAGCATCAAAAAATTCCTCCACTTCTATCTTAGTAGAACTTTCTGTGGGATATAGGCACAAATAAGTCTCACTGTCCAGTTCTCCATTCTCATATTTGCCCACATCACTCTACTTGAGACTGCCTGCCATTCAAGAAGATTAGCCTTGTATTTTGTGTTGAATATTATGGCTACTTCTTCTTTTCCTTGATTGTCATTGCCCGAATATAACATTTTGTATTTATTGCTCAGAAAGATCTCACCAGTTTTTGTCTTTTTTTGTTTCAGTCACCCCTATTATGTTGATCTGGTACTTATCTAATTCCTCAGCTAGCTCTATTTCTTTGCCATTCAGGCTTCTTATGTTGTTAGTACCCTTTAACTCTGGTGATGTTGAGTTGGGGTGTGTTTTCAGATTTGTTCCAGTAGATGACTTTTCGCTGTTCGCTATTTGCGAAAACAATGCGGGCCTTGTTTAACTGGGTAATGCCCAGTCAGCATGAAATTTTGCCATGTTGTACCATCATTTTTTATTTTGGGTTAACCAATAAGAATACAATTTGGTCGGCTAAATCCCAAATTGCCAGCCCATCCTCGTTCGTTCAGTATCCAGGTAGATACCCAACAGGATACACCACGAGGAGGTGAGGATTGAACGTTAGGTCAGAAGCCCTGGTCGGTTCTCCGCATTCCTTTAAAGGCTATGTGGAGGTCTTCTCTCAGTT
The DNA here is from genome assembly GCF_054136105.1 of Typopeltis vanoorti. Classification (NCBI taxonomy): domain Eukaryota; kingdom Metazoa; phylum Arthropoda; class Arachnida; order Uropygi; family Thelyphonidae; genus Typopeltis; species Typopeltis vanoorti. Next base: position 48,491,991 of record NC_143554.1, read on the forward strand.
ATACAGCTTTGACATTTAAGCACCCCTTCTGGAAAGCTAAGTATATTAATGAGTATCCATCTCCCACATCCAATGCCGCTCTCACCTTATTGTAATAAGTACGAGTTGTTTCTGGGTCCACTGTTTCCAATTTTTTTTATCCCATCTAAAATGTAGGATTTGTCAAATTGTGCAAAATAGTCATTGAGAGCCTTGATGACATCCTTGTTTGAATAAAATTTTTAAGTTTGGCAACAAGAAGAAGTCACATAGACCAAGTTTGGAGAATACGATGGATGTGGAACCGCTTGAAACTTCAATTCATGCAATTTTGCCATTGTGGCCGCTGTGTGGGACGGTGCGTTGTCTTGATGAAAAAGCCATTTTTTGTGCGCGGCAATCTTGGCTGTTTTTTTTGTTTTTTTTTCAGTTCTTCTTTTAAACGGTCCAACAATGACGCATAATAGATTCCTGTTATTGTCTTACCCTTTTCCAAATAGTCTATCATGATAATTCCTTGGGAATCACAAAAAACAGTGGCCATCACCTTCCCAGCTGACAAAACAGTCTTCGCTTTTTTTTGTGCTCTTTCACCAGCACTGTCCACTGTTTTTAGTGCTGCTTGGCCACAGGTGTGTAGTGGTGGATCTACAGTCATGAATCAATGCAAAAAATCCTGCAAATTGCGATTAAACATCTCCAAACACTGCATTGAAATGTATTTTTGCATGCATTTCTGATCAACAGTCAAGAATCGTGGCACCCATGGCTTTTTTCATGTGCAATTTTTCGTGTGGGATATTATACATCCATTCAGCTGAGATGCCTACAATCTCAGCAATCTCACACACTTTCACTCAGCAGTCTTCCATAATCCATAATGATACCATGGATTTTGTCAATAATTTCTTTCGTAGTGACCTCAGTCGGGCATCCAGAGTGTGCTTCATCTTCAATGGACTTACGACCATATTTAAACTTATTTATTCAAAAATAAATAGTCTTTAATGCTGGTGCAGAGTCCCCATGAACTGCATCCAACTCAGTTTTGATCAGCACAGCTGTCCACTTCTTCAAATGAGTGTTTTATCACTGTACGAAACTCAATTTTCTCCATTTTTATGAAAAATGCAAACACAGTAATTTTAAATGTTTGCCAAATGAGAACTACGTGTCACACATGGCTAAAATTTTGCCAGGGGGTCATGAAAAAGTTGATACGTACTGACACTGGTGTGAATGAATGAATTGTGTCACCGTCTATTGGAAATTTACCAAACTTTTCAAACAACCCTCTTAAGCAGATTAACAGAATAGGATGTTCCTTTAGCAAATCCATGTTGTGCATCAAATATAATACCATTGTTGTTAACATAGTTCTGGATCCTGATTCTCATCAAGCTCTCTAACACTTTACCCACAACACCTGGTACACAGATTACCCTATAATTTGATGCTTAAATTCTGTCAACTCCTTTATGAAGCAGTACAGTCTTGACTTCCTTCTACTCCTTTGGAACTTGACCCAATGTAAGACTCATATTAAACAAATATGTCAAGGCAGATGTCAACTCTCTGGCATATCTCTTCAAAATACATAGTGATATATCATCAAGTTCCACAGCCTTATCAACATCAAGTTTGCTTAATTCCTCATACCTTTTCCTCACTCACAGCAAGTCTCTCATCCTCATCATCCACTGCTCTCCATGATGTCACATTCAAGGATGAAAGACCTTTACAAGGATAATTTAATAAGTTATGCACAATGTACTCTTGCTGTTAGACCAAACACTTAACAAAACACATTTGCAGGTTTTCAATATAATCTCTATTCTACCTTATCACTGCTTTCCAATGTATATTTGTATTCCTGTCGGCAAACCTTATTTTTTTGCTGATATGTTTCATAAATTAGATCATGTCAGTGCAATCCTTGACATGACAACGAAGCATTTCTCACAGAGTAAATTTTCAGTTTAGAAAGATGTAAAAATCTAGAGGGCTCAGGTTGTCAACAATGTACAGGGAATGAGAAAATACTTACCATCTATACATGTGTTAAAGTATCCATGGTGCTGTACTGTCATGCAAAATGAGGACTCTAGCCATGAAAATGATAGTGTTGGATTCTGAATATGTAGTAATTTGAGTAATTAATATTTGCTTCAGAATCCAACATGATCTTCCATCACATAAGCTAAACTTGTAATTATTTAATGTAAATAACTTATTTTATAATTTAATATTCATATAACTACCTTAATTTTGTCTAATATTTAATTATTTAATTCAAGATATATATATTAACGAAAAGACTGTATTAAATATTATTAAGCTATTTTATTTATTACTATATTAATATTATAAGAACTTGTATTTGATAATTTAACTGCGCATTAATTGAAATGTAAATATTCTCTATTTATTCCTATTTGTAGAAGTTTAACGTTATGCAATAGATCAATTTTATTATGTTTTGTTTTGTTGTCATGGAGACGGATGTAAGTAAGCGAGCACGAGTCGCAACACCACGAGAAGAGAAGGTTTACTGAAAAAAGTTTTAGCTAAAGAGATCACGAGAACAATTTAGGCAGGAAGAATGGATATATAAGCGATGAACGCAGAAATTATAGATTATTAAGAGAGAGAGAGAGCGAAAGGAGAGGATTGGCATTAGGTTGGAATCGGAGCATTCGGCAATCACAGTGCGATAATAGCGAGTCGGCAAGTCACTCAAGCAGCTAAATAAAGTCTACTAGTGGAGAGGCGGTTAGCTAATAAGTTATAGAATAACAATTATAGCTACGGAAGACAGCTGAGTGACTACTAAACAGACTAGCAATACTTGACTTGAGATTTAATTTCAGGGCTGACCTGTCAAAGACACACAGAATCTTGAAATAAAGCATCGAGTAACTAGAGAATACTAGAGGCTGTAAAATTGAAGTTTACCGTTAGCTGTGTTATAATTATAGTGCCTAAAGAATTATTTGAATGCCGGAGGAATGAACAACTGTGCATATAAAACCTCAAGATGAGGAATTATTGTGTATTGCTTAATTCATGAGTGATCAGTAGTACTTCATGCAAGAACGTTTGTTTATGTGTATGGTGACCGATGATTAAATGAGTTATTGCTTAGAAGATTTATTTAACGAGTGCCGTATACTGTTTAAGTGTTTACAGTTATAAAAAGTGTTTACGTATAAGTAGATGAAGAAAAAAGATTATCGGTAAGATTATTCCAACCTTTAATAATTCTATACAGAGAAGTGTGTGAGTTCCATCCTAGAATTTCCCTATACTAACAGTAACTATTGTGGAAATTAGCTGAAGTGTAAATTTAAAAGTGTTTGTTTGTGAAGAGGTGTTACTGCAATTTTTGTCGTATTTGGAACTTAAGGAACTGTGAGAAGACTGTACTAGAGATAACAGATTTACCATTGTCTGAGTTTGTATGATTGTACTTATCAGAGAAGCTAAAATGTTTGTGATATCTTAATTACTGATTTGAAGGTAAGTGTAAAATTTGTGATTCTAAAATTAAATGTTTGTTTTTGTTAATCAAAAGTTGTATTTTGATTAACATAAGATTAATTTTGATTAATCTTAATTTAAATATTCTCGGCCAGTATATATAATAACAACATATAAAGGAAAGGTAGTTGAGAGTTGGTTTTTCTTCAATTCTTGAACTAATTCAGATATAAAGTGGCACAGTCTTTAAATATAAATTTTCTTTATGTTTGAATTAGAAATCAACTTACAACTTATCAATTAGTTAAGAACATCGCAATAGTAAACATTTCGGATTCAAAGTATAGATTGGGAAGAAGTAGGATCCAACAATAAGTCTTTTGTTGTGAATTGTGGATACAAATTGTCTAAAAGATACTTTCTATAGTATGCTGCTGTTATAGTCAATTATACAAGTATTTTTGTCAGTTGAGATAACTTCATTCTTTTCATAAGCCATTATTACCACCTTTAATTATTGAGGGGAAAAAAAAATTTTGATGTGATGTTTCTTGTGTGAGAACTGACATATGGTTTCATTCATTTATCATCATCAGAGACTTCTATGGAATCACACACACACACACACACACACACACACACACACACACACACACACACACACACACACACACAAAATCACTGATGGCAGGGAGGGGGGGTGTCCACTGTCTAACTCTGCACTGATCATACTCTCAGGTAACACATACACATTCCAATCAACTACTACATGCCATGCAGAAATGCTACTTTCCCCCTTGCTCACACCTTCCTTACACAGTTTGTGATGTGGACTCTTGTTCTTCCCTGCCTTTTGCAGGAGTGGAAAACAATACACTCACATATATGAGTGAATTGTTTTCCACTCATTAGTAACCCCTTACCATCTTGTATTTCTATGTCTCAATCACATTCTCAACTCTTATTCATTATCTACTACTTCAGTGGCAAAGTGAAGCGATTACTGAAACATTTAGATAAAAGAAAAGAAAAGAAAACAAACAAACAAACAAAAACTGACTTTTGTTATACACTTTAGCTACTTTGTGTGCCAAAATAAAATTTACAAACAAATTAAAGATCTTTCAATGGGAAACCCGCTTTCACCTGTATTAGCTAATTTATATCTTGGGCATTTTCTAGGCACAGTATGTGGATAATGTTTTTGCCATCCTGCCTCACCCTGAAAACACTCTCTATTCTTTTATTACTTCACTTTGGCGATGAAACATTATTTAAATTAAGGGGATATTAAATCCCACATTATTTTAAAGCCGAATAAGAAACTCAAAGATCGGAATCAAAGAGTTTCATGCCGAATATAGTATAGTAAACTATAAAAAATGAATTTCTTATTTGGCTTTGAAATAATGTGGGATTTAATATTCCCTTAATTTAAATAATGTTACATCACCGAAGTGAAGCCTATTGGCTCTTTTATTCAAGTAATTTATGGGTGCACCTTTTTTGACAACTCGTCCACCACCACTAGTATCTTCACAGGCAATCACAAACATCTATGCCCACGGTGGGATTTGAATCTGCAGCCTTTTGGAGATATGCTAATCACTGGGCCAACCAGGCCGGGAAAAAATTATTATTATTATTATTAACATCTTATCTCCATGGAGTCAGAGACCACATGAAAAATCTCTTCCATGTCAACCTGATAATAACTCCTGACTAGATTATATGTCTCAATCATATCCACCCCACCTCTTGCTCCTATTCACAAATCTTTGAACTTACATTCTCTCAATTTATCTTCATACTTAACATTTCAAAGACCACTGACCATCTTTGTGAATCTTCTCTGGATCCTTTTCAACATATCCTTGTCACCATGAAAACCCAGCAACCAAATCTGTGCACAATAATCCATATGAGACCTGATGAAGGTGTTACAATGGCATTATAATCTCTTTATTTCTGCATGTCAGGGTCCTCCGCATCATTGCCATTATCTGAAGTGATATCTTCACAATTTGCACAATGTGGTCCCTGAATTTCAGGTCCACCACCACTCCCAGATCTCTCATTTTCTCTCTACCTTCTTTTAAGTTTAAGTGTGTATACTCTACATCCCATTGTTGCTTACCAAATCTCAAAACCTTAAATTTTGCAACACTGAACTGAATGTTCCACTTACCTGCCCATTCATGTAATCTATTAAAGTCCTCGGCAAGGACATAACATCTGCTTGACTCTGCATTGCTCTCCCCAGTTTTGCATCATCTGCAAACAGCTGCACATCACTAGTTAAACCCATCCTAATATCATTAATATGCAAACTGAACAACAATGGCCCCAAAACTGACCCTACAGTACACTACTTTACAGTACACCTTCCTCTTATGGAATACTGCAACCCCCCCCCCATATACAACTTTCTGATACCTATTTGACAGCCAGTCACTGATCTAACTCCGAAGTCTGTTATCCAATCCCATCTGTTTCAGTTTATTTATTAGGCTGTAATGTAGGAGCCTATCAAAAGCTTTTGCAAAATCCAAGTACACCACTGTATATGCATTTCCCCTCTTCAAGATATTCGTCACCTTGTTATAGCACATAAGTAAGCTAGTAAAACATGATCTCTCTTTAACAAACCCATGCTGATAACCACAGAAAATACTGCTGTTATCAACCTATTTCTGTGTTCTTCTTCTTCTCATCAATCTTATTTTAATAAGACTTCCCCATATTTTAGATAAAGACAGGCAGTTGTTCCAATTCAAGTTCAGGTAGTGAAGTAAGGCCTCAGTGTTCTCTTTAAATAGAGTTTTAATTATAACATCATGTGATCAACTGTCACTACCACCAGATATTTTGACCTGTAAGTTTCAGACCAAAATATCTGGCCTTCTAAACAAATAAATAATTATTACCTATGCCTATTACCTATGTTTTCATATAAATAAGTAATATAACCATGGCACAAGTTTTTCTAAAAGAACAAATTGAACTTAAGTTGTCTGCTCCAATTCTAAGGATTTCAAACTAGAATAGAATAACATACAATATATTATGCAACAAAATGGCTTCTTTCCATAAAGAAAATAGGAGTCAAAACATTTTGACTCCTAAAAGCCTGCTCATAACAAACAAGAACCAGTATGGAATGTTCCAATTCTGTATGTTTCTGGTATCTCTGAACCAATTTTGAATAACCTCAAGAAAAACAACATAATACCTATGTTTTCCCCTATCAACAAACTCTTCTCCTAGTTACATTCCACCAAGAATAAATGATCTCATCTTTCTCCTTCTGGAGTGTGCCAAGTTGCCTGATTGCCATCTCCTTTCTTTCTTTAGTTAGACAGGACATTCTGTTGACAAAGACCACATGAACATTAATTGTAAATCATTAATAATAAATCCAAAAAGTCTGGTTTAGAACACCATGGAGTCAACATTGACCATAGTATATTTTTGTCAGGAAATGCCTACTTCATCAGTGCTCTACAGATCTGAAGCTTGGAGAGTGTTAAACATTACTACACTGCCCAAATTTGAAAAATGACCGTCCTTAATAATAAAAGAAAAAAAAAAGGAAAGTTTAATTGTTATTAGTCATAAGCAATAGTTGTTTTTTTTTTTTAAGTCGCATCTCGCTATCTACTGCTGTATCTCATTGTACTAGTGCAGAGCTTTTATCGTTTTGAAATTCATTAGTATTGTTCTACTTCGTATGAATTGTCAACTTGCGTTCATGTACACTGAAAATGATCTGTTATATTCATATTGAAATATCTGTTAACAAAATTTTTTTAACATTTAATTGAATTTCTTGTGTTTAAGTGTTTCAGTAACTGCCACTACTTCAATGACTGTAACCAAGCTATTTTTGGTCATCCTCTAATGATTCCATTCAAGGCTATATTTGAAAAACTGATAAGGCATTCCCTGCAGATATCCAAACATCTCAATCATTTATTATTATTATAGTTACAGTAACCTCCATGGAGTTAACAGACTCATTGTGGGAGGCTCACTCAACCAGCAAAATATCTATCATCTAAATGACTTTGAAGTTATTTAGCCCCATGCATTGTGAATGCATGGGGCTAAATCACCAGATCTGGTGAATTTCATCACCAGAGTGGTGATGAAATTCACTCATTAACAACTCTCAATTTAAAAAATCTACTCTTCACACCTTCTTCACCACATCTGTATACAACTTTCAGGTATGGCCTCTTATTCTTCCCATCTTCTCAAGTCTACTCTTTTTATAATTCCGTCTGTGTTAATCTGGTAAAATCATTTAGTTAAGGTAAAATCCTCTGGTAGAATAACTTAGTTAAAGGATTCTACCAGAGGTCTAATATATCTCCTTATTTCCTCCTATCCAGCAACCTCTGTAATCGAGATTCCCTCAAATGCTTTTCAAAATTAACTTTCCAGGGTCCTGATATCACTTTCCTCATTCATCTTTGGACCTTCTCTAGTGTTTCCACATCACATGTTCTATATGATGTGGAAACACTAGAGAAGGTCCAGTGTTTCCACATCACATGTTCTATATGCCTTATACAGAAGCACCACCAACTCCTCATCCCTACATAATCAATGTACTTTTTATCATAGCAGCAATACGATGCACTCATAACACTTGCAATGCATCCTTGAAATTTTAGTCCACTACCTACCATCATCCCGAGCTTCTGAATCTTGTCCACTTCCTGAAGTACAGCTCACTAATACAATAACAACCTGCATTTATCAGTATTAAAACTACAACCCTACTCATCTGTCCAAGCTAAGTCTATTGAAATATTCTTGAAGAGAATTAACATCAGCAATACTCCTGATAATTCTACCTGACTTTGCATCATCAGCCAACATCTGAGGATCCTCAGTCAATCCACAAGAAATATAATTAACAAATAAGTTAAACAGTAGGAGCCCACGAACAGAACCATGAAGCACACCACTGGTCAGCTTCCTTTTCTGAGACACTGCTCCATCATACACAATTGCTGGTATTTCTCAGAAAGTCAGTCTTCAATATATCTAACTAATCTCTTATCCAATTTTAAGAATTATATCTGTGATATCTTCTCTGATTTAATTCCTTTTTTAACTTGCTCATTTGTTTTGTTTTCTAACCAGTCTTATTTATTTTTCTTAAGCATTTCATTTCTAGAAATTACATTTCCTCAATTTTTCTTCACATGCTCAACATTCTAGAAATAAGAAATCCTTCACCATTGTAAAGGATTCAGAGATTATTATTTCTAGAATGTATAGCATGTGCAGAAAGATTGAGAAAAATCTCCTCATCCTTCTAAAATCTATGTGACCAAATCTGTGCACAACTTGATCAAGGTCACAGATGGATTACAGTGCACAGATCATCATACATTGGAACCATAAAGTTCTCCTTACTTCTGGACATCAGTGTCCTAAGTGACATAATCATCTGTCTACAACTGGCAACAATTCTGTTTGAACATTGCTGACAATCAGTTTCAATTATGCAGAAGTTCTGAAATTGAGAAATGGTGTGAGACCCACCTGCGATAACTTTTCTCTTCTTCAAAATTTCAGTCAAAATTATCTGAACAGTATTATTATTATTTGACACCTCCAGGGAGTCCACCTGCTCTACAACTCCGTCTCCACTATTCAATCACCAACTGACCACAACTACCAATGCCATTTACCGCTGATCACCACTGGTATTTCCACAGACAATCACAAACATTGGCTGGAGAGCGGATACGCTATCCACTCAGCCAACCAGGCCGGCAAAGGTTGAGAAGTTTGCATCATTTGTGATGCAAACTTCTCAATGCATTTTATATCCTCTTCCAGCAGCCTGTTGAGAGTAACACTGCCATCCATAGCTGCATCAACAGCTATGGATGTCACTGTTAAATGGCCACTGTTATATTGTGGTGCCATTCACTACACTGCATCTACAATATTCACATAAAACATTATGAATCTCAGCTGATTTTTTTCTACATAAGGATTTAAGATAAGCAAAGAATGGTCAGTTCATGGTATATGACTGAGTCAAATGCTTCCTCCTTCTGAAATGATCATCATTAAGGAGAGTGATGTTAAACCTGATATCAAAATAGGAAATATTAAACTTAGTTCTTCATGCTGTATAGATGACATTATCCATCATAAATCTAAAATTTTTCAAGAGTATTTAGCTAAATTAAATAATTGTTTTGACAAATCTAGTACAAAGATAAGCACCAGAAAGACTAACTGTGAAAACAGGCAAGAAAAGAAACAATCAACTGCATTCTCATTTGTGAATCTATGAAAGAAACTATACACATTAACTAGTAAGCACAATTTATAGTAAAGTTAGCAAACTAAATATGGAAATAGAGGGCAGGATAAGAAAATCAAGTATAGTATTAAGCCATTTGAATAAATTTCTTTAAACATAAGAGAGAGCAATCAGTCAAAATTCTAAGTAGCAAGCATACAAGACAATATTTATACTAACTTTTAACATATGAATCTGAGAGTAAATCTATAATGGTGTAAACAGAATCTTATTATTATTATTATTATGTGACACCTCCAGGGAGTCCAAAGACTCATCAAGGGAGAATGTGCCAACAGCATTGAATGATTGATCCTCATCCAACTACTAACCACGCTCAAACTTCCTTAACTTTTTGTGAGCCATTAGTAGCAGAGCTACCAATCGACCAACCTTTTCTGGCAGAGTGATACACTAATACATAGGTTGCAAACTCACTGTACTGAAGAATGCAGAGAAATATGATAAAAGAATACATAAAAAATGTTTCTGTGGCCTTTCCTGTGTTTCAAGAAAATAGGCATATTAAAACAAACGCAACTGTAAATTATACTTTAATTAAAAATAAATTAAAAAATTGAAAATGTTTGTTTTTGGACATATGCTGTAAATATTAAATTATCATTTCATTTTAATTAAAAAAAACTTGAAAATTATAACAAAATATTTAAATGAAAAAGTGTTTTCTTTGGCAATCTCTTCTAAAACAAAACACAACCCCAATCTGTGGAATCACAGTTCCTCAACTCAATGGATACTGGCTCACCTTCAGTGAGTGGGAGGGAGCACTCAGTGTTACTGGATATTCTCTGATTATTTCTGTAGTTGATACAGGGTCAGAGTTGCATCCCTTATTTTTGAAGGAAGACAGACAGTGAAATTTCCTCCCCCCCTTCCTGATGTTGTCACCACTGTGTGACAAATAGTAAAAAATAAAACATTTGGATGTTCAGGGAATAGATTCCTAACATTCTTTTGAAGGACTGAGATTCCTGACATGTTCTTCTTAAAGAAAGAATCAATTCTGACCTGTTTTGTTTTTAATATCTCATTCCATATAAATGCAAATGACCCAATATGAGAATTAATTCTTAAACAAGCCTTGAATGCTCTGTCATAATCATGGTCATATGAAGACAATAATGACTTCAGTATGTGTACCTCAAACAATTTCCTTCAGATTTTTTCAGCAGGAGTTCTTTTGTATTCTCTGAATATACATGTTCTGATGCAACTTCTTTGTCAAAGTTGAGGATTTCTTCTTCAAAGAAGTCTCTGGAATAAAAGTGAGAAAGCTCCTCCACATTCTCCAATGTCACCTCTAGACTGAGATTTGTTCCAAGCTATACCAGCTATACCACTTTATTTTCTTTTTGTTGTTCAGTGAGTTCAAATTCTTCAAAATTCTTCATACACAATTTGGGGCCACAGATCTTTTCATGGTGCTGACAACAATTTCTGCCTCACATTATTTCCTTACACTTTGCCAACATTATCTATGGTGTCTTTGATATCATAACTTACCAGAATTTTTTTAATCATATCTTGCCTACTCCATTAATAAACATTAAACATTGGTCAAATATGAATAAATATGGTTAAATAGTACTTTGTTTTTAAGTTTGCAATAGCATGTTGATTCAAAGAGGCGATGTTTCTTTCTTCTTCTTCTAACCCCTTTTATAACCCTTTCTGGATACAGGTCTCTGCCATTTGTTTCCATCTTTCTTTGTTGAAGGTTTCCTGATGCCAACATTCTACAACCATCTCCACTAGGTCAAAATGACCAAGTAGAACTGGATGACTAGTGGAAAAGTGGTGTTTAAGGGAAAAAATTTCACTTTTATATTTAACATTAACTGTTTACTTCAAAATTTAAGCTTAAATCAAATGAAAGGTAAAAGTAAAATACAGGCAGAAGAAATTTTAAGAACAATTAATGGATACACAAAATTACACCATATTAAAAAAAATGAAGACAACTGAACAGAGATGGGTATTTACAATGTAAATGAAAAGATCAAAGAATAGAGAGAAAAATGAAAAAAGATCATTTATATAGAAGGGAAAGATATTGACCACCAAAAGAAGTGGATAAGCAATCACATAAATCAAAGGGAAAGAGAGATATACAAGAAGACCAGTTGCAAGCCCAGTGAAACCATAACAGGCAAATATCTAATCCTAATAATAATACGAAGAATTTCACTTTTATGAATTCTGGAAAATACTTAATATCTAAGCTATGAGATATGAGCTTGTGACAATAGGAGAGTCATTTCTTTGCAAAGTTTTATTATCATTATTATTATTCGGGCACCTCAAAGGAGTCAAAGACTCACTGTCCACTCTTACCATTATTTACACGATACCTTCGTACCTCTCCTTGAACTCGTTTATTAAAGAAGCACTCACAACCACCTTTGACCATCCATTCATCACCCACCAAGCAAAAATTTAGCCCTAAACAGCCTTGCTAAAATACACTCTTATACAATTTTCAGGGATGACCTCTTGTTCTCTCTCTTTCTGCCAAGTATTGAAAAAAGACTTCAGTGTCAATCCTATAAATTCTGGTGATCTGACTTATGTTTCTCTCATGCCTATCAGCTGATTTTTTTAAACAAACAGACCTTCAATCTATTCACAATGGAATCCAGGTGACCAGATATGCCTGCAATAGTAGTAGTAGTACAAGATGTGGTCTTATTAAAGCCTTATAAAGAGGAATAAGAACTTCCTTATTCCTGCTTCTCAGTGTGTTCTTCAATGCAATCTGAGGTGCTGTTTTTGCTACCTTTGCAATGTACCCTATAAACTTCAACTCTCTGTCCACAATCATTCCAAAATAACTAGCCAAATTGATTTCCTGCAGTTCAGTTTCAATGTTTATTATTATTATTATTATTCTTTGTAACTTCCATGAAGTCAACAGACTCGTTGTGGGAGGCCCACTCAACCATCAACATATCTATCACAATGAGCTTTGAAGTTAATTACACTACCTACACTCACAGTGCACTCAGGCATGTTTTTATCCCAAAGTACAGGAGCTTACACGTGTTCATGTTAAACTGACAGTGATTTATGTTTGTCCAAACTGCCACCATGACTTAAATGAAACATACTTTTGCAAGATATCTTCATTGATTATTGCTGTTTCCAGCATTGCATCATTGGCAAACAACTGAATATTTCAACCTAAATTATTTCCAATATCACTGATACAGCAAATAGCAGCAGCCTTAACAGAGAGCTCTGAAATACACTACTAGTCACCCTATCCAAATCACTAAACATATCCATCCCTGTTTGCTCCAATTTATGCAACAGAGTTCCATAATTTGGAACTTTCAACTGTCAGTCTATTATAAAAAGTAAACAAATGGCCATTGCAAAATCTACCCTTCATAAAACCACGCTGTCCTCTATATCATATTCTTGTCCAACCAATCCTGAATTCTGTCTTTTACCAATCTCTTCAATACCCTAACTGCCACTCCTGAGATCTTGAAAAATTTGGGTAGTCCTGATTTTCTTGGATTCTGATCTGAGCAGAATACCTGATGCTGTGCAAAATAACAAAGAAAATGAGCAAGTGACTTTTACAGGTCCAGAGCTAATATATAGAACAGCTAAAAAGTCTTTACTTCATTAGCCATTTTATATCATTCAATGACTTTTTATATCATACAATAGCTTTCTTTGGATATAATACATGTGACAAACATTTTCTTAAAGATGTGCCATTTAATGATATGGGAAGAAAAAATTAGTACTAAATCAGAATACAGCCTGCAAAGGAGCAGCAGGATGAAAATGAATCTAATATATGGAGAGGTTGATGCTGATCAATTAGTCCATGTCTACCATATATGTATGATTGTTCATAATCAGTGAATTCAAAATTCTTTATTTGGAAAGAAGAGAAAAATAAGAAAACTAACACACCTGAAACTTTGCTCACCTGATTTCTAAGCACAGGTTGAGACAAAGTTCCGGGCACATCAGTTTCCCTATGAAGGATATTACTCTTCACTTAGAATGAAGGCATAATTAGATGAATTCTAAACAACCAAATGCACAATTATTTATAATCATTCAATTGCTCATCTGACAATTCTCACGATTATTTCTAACATCAAAAATTCAAATGCCCTAGAAACAATTCTGGTGATCTGACCATTCAATTATTGCATCATGGATGCACTTTTTCATTTTTGATTGCTCAATAACCCATTTAAATGATCTAACACAACAGCAACAATAGGGGGAAAAAAAAAACAAGAAACTTCTACATCAACCAGCATTTGTGGTAAATGCAAACCTAAATGATGAGGGACTACCTACCTACCTGCCTACCGACATTCAGATGTAACCCATTAAGAGCAATGCTTAATGTCCTTTTCAGTAGCAATAGAAAGGCTATATAATAATATGCTATTAACATTGCATTGATTATTTTGATTTTATTATAATATCTAGATGAATTTCTTTCTGGCATTTACTGTTCAATTTAAGACCTTTTGCTTTATTAATGTTTATTTGAAATTCATCGATGTTGAGATCGATGAGTGGTGTGACGAAGGACAGAATAAGGAATAACTACATCAGAGGGACAATCAAAGTGGGACCGATCGGTAAGAAGGTACAAGAAAGCAGGCTGAGGTAGTTCAGTCATGTAGAGAGAAGGAGTGAGGAGAATGTTGGTAAATGAGTGGAGCGTATGCAGGTGTAGGGAAGGAGGAAAAGAGGCAGCCCAAACTCAGATGAAGGGATAAGGTGGCAGAGGATCTTAGGGAGAAAGGATGGAGTCAGGAAGATGCCCTGGACCAGAGAATCTGGAAGAAGAAGATTAAAGATGGGAACGTCGATCCCGTTTAACATGGGATAAGGCATAGCGAAAGAAGAAGAAGAATTTGAAGTTAAACTCTTTCAGCTGTTTTATACAGTGCAACCACAGAAAAACACAGCAATATGTGTTTTGATGACATCAAAACCATATCCACCTGTATAATCAATTTATTATGAATTTATTATATTTCATCTGCTATAGAGGATCACATTCTATGAAGCTAAACTGAGAGGTAACTCAATGACAGATCAAATAGTCTAGTCTAGTCTAATCATGATATTTCATGTTGATGTACTCACACCAGATAAAATAAAGATGAAGACAAGAAAATAATTTCCTGTCAAGTACAGATTATTCAAGAAAGTAAACAGCAGATTATGAGACAGCCCTGTAAAAACAGATTAATGATTCATTCATTTTGAAATATTCAAAATTCTAAAAGCATAGAAATGACAAAAAAAAAAAAAAAGTTTGCAAAATCTCAAAGAATTAATTATTATGATGATTATTATGCTGGCCTGGTTGGCCAAGTGGTTAGCATATCTGCTCTCCAGCCAAAAGGCTGCGGGTTCAAATCCTGTCACGGGCATGGATGTTTGTGATTGTCTGTGGAAATACCAGTGGTGGTGGTGGCAGGCAGTAGATGGTGTTGGTGTAGTTGGGGTTAGTTGTAGTTGGTGAAATGAATGATGGAGACAGACAGAGAGCTATAGAGTAGGCATCCTCCCTTGATTTGGACTCCCTGGAGATGTCACGTAATAATAAAAATTATAAAATAATAATTATTATTATTGTTGTTCTGAATTCAGAAGACTTGTTGTGAGATGTCCATACCAACCATCATTCATATAATATAATCATATTTCTCCCTGAACTCATTCCCTGGTAATGCACTCACAGCTGGTAACCTATTCCATTTGTCCTCTATTTTACAAGCAAAATGATAATGACAATCTTACTGAACTACCATAGAATCATCACTTGTGTACCCTCCTATAATATATTGAAAATTTTCTCCTGTACACATCTTATAAGCTGGATGATAGGCAGAAAAGAGTGGGGGGGGGGATGTGTTTCTATTATAACCTTTTTTTTTTTCCCTATCAACCAATTTTTGCAGCCTATAAACCTTAAATCTAATGAAGAGGCATTCTACAGACTTGACATTATCCTATTATCTGTTCTGGATTTTCTCCAACTTCTTCCATATCCCTAAGATACCCCACCTGTTAGCCAAATCTGTTCCTCATTGTCCAGATGTAGACATATTAAGACTTATACTGAGGAAAAATAATTCTTTATCCCTATTTGTCAATGTGCTTTTTCAATAATTGAGAGATTCTCTGTGCTATTTTGCTTACTTTTATAACATATCCTTTCAGGGTCATACTTACACTTTCTCTGAGGTGGGCAGGGCCTGAGGTGCTAGATTGCTCCAGGGTTCCTCCCTCATTGTTTGGGCCCATTAAATTGGCACCGGTTTTTTTGGGACCCCCTCAGCTAGTGCCTTGTGTGCCCGTGTATAAGTACGGACTTGTATCTTCAGCACTTCACTTTCTGCCTATCCTCATCACCAAATGTCTGGCTCCACATCAATAATACAGCTTGTAATCTTTTCAACACAAAGTGTATACTTACCCTTTGCCACAATAAAATCACAACCGTTTACCATTACCCACTGTCTGTTTAAATTATCCTGCAGGATCTAGGGATGATCAAGTTCCCCCCCTCCCCCACGCCATATGCTATAAAATTTTCCCTTGTATCAAATTGTAAGATCAACACCAACTTATATGTTTCTACTATATCTTCTCTTCCTTTTATTTCTCAAACTTTGCAACCACATTCCTTTTAACTTCTTTTCATATGCAAAATTCCACAGGCCAGATATTATTATTACACCTCCATGGGGATCAAGGATACATCATGGGAGGCTGCTCTACATACCACAGAACATGAGACTAGCTACTGTTTATACTACATTATTCACCTTAACATAACACAAATATCATTTTGTTTACCTATCACTTATGTCCTCTTCTGTGTAGCATCCATGCAAACATATTGGAGCAGTCCACATGCAGTCTTATTAAAGACCTGTAAACAGAGCGAATAACTTCCTCATTAATACAAGTCAGTGTAGGAATGAGGAATCAGAAAGATGAGAACTTGAAGGAATAACTTCCTCATTCCTACAAGTTGGTAAGTTCTCTTCAACCCTGCAGTTACCCTATGTTATGACTTAATCACCTTATCAATGTAGTGGTCTCGAAACTTTAAAGCACTTCCATTATCAAACCTAGGTCTGTATCTAGTTATCTAGATACCTAGCTTGAAACAAATTCCTATTAATATAATAATCATCTTGCAGCATCCTCGGCCACAATGCATATCTCTGTACTTATTTCTATCATTACTTTCTTGGGCATTGCCAGAGAATCAAAAGACTCTTTACAGGAAACCCATACCATTGTAATGCTCACAATACCTATTATACTATTCCTTGAATTCACTCAGTGAAAGAGCACTTATGAGTTGCTCTGGCAATCCAGTCCACTCATTCGCCACCCTCCCTCTGTTACCTTGATAAGTAACAGTGATTATGCAGTCTTATTTAGCATATTTTGCTAAATAAGAGTGCTTGTACACTCTTACTTAGCAATATTAAACTGACTCATTAATATTTCCCTAGAGAATCCACCTGTTCAAGTCAGCCTACAAGGATTCTGTTGGATATATCTCTTATCAACCAATCCAACTTTGCAATATCAGCATATAATTGGATATCATACTTAACATCCCAATGGCAATAATATATAAGATAAGCAGTTCAAACACAGACTCCAATTCACCTCATTTTCTCAGACTGCACCTCCAAAAATAATTCCTTGATACCTGTAAGTCAGCAACTTCCCTTTCTCAGAAGCTCATTTTGCATATCCCTTATTCCTCCTCCCCTTGAGTTTGTGTAATAACCTCACACATGTAATCCTACCAAACTCTCACAGACCTCAGCAGTATGTATCATGGTACATCCATTCCCTTAACAAAGTCTGTTGTCACTCTACTGTAAAATGCAAGTAGATTACTAAAGCAAGATCTACTTTTAACAAACCCATGCTGTCCTCTAGAGAGGATCAAAGTACTATCGATTAACTTCTGATGCAGATCCCAATCATCTTCTTCAATACCTTAACAACTGCTCCAGAAATACAGATTAAGTTTGTTGTATAGCAAATGGTGTTTGACATAGCAAGAGTCAACTGTAATAACGGCAAAATATTTTCACTGTGGTTTCTGTCACATCAGTCACTACATTATATCTAGTTATTCTGTATAACAAAATAACATTTTGGGATTTCCTTCAGCCTAACCAGCAAATATCCCCTTAATGTAATCTTGATTTCCGTCATGCTGATCACACCTCTTGACTATGCTTTGTTAATGCTCACGAGCTTGCCTGTCACATTTCTTGTATTGGTTTGAGAGCACAGATGCTATCTGCTTGGCCAACTAGGCTGATAACTGATCATTCATTTTACTCTCACCTAATTTATATTCCTGCATATGGATACAGAATCTAATACTTCTTCCCTCCAATACCCACTGATCTTTTTCATGCCCTGCTAACATACTTACCTTGCAGTTCTCTTGCCATGGCACTGCTCAAAGTTTTTTTCCCCCCTTCCCTCTAAGCTTGTCATAATCACAACCTGTGTAGTTTTACAATATATCCCTTTCTAACTAAAAATTAGATATGCTTAGCCACTTCCCAGGTCAAGATTGAATGATTTATTTTTCCAGTTGGAGGTAATATGACCAGCCAGGTTGGCTGAGTGGTTAGCATGTCTGGTCTCCAGCCAAGAGGCTGCGGGTTCAAATCCCGTCATGGGCATGGATGTTTGTGATTGTCCTACTAACTTTGTGTGGAAAGGGAATCACTTATACTAGCAGAAGACTTCACTCCCAAAACCCAGTGAGGTATGGGAGTGACCATACAGCATCTACGGATGTCAAATGTGATATTTTTTTTTTCAAGTAACATGGCTACCTCCATGTTACAAGTGTTTAATTATTTTTTTTAATTTTTGAGCAGACGCTTCCAAAAAATAGTTTTCACCTAAAAATTTTTTGAATTTTTTATTAAAGCATAATTCATATTTCTAATTTTTACATATATTTTCTTGAAAAATCAAATGGCAAGCAACATATTTTTTAGCATTCTTTATTAATCAACATTTATAAATCTTTATTAAACAATGATCTTTATAACAGCAATATAAAGAAAAAGCAATTTAATTTTATTGCAGAGAGAAGGGTCCCTCCTGCTCATTATCTTGAAATTTGCTTACCATGATGTTCTTTAATCCTAATTAATTATGGTAATCAGGTACCCACTGTGGGTGAAGTTTCAGAATCATAAGCTGCTGAATGCTTGTTGTATTTGTCCTTTCCTAAGACACTATTTTTATTATTATTTTTTTTTTTATATAGCCAAATGCAACTTCTCACACTTTTATTCAAGGATGGCCTCTCTCTCTCTACATAATATCTACAAATTCATTTGAATGTAATCTCTCCTATATTATGCATCATTTTCTTGTTATATATTTTAACCAAATATTTACATACTGCAGACCTATATTTTCAAAGAATTTAGAAATCATGCTATTCACCACATTCTTTTTTTCCACTCAACTCTCCACTGATATACAATGACTGCACTGTTCCTAAATCACTCACTTCTTCAACAATTCTAATTCCTTCTTAGAGTTCCTTCACCTGTGGACTCTGTTGCATCTGCTATACTCACTTCTAACAATATTATTATATTATGGTTTCTCCCAGGATTCACTGTTTGGTTTGTTGTCTTTGAATCTATGGCTGAAGCAACCAAGGCCAATGTATTATGTCTGTAAATTGGGCATGTTATTCTGGCTATTTTACCTGATTTGTGGGACAAAAAAAAAAAAAATTAAATAAAAAATAAATAAAAAAAATCCAAGTTTGTGGGAGTAAAACCCCTGCCACCTCCATATGAGACTGGTTAACTTATCTTCATTTGAAAAGCTCTAATAAAGGTTCTCATTTTAGACAGAATTTGAACCTGTCTTTTCAACTAAAGAGCATCATTGAAACTGAATGAGCTATTGAGGGGACCCCTCTGAGTGACCTAGCCTAAATAATTATCACATTTCTTCTGGAGTATATTCACCATGCATATACTCACAACACAGCCCATCTGTTATTATTCAAATGCTAATCATATACTAAGAATTGCTCACTCTATGGTCGTCCTGATGGCATCCTACCTACTGTATTAAACTTGCTCTAGAATTAACACCTATTCTATACTGCTTTCAATCTATCCTATTAAACCGGCATCTACCCTACATGGAAACAGGTACATCCAGCCTATTTCAAAGAAAGGTGACATAAGTCAGCCAATGGATTACAATCCAACTGCTCTCACTTCTTTCAAAAACGATGCAGAGGGTCATCAACAGTCAGTTTCTACACATTGGAAGCCCACTAGCTAATTAGTGACCAGTAAAATGGATTTTGTCACTCTCAAAACACAGTTGATCTTCTAGACTTCACTGCCCACCTTCTGGACTATTTAAGCTTTGTAAAAATTTGGAGAAACTCACATTGCTGCCCTTTTCTAAATGTTTGGTGTAGAGGCCTACACAACAAACTACCATCCTATGGTTTGCAACTGGATTCTCAGCTTTTCACTGATTGCTCACTACAAGTCATGCTGGATGGTTTCCTCTCCTCAGTTTCCCCCCTATCAATGAAGGAGCACCCTCCTGTATATAATTGACACCTACTCTCACTGACTTCAAATCCTATCCACAGTTAATTGATGATGGTACACTCCATCCATCCTTTTCAACTGACAAACCATGTAGCACCCAAGTATTAAAAACCTCAAGATCTATCATAACCAATGTCCTAAACTCCAATCTACCTGCTATACTTCAATTGGGTGAGGACAACCTTGTAGATGTCAATGCCATGAAATCCCAGTTCTGCTAATCACTCACAAGAAAGATTTCATGTCTCCTAACTTTGATAATGCCCAAATATCCAACATGATCAGATTTCCCTTCTAAGGGTGGAGGTGTCCTCAAGCCTTTCCTGGTCCAAACATATCTCAGCTATAACTAGCTTTTGCAGCTGCCAAAAAATATCTATTTTACTTTTCCACTGAAGTCACTTCTTGCCTGTACAGCCTAATCCTGAACAAATCACAAATTCATCCAACCCTGGAATACTGGTCACACATTTGGAGTGTTGTTCTATTATTCCTCCACTTTTCTTCAAAATAGTAAGAACAAGAGCAGCTGCCTTGTTCTTACTATTATTATCAACACCCATCTAAGTCCAGCTCTAAACTTTCAAACTTCTCTGCCCTCTTTTTCATTCAATCTACATCTGTTCTTTGGAAGACTCCCTCACTCTTCTTGCCCAGAGACTAACCTTCAGCAGTTCAGAAAATATATCAACAGCAGAGATACTGTCTACACACAGCAGAGATACTGTAAGTCTTGCATGACCTTTTGTGTGTGTGTGTGTGTGTGTGTGTGTGTGTGTGTGAGAGAGAGAGAGAGAGAGAGAGAGAGAGAGAGAGAGAGAGAGAGAGAGAGAGAGAGAGAGGAAGGAAGAGGGTCATATATAAATATAAAAATTATTCCCTCAAGCTATCCTCAAATGTACAATTTTGCAGATCTATTATCATATTGCTCATCTGCCAGTGATCTTTTTCAATTATTGTTATTTCAATCATCAAAATGTTCACTTCAACAGAGTAGTTATATACCACCTTAGCAATGTTTCTTCCTAAACTTTAACTCTGTTCATCATAACTCCACTAGATTCACTGGTTATGCAAAGCAAATTTCCATTAATATAATAATATGCTTATAATGTTCTCAGTCAAAAATGTTTCACCTAGCAATTAGCAACACTAAATTGACATTCATTAGTGCTCACAGAAACAGTCTGTCTGTTTGTCTTTGCAAGAATTCTGTATCAGCTACATTCTATTTAGCATCATCATCATCACTGACATATATATGAATCTCAGCCTCTAGATTATCCCCAATATCATTAGCATAAAAATTCAAAAATGGCCCGAGTACAGAACCATGAGGTACACCACTGGTCATTACTTTCTGTCAGACTCAGTAAATCCAAACATCACTTCTAATATCTGTCGGTCAGCCATTCATCATATATGTTCCAAGTCTCTTTGGCATACCTATTACTTTGAGTCAAGATAACAACTTCATATGCCTTGGCAAAACCCAGAAGTACTAAAGAGGTATAGCCATTCCCCATATTCAGCTCTGCTGCTACTATTATTATTATTACATAACACCTCCAGGGAGTCCAAAGACTCATCGAGAGAGGGCATCTGCTCTACAACTCTCTGTCTCCACCATTCCACTAACTGCAACTACCTTCATCATCTACACAGCAGCATTTACCGCTGACCACCACCACCACTATTTTCACAGACAATCACAAACATCCATGCCCACATGGTATTTGAACCTGCAGCCTTTTGGCTGCAGAGTGGATATGCTAACCGCTCAGCCAACCATTATAAAAGAGTATGTTACTAAAGAAAGACTTACCTTTAACAAAACCATGCTATTCTCTATAGAGGATCATGGAAAATACAATACAATTTTCCCACTATGCAATCTTCACACCTTCGGATGCAATTCACAGCCATCTTCTCCAATATCTTGATAAGCACATCAGAGATACCAAGTAGTCTATAATCACTGCATCAGTCCCAGCCATACTTTTGAATTACAGAATTATCTTATTCTCTTTCTACTCATTAGGAATCACGCACATACACATGCTGAGACTCAGGTTGAACCACCAGGTCAGAGATACTGCCAACTTTCTTGCTCATTCCTTCAGCTGATTTCTCAACCAATCCTACCATGGTGTTCAAATCAAGCCTTTGCAATAGTATTAATACTTCTAACTCTTCTGCCTTTATTCTTTCACATATCCTGGAACATAACAACTAACTCAGCTCTTTCTAACTACCACTTTTCTACATCAGAATTCACTAAGGTTATTTCCTCTATAGTCATTCTTTGTTCTACAAGCTATAAAGCAATAAAATTTTCTTTAATTTTCCTTGGTCTATTTCAACTAATATTTTTTTTATCAAAATCCAATTTTCCTGCTTCACTATAATTGTTACTCTCCTGGCTTGCTCATTATACTGCTCATCACAATATCAGATCCACAACCATCTCTTTTTATGCAGCTCCTGCTTTAACTTGTTATTCATCCATTTAAATTTAACTCCCATGCAATTTTTTTTCTCTTAACTCTGGGGATGTAGTCTGACACAGCTTTCTTCACACTTTGATTTTTTTTTCATTTTTTCACCTCTGATTACTTCCCATGTATTGTCAATTACTCTATTATTCAGTTGCTCATTACAAGGCTCATTACCTTAAGCTGCCCAGTCTATCATAATCATCTGTTTTATAGTTCGAGGTACGTCCATTCTTAGTCAAAGCTCTCACATGCATTATCACCTCCTAAGTCGAACGACATAATTACCTTCAACTGGAAGCATAAGTCACCTCATTTATAGACATATTGCAAATACTATTACTAGATCCAACAATTTTGTACAGCAAGCTTTTTCCATCATGTACTGCTTAAGATAGTTATCCTCAGTAATTTTATAAATTCTCTTCCCCTCATCTTGCATTTCTTTGTTCTCCAGTCTATATCCCCCATAAGTTAAAATCACCCAAAATGAAAGTCTTCCTTGTATCTATAAGATCATAGCCCTCTTCAGATACTGGTCTGCAGCAGCATCTAATTGGGTATTTTGTTCTGTTAACTTCTATCTCAAACCAAAAAACTTAAAATCCAATGCCTATATTAAGCATACTTTAGTTGGATTTAAATGCCAACCTGGTTGGTTGAGTGGTTAGCATAACCAGTTTCCAACCAACAGGCTACAGGTTTGAATCCTGTTGTAAGTACGAATGTCTGTTAATGTCTTTAGGTGAAAGGTGAGTTTCACTATCTGGTATGAGACCATTGCCTCATTTATTCAGGAGCCTTGAAGCAGCTTGAAAAAGTTCAATGGTTGGTCTCTAGAGTAGGGTTTCTAGATTATGTAAAAAAATTAATTAAAAAAAATTAAATTTACAAAAATATATAAAATTAATAAAAATAGAAAAATCCCTCTGAAATCCTCTCCTGCCCTTCCTAACTTGTATGTTCTTTCTTGCTTAATATATGAAATCCATCTCATTCTATTCCTGTAAGGATATTCCTTGCTATCAGCCAAGTCTGAATAACACTGATAATTTTTGGTCCTATGTTCATGATAGTTGCTCATCAGACTGATGACCTTATAGAGCATAGTTTCAATACACTGCTACCAAAGATGTATTAAAAAAAAACAAAAAAAAACAGTCATTAACCAAAATTATATTTCTTACCTTAACAACAGCTGCAATGGAAAGTGCAGTTTTTCATGGTCAGTATCGAGTAATTCAATAATAATCTGAAGTGAATAGTTAAGAAAATCCTGTGTAATATTAAATGTATGAATGGCCATCTCATCCTTCATTAATGTAACAGGAATAATTTCACTCTGCAATAGATCATTATATTTAATAAGTATTTTTATTAAAGGTCAACATAGTTTTTATTAATCAAATGAGTTAAAATAAAAAGTAAGATTCAATAATTCCATCTATATTTAACATAGAATGCTCTCTCAATTATCCTATGAAAAATCCTTCCATTATTTTTGATTATCTAGCAGATACATTGCTCTCCAACTGTTTGGATAATTGAAGTATTACAATATTTCATAAAATAAAAGTTCCATGGATTTAAAAATAATATCTTCCCCACCTCTTTTCAACATAAAGTCACATCCTTCACAGTATAAAGGTATGTCCATACAGTCAGAAAACACTGCAGTAAGGCACTCACTATTTAGTTATGAACTTTTTTATTTAAAATTAAATTATTTATAAGTTTTATAAGTGTATATTTTCTAAAAAAGTATCAAAGTGCAAGTTGATTAATTAAGTTCTGAAAGAATTAAGAATCTGTTAATTGTTAATTAATTTCTTAATCCTTTGCAATATTCATGTTGGTGCTTATTACCCTATAATTTCTTATATTACACTTATAATAGATTTAGTTTAATCCTTTATCCCCGTGAGAGCAAACAAAGTTTGCGCCTGAAAATATCTTCAGGACTAAATATAGTGTTGTACTATCTTATCCAGTAAGTAGTGCAACACCAAGTCAACTCGTGGCAAAGGTGGAGCAAGCTACCAGGCACTTCTAACCCAGTATCTCCCATAATGCAAAACACATTTCCTATGTGGATATGTATACTGTTATGCATTAAAGGGATTGGCCATCTACCCAGACTAGTTTCGACCTTTATTGAGGTATAGTCGAAACTAGTCTGGGTAGATGGCCAATCCCTTTAATGCATAACAGTATACATATCCACATAGGAAATGTGTTTTGCATTATGGGAGATACTGGGTTAGAAGTGCCTGGTAGCTTGCTCCACCTTTGCCACGAGTTGACTTGGTGTTGCACTACTTACTGGATAAGATAGTACAACACTATATTTAGTCCTGAAGATATTTTCAGGCGCAAACTTTGTTTGCTCTCACTGGGATAAAGGATTAAACTAAATCTATTATAGTCTAACCTAGTGATAAATAAATTTTCAACATTATATTACACTTGTTCACTCGTTTACAGCCTTTAATTTTGCTGAAAAAAATCATTTAAATGCAATTTTTCTAGTTGTATCAATCCTATTAAAAAAAAATATTATTATTATTATTATTTGTCACCTCCAGGGAGTCCAAAGACTCATCAAGGGAGGGCATCTACCAGCTCTGTCTCCACCACTCACAATCCACCAACAGACCGCAACTACACCAATGCCATCTACTGGCAAAAACCAATATATAAATACACCAATACATAAATACACCACTAGTATTTCCACAGACAATCACAAACATCCATGCCCATGGTGGGATTTGAATCCGCAGCCTTTTGGATGGGGAGCAGATACACTAACCACTCAACCAGCCAAGCTGGCATGACTGTGTACCAAGTCAATTTGTAGTTTCTTGTTACTTTTTTTTTTTTATATAAACAGGTTAATTGCATGTTACATATGATGTAATTGATATGAATTGGTAAGAAAGTTAGATAATTATTGTTGTAAAACATTCAGATGCCTACAACACTGAAGAAAATTGGTGTTTCACTGATAAAATGGAACATTTAGTCTACAGTGACTGTTCTCATATTTCCATCCTGATGATTATCTTTGTAATCATTCAAGAAAAGTTTGAAACCATTTCCTGTGTTAGTATATTCCATGCCGGCCTGGTTGGCAGGGTTAGTGTATCCACTCTCCAGCCAAAAAGCTGCAAGTTTGAATCCTGCCGTGGGCATGAATGTTTGTGATTGACTGTGAAAATACTAGTGGTGGTGGATAGTAGATGGCATTGGTGTTGATGATGCGGTTCACTGTAGTTGGTGGATTGAGTGGTGGTGGAGACAGGGAATTGTAGAGTAGGTGCCCTCTCTCAATGAGTTTGGCAGAACTCCCTGGAGGTGTCAAATAATAATAATAATGTAAATTAAGACTATCACAAAACTGTCATAGTTTTACAATGACATTCATATTTATCCTCTCATATTGAGAGGGTAAATTAACAACAATTAATGGATTTATACAACATAGCGAGTATGGAAATAAACATCCTGTCTTATTCCATCTTTCCTTTCATGTTAAGCTCAATAACCTGTTATAGCCAATTAACCACCTTACTGGCCATTATGGATCAAATACGCATCCTCATACGCTTTGTATCCATCATATATTTCAATGTAATGGCAATGGTATTACAATTTTAATATGCACTTCTCTTCCATGATAACCTTGACGTCTCGGCCGATAGTGTGGTTAACTTGGCTTTTTAGAAACACATTTACTGCTTGTGATGGAGTGGTTAATCCTATTTGCATTGCCTGCTATAAACTGCATGTGTTCTTCTGTAGCTAGCCTGTTCTGCATGAGGAAAAACCCAGCTACCTCCATATGAAACTGGCTAACACACACTTTCAACTGAAAAGCTCAGATAAAGCTACTGCTTCTCATCCTAGATTTTGAAACAGTTGTTATCAATCAAAGAGCATCATCATCAATACTGACTGAGCTACAGAGGATGTGGAAATAAAAATTTTAATACTAATATATAATTTCTAGTTAGAGGCATTCTCAGTGAGGTGCTGTAAAAATGTATACTCATAAAAACATACCACAGATATGAATCTTCTTCTTCTGCAGCACGTCCCACTAAGTGGGATCACTGTTTTTAAGAAACCTTCCTAGGATTTTCATTGTGTGGGACATTAACTTTATTCCTCTGTAATTCTTACAGTCTTGTGCATCCCCTTTATCCTTGTAGATGGGGAGAAGAGTACTTTCCCTCCACTCCTCGGGTATATTTTCCTGTTGCAAACTTTTATGAATAGGTCCCACAGCAGGTCAATTCCCTCTTTCCCCCAGTGCCTTCCATGCCTCCACTGGGATCCTGTCAGGAGGCCCAATGATTTTCCATTCTTCATCCTCTTCACTTCCACTCTACTGATGTTATGTACAATCACCCCCCCCCCCCCCATAAGGCTGCCCATCTTCTCTGTGAGGCCTCACATTTTCCTTATTCAAAAGTCCTTCAAAGTATATTCTCCATCTGTTTCTTATATCCACATCCATCCATAAGACTTGTCCTACAGACATTTTGATCTGCCTCACATGTAAGATGTCCTTTGATGCCTTATTTCTACATTTTGCTAATCAATAAATTTTTCTCTGTTCTTCCTTTGTTTCTAATTGATCATAAAGATCTTGATATGCTATGGCCTTTGTCTGAGCAACAACTCTCTTGGTTTCTCGCTTTCTCTCTCTGTACTCCTCTTCCACTCTTGACTCATCCCACTTCTGCTTTCCCTTCCTCTTAGCCATCACTGCTTCTTGTACAATATTATTCTACCACCAACCGTCCTTCTGCTCTCCAATCTTTCCAGATGTTTCACCAAGCACCTCAACTGCACAGCTCAGAATTGCGTCTCCACCAATCTTGTTCGCTTTCTAGTCCATCCAAAACCTCTCTGACACCCTCTCCCTAAAAATGGTTTCTCACACTCTCTTCTTTTAAGCGAAACCACTTCCAAAGGTTCTTATATTATTACCTTACAATTTGTCACTTCCATAAGATGTTTTCTTCTAGTCAAAATGTAGTCAATATGTAACTGTTGTTACTGCTTCTAAATGTTAACAAATGTTCTTCCGTCTTGCAGAAAAATGAGTTCACAATTGCCAGATCAAACACTACCATGAAGTCCACAATCTTCTCTCCTTCCCACTCCATGGCAGTCATGAACCTTTTCACATTCCCTATTCTGTCCTCCTATGTGTCTGTTCAAGTCTCCTCTGACAATCATGATCTCATTTTCTTCCAGATCCCTCATTTCTTCATCTAGCACATTCCAAAACTCATCTTTCTACTCGATGTACAGTCAACTTGCAGGGCATATACACACGGGACGCACTTACTCTTCTCCAAGACCCAATTTCATTCGCATGATCCTATTATTCCTCCTACCAATTCCAGTACTTGGCCCTTCATTCTGCCACACACACACCACAATTCCGACACCATTTCCTCCCTCTTTATGCTCCAGGGTAGAACAATTTATACCCACCTCGCAATTCCTTCACCTTTTCCTCTTCCACATAAAATGTCCAACTTCCTCTTGCTCATCATGTCTGCCACCTCTCTTCCCCTTCCAGTCATGCATCGAACAATCAATGTTCCCACTCGCAACATTCTCTCCATCTGCTGGGCTTGCTTCTTTAACTGAATCTGCCCTTGATGCAGTAGTCCTCATCCACTTCTCGCAGCTATAGGGTGAAGTCGCTGCACGTCACCTAGGGGGTATGCCCTAGCCCTTATATTACTTTCTTTTCAACTCATATGATCATAGCTAGAGCTGACTGTGCAGTTTTACGACTGGATGCCCTTCCTGATGTCAACCCTCGCCATTTATCTGGGATTGGGACAGCACCTATCGGGGCTAGCTTGTCCCCTCTTTCGGTGGCTGCAATGATGAAAAGATGAAATGACACAGCAAAATAGGAAATATTCACGCCTAGCCCTCAAATACTCTAATAGCATTGGGGTGAAGGAGCAAGAAGAGAAGAAAGAAAGACACAAATGAATAAATATGTAAATTATTTGAGTTAAAATCCTAGTGCTCTGAATAATACCTTCTGTATATAATGCCTATTCTAATATGCCTAAGGTATACAGTTTTGTTGTTGTTTATGTTATTATTATTATTATTACCCAAAACCCAATGGAGTCAAAGACTAATCTAGCTGGTCCTTTTATCATACACACAGCTCATCATACCGTGCTTTAAACACACTCAAATTCTCTGCAGACACCATGCTCTCAAGCAAGGCATTCCAATAATTTACAACTCTGCATGAAAAAAAAAACTGCTTCTCACTCCCCTACTCACACCCTCTTTATACAGTTTCCAGGGATGACCTCTGGTTCTCCCCTGATCTCTCACTATTTTCTGTAGAACCTCTCCAGCATTGATCCTATAACAATCCCTTACTAACTTGTAGGTCTCTATCATATCTCCCCTCTGCCTCCTGTCCACCAGACTCTGCAAGTTGCATCTTCTCAATCTTTCCTCATACTCGACATTCCAGAGGTTGTACACTTTCCAACATCTATTCATCCTGAAAACCAGGTGACCAAATCTGGGTGCAATAGTCCATGTATGGCCTAATCAAAGAATTATACAATGGAACAAGAATCTCCCTACTTCTAAAAGCCAGTGTCCTCTGCATCATTCCCAGAAGCCTTTGTGTTGTCTTCACAATTTTGGCAATGTATCCCCCTAAATTTCAAATCCTCATCCACTATCACCCTCAGATCTCTTATTTCCACTACCTCCGACAACATATCCTCACCAAGCATAAATTCTGCATCCCATTTTTGTTTTCCAAATTTTAAAACCTTACATTTTGCAACATTGAACTCGCATGCCCATTCTCGTGCCCAACCACTCAATTTATTCAAGTCTTCTTGTAAGGCTTGAACATCTTCTCTACTATTCATGCTTTGTCCCTTGAGTCTTCTGTATTTTCTTATTTTCCAGACAACTATCACTTCAATCCAACTCCCTCCCACTGCATTAACCATGTGGTGTGAGCAACCTATGGATATCCAGAAAAACATATGGATGTCCATAGGAAGGGTGGTCTTGAATGGCTTGCAGAGGATCAGTAAGCTGGACTTTCCTGTAAAAGCCCAGCTTGCATAGTGCTGTATAAATTCTTTTCCATGGTGTGAGAATAGGATCCAAGGCATGCAATATCAGCATCATTCCAGTGTAGTTCTGACAATGCATTTTTGTGCACAGTCATTGCTTGCAGATACAAGTGTCCATGTATGATTCAATGGACGATGGGAAGCTCCGGTGCTGAATTCTAACTTCAGTACATCTTCCATCTTCATGTTTATCAAAACCCTCAAAAAGTGCCATGCCAGGATATTTCAACTGTCATGTTCAACTCTACAATCCGTTGTAATGCTGTTCAGAATTATGGCCATGCTTATATAGCCTGTTGTGGCTCTATTATCTGTACCTGATGTGGCAGTAAAGAGCATGAAAAGAAAGCGTATGTGCAAAACACTGAATTAACTAATTCACAGTTAGTTATTTAACTAACTGTGAATTTTATTAGAGGGAATCAAAGGGGAAGGGAAACAATCTCAAGGAAATGCTTTCAGACCTTCTCATAGGCAAGATGGATACCTCTGTGCCCTAAAGGGTGAGGGGTGAAGTGAACAACAATATGGTTTTATTGCTTCCGCCTTTCCTTGCTGTTTTGTCCGATTTGAAGTAAATATCTGTTATCCACATTTCAAACAATTGCTTGTTGTTTATTGATTTTTATTATCGAAGGTTCCTCCTTCAACCAAGGATCAGTATATCTTCAGAAGTGCTAAGTGATACTTGGACAAAGTGTGTCATGATTTAATCTCAGTATTTATATATTTTTTGGAAATGTTTGTTAATAATTGAAAAGTGGCTTAGAATTAGGACTTTGAAAAGAAAAGTAAATGAAACAAGTGATGCTAACCATAATTGTGATACATGTGATATAACGTTGAGTAAATCTGATACTATTAAAGTAGAAGAAACAAGCAGTTCAAAGAAAAAATACAGCAGGAAATATAATAGTTCATATCTGGAATTTGGGTTTACTTAGATATGAAAGTGAGCAGAAACCTCAGTGTGTTTTGTGTTATAAAGTATTGTTGAACGAGTGCCTGAAACCTGAGAAACTCCAATGGCATTTAGAAACTAAACATTGTGATGTGAAAAATAAGCCAAATGAATTTTTTCAGCGATGCTTAGGGACATTAAATCATGGGAAAGATATAGTTTCGGCTATGGGTTCCATTAATAGAAAGGCACTGGAAACATCCTATCTCTTCAGTTTTGCATAGCAAAAACAGGGAAACCTCATTCTATCGGGAAAAATTTACTACTTCCACCTATAAAAGAAGTGGTATAAATGTTTGGCAACAAGTTACTAAAAGACATTGATTTGATTCCTCTTTCAAATGACACTGTCAGTCGCAGAATTAATAATATGGCAGATAACGTAGAATCTCAGTTAATTGAAAGAGTTAAGAGCCCTTATTATGCGTTACAAATAGACAAGACTTCCGATGTTACAGATGATGTGCAATTAATATGCTACATAAGATATGAGCATGATAACAACATTCATGACGATATTCTGTTTTGCAGAACTGTCATCACGAACAAGCGGAGAAGAAATATTTCACCCTCTCAATAATTACATAATATTACTATTACTATTATTACGGGCAACTCCAGGGAGTCATTAGACTCATCGAGGGAGGCCCCAAATCATATTCATCACAACTATTCGACATTCATACAGTATCTATCATACCTCGCCTTAAACTCATTCACTGTCACAGCATCCACCACAGACTCAGGGAGCGCATTCCACTCATTCACTACTCTAAAAGTAAAGAACCCAGCTCTAACACCTTTACTAACCACACTTTTGCCCAGTTTCCATGGATGTCCCCTAGTCCTCCCACAACCAGCCCTGTTCTCAAAAATATCTCCTGAATTAATTTTATAGGAACCCTTCAGTAATTGGAATGTCTCAATCATATCTCCCCTCCTCCGCCTATCAACCAATTTTTGCAGCCCACAAATCCTCAACCTGTTCTCATACGGTTCATTCCACAGACCTGCTATCATCTTGGTCACTCGCCTCTGGATCCTCTCCACCTCCTCCCCATCAAGAAGAAACCTAGGTGACCAAATCTGAGCACAGTAGTCGAGATGGGGTCTTATCAAGGCTCGATACAGAGGAACAATAACCTGCTTGTCTCTGCTTGTCAACGTATTCTTCAGCAACCAAGTGATTTGATGAGCTGATTTGGCCACTTTTGCAATGAGTCCCCTAAATTTCAATTCCTTATCCACCAACACTCCTAAATCTCGTGCCTCATCAATTTCCTGGAGCACGGTTCCACCAATGCAGTAAACTGCCGCCAATCTTTTTACCCCAAAATGCATAACCTTACATTTTGCCACATTAAATTGACATCCATTCTCCTTAGCCCAGACCTCCAATCTATCCAAATCATCCTGCAAAATTTTGACGTCATCTGCATTCACTATTGCCCTACCCAACTTCGCATCATCCGCAAACAAATGAACTGTTCCTCTCAGATCCTTTCCTATATCATTTATGAACAAATTAAACAGCAGTGGTCCAAGAACAGATCCTTGTGGCACACCACTAGTCACAGGCCATCTTGTGGACTCTACTCCTGAGTAAACCACTCTCTGATATCTCTCCGTCAACCACCCTCCTATCCATCTCACCAACCCTATGTCCATTCCCATATGCTGCAATTTGCTGATTAGAATTCCATGTGGTATCCTGTCAAAGGCCTTAGCAAGGTCCAGTAGAATCACTGTAAACCCATTACCCTTATCCAGTTCAGCCATCACTGTGTTATAATACGTGAGCAAGTTACTGAGGCATAACCTACCCTTCACAAAACCATGCTGTCCCCGATACAGTATCCCATTTTCTTCTATCCAATCTTGTATTTTCGTCTTGACTATTTTCTCTAAGACCTTGATAATGATTCCTGTTATGCTGATTGGCTGGTAATTTTCAACAGCAGCCTTGGAACCACCTTTGTGCAGTGGAACTATTTTCCCCTCTTTCCACCCCCTTGGGACTGACCCAGTCCTGAGGCTCAAATTAAACAAAATGGTCAAAGGACCTGACAATTCTTTGGCCGCTTCACGTACGACACGAGCTGGTATACCATCCAATCCCACAGATGAATTGACATTGAGGTTCTGTAATAGACTAGTTACCTCTACTTCATTCATCACAATTCCAGTATAAGCTGTTGGTTCTTCCATTCCTGCAAAGTCACCACCTGGATGATATACTCTTGCAAAGTGCTCGCTCAGTAATTCCACAATATCGACTGATTCGGTTACCTCCCTACCCTCAGCATTTTTTAAGATCATTCTACCATGAGCATTTTTCCTTTTACTTGCAACATATTGATTCTCTTTAGCCTGCGTGGCCAATTTCCTTTCATAATCTGCTTTTGCTTTTCTTACCACCCTTGTTACCATCCTGGCCTGAGCTTTATACTGTTCCTGCACCTGATGGTCACCCTTCTCCTTAAATTCCCTCCACAATTGTTTCTTTTTTTGCAGCTCAAGCTTAATAGTGTTATTCATCCATTTAACCCCTACTTGATTTATTATTCGGACTCTTGGTATACAGTTAACCATTGCCTCCTGCAAACAGTTCTTAACCACCTCCCATGCACTATCAACATCCAGCCCTTGCAGTTTTACATGCCATGGCATTGAGCCAAGCACACACCTAAGCTTGTCATACTTACCAGCCCGGTAATTCCACATGTACCTGTCTTAATTGTAAATTCGACTCCTTTAGCCACCTCCCAAGTCATGACCTTATGGTCACTCTCACCAATTGGTGGCAACATGGTCATGTTCGTTACAGCCACATTCTCAGTTGCAATTACTAGGTCCAGCACTCTCTGCCCCCTGGTATTTTCCAATACATGTTGCCGTAGATAGTTGTCCCTTAATAACCGCATAAAATCCAATTCCTTCCTCCCATGTGCCCTCTCCTCTTTCCAGTCAATGTCACCATAATTGAAATCACCCATAATAATTACCCTCCTTCCACTCATTTCTTCTATTTGCTTATGCATACTATCCCCACCATCCACTAATACACAAAGGGATCCAGTGGGAAAAATGTACAGGCTTCTGTTCGGATGGAGCTCATGCCATTACAGGCAGGCATAGTTGGGTTGTTCCTAAGGTCAAAGAAGTAGCTCAGGATATGAATTGGGTGCATTGTTTCATACATAGGGAAGCGTTAGCCTCCAAAGGAATGCCACCAGAATTTAAAACTGTGCTATACAATGCTATAAAGCTAGTTAATTTTATTAAAGCTAGGCCATTAAATAATAGGTTATTTTCAGTACTCTGCGACAAAATGGGCAGTGAATATATATAACTTTTTTTTTTTGCTTCTTTCTGAAATTCACTGGCTTTCCAGGGGCAAAAAGTACTAACAAGTTATTTCAATTAATGCACAAAATTTTATTGTTTGTAAACGAACATAATTCTGATTTTGCATCACTTCTTGCTGATAAAGCATGGTTATTAACAGTGTCCTATCTTTCAGACATTTTTTCAAAATTCATTGAACTAAATCTCTCCCTTCAGGGAAATTCTTTAACTGTTCTTGATGACTACAACAAAATAAAGGCATTCAAAAAAAAACTGGTGTTATGGATTAGTTCTGTAAAAGATAGGCAATTTGCACCTTTTCCAACATTGGAATCCTTTTTAGTAAAAACTGATATTTTTATTGATTCTGAGTTTCTGGAAAGGGTTTCTGACCACCACGAAAAACTAAAACAGAATCTTGAAACATTTTTTCTGAATAACTTTTTTATAAGAAATTTATAAGGTGCCGTAGCGCAATTGGAGGAACAGTGGAAAAATGCATCCTTCAATTGGAAAAGACCTGGATTCGATTTGCGTCGTGATGAGGGGAAGGAATTCTTATATGGGCTTTTTCGATTGAAAGTGAGTTAGATGATCTCATATGGGGGTAGCAGGGTTTTTTTGCCTAGAAACTCGGGTTTTTAATCCCACGTACAGGCAAATCAGTCTTCAGAACACACGCAATTTACAGACAAAAAAATACTGTGGTTGACAAGTGACAGATACCGTTGATTGTCATAGTTAGAGTATTAAGTAGTAGTGTGTCGTCAACAGGAAAATATACCTGAGGAATGGAAGGAAAGTACTCCTGTCCCCATCTACAAGAGTAAAGGGGATGCCCAAGACTGTAAGAATTACAGAGGAATAAAGTTCTGTAATTCTTACACAATGGAAATCCTAGAGAGGGCTCTTGATGGAAGACTGAGGAAGAAGGTGGAGATTGCAAAGGAGCAATTTGGCTTAATGCCTGGTCGATCGGCCACAGATGCTATTTTTGGGTTATGACAGATGATGGAAAAGTTTTGAGAGAAGCAATGGGAGCTACATCTGGTATTTATTGATCTGGAGAAAGTGTATGATAGAGTGCCAAGGCAAGAAGTCTAGAGGTGTCTGAGGGAGAGAAGGTACTGGAGAAATATGTCAGGTTGTGCAGGAGATGTACAGAAATGTGAAGACAAGAGTTCGAACCTGCCTGGGAGAGACAGAAAGTTTTCCAGTGACAGTTGGCTTGCATCAAGAGTCAGCATTAAGTCTGTTCCTCTTTAATATTGTGATGGAGGTGGTGACAGAGGAGGTGAGAGAAGACGTGCCTTGGACTATGTTGTATGCAGATGACATCGTGCTGTGTGCAGAATCAAAAGAAGAAGTGGCGGCTAAACTGGAAAGTTGGAGGAAAGTACTGGAAGAGAGAGACGTATGAGACTGAGCAGAAATAAGACAGAGTATATGTTGCAAAGTGGATGGCATCCAGGAGACAGATCCGGAGCTGGAAAGAAATGTCAATAGGAAGGTCAGTGACTTTAGATACTTAGGTTCAACGATGAAAGAGGATGGTGAGGCCAATAAGGAAGTGGGATGCAGGATAAAAGCAGGATGGAGGAACTGGAGAGAGATGGCTGGATGGCTATGTGATAAGAGGGTGCCGATCAATCTAAAAAGCCAAATCTACAGGACAGTAGTGAGACCAGCTATGACGTATGCTATGGTAACTCTGGCCCTGAGGAAAAATAACATCAGCAGGATAGAGGTAGCGGAGATGAAAATGCTTAGGTGAATGTGTGGTGTGACCAGAAAAGATCATCTGAGAAATGACTAAGGAGAACGGTGAAAGTTACGAACTTAGGAGCAAAGATACAGGAGGCAAGGTTGAGATGGTTTGGTCATGTGATGAGGAGGGAGGAAGAGTATGTGGGAAGAAAGGTTATGCAGATGGATGTGCAGGGGAGAAGGAAGCGTGGACGGCCAAAGAAGAGATGGAGGGGAGATGGTGGAGGAGGACTTGAGGATGAAGAACCTAGATGTGGCTACAGCCCAAGACAGGAGGTTGTAAAGGAGACTCACCACAAACAGGAATCCTAATTAAGTGGGAAAAGCTGCAGAAGAAGAAGAAGAGTAGTGTGCTGTGTCACGATGAGTCCTTGGACTGCAGGGAAGTGTCACGTAACAATAATAAATTTCTGTGGGTTCGCAATCCATTTCAGGCTTACAGTCATGAGAATGACCTTTCGTTATAAAAAAAAAAAGAACAGTGACAGTGGGCTTAAAATGCAATTCTGTGATCTTGGTTTTGCTCGATTCTGGATTTCACCTTCAGTGAGAAGTGAATTTCCCAAATTATCTGAAGAAGCATTGAAAATTGTCATGCAGTTATCAAAAACCTATCTTTGTGAGAAAGGATTTTCATTGCTCCTTCAAATAAAAACAAAATACAGATATTGTCTTAGTGCGTGTGTGCCAATCTTTGACTGCAGTTGACCAATGTTGAGACAGATATCCAGCAACTCTGCAAGGACCGAGAAGCTCAACCATCTCATTAAAAGCAAGTAGTAACATAATTATATCATATTATTTATTTGTTTAATAAAAATTAAAACTGTTCATGATAATACACTTTTAATCATTTACTTCCAATTTAATTAATTATGTTTCGATATGTATTCAAAATAGGCTTTTAGATTTATTTTATAAATGGCACAGTTTTTCCCAAATGTTGGTAATCCCCACATAGTTTTTTTAAAAAATTACATAACTTAGTGGTCCGTAGAATTGTTTTAGGCATTTTACTGATCCTTGGGCTTAGAATGGTTGAGAAATGCTGCTACAGGCTACAAAAATAAAATCCATGCTTAACCATCCCATATTGGCAATTATTTTTTGTTGCGATGGAGAAAATCTACACATTATGTCAAATTGATGTACAAATTAGTTTACAAATCAAAATATCAAAATCAATACCAGCTCTAGCTCTAAAAAGTAGAAGTTCAACTGCAGGCCTGAAAATAGCACATTTTAAACCATCTGGCATGAGATAGTGGCCAGCAGAAAAAAAATATACGGTTGGATGATTCTACAGACCAGGAAATGGAAAAGATGAGAATAGTATACATCGGCAAATAAGCTCAACAAATGGAGGAGGTTGTTATTATGGGGAACTTTGAGTATGGGAACACAGATTGGAAGGAGGAGAGGACACATGGGAGGAAGGAACCATTTATGCAGTTACCAAGGAATAATTACCTGAGGCAGCATGGAATGTACTAGGGGTTTGAGAATGCAAGATCTAGTAACTGCATCAGAGAATTTGTCTATAACCAATATGACCATATTGCCACCAACTGGTGAGAGTAATCATATGGTCTTAACTTGGTCTTAAAATGTATGGAATTTTCAGTTAAGGGGGAGGGTATATATGGAATTACAAGATTGATAAGTATGACAAGCTTAAGAGATTGCTTGGATCAGATCCATGGCATGTGAAACTGCACGATACAATACCTCAAGATACAATCCAGCTTTGGTTGACAGCTGCAAGTTCAACTGTGAACCTCAGACACTGACAGTGCATGGCAAGTGGTAAAGGAGTATTTGAAGGAAGTAACAGCAGACTGAATATCTAGTCAGGAGAATAAATCAAGTGGTAGTTAAAAGATGAATACCATCATTAAACGGGAACTATAAAAAAAAAGAAAAATTTGTGGAGTGAATTCAAGAAGAAAGGTAAACAGCAAGCACATAAGCAGTAGAAAGCACACCCCAGAACAGTAACCAGTGCGGTAAGAAATGCAAAAGCAGAGTATGAAAGAAAATTAGCAGTGAAGGCCGATGATAACCCCAAAGAGTTCTTTCAGTATGTGGGAAGTAAAAGGAATAATGTTTAAGACAGAATGATTTTTATGAATGCTGATAGTGGGGAGGTAACTGAATCAGGTGAAATGGTAGAATTACTGAGAGAATACTTTGCAAAACTATATCATCTACATGGAGACATTGCAGTAACAAGAGACGTAAAGGCTTATATTGAAACTGAGGTAAATGAACTGGAGGTGCAAATCATATTATAGAATA
This sequence comes from Typopeltis vanoorti, assembly GCF_054136105.1. Taxonomy (NCBI): domain Eukaryota; kingdom Metazoa; phylum Arthropoda; class Arachnida; order Uropygi; family Thelyphonidae; genus Typopeltis; species Typopeltis vanoorti. The sequence continues at coordinate 48,530,486 of NC_143554.1, forward strand.
TTGATGTGAATATAGCTATGGAATCAGATGGTATATCAGCTTTGTGAGGAATTTGGTGAGAAGGTGCTAGGGAATTAGCAGTGCCTTTGACCACATTGTTTAATCTAAGTCTCAGCTCTAGCGTAATACCAATGGAGTGGGAAAAGGGGAAAATAGTTCCATTGCATAAAGGAAGCTCCAAGACTGATGTTGCAAATTACCAACTGATCAGCATATCAAAAGTCAGAGTCAAGGTACTGGAGAAGTTGGTCATGATCAATATAGAGGAATGGATAGACAGAATGGGATACTATATGGGGAACAAAGCAGTTTCATGATGGATAGGTCATGCCTCAGTAATTTGCTCGTGTTTTATAATACAGTGACAGCTGAGCCGGATAAAGGTTTAAAGTGACACTTCTAGATTTTGCAAAGGCTTTTGACAGGATACCACATGTAATTCTAATCAGTAAATTGCAGTATATAGGGGATGGATATAAAGTTTGTGAAGTGGGTAAGAGGATGATTGATAGTGAGATATCAGAGAGCAGTTTATTCAGGAGTTTATTCATTTGATATAGACTGTTAGTACCTTCCTGTGGCGTTTCCGGTCATGCTTTCCTATGTGAATATTGTTAATTTTGATGTTCTCTACCTCCCCTCAAAGTTTGTACATGGAATTTTGAACCACTGTGTGTATATATATATTGAATACTGCTAGGATTATACAGACTGCAAACTGATTTCTGTTTTCAGTCTTGAGATTTCGATAATGATAATAAGATGATATAAAACCAGATACTTACAAAATCTCTTTTCTGTGAAGGCAAGTGCAGTTCCACAACTTTATGAGATGAAACAGTAGTAGCAATAGTCCGAAAAGATTCACATGCATAAAAAGATAGGGATAGGACTTGTTCAATCCCTAGATGGATATCTGAGGTGGTGGTATACATCTTTTTAAATGGATTTTGATTATATAATTCTGCTATAAATGCTATGCATTTAACCTTCAAATGAGGGCAGGTTTCATCAGCACACCTAAATATTAAGAATTTTTGTAAATGCCGATACAATACAACTGTAATACCAGTTATCAAGTTGTATAAAACATTCAAATTAATATACATAAAATTATTTATTATAAATTGTAAAAATTAATTTTCCCCATTCTTACAATGATTTTTAAAGAAATTAAAAATATATAAGTTTAATATCTCTCTCTTCCCCCCCCCCCCCACAGAGCAATCTAATAACATCCAGCTTTTTTAATTGATTTTAAATGATTTTTAAAAAAAATTAAAAAGATATAAGTTTAATCTCTCTCTTTCCCCCTCACACACAAAGCAATCTAATAACATCCAGCTTTTCATAAGAAAAAAATAAAATAGTGTATGCTTATTCTGTTTTTTGTTAAGGGGTGCCCAACTATACTATATTCATAATGAAGAATTCATGGAGACACGTTATATGTGTTAGAATAATTACTTTAGTTAATATTAGGAAAGTAACATTTGACAGTTCGACCTGTGTATTCAGGACATCATCAGGAAAAATACATATGCATACGATACAAGCTATATGACACTGCACTATACAAAAGTCAGATGAATCTAAATGCTTGTTAATAATTTAACCTAGCCTGACCTCTTGTGGGAAAAAAAAATTTGATTTAATTTTAAAAAAATTAAATAAAAATAACATATACGAACTACATTAAATATTTCTGAATTCCTCTCATATTGAGATTTACTTCTGTTTGGGCTTATTCTTGTTGGAATAAAGATTGCAGATAGGTCCTCCACATTCTTGGAATGATTAGTCCATCATTTTTGTTCAGGTTTGGATAATGTTACAGCATTTCACAAGCTTCTTTGAATTTTCTTTCAAACCAAGTTTTAGTGTGGTGTAGGGACTTGGTGCCTTTCTAGTCAATTCTGTGGCATGTTTGGAGTGTGTGATCTGATATGCCTGTTTAATCATAATGGAGGTATTTAATGTGTCATTTGTGTTCATCTTGTCTGATTAGGATGGTGCGTCCCATTTCTCCTATGTAAAGTATGTTACAGGTACATTGAATTTTGCAAATTCCTGGGTGGGCCAGGTATAGAAAAGGATCTTTGGAGGAGGCAAGTAAATATCTTAATTTTGTCGTTGGTTTGAAGGTAATCTTAATGTTGTATTTCAGTCCGTATAGCATTCTGTCTACTTTTTCTAAAATGCCTCTAATTTAGGGTATGGCTATGGCATTGTAATCTAAATTAGAGGCATTTTAGAAAAAGTAGACAGAATGCTTTTTGTTTTTTGTGGCATTTTTATGGAGGATCTTGTGAACTTTTTTTTTTTTATTGTAGCTATTTTTTATAAATGTTTGGTTAATGATTTCAAATTTTTGGTTCAGAGCTTGTTCATTGGAGCAAATTGTTAGGGCTATGTGTTTGAGCATACTGATGACTCCTAGTTTTTGTGTTAGATGGTGGTATGAATTTTTGTGTTTGCAGTAGACCGTGAAAGGAGAGACGTGACAAATGTGTCTAGAAAAAAGAAGAGAGTTGTTGTTTTTGATTTCAATGGTGAACTGGATATGTTTGTGTTGCTTACTCAGATATCACCAACATATCTAAACCAGACTTCGGGCTTTAGGCTGACTGAAACAACTATACTATGTTAGTTATAAGGATCGGCTGAGGGAATGTGGACTCCCCTCGCCATCATCAACTGCTCTCGATCTCTCCATGAAGTCACATTCACAAGATTGAAACACCTTTATGAACTGCTCATTAAGTATCTCCACCACACCTTCTGCAACAGCTGTCTTTATACCATTTTCTCCAATCACTATCATCCTTTCATAATCATTCTTTCTTTTGCTGGCTGCATATTGAAAGAACTCCTTAGGATTCTTTTTGGCTATATTAGCTAACTGCTGTTCATACCTCTCTTTAGCTACCCTCACCAACCAAGCCACCTGCCTTGCCTGGTCTTTGTAGTCCTCATGGAATTGATTATTTCCACTTCTCCTATGCTGCCTGCATAATGCCCTTTCTCTGTATCGCATGCTTAATCTATTTATTGATCCATTTCACACTTACCTTATTTAATCTTCTCACCCTTGGAATACATTTAGACATTGCATCTACTAGATAGTTTTTGGAAATCCCTTAAGCTGCATTCATCTCTTTTCCAGATAACTCCTTATTCCATGCTACACCTGCAAGCTGTCTCCTGAGCTCTTCATAATCACCCCCCCCCCCTTGTAGTTCCACATATATCCTTTTCTTACACAGGTCTTCACACTGCTGGCAACACCCAGATAATCACCTCATGGTGTCTGTGAGGTTAGCCTAGTGGCTATGCACTTTGCAACCATATGCCTGGGGAAGGAGTCTCCTAGGTTCAATTCTCGTCAGTGACGTGAGGAGCTTAAGGATTCATCCAGCAAGCAGGCAAACTGGCCCCACGAACACACACACAGATACAATCAAGAATACTTAAAGACAATCTCCAGCCACAGGACTGAATTGTCAGCTATGCCGGTCCTAAGTCCAGATAAAAAAATAGGAGGGATTGCGGTGGTGCCATACCACCCAGGCTCATGGCCGGGGAGGTATGGCACCACCTTCAATCCCTCAAAAGGGGCTCACGGCCGTTGAATCACCATACGAAATGAATGAAGGAACCTCATGGTCACTCTCACCAATTGGTGGGTGATTTGACACCTCCTCATTTATAATTACATCCTCTAATGACATGACCAAATCCAAGATCCTCAATCCTCATGTACCCTCTGTTACATACTGTCTGAGGTAGTTATCCCTCAAAAACTCAAGAAACTCATTTTCTTTACTTCCAGTTGCTATCTCATCATTCCAGTCTATATTGCCATAATTAAAATCGCCCATAATGATCACTCTTTTCTTATTTGCTTGGCTAATTTGATTATACATTTCATAGTCACTACAATCCACATTACCTGGTCTATAACAATATCCAACCAAGTATTTCATTCCATTCACCTCTATCTCACACCATACCACCTCAAAACCACTGGCACTATTTCCCTCCTGCATCTCTACTTTGTATGGACATAATTCTTTCTCCAATAGCACTCCCCCTCACTTTTTACCCCTCACGAAACACACATCATATCCTTCCATCTCTATTCCTGTCAGGATGTTGTCCACATCTAACCATGTTTCACTTATTCCAACAATGTTTGGGTGAACAGACTCAATAAGTGCAACCATTTCATCTGCCTTGTTTCTTACACTTCTAGCATTTGTATACAAACACAACAGCTGGTCCCACTGACACCACTCATTCGATGTGGTCTCTCCATGCTCGACTGGGGCCATTTCCCTTTCTGCTTATTCATTTTAGAATCTTCTTCAATTCCAACTTTTTCCTCTTGATCTCAGGCCGGCCATCCCATTCCTTTCCTGTCTACACATGCTCTCACATCCTCTTGGAGAATCCACCTTTCTCATGCTGTGTATCTCAGTCAACCCTGAGCCTCCTCATTTTTCCCTGTTCCTCTTGCTCTCTCATTTTCCATACTCATGCCATTCACTTCCTCATTCAATGTGAAATACGAAATATCAATGCGAAAGAATTAGAAACATGATTGCAGAAGGTGCACCCAACTTGCCTTAACAAGTAACCAGAAGGTTCCACTGCTATTTGATTTGGAGGGAAGTTGTCTGCACCTGAGGGATTTGATGAAGGTCTTTTTGCAGCTGTTGCAAGCTGCACAGTAGGGTCTGTGGGCAGTGGACATGTTAGTGATATGCCTTTTTTGGTTGTCTTGAATCCCTTTCCCCACCCCTTCCCTCCACTAACAATCTTGGGTTGTAAGTGGAGGGAGGGAGGGAGGGAGGGGAGGGATGACCTTCATTCCAGTAAGAATAATTTCAGTTATTAGATGAGGGCATGTATTTAAGGAAAATTGTCATCATCCCAAGGAAAGAAGGAGCAAAAATCATGGAGGGCTATCATCCCAATTTAGCACCAAAGGACAAAAGAGACTGAAAATAGCTAGATGAAGAACATTCTTTCAAAAGGAAATGTGTATGATGCTACAGTATATTATGATATGAGTTACCAGAACAGTTGATATCTGTAGCATAAAAGGACAATTGGTTAAGATTCAAAATGCTGACCTTACTGTTGAAAGGTCAGAGTGGATTATCTGATATTCTGATGGTTAGATCTCTAGTCAAAAACATCAGCTTTAGACTCAGCCCACACTGCAGTCAGCAATCACAATTTTAAAAAGCATTAAGAAATCCAAATTCAACTTTGAAAAGGTGAAATTGCAGAAAAGTTGTCTTGTCTGAAATGGTAGTTAACACATTCGCTGCCAACTACGAGTATACTCGTAGTTGGCAGCGAATATATGAGCTTCACAAGCCAACTACGAATATACTTATATGTCGATTTACTGACCTCGTATTCCAAACACGAGTTAACCCTTAGTATAATTACCTTAATTTGGACCCTTGGATTCTGAATAAAGCAGAGAGCACATCTGGGGGGATGTGCTCTCCACGATGGTAGAAGGGAAATAATTTCAACTAATATATAGTATATTATATATGTGCCTCAGAAGCCAACTACGAATATACTCATATGTCGATCACCAACCTCCTATGCCAAGCGCGAGTTAATCCATAGTATAACACGTAATTTGTAAATCAATTTAAAACTATTAAAATCAATAAAAATAAAAAACATTCAATAAAATAAAAAAACAATTTATTCAAATTAAGAATGGTACATTTTAAAACAATTTTCTACGCACAATAGTGGTTTTTCCTGGCAAACAGGACAATAATAACGTGTTTCGCGTCGTCATTTATTTCGTGTACTCACATGGCATGGCTTTGTCGGGCGATTCTTTTTTCTGTTGGTAGTAAAATTTCCAAATAATGAAAATCCCGATTCCTCCTGATATTCTCTGATGCTGTAAGCTCATCCATTTCAACAAAAACTGAAATAAATTGATCTCTAAATTTTAACGCAGTCATTGCATTTACAGTTATCATGTTATAAAATTTATGCACATTTTGAATGTATACCTCAGAAATGCATATTGCCAATTTCTTTGGCCATCTAATTGTCTTTCATAAGGTGGAATAGTAAGAAAGATTTTGATCAGAAAAGATCGGTGCCTGACATACCCAAATTATAATCCCTAACGATATTTGGTTTTAATTGAAATTTACCATTCCGATTTTGCGCTTCAACCATTTCAAATTTGTGCATATTTGTAATGGAAAGAACTTCCCTCTTATCCTTCTATTTGCTGACTACAACGGGACCTCTTCTTTGCCAGACAAATTCCCCTTTCTTTAGTTTCTTCTGAATAACATCTGGTGGACTGTTTTTCCTATTATTTCTCAGCGTTCCACACATGTATGTTTTTCTGTCAGTAAGCGATTCCGTCAGAGCTACAGAATTATAAAAATTGTCCATATGCAATACATAACCTCTGTCTAAATATTCTTCCATCAAGTGGAATACAATATCATATGCGTGACCCATTTTCGCTAAAGAGGATTCAGATTTTCCTGTATAAATTTTTACTTTTATCACCAATCCATTCGATTTGCATAGTTCATAGAATTTCATGCCATATTTATGATATTTGTTTTTTATGTATTGACGAAACGCCAATCTACTGTGCCAAAACACCACTGACTCATCAATACATAAGTTTTTGTCTGGTGTGTAGCTATTTCGCATTACACTATTAAAATGATCTAGGACTGGTCTTAACACGTTTGTTGCCAACTATGAGTATACTCGTAGTTGGTAAACCAGCTACACGTATACTCGTATGACGCTTACCGCTGGCAACAAGATTACTGTACTGACCTTGAAGAAGCGAAAATACTTGGCTTGTGGAGCTAGCATCAAAACTGTGTATTCTCATAGATAGTATATGCTTTGCACAAGCCAACTATGAATATACTCGTATGACGCTTACTGCCAGCAACGAGATTACCGTACTGACCTTGAAGAAGTGAAATTGCTTGGCATACGGGAACAGACTATGCCGAAGTAGCGTCGCAGCGAACGTGTTAATTTGTGCAATTTATCATTGCTGCTTGGGAATTATCTGCAAAATGCAAATGACGCAATAAAATTTGAAATCGATTTCGGCTCATTTTAGAGCGCCAAAATGACAAATTGTAAAGTTGATTTGTACTCCAATAATGCTCAATAGATGGTAAATTACAAGGACTCATATGAAGTAAAAGTCCAAGAAATAATTTCATTTCAGGTATGTCTGTTGCTTTCCAGTTTGAAATTCTTTGACTTTTTTTGATCTGCACTTGGCTTTGCTCAATATTTTGTAAAGCATATAAATTGGTTTGTTCTACTAAAATTGTGAGAAAATCCTCAGAAAAGTTCAACTAACCTTTTGATACTAAAATTTCCGGTGTCAATTTTCAAACCAGAAGTTTCAACAAAGTCAAATTGTGGGGGCTCTTGTTCTGAATTTTCCCAATAAACAGATGTCGATGTATATGGCTGGATGCTAACTTTATCTTCAAAAATTTCTTCATCATCTGAGTCACCGCTAGAGTTGTCTGTAGGATCATCTTCAGAATCGGAACCAAATATTTCATGAAATTCATCATCGCTCATATTAGCATAAGCTTCTACTTTTATATCAGTAAGTTTTCTTTTACTGGTCATGGCGAAACTGAAGGTTCTTAGAGACTAGAAACTAAAACTAGACTAGACACAATAAACACCGTCTTCAGCGCATGTAATATTTAGGTGGAAGTGATAAGAGATTACTCGTAGTTGGCCTAAGAAACAAAATTCTGTCTGATAAGCCGGCTACGAGATTACTCATAGTGACCTTGAAGATGGGGGTGATACGAGATTACTCATAGTTGGCATATGAAACAAAATCCTGCCTGATAAGCCAGCTACGAGATTACTTGTAGTAACCTTGAAGACGTGAAAGTGCTTGGCATGAGGGAACAAACGATGCCTGAGGAGCGTGGCAGCGAACATATTAAAAAGTTTTCTGATTCCTCAAAAAGGTTACTGTGTACAATTTATGTCCTTCCACACTTCCACTCCCCCATTTACATGTACATACACACTTGGGTGGTACCATTGTAACATTACAAAAGAGAAATCTGAACTCTTGGAATAACACTTTTCTAAATTTTGTACAACTCACCTTCGTTTACTAGAAGAACACGCTCTGCTTGCCTCCACTAATCTGTCATATGATGAAAGATATTAGAAGAATCCTTAATAGTTTAAGAATGAAAGTCAGGTATCACTCCAACTGCACTGCTCAAAGTTTGCAAACCCAGAATTAAATGTAGAGACGAATCTTTACAAATTACCACTGTTGTCTAGTATCTACCTGATATTGCATTAAACCAAGCCTGTCTGAGGAGAGATTATCATGCTAATTAACTGTTGGGCCCCTCCAGTAAGTGAAGAAATTGGCTGAAGGACCTTCACTGATTTTATTCCCTAAAGCAATAGAAATAATGGGGGCTATTCAGCCAACTTTTTCACTAACTGGAAGATCACCAATTAATTAGTGATTGCCAATGTGGATTCTGCTCTCACTCCAAGCAGGAAAAAAAAAAAAAGCATGGTCATAATAACTCAAATATAAACAATGTGTACCACCATTTACAGACATATTAAATATGCCTTATTATTTTTAACAAACCCAATTGCCACAACTACTGTGTACCTAAACTTTTCGGATTACATTCTGCATAATTCCTTCTGCAACAAGAATGGAAATTCTGCATTTATCAAATGTGCTATCCTTTGAGAGATAATAACATAATGCCTTGAATTCCCTCTTTTTTGACCTAAATAAAATTACACCTCATTCAGTTTTGCACATTATCACAATTTCTCCAAAATTAGAAACTCTTAGTAGAGCACTTCTGTGACACTGCAAAGGTATTTGACTGGATTTGACAAAGGCTGTTTACCATACTATTATGTTATAGTCTACCTTCCACCTGTTGTAATTAGTTATCAGTTTCCTCTCTTGTTTGATTTCCCCACCAATGCTAAGGATGAAAATATGGGTGAAAACAATGCACCAGAGAGTTTGTGATTTCATCCATGAAATTTATCTTGCACATTAATAACCTTCTTCCACTAATCTCAAATTCTATCCATAATTTGATTCTATCCATAAGCACTGTATACTAACCATGGTACTGTAGTGCAATTGGAGGAATAAGTGGACATCTTAGAAAATACCTGAATTTGATTCTCATCATGATGAAAAAAGTTTTTATATGAGCTTTGCAGTTGAAGGTGAGTTAGTTGATCTCCTTCAGAGCTGGCAGGGTTTTTCTCCTGGAAACTCAGGTTTTTCATCCTGCATACAAGCAAATCAGAACAGGCATGATAACATGCAATGTAGAGACAAAAAATATTATTGGTGTGGGGTGGGTGACAGATGGCACTGATAGACAGTGAGTGTGTAGTGAAGTAGAGTGTCCTCCTACAATGAGGTCTTAGAGGTGTTACATAATAATAATAACAACAACATTGCTGATGATAGCACATTCCATTTGTCTTCTTTATCCAACAAACTATGAAGTGCTCAAATGATCCACGCTTCAAGATTTTGCATAACCAATGTTTTAAACTCTGATCTTGCTGTTCTCAATGTGGGGATTAGGTCGACCTAGTGAATTTTCATGCTACCGAAACAAAGTAGAGTTTTATTTCTTGAAAAGAAAGATTTGGTTTCACATTTTGCCTTGCCAATACTCCAGTCAAGGTCAGATTTCTCTTCTTAAGCTGTTTCATACCCAGGCTTTCCTGACAAACATAGCCTCTTCAGCCTCCAAAGAATTCAGTGTCCCCTCCTTCTGTTGACTTCTCAGTTCTCATGATGATACAACCCCTAACATTACATAAGGTCTAAATATGTCACACTATAGAATACTGTTCAAACATTTAAGGTGGTATATCAAAAATTCTCTTGATGGTGAGGATAGGCTGCTCAACAGATGACCCCCCCCCGTTTCTCATTCCTCCCATTCATTCAAACTCACTTGAACCAATTCAAAAAGATGTTATGTTCCTGTCTAAGATATTTTTGTCTCCAGATATTTTCATATTTTCAAGGTGACTTCATCAGCTATATGGTAGTTTACAATTTTCTATTTTTCAAAAAATATCTAAGCTACTTCTAATCATCATCCCACTCAAAATGTTGAAACTATTAAAACCCTATTACATCATACTCATAATATATGTTTCACTGAAGTACCTTCTTCAGCAAGAATTGAATTATATCAAATCTGCCTTTATGAAAAATGGTTATAATGAGTCCTCTTTCAAGAAATCTCTTAACTGCTTTAGGGTACCAGTCTCTAGATTTCTTGAAGATATCTCTTGGATTCCACTTTGATGTTTAGGAATTTCTGAATGTACTGCTGAAGTCCTGAGACTTCTTAATAATATGGCATTCATCCTGTCACCTAAAGACAAGCTTTCTCTATTCAGCTTTCCAAGTGTCTACCAGATCACTTGGTCTGGTGGTTTATCTTACTTTGGGCAGTCTAGAGATATGTGACCATCTGTGATGAGGAACGTAAATCAGTACATCCAGTATCATGAATCTGAGCAGTCTGGCCTAACAAAACATGCCATCTTGACTAAACATAGGATTCTTTGGAAGAAATCTAAAGTCTTACATAAAAGTAGATTCCTTATAGGGCAGTTATACAAAGAGAATTGTGAGGCCTTTCTGTACTAACTGAACTTAAACAGGCCTGATTGGCTTTGGTTAGAGAGAATGTAGCGATGCACCATCCTAAATGTGAGAACAATATTCTATAGTGTGACATATTTAGACTATGGGAAATATTATTGCAGCAAATTTATGTAAATTCCTGATTATTATTAAAAACAACACGTAAGTCCACAGTAATAACTTTAATTAATAAATAAGGCAGATATTTCGTACTAAAAATAATAGTACATCTTCAGTGTTACAAACAGATAGGAATAGAATACAAGTAACGAATATTCGGTGGATCACCTATTAAAATACAATGTTGTCACGAGCTAGGAAATGAAAGAAATTAATAAATAATTAATATTTAAGATAATTAGTTTTTCTGGGGAAAAAAAGAATTAAAGAACATCAATATTATATTGATTACAACAAACCTCAGAAGTCTGGTCTAGCACAACACAGTATTACTACTACCCATAATATTCAGTGGGATAAAGCTATTCTACTTCATAGATGCAGGTTCAAATATGAACGCCTCTTTAAAGAAAGTTGTGAAGCTTTTTTTACACCGGCCAAATTTAAATCGATATGATTGCCTCTCTCTCTCTCTCGAAGATCTGGGAGACTTTTATTTTATGTAATCATTAAAAAACTAATTATCTTAAATATTAATTATTTATTAATTTCTTTCATTTCCTAGCTCGCGACAACATTGTATTTTAATAGGTGATCCACCGAATATTCGTTACTTGTATTCTATTCCTATCTGTTTGTAACACTGAAGATGTACTATTATTTTTAGTACGAAATATCTACCTTATTTATTAATTAAAGTTATTACTGTGGGACTTACGTGTTGTTTTTAATAATTATACTATGCCACAGGTCCCTCTAAAAATAAAAATTCCTGATTGTTATCTTATTATATTAATTAATTTATTATTTAATATTTTTTGTATTTAATGACCATCTGCTGTCTTATTTATGCTGTAATGATGCTTCTAAAATTAATTATTTCATTTTGTGTTCCACTGTTAATGTGCTGAACATGGCTTTGATACTTAGGCAAAAAGTTTACATCTATTAAATTTACTTCCACATAAGTTTGAGTTTCTGTCTTTAATTTCTGTATAAATAACAATAATAATATCATCCCTTCAGCCAAGATAAATGAACAGCAACCTTTTTTTCTTGTTGTTGTTGTTGCATCTTTCAGTATTTAACACCTCCACCTATCAAAACAATTTTTTTAGGATTATTAATAGTGCTATGTGACAACAACTAACTGAGGACTAAAAAATAAATGAAAGAGTGCTAAAAAAAAGGACAAGAGAAAGTTAAACCTGACTAATGACAAAGATGATTCTAGGTTCCTCACAGAGTGGCACTTTTTTTTTTTTTTTTTTTTGCCATTTCGCATTACAAGAGCCCATGTAATCGTACCTGGGGAAACTATTAAATGTTTGGTCACAAAGGAAAGCATACAAAGGACTATTGAAAACCACACTGTCTCTGCAAACTGACTTCAGTTCTAGCAACAGTGCTGGTATAACTAATATAGAACAGCATATGGCAGTGCATCTGTTGTAAACCATACTGATATGAAATTACATTGCCTTAACTAAGTTACTGGTATAACAGTAACATTTTTTAAAAATTGTTTCATTCTACTTTGACATTAATACTTGTGACATGTAAAAACCATTAGTTTAATCTGTTATGCAAGCAAGATTATATTAAAGATCATTCTAAATAGAATTGAGGCCAAAGTTCAGGTAGAGATGCCTGAGGAACAAGCAGGTTTTAGGAAAGGAAAAGATACTAGAGCTCAGATTCTTTGCTTTAGACAGATCATTGAGAAGTATAAAGAATTTAGACTTCCTATGGTAGTGTGTTTCATAGACTACTCAGCTTTTGAATGTGTTCAACATATGAAATTGTGGGAGGTCATGAAATTAATGGGTTTTCATCAAAACATTATCAGATTGATAGCTAACTTGTACTGTGAGCAAGAGGCCAGAATAAGAACAAGTGTTGGATTACCTAATTAGTTTTGGGTTAGCAAGGATGTCTGCACTTTCCTGACCTGTTTAATATCTATGTTGAGGACATCATGTGTGAAGTATTGAATGAGCTTAACACAGGAATTAGAGTAGGTGACAGATTGACCAATCAGTAATCTGAGGTACGTTGATGATACAGTACTGCTTTGTAATGATGAGGAAGAAATAAAATGAATCCTTAACTAAGTTAATGAAATAAGTAAGAACAGAGGACTTCAACTCAATCCTAGCAAGACAAACATTATGGTTCTCCTTGTCTATATTTTCTTTAAGAACCATAATGTTTGCCTTGCTCCTGAGAAACATGAGTACCTTAATGGAGAAAGAATTGAGGAAGTCAGCAAGTTCGAATACCTGGGCACCATTATTAATGTGAAAAACTGCTGTTCAGAAGACATCAGAAAAAAGACTAGAAATGGCTAAAACAACAGTCAGAGACTTGTCTAAAATTTAGAAGGAAAGATCTATCTCCACAAGAACAAAGTTGGGGATGCAGCTGTTTTTCCAACAGTGAGGGTGCGAGACTTGGAACCTAAAGAAGTTTTATAGGAAAAGAATAGCTGTTTTTGTAATAGAAGGTAATAGAAGATAAAGTTCCTGGAAAAAAAAGAGGAAGAAGTAGACCTTCAATGAGATGGATGGATGGTGTGTATGGGGTGACTGATCTTAAGAGAGTTGAAGCCTCCAGAAAAGCATATGACAGGATTACCTGGTGAGGACTGGTGTGGAACATTGATGTCCAATGAGTTGATGAATGGACATGTAAAAACTCTTCACATTACTTAGGACGGGTCCTAAAAATTATGTTTTGATAAGTAGATATCCTAATATATACTAAAAGATACAACAACAACAACAAAAAAAAAAAAAAACTGCAGTTTTCTTAATTTTTGAAAAGCTTCTGCACTTCTGGTCTTCAAAAGACCAGAATGGGACCTATTTTGTTTTTTTAGACACCTATTAAGAGTATCACTTAATAGGTGTCTGAAAAGCAGAAATTTTTGCATTGTTACAAACCTTAATATAACTTTATTTTCTTAGAAGAAAGGCCTTGATCAAGGCATACATGCACACATAAAACACAAAAAATCAGACTTGTTGAGCCTACAGGGTAGAGTATCAAAAGGTATCAAATGTGAAATGAGAACACTTGGAACACCTAAAACATGTTGCCACCATCTAGTCACATCTGAAAATGTAATATAAAAAATCAGAAATCATAAAAAAACTTAAGCATAAAGTGACAGTAAAAAAGTAGAAATAAACTGCAATTAATTTTAAAACCTTCCAAAATGGTGAAAATTCTGTGGACCTGCCAAATACATTTGACTGCCATAATAAATAAGATGGAAGGGAAAAAAACAAGCAAACATATTTTCTTCTGCCAAGAGTGACAAAATAACTTGCTTTCGTCAAAATCAAAAATTATGCGACTTCAAATCCTTGATGATTTCACTTAGAAAGAACCTAATATCAGTTCAGTCAGACTTAAGAGAAATGGCTGGAGTCTGTTAAAGCAGCTGCCACTAAACAACAATTTACATAATACCAGCAGGCTGTAATATAAATTGAAACAACAGAAATGGATAATCATCATCACGTGTCATCCCCATCCAGGAGGTTGAATACTACGGTGTGACTCAGTTGATTACAGGTGTCAGGACAATGTGGTGAGTACCCTATCTCTTCCACATTTTGTAAGTATTCATGACTGTAGATCCGTGTATGTGTGTTCACATTTGCTTGTTCTGAGGGATGAAAAAACTGAGTTTCTGGGTGAAAAAAACCCTCTACCTCCACATGAGACAGGCTATCTCATCTTTACTTAAAAGAGACAAGATAAAGGTTCCTCATGCCATGGATAGGAATCAAACCTGGGTCTTTCTGCCCAAAGGGCTTTGTCTATATCAGCTGTGCTATGGAGGCTCTAAAATGAATAATACAGCATGAAAATTATGACTTGTGCAGGAGAATGGATGACAGACAAACATCATGAAGTGATATATGTTGGAGAAGAATCTAAGAGAATACAGGTGATCAGTGGCATGTTTAAATGTTTAATCATGTTTAAATTTGTATCTTAATGATATTGGGAATGACTCAAAAGGTAATATCCGGTTTGATAACTGACAATGGTAAACTGGGGAAGTTAGAAGTAAATGAAACTGATATAGAGATTCTGCAGGAGTATACAAAAATACATATTATATTAATTGCAAAAGATAATGCTTAGGTGTTAAATACTGCACTGTATGAGGTCATGAAAATGAACTGAAAAAAAATTATACCAGGTTGTAATGATGATGATGAAGAAAATGATAAGGCTGGGTTCCAGGAATGACAGCTGACAGAAAATTAATATTTATGGAACATATTACAAAAGTAGACAAAACAGCATATTTAATTTGAATGTTAAAAAACACACTGATGAGTAGGAATAAGGAAATTACTATTCTTCTTAATCGGAACTTCATATGATCATATTTGATTGTGGGCTGTTATTTGATTGCATAGGTTTTGTGATCAATGAGCAGATGGTAGTTATGGTGTAGGCAGGTAAGTAAAAGGTTTATGGATGCTCACTATGAGGACAGAGTGAAGGGTGTGCAAATTACAGAAACATTTAAGATAATAAAGAGATATTATAAGATACTTCTAGGGTCATCCATGAAAACTGAAAAAGAGCATAGTTAGCAAGGATGGGAAGACTAGATGTTTCCTTGTGGCATAGAGAATAAATAGATCATTCATGATCAGTTTCACCACTGAAGGAAAATGTGAAACCCCTCTCACAATTACATATTCTGATTAAATGATCAGATCTAGAGCTCTTGATCCTCACATGCCCTCTTTTATGTGCTACCTGAGATAGATCTCTCAAGAACTCGAGAAATTCATTTTCCTTATTCCCAAATGCTATCTCTTCATTCCAATCTATATTGCCATAATTAAAATCACCCATAATAATTACCCTTCCTTTGTTCACTAATCCAAGTTTATACATTTCTTCATCACCAACCTCCACATTTCTGGGCCTATTGCAACATTTAACTAAATATGTCTTCCTGTCAACTTCCCTCCACGTTACATCACAACATCTCATATCCACTGCCACTATTTTTCTCTCTTTCATGTCTACCCCCTGCTATCATCAGCAGCACTCTTCCTCCCTTCTTGTCATTTCTGTCCTCGGGAAAAATACTGTATTCTTCCATTTTTATTCCTGTTATGATATCATCTTCATTCGGCCATTCATTTATTCCAATGATTTTGAGGCAAATAAACTCAATCAGTGAAACCATTTCATCTACCTTATTTCTGATACCTCTGTCATTTGTACACAAACACAATAATTCATTTTAAGGTCGATAACCAGTCCTATCAAAGCTACTTGTTGGTTGTGATTTCTCCACCACAACTGCCCAATCACCTTTATCACCACTTGCCACATATATCTGTTCAGTCTCAACTTCCCCCCACTCATATCGCAATATACTCCATCTTCATACACATATTCACTGCGACTTTCAACATCCACTCTCCCTATGCCAAGCATTTCCATCTCTTCGATACCACTCTCCTGATTTTTTTCCTTCGTCTCCAGCTTCTGATCTCTTGCACACATAACACACTCTACTTCCATCCAGCAACACTTTCTTTAGTACTCTCACTATTGTATTAGCCAATTATATTGGTTAATGTGTGGGCATGCTTCTCATGATTAGTCCTAGGACGACATGGAAAGATCTGAATAATAATAATACTAAATATACTGTTAAATATCACCAGAAATATGTTATTATAGTAAAAATCAAAATAACTTATTTTTCCTTATTGATATTAACTATATATAAGTTGAAAATAAATAAGAAAATACATTTCATTTTTATACCTAATTTGATTTGTGCTGTTCACAACTGTGTCCACTAAATTAGAATACAAGACAGGAGATAAAATGATGCTGGATGAACCTAACATCAGATTCAAAGGAAACTGAGTGTCAGTAACCATATATCCAACACTAGATGACATATATGGCATCTGAAGGTGATATGTCTCTTCTGTATAGCTCAAATCCATTAATTTTTCCTGTAAATAAAATATTTTTAAAATAGAATCTATTCATACTTTATTGATTAAAAATATCTGGCATGATTTTGAATTTAGCTTATGAAATGTTTTAATATAAAAATAGTTTTCTTTTTTCAATGCAGAAGAAATTAATTAAAATTATAAGTACATAATTTTCATAATTATGAAAATCATATTTTCATAATTGTATCAGGATAATAATAGCTACTTCAATTTGCATAGTTCATATATAAAAGCAGATTTTTCTTAATTTAATAGTATAAAGTACAAGCAAGATAAAAATGTTCATTGAAGTTTTTTCAACTGATTTTGAAACTCATACTATATGAAGAAGTTTGGTGTCCCTTTGTCAGTTTTGTGTTCACTTCTCAGTTGTTGTTTTTTTTCTCTCTCGCCCTTATTTTATTATTACAACAGAATACCATCTTTTTCATATGCATTAAATGAGTGGAATTATTTTTTGTGAGAAATAAGTTGGTCCAATAACTGTTTTAAAAATTTCATTTGAGGTATATTGATGATGTGCATACTCTCAATGAATTAGATACATAAAGAAATGTAATATTATTGAATTAAAGAAAAGGCTATACCATGACATTGCTGGACTCTGATAAAGTATTTTGGACAGGATTCTGAACAGATATCTATTTTGAAAACAGAACAAACTTCAATGAACACAAAGTTAACAGCATGGATAAGAGGGTTTCTGACAGACAGACATTACAGGCATGAAATACTGTATTATTATTATTACATGGCACCTCCAGGGAGTCCAAAGACTCATCGAGAGTAAAACTACTCTATAATTCTGTACCCACCACTCAATTCACCAACTACAATGAACTGCAACTACAATCATCATCGACACCAACAGCATCCACTCCCCACCCCCACCACCACCACCAGTTATACAAAGAGAGTTGTGATTTTTCACACACGATCACAAACACCCATGCCCACAGTGGGATTTGAACCTGCAGCCTTTTGGCTAGAGAGCGGATATGCTAACCACTTGGCTAACCAGGCCGGCAAAAAAATATTGGTCGGAAGTCCAATGACTCATTAAGGGAGGGCACCTACTCTACAGCCATCTGTTTCCACCAAATACAACATACAGCAACTACACCCAACGCCATCTACTGCCAACCATTACTACCACTAGTATTTTCACAGATCTCCATGCCCACGGCAGGATTCGAACCCACAGCCTTTTGGCTGGAGAGTGACTATACTAACCACTCAGCCAATCAGGCTGGCTAGAGTAGAATCTGTAGAGTAGCGTAGAATTAAGGGCATTGCTGTTATATACTTTGTATATTTAAAATATTGGTGATGATTTGAGGGAAATGTTAAATTCTTTGCTAATGATGAGTGAGTTGACATAAGGGTAATGAGTGAGTCAGAAGCATTAACATGGATATCAGAGAAAAAAGGATAAGTTCAATATAAATTATTAGAGTAATTGTTCTAAATTTACAATTCATTTTGCTGATCAGATAATTGACTGCAAGTACTTTGTGTTTATTTTTAGCATTTCGTATAAACGTCTTTTAATTTAGTGAACATTAGTAATTATTTTTGTTTATATCTTATTTATTTTAGACAGTAAAATTCAGTGTGTGTATGTGTGTGTGTTTTTCATAAATTTAATACTGGATATCATTTAAAAGCATTTTTGCACAGCACTAATGCATGCAAGGAAAATGCCGGCCTACTTTGAGGAAGATCCACTCACTTTAATCTTTCCTATAAGACCTTATCAGCTAACTCTTCTTATTTTATGATCCTTAATGTATTAGAGTATTAGGGCTATATCAGGGTTATAGATTCTTTCCATTTCTGGCCCATATCTATGTCCCCTCTAAAAACTACTCTTTCCCCTTCAAACACCCTATTCCTCCTACAGCTTTAAATTTGGAAGAAGGCTAGGTCAGAAGCCTTAAGGTAGCAGTCATTCCACTGTACTATCCATCACCAGGTGTGTCACCTGATCACCTGACATGAAGAACATCAATCTTCTTTTTAGCCAACAGAGAAAGGTAATCGAAATAGTGTCTGTCCATCAGCCATCCCCTATCCATGCTACTAGCCTCAAATCCATTCCCACCCTCTCTGGTTTTTTTTAAGTTTTCCATGTGGTATTCTGTCAAATGCCTTGGCAAAGTTGAGCAGTATTGTGGTGTAGCCATTACCTTTATCCAATTTTCCTGCAACTTTAATATAAAATGCAAGTTACTAAGACAGGACCTACACTTTACAAAGCCAAGCTGCCCACTATATAGTATCGCATCCCTATCTACCCACTGTTGCATTTTACCTTTCACGAACTTTTCAAATACTTTAACAACCACTCCTGATATATTAATTGGTCTGTAGTTTGCTACCTCTGTCTTGGATCCACTTTTATGCAATGGTACTATTTAATGCTCTCTCTATTCAGTTAGAACTTTGCAGAGCTGAGGCTCAGATTGAACAACTTTGTCAGGGGCAATGTCAATTCTCTTGCATATTCACATGTACATGGGTTGATATGCCATCCAGTCCCACTGCTGTGTTCATATTCATATTTTTTAATATGCTGAACACCTCCGATTCATCTAACTCAATGTTGATATGCATCTCTGTAACATCAGCAACTGTAAAATCAACACTGGGATGATATACCTTTGCAAAATGATCACTCAGTAACTCAGGAATTTCTTTTAGTTCAGTCATCTTCCTTCCATGAGCATTATTTAAAGTCATTTTGTCAGTCGTTTTTCTCTCTTACTTGCTACATCACGAAAAAAATTTTTTGGGTTTACTTTGGCCTGTTTGGCTAATTCTCGCTCATAGTTTGATTTGGCCTTCCTTACCATACTAGTCATCCTTCTTGCTTGCACCTTGCAGTGGTCATGAGTATGCTGATCACTTTGTTTATTTACATCCAACTCTTGCTTTATATCCCTAATCATCCACTTAATTCCAATTTCGTTTATCTTTCTGATCTTGGTATGCAGTTTGATACTGCTACTCTCTCAAGCAACCATTGACCACTAGCCATGCACTACTGAAATTCTTTCCCTGTAGCTTCTCAAGTCATGGCACCATTCCAAGATGACTCCTGAGTCTCTCATAATCACCAGCCTTAACGATTAATTTTGAATAGGCCACAACCCCTAATCGAACCCCATCTTATTGCTTAACCAGGCAATTCCTGTACACCACAAATTCTCAACCTCACTCAATATATAGAAAATGGTACCATAAATATGATACCATAAACCATCTCACACTCAGAAATAAAATATATGGAAAGAAACTATCACCTTGTCCTCCTGATCCAATCACTCTTGGAAAACAGATGATTTTTTGTGGACCTGGGAGGTGGAAAGAGCTGCTGGCATTCCCCAAAAAACGGCCTTCCCAGGGAAGTGTGTTATCACCATACTTTTCAACATCTACATTAATGACCTTCCCATCTTTCCAGGAACTAGAACTTTTAAATATGCTGATGACCTTGCCATAGCTGCTCGATCCAAAAAGTTTCAAGTGCATTGAAACTACTCTATCACTTGCCTTAAATAGTCTAACTACATATTACAGCAGTAATCAATTAAAACCAAACCCCTTGAAAACCCAGAGTGGCCTTTTCCATCTTAAAGAAGCTACAGATTTCTTGGGAAGGCTCTAATATAGAACATTCCTGAAACCCAATCTACCTCGGTGTGATACTCCATTGCACTCTTTCATATAAAACACACACAGAAAAAACAAAGGCAAAAGTTAATGCAAGACACATAATACCAAGAAAGCTTACTTTCTCCAAATGGAGAGCAGATTCTAGCACACTGAGATCTTCTGCTGAATATGCCTGCCTTGTATGGTCCAGATGCTGCTATGCTGATAAACTTGACCCAGTATTGAATGAAAGCTGCCACTTAATTAAAGGATGCCTGAAACCAACACCACAAACAAATGATGAGTGACACCCACTATTTGGCCAGACTACAGTGCTCCAACGACTAAGATCCCAACATAGCTTCCTAGCAAGTGTTGAACCACCTGAAAACCCTCCAGAGACAAGACTTCAACGGTGGCTTGCACTATACCCTGAAAATAATAATGGTATTCCAACAGCTGAACATCTTCCACATTGTGCCCACTTGAACTGGAATACCTTGAAAAGCCTCAAAAGACTATGAACGACACTGCAAACAAAACCTCAACAAATGGGACGGCCTCACTGGACCAGACAATTGTGTGTGTGGGACAATCGGGTACATGTAACACCTTCTTTCTTGATCCCTTTCTTTAATCACCTTGTACAAGAGAGGACCTTATATCTTGCACAGAAAGAGCAGTTGATTGCACAAGATTCTGGAGGGCCATCTGACCATATTTATTGTATATAACTTATGTATAGTTTCTTTTTCCATCATATTTTATTTATTACTCCCTGTATAATTTACCTATTAAATTTAAGATGTTCTCATTTGTAACATATCCTAATTTGTTGTAAATAATGTTGTACCAATTACTTACTACTGTACCACCTGTGTTTGGATATGAAATAAATAAATAACCAGCCTTATAGCTGAACATAAACCCCTTCTTGACAGAGAACTACAGATGTTTGGCAACTTCTTAGAACAAGAACTGCATGGTCACTCTCCTCAATTGGAGGTAGAGTTAAGGATACACCTTTTGATACTATTATCAGATCCAACACCAAGAAACCCCCTTGTATATAATATTTTTCATGTAATTATCCCTTAGCAACTGTATAAATCCCACTTCCATCTTGCCGTGCTCCCTCTCCTCCCTCCAATTAATGTACCCATAGTTAAACTCTGGTTAGACTCTGGTCTTGCAGACCATGCTCTAGATACCCGCCACAGAATACGTTGGAAGAAAGCCAAAGTAATACACCGCAGCAAGTTTAACTACGAAAGATTATTCATAGAATCAGCCTCAGCTCTAAAAAACGTTCCAAACCTAAACAAATTTGGGTGCATGAGACTGCCCAAAATTTGGGAGACTTACATCATGAGAACATCAACCCAACGGCCAAGACAACACAATATAGCCTGCTAGGGGGAAACCATTAGGACTTTAGGAACAACAATAGTTTCTGATCTTCTGTCTCATTTGCTTTGTATAGTGCCTGCGTGCACATGCCATATTTGTATGTTCTCATGAAGATGGCAATGTGACATTGCCAAAATATAAGAAGTATTTATTAAAGTTTCTTTTAATTAATATTCCAGTATACTTTGTAAATTCCTCATCATCATCATCACCAAATTCCTGCCATGTACCCTCAAGGGGTGTTCAGGATATGATAGTACTACATGAAAAAAATTACATCATTACTAACTTCCTATCTACAATTTTCCTCCAAATCAGTCTGTTACTTGTCAAGACTCCAACATTATCAGATCTTATATTTCTATCGTCTAAGGCACTTTGTACAGTATCAATCCACCTATATCTTGGTCTTCCTCTCGGTCGTTTTGCTGCCAACCTGGCAGAGAACACTTGTTTTGCTAATCTTTCTTTGCCCATTCTGTTTAAGTGACCATACCACCTGAGATTAGCTCTGCTAACGCATTCCTGGATGCTGACAATGTCAAGTTCTTTCCTAATATCTTCGTTTTTAATATGATATTGCCATTGATTACATCTGTTCATGCCTATAATCTTTCTCAGGAATCTCATGTCTGCGGTCTCTAGTTTTGGGTCAAGTGTTTTACTTCTGACCCAGCTCTCAGATCCATAAGTTAAAACTGGTTTGAACACTGCCTTGTATACAGCTAATTTAGTGTTCCAACTAATTTCTCTCTTATTCCATATGAATTTATTCAATTGACTTCCCACCATACCAGCTTTGCTGATTCTGTTGTCTATTTCTATATTTAATTTACCATCTTCAGTAAAAATCATGCCTAAGTAGCTGAAATGTTTTACTTGTTCCACAGGTTCTCCATTCACAACACAGTTGACATTTTCAATGATTCTACCTATTTTCATTGTCTTTTTATTGCTGACCTTCATACCATATCTATTATAACAGCTATTCAATTTAGTCAGAGAATCTTGTAGACTTGTAGAGAATTTATTTAGAAGTATAACATCGTCATCCGCAAAGAGTTAACATTAACATCTCCAATTTTGATATCATGTTTAATACCACTTTCCTTCATAATGTGATCCATATAGATAATGAATAACAGATGGGATAATGTACATCCTTGTCTCACACCAGATTTAAAATTAAACCAACTTCCTGTACTTCCTTCAATTCTAACTGCTGACTTACAACTCAAATAAAGACTAAGTGTTGCTTAATATAATGTCCCACTGACACCTATAACTGCAGCGTATTGAATAGCTTCTCTCTTGGCACCTTGTCGTATGCCTTTTCCAGATCGACAAAACTTAAATACAGATCTTTGTTATATTCCCATGCTTTCTTGACTATTTATCATAAAGTGAAGATCTGATCCTGACAGCCTCTATTTGGCCTGAATCCAGCTTGTTCTTCACCAAGCTTTTCTTCCACAATTCTTCTCAACCGTTTCTGACAAGATCTAAACTTGCATAGATCTTGTCAAGAACACTCAGTAGGGAAATACCTCTGTAATTCTCACATTCAGTTTTATTTCTCTTTTTATATATGGGTACTATGAGAGCTCTACTCCAATCATCGGGAATTCATCCCTCTGTCCAGGCTTTCTGAACTATGCAGTGCAGCCACTGTAAGATTCTTATACCACCATACTTGAGCAATTCTGGTCGAATATCATCTACTCCTGCTGCCTTTCCACATTTCAAGCCTTTAATGGCTTTTTCTACTTCAAGTATGGATATGTATTCCTGACTGCATGCCTGGGCAGTGTTTTTTTACCACTGTGCTGTCATCACTGCTTGTTTCATTTAGCAGTTTTTCAAAGTAATTACTCCATACTTCAAGGATATCTTTTTCTCCCGTTTTCACGTCACCTTTATCATCTCTAACATCTTTTTACAGCACTCTTTCTTCTATTCCTAAGCTTCTTCAAAAACCTCCAGAATATTTTGCCACCTTCTTGATATTTATTTTCTATATTCTTGCCAAAGTCCTCCCATGACTTTTGTTTAGCTAGTTTTACACAGTGTTTAGCATTCTTGCATTTGTCTCTGTATTCTCTAAGAGCACAAGCTGACTTATTTGAACAGGAACTTTTGATATGCTTTCTTCTTTTCCTTCACTGCCTCGTTAAATTCCAGTGTCCACCAAGGAGTTCTGATTTTTTTATTCTTGCAGACAAGACAACCTCACCACATGCCTCTCTGACAGAATCAATCAATGTTTTCTTCAGAGTTTGCCACTGAATATCCAAGGTTTGATTCCTGTTCTAAAACTCTTTCATTTTTTCTTCAATATTCTTTGTGTATTTTAGTCTACAGTTCACATCTGAGAGCTGCTCAACTTTTATTCGCTTTAAAACTTTCTTACATGTTATTCTTTTGAATATGAAATTCAATTTTATCCTACTCAAGACTAAATAGTGATCACTTCCAATTTCAAATCCTCTGTACACTATGGTGTCCTGCACCAGGGAGAAAACATCACTATCAACAATAACATACTCAATGAGACTTTCTCTCCATGTGAATTTGTGCACATTTTTATGTTGGAACATGGTGTTAGGAATAACCAGTCCATGTCCTGAGAAGAAATCCAACAGATATTTGCCATTATTATTAGCTTTGCTCTTTTCTCCAAATTTTCCCAAAACATTTTTGTATGTCTGACAATCGCTTCCTACTCTGCTATTTAGATCCCCAACAAGGACCAACTTTTCCTTTTTCATTGTGTCAGTAGCTTTCTCTAGAGCCTCAAAAAATTCCCCCACTTCTACTTTAGTAGAACCTTCTGTGGGACCATAGGCACAAATAAGTCCCATTGTCCAGTTCTCCATTCTCATATTTGCCCACATTACTCTCCTTGAGAATGACTGCCATTCAAGAAGATTAGCCTCATATTTTGTGTTGAATACAATGGCTACTCCTTTTCCTTGATTGTCACTCCTGAATATAACATTTTGTATTTATTGCTCAGAAAGATCTCACCAGTTTTTGTCTTTTTTGTTTCAGTCACCCTTATTATGTCGATCTGGTACTTATCTAATTCCTCAGCTAACTCCATTTCTTTGCTATTCAGGCTTCTTATGTTGATAGTACCGATCTTTAACTCTGGTGATGTTGAGTTAGGGTTTGTTTTCAGATTTGTTCCAGTAGCTGACTTTTTGCTGTTCGCCCTGGTTTCCTGGAGAAAACAACAGGGGCTTTGTTTAACCGAGTGACGCCCCAGCTGGCATGAAATTTTGTCATGTTGTACCATCATTTTGTAATTTGGTTCAACCAATAAGAATACAATTTGGTCGGCTAAATCCCAAATTGTCAGCCCATTCTCATTCGTTCAGTATCCATGTAGATACCCAACAGGGTGCACCACGAGAAGGTGAGGATCGGACATTAGGTCAGAAGCCCTGGTCGGTTCTTCGCATTCCTTTAAAGGCTATGTGGAGGTCTCCTCTCAGTTATACAGCTTTGACCCTTAAGCACCCCGTTGTAAATTCCTTAAATAATTTAATAGTCATCTGTTTCTAACGTATAAGCCTTTCTACAAGAAAAACCCATAGTTAAAGTCTCCCATAATGATTGTTTAGCCTACATTCATTATGTTAATTTGCTGATAGATGGAATCTATGTCTTCCTGTGGAACCTCTAGTCTATAGAGGTTCCACAGGCACCCAACAAAGTATTTTTTCCTATTTGCCTCTTTCTCAAACCAGACAGCCTCAAATGAATCTTCTCCCTCATACCTAATATCCTCTTTAACTTCTAACTTTGTTGGTTGTAATTAAGATGTTAATAAGATGGGTTATATTGTTTGGTGTTTATAAATGTGTGTGTGTGTGTGTGTGTGTGTGTGTGTGTGTGTGTGCCACATCTGAGATCAGCATGTGGTAGATTTTTGATGAACACTGACCATACTTGTAAAATTTATTCCTTGTCCAAAATTGAGCTTCAAACATAGACACACAACTACGGTCCACCGTAGATGCAAAAAACTCACCCACCTCTTATCTGTCCAAACCTCTTGCACAGTAGGTGACAAGACTAATTTCTGATTACCACGAATTTCATCCAAAAAAAAAAAACTATAGATATATTATTATAACTATATAGCCTATTAGCAAGGCTACATATCATATACCTATTCATCAATGTGTCACAAAAAGAAATCATAGAACTACTGCAAAAACTGTTTCCAAGATACAATCACATTATTTAAATATTAGTGCAACAACACTTTTTTTCAGTTCCAGGACAAATGCTTTGAACAGAAAGAAGATATCTGGCTATGAGCTCATCGCTATCTCTACTTTTAGCTGAAAAAAGTTGTTCATGGTGTTGTCTGAAAATCAGGCAATGGACAGCTAGCTACCATATGCAACCAAAATTTGACTATGGTATGTAGATGGCCTATTTATCATATGGTTCAAGATTCACAGAAGAACTTTTAAGATTTTACCAAATATCTAAACAACATCCATCCTCCTTTAAAGTTCACCATCATATAGCAACAGATCCCTGCCTTTTTTAAACATCCTTCTGAAAGTCTCTGAACAGAATAAACTCAGTTATATTGTATACAGAAAAGCTACACTTACAGGAAGATATCTCCATATATCTCACAACATCCATCACAAAAAAAAAAAAAAAAAATCATGACTACAGAGGGGCTCTGTAGTACACTTATATTATTATTATTACACGACACCTTCAGGTTGTCCAAAGACTCATCGAGGGAGGCCACCTACTCTACAGCTCCATCTGCACCACTCAATCTACCAATTACAACTAACTGCAACCACACCAATGCCATCAACTGCCAACCATCCCCACTAATATTTCCACAGAAAATCACAGACATCCATGTCCACTGAGGGATTTGAACCCGCAGCCTTTTGTCTAGAGAGCGGATACACTAACCACTCGGCCAACCAGGCCAGTGGGATATCTAATCTGTAACACAAGATTTCTGAAATACTAAGGAAACGAGTAGCACATACCATTTACAGTAACATCTCAGGTTCTTCCCATCATTCACAAAAAAACCAGGGATATACAAAATTCTTTGTTCCTGTAGCAGGTGCTATGTTGGACAATTACGATATGCAGCATGAAATATGCCCACTGGAGCATATCAAAAACATGGGAAAGAAAATAAAACAGATTTGGATATCAGCTTCTTATACAGAAAAATCTCCAAGTTCTCTCAAATCAACAATGCAATAACAATACTAATAGCAATGTTTGCTGATCTCATAGATCTCTATATCACCATTATTAACCATTGTTTGCACTAAGTTTGCACTATCACAGACAAATGGATATTTCATCCCCTTCATATCATTTCCCATATCATTAATATACAAATTAAACTGCACTGAACCTAATATAGAATCCTTAATGTAGCACTTCACTCGTCACTAGCATTCTCATGGATTCTGTTTCAGCATATACTACACTCTTGTGCCTGTTCTAAATTCTACTCCTCAATACATCACACTTTGGTGTCTGTTCTGGCATCTACTTAACCAAACCACTCTCTGATTTCTCTTTGCCACTACTCTCCTATCCATGTCATTAGTTTATATCCATCTCATAAGCTCCAATATATGCAATGGAGTTCTATGTGGTACCTGTTAAATGCCTTTGCAAAGTCTAGCAATATGATGGCGCACCATTTCCTTTATCCAAGTCAACTGTCATTTTAGTATCGAATTTTTTTCATTTGCCTACTTACTGTATGTTAAAAACTTATGTCTGAAATCATTTCTATAAGAATGTTCAAAGTGTAATTTAAAAAAATTAATGACTCTCATCTTTAGGGTTTGAACAATAATTTCAATTTAATTTATAAAATGGCTCTCACCTTTAGGGTTTGAACAATCATTTCTCTTATGCCAGTAATAATGTCTAACAAATATATTTCATCTTGATCTTGTATGTCAAGGTCAAGCATGCATAGAGAAGAATGCATAAGATGATTCAGCACTAACTGCAATTCTTCTTTGAGCAGAGAAGTTGGAAAATGTCCTCCAAGTTCAGTAAAATATTTACTAATTCTTTGGACAATATCTCTTGCTGTACTGAGTGCTTCAATTGATACCTAAAACAAAGATGATTCAGTTGTAATGAAAATAAGTAATGCTGTATAATAAGCCATGATCAGCTAACAAAAAAAAATTAATAAATAACAATATTATAGGTATTTGTTAATTCATATATAGAGAGATGCAGTAATTTTTTGTGGTTATTATTATTATTATTATGTGACACCTCCACGGAGTCCAAAGATGCATCGAGGGAGAGTGTGCCAACAGCATCAAATGATTGATCTCCTTCCAACTACTAACTGTTCTCAAACTTGCTCAACTTTTTGCATGAGCCATTAGTTAACTTTATACAAGACCTATATTTGAAACTCCTTCATGAATTTTTTTTTCATGATGTTCTAACATCTCCATGGAAAATATAGCAACAAAATAATAAACTATATTCTGATTAATCAGATAACTCCCATCATATAGTCAGATAAACCAGAAACAAATATCATGGAACAACACAATGAAATGCATTTATCAGGTACAAGGGCAATCAGTGAAAAGTCAGCTGTTGTGGAACATACTCAGCATGAGAAGAATTAAAGATGGGCACCATCAACATATGAAGTAACAACATAAAAGGAGTTGAACTGGCAGAAAAAAATTAGAGAAGTACCATGGAAACATAATTGGTATTATTTAGCCAAAGAAGAATAAAACACATGAGATCTTGCTAAACAATAAATATACAATTTTATATTTGGGCAACAGTGATCAGCAGAAGTAAGTTATTTCCATCTATAGTCCCACAGGATTTTCTACTTAGGGAAGAACTGGTTGGTTTTTCAATTCACCAGAGAAGTCAGCTGACAAAGAAAACAAAGAGCCGTCTCTCTTGTAGATCTACACAGCAGAGTAGGAATTGAATCCCCCACACATAAAGAAATGTTTTAAGAGTATTTGGAGAAAAGGGAAAAGCTAATAATAATGATTGTAACTAGTCCATGCATCTCAAACAAAAATGCTACTGGATTTTTGTTTGAGATGCATGGACTAGTCATCGTTAACATTGTTTTTCAACAAAAAAAGAAGTGCACAATTCATATGGAGAGAAGCAGTAAGGAAAAACATATCTTGTTGACTATGTTATCATAGATAGTAATATCACACAATAGATAAAGGGGATATAGAGGATTAGTTTTAAACAGAATAAAAATGAAAATCATATTGAAAAGAAAACATGTAGGAAAGTTTAAAAATGGATTGATGTCCAGCATCTTTTAGAAGTGAACTGTAGACTGATCTCCACAAATGACAGTCACAAAATAACCAAAGTGCTAGAAAACAAGAACCAAACCTTAGAATATCAGTGACAAACCCTAAAGAAAGCACTAACATATTCAAGATAGGAAGTCATCAGATTTGCAAACACAAGAGGATCTAAATTTTACAGTGGACACAAGATGTTTCAGAGGCATCCTGGAAAAAGAAAAAAATAATATTGAAAGTTAATAGCATGTAGGTAAACATGTGCACTGAGAGATTATTATAATTATTATCTGAGACCTCCAGGGAGTCAAGTACTCATCGAGGGAGGCTATAAATCACCCAAACCAACTGTCATATCGTCTCGTAAATTCATTTACACAATATGCACTCACTACCCCTAAAGGTAAACTGTGTTTACCTTTTACCCCTAGCTCTTACCCATTTCTTGAGTGTGAACAAACTCAACTTCCATGGATGTCCCCATGTTTTCATCACACGATATCCTATAACACCCATTCAAAAGTTTTTATACATCTATCATACCTCCTCTCTCTCTTTCTCATGCTAAGCAGAGTCTGTGATCCACATACTTGCAATCCATCCTCATAATCTAAATCCCATAATCCACAGATAATCTTTGTAATTCTTCTTTACACTCTTGACACAGCTTCTTTATTCACTTGGAACCAAGGAGACCAAATCTGTGCACAATAACCCAGGTGTGGTTGTATCAAGGCCTTTTAATGAGGCAAAATGATTTCCTTATATGTGAAGGTTCGCTTCAAAGCATAATTATCTTTTTAGCTGTATTTAAAATTTTGCTATGTGACATTTGAACTTCAAATTCTTATCCACCATTTTATGCCAAGATCCCTAGCCTCATCAGTTTCTTGCAGCATAACCTTACTAATATAATATGCTGCTGGAAATCTCATCATCCCAAAGTGTATAACTTTACACTTACTAACATTAAACATGACGGCCATTTTTGTTTGTCCAAATTTCAGCCTATTTCAAATCATTTTGTAAGGGATGCTACTGATATCCAGAATTTTGTAATTCTGGATATCAGTAGCATCCCTGATTGCTCTGCCTATCTTTGCATCAACAGGAAACATTTGGATATTTGATGTTAGACCCTGCCGGATGTCATTAATGTATAGATTGAACAATAATGGCCCAAGGACTGAACCCTCAGGTACACCACTGGTCACCTTAAATCTGTCAGATTCACACCCACAGTATAACACCTTTTGATATCTGCCTGTCAACCATCCACTGATCCAAGTCAAGAGTTTATATTCCAATCCCATATTCTCCACTTTATGCAACAGCCATTCATGTGGTATCCTATCAAATGCCTTAGAAAAATCCAATAGAAAAATCATTCCCTTTATCAAACTTGCCTGTAATATTGTTATTAAAATATGAGCAAGTTGCTAAAACATGACCTTCCTTTAGTAAAACCAGTGATTCTTCTTGCAGAGTATAGCTTGTCTACCCATTTCTATATGTAAGTTCTTACCAACTTCTCTAAAATTTTCACCATCACATTAGAGATACTGATAGGTGAGTGGTTAGACACATCAGTTTTTGCACCACCCTTGTATAATGGGATTATCATACATTCTTTCCATTCTTGTGATATCATTCCTGAGGCAAGACTCAAGTTATACAAACATGTGAAAGGCCTGCCTAGCCAATTCAGCTGAACATTTCTTTAGTAAACATGCTAATATTCCATCTGTCCCTATTGACAAATTCTTATCCAGGTTATGGAATAGCTCTTCAACCTCATTCTCACACACCTCATAACGGTTCATCCAACATAGCATTAGCATTATGCACCATGTACATACTAGAAAAGTGAGCACTCATTAATTGAACAATCTCATTAACTTCTAACACTAGAGTACCATCTGCATTCAATAAAGTTATTCTTCCACATTCATTCCTTCTTTTGCTTGTGGAATAATAATAAAATTCTTTTGGATTGACTTTAGTTTGCATAGTCAATTTATTTTTATACTCAGGCCAGAGCTTTATATACTTCATAACTCCTCTCACTCTTATACTCATGATATTCTTTATATAATATCTTCTTCTTGTGGATGTCTTTCTTAATAAGCTTGTACATCCATTTCACTCACAACCTATTTATTCTTAACACTAGGGATATATTCAGAAGCAATTTTTCAAAGATTCCTATGCATTGCTGACATTTTTCTCATTGAGTAACTGATGCCATGGGACCAAATATAGTATTCTCCTAAGTTGATCATAATTTCCAGCTTTGTAGTTCAGCATGTAACCTATTCTAATTGGATCATCAGTACAATTAGATACTTCCCAAGAAAGAACAGCATAATCGCTGTCACCAACTGGTGGTAAAATATCTGTATTCTCAACAGAGACCCTTCTGATTATTATTATTATTATTCAGGCCTCCATGGAGTCAAAAGACTCATCGTGGGAGGTCCTTCCTAAGAAACACAAAGTCTATCGAGACTCATCGAGGGGAGGTCCCCCCCCCCAAGTAAAACAAAGTCTATCATACCACTCCTTGAACTCATTGACCGTTCTCGCTCTCACCATTCCATCAGGCAATGCATTCCATGGTTCAACCACTCTCCATACAAAGAAACCAATCCTCACCCTCTTGCTCACAGTTTCCTTTTGTAATTTCCAGGGATGGCCTCTTGTCATCACTCTTCCCGCTGTTCAACCAAGCGAAAGAACTCCCCAGTGTCAACCCTGTAAACACCTCTTAACAATTTAAAAGTCTCAATCATATCACCTCTCCTCCTTCTATCCACCAAACTCTGCAGTCTACATTCCCTCAGCCAATCCTCATAACTATCATTGTACAGTCCTGAAACCATCTTTGTTATCTGCCTTTGTACCCTATCCACAGTTCATTTATCCCCTTCAAATCCTGGGGACCAAATCTGAGAACAATAGTCCAAGTGTGGTCTGATCAGGGTCATATACAACGGAATGATAACTGTTTTATCTCTGCAGGTCAGCGTCCTTCTCATTATTGCAGCAATCCTCTGTTATACCTTCGCCACCTTTGCAATATGTCTCCTAAATTTCCAGTTTCTATCAATTATCAACCCCAAATCTCTTGTCTCCCCCTACTTCCTCCAGTATAACTCCTCCCATAGATTATGTAGTGTCCCATCATTGTTTCCCAAACCTCAAGACCTTACATTTTGCTGCATTAAACCGACACCTCCCCATTAATTTGCCCATCTATCTGGCTTATTCAAATCCTCTGGCAGGGCTGCCACATCTGCACTATTACTAATAATCCTTCCCAGCTTCGCATCATCTGCAAACAACTGAATATCCCCTTGCAATCCACTGACAATGTCATTGATATAAAAGTTAAACAATATAGGTACCAGTACCGAGCCCTGTGGGACCCCACTTGTAATCCTCTGCTTCCTTGAAACTGCCCCACCATACACAACTCTCTGATACCTATCAGACAGCCAATCCTGAATCAAGTTGACCAATCTGACATCCAGACCCATGTGTTGCAACTTAAATATCAGCTTATCATGTGGCACCCTGTCAAATGCCTTCGCTAAGTCTAAAAAAAGTGCAGTATATGCCTTTCCCCTCATCTAATGTTCTTGTAACTTTATTATAAAAGGCTAGCATATTGCAAAAACAAGAGCGCCCTTTCACAAATCCATGTTGACTCTCACAGATAACATTACCCTCATCTGCCCAATGCTGTATACGGTCCCTCACTACTTTTTCCAAGATCTTACTAACTACTGATGACACATAAACTGGTCAATAATTAGACACTTCCATTCTGCTACTACCCTTATGCAATGGCGCTATCTTACCTTCCTTCCATTTCATGGGCACCTTTCTAGCAGCTAGACTTTCATTGGAAAGCCAGGTCAAAGGCACTATCAGTTCCCTAGCACATTCTCTCAAAACTTGTGGTGAAACACCATCCAGTGCCACAACTTTACTGACATCCAGAGTACTCAGTATTTGAAACACACTCTCCTCCTGTACCTCTAAACCTCGAACCTGCTGTATCCCTCTAGCATTAAAACTGACTCCTCTAGAATGAAATACTCCCCCAATAAAGTGTTCATTGAACAATTCCACTATGTCCTCTGCATCAGTCACTCTATTCCCATTTTTATCCCACAATATCATTCTTCCACAGTCATTTCTCCTCTTACTGGCCACATAGCTAAAAAATTCCCTAGGATTTTCTTTGGATCTTAGGGCCAATCTCCTCTCATATTCCAGTTTCGCTTTCCTTACCACACTAGTCACTCTTCTTGCCTGTGTCTTATACTCTTCATGCATCTTCTCTTCACCTGTCCACAGCCTCTTTTTCGCATGCAATTCCTGTTTAATATTGTTTGTCATCCACTTTACTCCAAATTGTGTCCTCTTGTTCACTCGTGGTATACAACTTACCATTGCTGCTAACAAATATTCTTTCATAATTTCCCACACACTAATGATATCCCGGCCTTCCAATTCCTCCCTCCATGAAACTTCCCCAAATTGACGTCTTAGACTATTATAATCACCTGCCTTATAATTCCACATACGTTCCTGTCTCTTTGATACTCCTGCATGTCTATTCATTTTCGAAGTCAAAACCATATGGTCACTCTCTCTAACTGGTGGGAGAGATGTCATCTCAGTTATTATCAACTCTTCTGAAGCTATAATCAAATCCAAAACTCTTGAACCTCTTATTCTCTCTATTACATGTTGCCTAAGACATTTGTTCCTCAAGAATTCTAGAAATTCCATTCCCTTATTGCTACACGCATCTTCCTCTCCCCAGCTTATACTACTTCTGATGCTCTGAACAAATCCAACACTCTTTGACCTCAAGTTCTTTCTTTCACATGCTGCTTGAGAAAGTTGTCTTGCAACAATTCAATAAATTCCTCTTTATTCTTATCATGAATTTTTTCTTCTACCCAATCAATGTTTGGATAATTAAAGTCACCCATAATAATCACTCATTTAGTACTCATAAGGCTAAATTTGCAATGCATTTCTTCATCCCCTGCAACTGAACTGCAGGGTCTGTAGCAACACCTCACCATATATTTCATTCTGTTAACTCCACTTCACACCAGATAGCCTCAAACTCATTGCTACATGGTAATTGTTACTATCATTGTTTTCTTGTGTTTCTATCCTAACTGGACTTAGTCATCTGATATCATTAGTAGTAGTAGTACTCCCTACCCTCATCTCCTCTCCTATATCATTCCTAAAAATAGTATACCCACACTCAATCCCAGTTACCATATCTGATTTCTATAGCCAGTTTTCACTAATATCAACAATCTTAGGCCACATCATATTCAATAAAGCAACAACCTCAACCCCTTTGTTTCTGATGCTCCTGGCATTCGTGTGCAGATATAACAATTTACCAACTAGCCAATTCTTATAAGCAGATATACAATCTATTGGTCCTTGTTGTAGAACTTTCTCTTTTCCCTTCCGAGGCATACTCAAAAGGTCCAAATCCAAAACATATTTTCCCACCTCTTTCCTAGATGCATAACCACATTCAAAGTGATTCATATCTTTATTGCATCTGCATACCACAGTTGAACTTTCACACATATTTTTCCTATTCCTCCCTTGATGATCTAGTTTCCTTGACTCTTTACATTAGGTCTCATACCAATAAGTAATTTTTCTAGGCTCTTGATGCCAAATGAATTCAAGTGCAGGCCATCACTCTTATACAAGTCTTCTCTGTCATCACAGAGATGACCCGATACATCTAAAAACTGGCATCCATTTCTTTATTGCATCTGCATACCACAGTTGAACTTTCACACATATTTTTCCTATTCCTCCCTTGATGATCTAGTTTCCTTGACTCTTTACATTAGGTCTCATACCAATAAGTAATTTTTCGAGGCTCTTGATGCCAAATGAATTCAAGTGCAGGCCATCCCTCTTATACAAGTCTTCTCTGTCATCACAGAGATGACCCGATACATCTAAAAACTGGCATCCATTTCTTCTACACAGCCTATACATGGAATCATTTGCTATCATTGCCCTCCTTCCTAACTCAGTACTATCATATCTAGGTAGCAAACCTACATATTTTTACTCTCTTACATTTCTTTCTTGCTTCTTCCAACAGACCTTTCATATCTTCTCTCATACTATATTTGTTGCTATTTAAATTATTAGTGCCTATCAGAACTACCATCTCTTTTACTTTTGTTTTCAGTTTTTCAATTACATTTGTAATTGAAAGGTCTGCCACATCTGCACTATTACTAATAATCCGTCCCAGCTTCGCATCATCCGCAAACAACTGAATATCCCCTTGCAATCCACTGGCAATGTCATTGATATAAAGGTTAAATAATATAGGTCCTAGTACTGAGCCCTGTGGGACCCCACTTGTAACCCTTTGCCTCCTTGAAACTGCTCTGCCATACACAACTCTCTGATACCTATCAGACAGCCAATCCTGAATCCAGTAGACCAATCTGACATCCAGACCCATGTGCTGCAACTTAAATATCAGCTTATCATGTGGCACCTTGTCAAATGCCTTCGCTAAGTCTAAGAAAATTGCAGTATATGCCTTTCCCCTCATCTAATGTTCTTGTAACTTTATTATAAAAGGCTAGCATATTGCTAAAACAAGAGCGCCCCTTCACAAATCCATGTTGACTCTCACAGATAACATTACCCTCATCTGCCCAATGCTGTATACGGTCCCTCACTACTTTCTCCAAGATCTTAACAACTACTGATGACACACAAACTGGCTTATAATTAGACACTTCCAGTCTGTTACCACCCATATGCAATGGCACTATCTTACCTTC
The DNA here is from genome assembly GCF_054136105.1 of Typopeltis vanoorti. Classification (NCBI taxonomy): domain Eukaryota; kingdom Metazoa; phylum Arthropoda; class Arachnida; order Uropygi; family Thelyphonidae; genus Typopeltis; species Typopeltis vanoorti. The sequence goes on from NC_143554.1 coordinate 48,566,664, forward strand.
CTTCCATTCCCTGGGCACCTTTCCTGCGGCCAGACTTTCATTGAAAAGCCAGTTAAAGGCACTGTCTTCCCTAGCACATTCTCTCAAAACTCGTGGTGAAATACCATCCAGTCCCAAAGCTTTATTGACATCCAGAGTACTCAGTATCTGAAACACACTCTCCTCCTGTACCTCTAAACCTCGAACCTACCCTATCCCTCTAGCATTAAAACTGACTCTTCTAGAATGAAATACTCCCCCAATAAAGTGTTCATTGAACAATTCCACTATGTCCTCTGCATCAGTCACTCTATTCCCATTTTTATCCCACAATATCATTCTTCCACAGTGATTTCTCCTCTTACTGGCCACATAGCTAAAAAATTCCCTAGGATTTTCTTTGGATCTTAGGGCCAATCTCCTCTCACATTCCAGTTTCGCTTTCCTTACCACACTAGTCACTCTTCTGGCCTGTGTCTTATATTCTTCATGCATCTTTTCTTCACCTGTCTCATTATATCTCTTCCATAGCCTCTTTTTCACATGCAATTCCTGTTTAATATTGTTTGTCATCCACTTTACTCCAAATTGTGTCCTATTCCTCACTCGTGGTATACAATTTACCGTTGCTGCTAACAAGGGTAAATTGTATACCACTTTCATAATATGAAGTTCAAGATGTGGTTGCAGCAGCACGAGGTGATGGAATGCATAAAGGTGAGGATAAGACAAGTATAAATGGAAATCAGAGTCGGTATCAGGGAAATGGAAGTGATCAGATTGAAGCGAGAGGAGTGGTATAGCAGCTAAAAGAGAGAATGTTGGTGCTGGTAGGACGGCCTCAAAGACACAGGGATTGTTATGTTTGTACACTTATGTAAGGATCATTCAAAATAGGAAAGAGAGATGAGTTTGTTACATTGAATGATTCAGTAGGTCCAATGATAATTGGTATAAGTGAAACTTGGATGTCTGAGAAGGCAGTGATGTCAGGAATAGAAATCAAAGCACATATAATTTTCAGGAAAGATAAGAAGGTGAAAAGAGGGGCGGGGGGAGTTGCTGTTAATGATTACAGGTGTATTGTGTACACAAAGTGAGATGTTGATAGTGCATGCACAGATTTTGAATCAGTGTGGTCTGAAGTTGAAATTAACAGGCTAGTATATCTGATAGGATGCTCTTATAGGCCATGGAATGTAGAGAATACTGATTGTGAAATGGTTAAGCAAATTGACTGGACATGTAAAAAGAAGGTGATCCTGTTGGGAGACTTTAATTATAACAATATAGAATGGAAGGAGGAGATAGTGTATGGGAACAAGGAGAGCGAGTCTGTTAAATTTATGAGAGATAAATTTCTTAAGCAGCATGTGACTAAAGCAACTAGAGGGTTTAATGTTTTGGATTTAGTGATAACTTCACAAGATGTAGTTGGTAATGAGGAGCTGACACTGCTGCCATTGGTGAGAGTGATCACAAGGTGTTTTGGATTGGTGAAAAAACAAATATTAAAGCCAAAAACAGATAGCTGTGGAAGTATACAGTGATTATGGGAAGCTGTTTAGTCAATTAGCATCACTATGTTAGGTAGATGAGCTGTGCAGAAAAATGTTGATAGTGTATGGAAATTCATAAGGCACTGTCTGACCAAGCAATGTATAAACACATACAAAGGATTAAGCGAGTATATATAGAAGGAGTGAAATGGATGAAGAGTAAATAAAGCAAGCTGTGCTGGAAAAGAAAATGCTGTGGAAGAGGTACAAGACAGTTGGTTTTGATCAGATCCATTAAGAGTATAAGGTGCAAGCTAGGAAAGTGATGAGGATGGTGAGGAACGAAAAGGTGCAGTATGAGAGGAGATTGGCTGGTCAGGCCAAGGTTAACTCAAGGGAATTTTTCTGCTATATGAAAATCAAGAGAAACAATAATTATGGAAGGTAGACACAAGTAGAAAGTCATGGCAACAGAATAACAGTTGAAATGATATAGTGGAATTAGTGAATGAGCACTTTATCAGCATATATCATACTGGTGTAAATGATGCAGTGCAATATACAGAAGGGAAGCAAGCATCAGGAGATTTGGAAGTGAAAGAATCTGGGGTGTATCAGGTTTTGATTGGGTTAAATGTTAATAAGGCTGTGGGAATGGATGACATGTCACCATGTATTTCTAAGGAATGTGCACAACATTTGGCTATGCCATCTTGACCTGGTTATTGAATGAAAGTGTTGTAATGGGTAAGAGTTCTAAAGGAGTGGAAAGAAGGTAAAATAGTACCACTTCACAAGCATGGTTCTAGGCAGAAATTTCCAATTAGAGACCAGTCTGTATAACTGCAGTTCCAATGAAGGTGTTGGAGAGAGCGGTTAGGAATAGAGTACAAGATTGGGTTGATAGATATAGCATTCGTTATGATGGTCAGCATGGATTTGTAAACACATAATCCAAGTGAGTCCAGAAATTTTCCTCACTGACAAATAAACTCAGGTTCTACATCAAGCACTCCAACTTCATTCTTAGTCTATGCTGAAACATGCAGTAAATGATAAACAGTCATGAGTAGGTCTAAATCTGACTTCATAAAGGCCAGCAATGGAAATCTTACATCATGACCAAAGAAACTGTGCCTTCTGGTCTCTAGCAAAAGGCACGGAATACAATTTCTTCTTACTTGTACTTCAACCTTCCTCTCTCTCTCTCTGATGCTAGATTGCATCTGGTATCACTGTTACAGCACTGAAAAATAAAGCTGATCTCCTAACATTTCTCTTTTCCTCCAACTACAGCATAGATGACCAAGACAAACGGCCTCCAACCATACCAGGATTTGAGTATGTCCCCGTGGTTTTTCAATAAAAAATATACCAGAAAAATATTAAATAATTTAGACACTAAAAATTCTTCTGGTCCTGATGACATCTTGCTAACTGTATTCAAACACTGTGCTCTAGAGAAACTACCTGTACTGCATCATCTCTACAATCTTTTATGCAGTAATCTACAATTTATCTGACCCTTCAGTTATCAATCAGAACAGTGAGTATGGATAATTGATGTACTGTTATGTGATGCTCTGCAGAGTAATTAATTGAAGGGTCACTGTTTTGAAGGTTAAGTATATGGTAGATCAGTGTATTTGAGTGCTATATTCCAATGTGGGGAAGTATTCATATATCCAGCCTATTTTAAAAAAAGGAAGCCATCAAATTAATAGCCAATGAACATCACCTAAATACTCTTCAAAATGATGAAGAACATCATCAACAGTCAACTTCTCTACCATCTGGAAGTGTCACCAGTTAATCAGCAATCATTAATATGAATTCTACTAATCTTCAGTCTCTCCTGGCATAACCATATCACATTAATAGCTTCCTCAGCCTCTAAAACATTAGCCATTCTTTTCTGCTCAAGATGTTATTCACCTATCCAACCAGCTATTAACTACAGGCAAATCCCAAATCTGCCCATCTTAGAATACTGTTCACATGTTTAGGATGTTGCACCTAAAACTTCCCTAAAAATTCTCAATACTGTCCAGAGGAGAGTAATTTGGCTCATTGCTGATCCCGGCCTTACCGATTTACCTCGACTAATATCTTTCAGAATCATTGTTTCAGCAGTGTGTCTGTTTTAGAGGAAGAACTTCCATGGTCACAGTTCCATTGAATTCCTCCATTGAGAGGAGTGGCTACCATTCCTCTTCTTTCTGTTCAGCCTGTTAAAACAAGAATAGCAGTAGCAACCGGCATCCTTTTTCAGTACAGCTTCAAACAAACTGAATCTCCTTCTCTTATTCCTCTTTTATCTCATCTACCTTTCTCTCTTCTCTGAAACAGCCTTCCTCATGAAGTATTTCCAAAAATGTATTAAATTTATTATTTATTAAAATAAAGAACCGGAATATACTCACTGGCATTCATGAGTTGCCTTAGTGCAGACTACTCGCTAAGGCAACTTGTGATTGCTGGTGAGTGTATTCCCGTAAGCTCTCTGGTCAGCATTTTTTACAAAACTTTCATAGTTTCTACATTCAGCTTTGAAATAATGCTGGATTTAATATCCACTTTACTTAATATAATTTTACATTGCTGAACTGATGCCTTTTGTCTCTTTATTTTAGTTATACTTTCACACACTGATTGAGAGTTTGCTTATGAAAAATAAACCTCTCTAACATTTCAAATTCCTTAGTACTGAATGAGAGTTTCTGCTCCCTTAAGGTTTCTTCTGGGTCTGGCTACTGCTGGGGGGGGGCTTAAAATTTCAGGGGTGTTTTCCTCGAGAGAGAACAATTTGAGTCTCCAGGGATTGGCGTTTTCCAGCAGAGTTCTAGGGGCTGTGTCGGTGGGTGCCTTTCCCTGTAATATGAGTGGTTCTGCTCAGTGGCAGGGTGAGCCTGTCACTGAGTGGAACCAACGCTGAGTTGGACGATCTTTCAGTCAATTGTAGGGAGTGGTCTTGGGGATCGCCTAATTTTTAGAGAGGTGCTTTACTTAAACAGTGCCTGGTCTGTTTAACTGTTTGGTTTTCTGAGGAGAACCACCAGCTCAAAACCACTCTCACGCCAGTGAAACCTTATCAAAATGGACCAAATAAAGGTGAATATATATATATATATATATATATTAGGATAACCAAGTTATTTTATAAACTTTGTTATTTTAACTCCTAATCCCAAGTATGCAAACAATTAAGTTTGCACCTGGAACAGAGTTCAAGTCTAAAGATGGTGCAACACCAGAGCAACTCATTGTAAAGGTGGGTAAAGCTCTGATCACTATTCTTAGTATTTTCCCATAATATAAAGCACATCTCATTAGAAGATGTATACTGCAATGCATTATGGGTGGGGTCACTACCCAGACCGGTTTCAACCTTTTTTGAGGTATCCTCAGTGAGTAGCTAGACCCTAAATACCAAGGTTATAGTAATACGGAGCGTTATCAACTTTACCTATAGAAGTTGCAAATAGGTAAAGTTGATAAGGCTCCGTATTACTATAACCTTGGTATTTAGGGTTTAGCTACTCACTGAGGAGACCTCAAAAAAGGTTGAAACCGGTCTGGGTGGTGACCCCACCCATAATGCATTGCAGTATACATCTTCTAGTGAGATGTGCTTTGCATTATGGGAAAATACCAAGACTAGTGATCCGAGCTTTACCTACCTTTACAATGAGTTGCCCTAGTGTTGTACCATCTTTAGACTTGAACTCTGTTTCATACGCAAACTTAATTATTTGCATACTTGGGATTAGGAGTTCAAATAACCATGTTTATAAAATAACTTGGTTATCCTAATATACAATATCCCCAAGTTAAAAAGTTTATTACACACACACACACACACACACACACACACACACACACACACACACACACACACACACACACACACACACATTTGGGCAGCGTTAGCGTTTATGTTTTCTATGTGGTTCGCACTAAGGCAACTCGTGAATGCTGATGAGTGTATTCCCGTAAGCTCTCTGGTCAACTTAATTTTATGAAACTTTCATAGTTTCTACGTTCTGCTTTGAAATAATGCTGGATCTAATATCCACTCTCTCTATGGTCAGATAACTACAGAATTAATTCAGAGAAGTGTGGCTATTAGGTCTTTAAATTATAGTCTCACAGATATATCTGTGAGATTTACCAAATTTGGTAAATTAATGAAAACAAACTTATGTGCTGTGTGCCTGTCACAGTTTCATTGTGTTTTGATGATGCTGGGTAGAAAACCAGCAAAACATTATTAATATTATTATTATTCAGTAACCTCCATGGAGACAACAGTGTAACATCCTGCCTTTATTAATATTAAAACTGCAATCCCACTCATTTGTCCGAGCTAAAGTCTATTCAAATCTTCTTGTAGAGAATTAAAATCACCAATATTCCTGATAATTCTACCTAATTTTGCATCCTTGGCAAACATTTAAAGATCCCCTAGTTAATTCACATGACATATCATTAACAAATAAGTTAAATATTAGGGAGCAAGAAGAGAAATCTGAGGCATGCGACTGGTCATCTTCCTTTTTTGAGAAATGGCTCCATCATACACTTGCTGGTATCATCCAGTGAGCCAATCTCCAATCCATCTAACCAATATATTATCTATCTCTATTCTCTGCAGCATGTACATCAAATTATCATGTAGTAATCTATCAAATGCTTTCGCAAAGACCAAGAATATCACTGTATATATGATTCTCTCTTATCCAACGAACTTGTCACCTTATCATAAAACATAAGCAGAATGCTAAAACAAGACCTGCTCTTCCCAAACCCATGCAGAACATCATAGAGAATGCTATGTTCATCAAGCTAATCCTTTTCCATTTGTAACCAATTTTTCTAATACTTTGATCACAACTGCAGGTATACAGACTGGTCTATAACTGGAAACTTCTGTTCTCAAACCATGCTTGTGGAGAGGGATTATTTTGCCTTTAATATAATTAACGGCTATTTTAGCCTGTTTTTGTTTAGGAGTATCCCTATTATTTAATACACTGGCTAACATAACTCAAAAGGGGCATTATGGGCGAGTATAGAAGGCGATTATGGCAGAATAAAAAATGTGGAAAAATTATGTACATACCTTGTTTTTGGTTTAAAGATGCCTTCAAATCCAAGCTCTTGTTGAAAGGTTGTATGTAAACGTGGGGGGGGGGGGGGGGGAGAACACGGGGATGTGCTTGAGACACGGGAAATAAGTTTGGGAATCCGGGTTACTATTAATAATATATATATAAATATATATATATATTATTTTGTTGTGGGAGAGGGGGGGAAGGAAAAGAAGGGGAAGGGTATCCTTATGTGGAAACTGGGGCAAGGGTTTACGGGGTGTGGACTGTTTCGGTCATCGTCTGACCATCGTCGGAACTTTGTGGGAATGACTGTAGGGCTATGTCAAGGCTGCAAGATGTATCTGCCAAATTTGGGCATTTGTTGTCGCTAAATGGCCAGAGGCATGGCTTAATATGTAAGTTTTGGAACGTCCAACATTCGGAAATTAGGTAGGGGCGGTGGACGTTGATAGAATTTCCATCGCATTTTATGGCAATAGTTTCGGATATTCTAAGCATCGTTTCGTTTTCTTGTTTATCAATGATTATGGCTTTGTCAATTTGGGAGATGTGTTTTAGTTCAAGGGCGTGAGCTGCAATTTCTGTCTTCCCTGTATTCTGTGGTTTGTTTTTCTTTTTGACGATGCGATGTTTTTTCGTGTTCAGATATTCTGGAATGGGAATATTGCAATCCCTGAAGTGCTCTTGTAGTCTAGTCAATAACGACCTAATTGTAGAGCGTGTAGGTGATGTCACAGTCTTTTTGACAAGGAAATTTGTAGACTACATTGTGGTGTTCGAATAATTCTTTGTGAGTGAGAGATTTAGTAGGTTTTAGGAGAGTTGCTAATTTATGGTTTGTGGTGAATACTAGCTTATAGTCCGTGTTTTTGAAAATGTATTTGTAAGCCTTGTTGTAGAGCCCTTGTTGTAGAAGCCATAACAGAATTGCCACGAAGATATTTCACAAACCCACACATGTCGGAAACTACCTCCAATTCAATTCATACCACCCATATTCTGTTAAAATATCAGTCATCCTATCACAATTTATCAATGCTTACAAATTCTCCACCAACAGCAATTTTCTTAACACTGAACTCAAGTATTTAACACAGGTTTTCAAAAATGGCAACTATCCCACGCATCTAATAAATTACGTGAACTATACGGCAAAATCCCGTCTTAACAATAATACAACAAAAGCAGACTTCCCGACACGTATGGTCATCAAATTGCCATACATCCAAAACACATACAAGGCTTACAAATACATTTTCAAAAACATGGACTATAAGCCAGTATTCACCACAAACCATAAATTAGCAACTCTCCTAAAACCTACTAAATCTCTCACACACAAAGAATTATTCGAACACCACAACGTAGTCTACAAATTTCCTTGTCAAAAAGACTGTGACATCACCTACACGCTCTACAATTAGGTCGTTATTGACTAGACTACAAGAGCACTTCAGGGATTGCAATATTCCCATTCCAGAATATCTGAACACGAAAAAATATCACATCATCAAAAAGAAAAACAAACCACAGAATACAGGGAAGACAGAAATTGCAGCTCATGCCCTTGAACTAAAACACATCCCCCAAATTGACAAAGCAGCCATAATCATTGATAAACAAGAAAATGAAACGATGCTTAGAATATCCGAAACTATTGCCATAAAATGCGATGGAAATTCTATCAATGTCCACCGCCCCTACCTAATTTCCGAATGTTGGACGTTCCAAAACTTACAAATTAAGCCACGCCTCTGGCCATTTAGCGACAACAAATGCCCAAATTTGGCAGATACATCTTGCAGCCTTGACAGAGCCCTACAGTCATTCCCACAAAGTTCCGACGATGGTCAGACGATGACTGAAACGGTACACACCCCGTAAACCCTTGCCCCAGTTTCCACATAAGGATACCTTTCCCCTTCTTTTCCTTCCCCCCCCCTCCACCACAACAAAATAATATATATATATATATTTATATATATATTATTAATAGTAACCACGGTTCCCAAACTTATTTCCCATGTCTCAAGCACATCCCCATGTTCTTCCCTCCCCCCCTCCATTTACATACAACCTTTCAACAAGAGCTTGGATTTGAAGGCATCTTTAAACCAAAAACAAGGTATGTACATAATTTTTCCACATTTTTTATTCTGCCATAATTGCCTTCTATACTTGCCCATAATGCCCGAAAATATATATATATATACCCCCTTTGAGTTATGTTAGCCATTGTATTAAATATAAGGGACACTCTTAAACAAAAACAGGCTAAAACAGTCGTTAATTATATTAATAGTGTTTAAGAGGAGTAGCATGGGAATTTCCCAGAAATTATACTTAATACCTTATTTTGCCTTCTTTCCATTCCTTAAGAACCTTCCCAACTGCAAGACTTTAATTAAATACACAGGACAAGGGTATCACTCACTCTTTTGCACATTCTTTAAAAATATGTGATGATATGTCATCCATTCTCACAGCCTTGTTAACATCAGACCCAAGCAAAACTTGATACACCTCCGATTGTTTTACCTTTAATTCTCACCTTCCATCTATATGTTTCATAGCATCAATATACACTGATGAAGTGTTCATTAAATAATTCGACTATATCATTTGATATGGTCACTCTGTTACCATATCTATCCATCAGTATCAACCTGTCATAATTATTTATCCTATTGCTTGCCACATGGCAGAAAAATTCCCTTGGATTAGCTTTGATCTAAATGGTCAATCTGCTCTCATATTCTACTTTTTCTTTTTTAATCATGCTTATAACTTTTATGGTCTGCACATGTTATTCTTCATGCATCTGTTCACAGCAAACTGTCTTGTACTTTCTCCATTACTTTTTTTGTAACACTGCCTGCTTGATTTCACTGATCATCCATCTCACTCCTACTCTTTATTTACTTAATTCTTAATATGCAGTTATGCATTGTTTATGTTAGATACTGCCTTATCATTTTCCATGCACTGTCAACATCTTTAATACACAATTCATCAACCCAATGTACTGATGCTAGTTGGCTATGGAACTTCTCATAATCATTCACCTTATAGTTCCACATATAGACCTTCCTGATAACTTTTTTTCTGTTTGACTACCTTCCAAACCAATACCTCATGATCACTTTCACTAAGAGGTGGCAATGTTGATACCTCATTCACAGCCACATACTGTGAATATATCACCAAAATTAAAATGATAAACCGATAACCAATAAACCTTGTGTTGCTTCCATCAGGTGCTGCTTTAGATAGTTATCCTGCAGAATCTCAACATATTCATTCTCCTCATTACTATACACTATCCCTTCTTTGCACTCCATATTCCTATAATTAAAATCCCCATTAGGATAATGTTCCTTTTACTTGCCCAGCTAATTTGTCTAAACATTTCACAATCAATACTTTCCATATTTCCTGGACTATAACAGACATACTATTCTATTGAACTCAACTGCACACCAAACAGCTTCAAAATCTTCACACATACTATTTTCCACTTTGATTCTCGAAGGACACAATTCCTCTGCTAACATAAAAAATATGTCCCCCACCCCTACATTCTTCATCTTACTCTCCTTTTGAAAAATCCTATATCTCCTACCATTTCAAGTTCTAACAGTATATCATCCTCAGTCAGCCAAGTTTCACTTATGCCAATTATCTTTGGGCATAATGATTTCACAATGCTACAAACTCAGCTCCTTTATTTCTGATACTCTGTACATTAGTATACAAGCATAACTCTCCACTCTTTGAGGCCATCCCTTCAACACAATCACTCTTTACTCTCTCTGCTATAATGCACTTCTCTCTCTTTGTACCATCCCCATTTCTCTGATCCCGACTTTGATTTTCATTTATATTCTGATCATTCCTACTGTTTTCACTGTATCATTTCTTCACCTTCATATCCATTCTCTCACAACCTACTTCTCAACTTCCCTCTGACTCTTAATGGTACTAATTTCATATGAACACTGTGTAAAAAAAAATCAACTGCTCCAAATGACCTACACCAAACCCATTCAAATTCAACCATCATCTTTGAACCATTCTAACTTCCCTAAGAATTCTTATTATACATTCACAAATTGAAATTCTCTGCCACTCACACAATTAATCCATCTTGTTATTGCTGTCCTTCTCACTTTGCTATTATCATATCTGTGCAACAAACTGACCACTTTCCCAATGATAACTATTATTCTATACTGCTGATGAATATATTACATACATCAGCAGTATAGTGAGTTTAATAATTTTATTTTTTTCCTCTTGGTGTAAGTCTGTGTGTTTAGGCTTAAATGCTGAAACATGAAACTCAGAAAGGATTAAAACAGAATTTAATACTTTCTATATTTCGTCTCAGTCACTCAGACATCTTCAGGGATTACAAAAAAAAAAAAAAAAAAAAAAAAAAAAAAAAAAAAAAAACTAATGTAACATATACACAAATATCACACAATACTAAGCCAACTGCATGGGTGACTCTAAAATCCTATCTAGGTGGAGCGCCCTCTATGGATGGCTGTAAGTGCTCTGGAATGTAAGGTGAGATCTCTGATGATCAGCATTTCCCACATCTTAGGAAGTTTCATGCAAACATATTTATTTAGATTTGGTTGATTTCTGAGAGCTACTGCAGATTCTAAAAATAGTCTCTCTTTTTTGAATTTACTGTGGTGGAGCATGGTGGTTTTTTCCCAAGAGATCCTGTGGATTGTATCCAAGACATGGTCAGCCAGGCCTAACTGACCATAGTTGTGGTTGCAGATGTGTGACTTGTGTTCCTCTAGGCAGATGGTTGCTGATCTGCCTGTCTGTCCAAAGTATACCAGCTTACAGGAAAGGGTACTTTATAAACTCTAGGCACTGAGAGAGGAGGGAGCTGATCTTTTGCAGAATGGATAAGGATAGCAAGTTTGTGGTGAGGCTTAAATGCTGTGTGTAGGTTGTACTTATTTAAAATCTTGGCTATTTTTTCTGATGTGCCACAGATGTAAGGTATGGTGATAGCATTTCTAAACTCTTTCTGAAGAGACGGCCGGGGATTGGGGGAGGAACTCTTTTTTTTTTTTTACTACTATGATCGCTGTAGCCATTGCGGAGGAAGGTGTTGTGTATGTGGTCAAGCTCAGTTGCAAAGGAGGTTCCACTGGAACAAAGATTGTGACCCTCTTGGTTAGAGTTTTAATAATGCCATATTGTTGAGCAGGGTGGTGTGTGGAGAGTTTGTGAATGTATCTGCCTGTGTGCGTAGGTTTTCTGTATACAGTGAAAGAAAGTGTACCATTAGGAAGGCGTGTAACTAAGGTGTCTAGGAAGTGTAAACTATTGTTCTTTTCCATCAAAAACTGGATTCTTGGATGTAGGCTGTTGAGGTGACTGAGGAAGGAGTCTAATGTGTCTGGACCATGAGGCCAAATAGAGAACACATCATCTTCATATCTTAGCCAGATGGAAGGTTTGAGAGGGGTTGAGTCTAGAGCTCGTTTTTCACAATTTTCCATATAAAATTTGGCAAGGGGGGGGGAACTCATGGTGGTTCCTTTATCTGCTTGTAGATTTTGTTCTTCCAAGAAAAATACCCAGAACTGATGGCAAAGGAAAAGAGATCTAAGATGACAGAAGGAAAAACGTTTTCTAATAGTGTTAAGGTATCAATTAAGTGAATATCAGTAAACAGTGAGGAGATGTCAAAGCTTACCAATATGTCTGTGTTATTTAAGGTTAGACTTTCTATTAGGACTTTAAAATGGGTACAGTTTTTTATATAGGGTGTGATAAGTCCAGTGAGAGGGGGAAGGGGGGTCAGAGAGTTAGCCAGCTGTTTTGACAGTTTGTAGTAAACTGCGTTAGTGGCATCTACAATAGGTCTTAGTGGCGGTGTTATACTTTTTGATAAGTTTATTTTTTGGAATACTTTCTGTGCAGAAGTTTCTGAGATGCCAGAGAGAAAAAAAAAAGTATAACACCCCATATAAATCCAAACCGCAACCGCAAATTCAACCACTCCAGACAGTAGTGGTTGAATTATCTTCCAAAAGGCTCAACGACAATGCCATCAGTGTCCTAAGCCGCGGTCACAATTTCATGGTCGCACCGAAAGAAGTACCAGTGCTAGATGTAATATATAATATTGAACGTGGGGATCTGTCGTTTAGTGCCGGAGATAGCAAATAACATCAGACTTGACGTCACCAACATCCTCGTCCAGTCTTCGCCTCCAAAAAAGTAATTTATCATCCGACCAATGCACTGCTCTCAGGAAATTACAGAAAGACAAAAGTATTGTCATCACCAGAGCGGATAAGGGTAATGCCAGAGTCATCCTTAATGCCACAGAATACAATAGAAAAATGGAGATTATCCTCCGAGATCGCTCTACCTACATCCCACAAGAACACAATCCCAAAAAAACACAAGTTAAAAAATTAAAAAACTTACTTAAAAAAATCTTCCTTGCCTACAGACATTACGAAAAAAAATTCAAACCTTTCTTCCCCCTGCCCCAGATATACAGTTTACCAAAAATCCATAAACCTAATTCCCCACTAAAACCTATTGTAGATGCTACTAACACACCTTGCTACAAACTGTCAAAACAGCTGGCTAACTCTCTGACCCCCCCCCCTCACTGGACTTTCCACATCCAATATAAAAAAACTCCACCCATTTTAAAACCCTAATAGAAATATCTAACCTTAAATAACACAGACATATTGGTAAGCTTTGATATCTCCTCACTGTTTACCAATATTCCCTTAATTAATACCTTAACACTCTTAGAAAACTTTTTTTCTTCTGACATCTTAGATCTCTCTCGGGGGGGAACCCTGTAACCCCTAGAGAGCGTGTGCCCTGGGTGGTGGATAGTGGAGCCCACCATGTGTGTATGCGCGAGCGTGCATGCATGTGCATATGGTGGGATGGTCCGAATATACTGAATAAGGACTCGTGGACCAACAGGGCCATCATCTTGATTGTAAGGGAAGCGGCACTCCCATGGACCCCTAGCTGGATCTATCTCCTCTCCTTCTACTTTGAGGAAGATCCACTTACTTGAATCTTTCCTATAATGCCTTATTAGCCAACTCTTCCTATTTTATGACCCCTATGCTATTAGAGTACTCGAGGGTCATGGGGTCTTTTCATTTCTGGCTTTACAACTATGCCCTCTCTACAAACCTTACTGTAATTCTTCTATAATCTACTCTTTCCCTCTTCAATATACCCTATTCATCCTATGGGTTTAAATTCGGAAGAAGGCTAGTTCAGAAGCCTTAAGAAAGCAGCCCTACCACTGAACTATTCCATTGTCAGGCTAGTCCCCTGACGTGGAGAACATAATTCTACTAGTAAGCTGACAGAAAAAGATAATCGGATTGAATCTATAGGAAACGACCCTGGAATGGAAAAGGTAAAACAAAAATGGAAACGACAAAATATAATACACATAGCAAACCGGAATGTAAGAGGAATAGCATATAAAGAAATAGAATTAGACCAATTATTAAATGAAAGAAATTTTAAAATAGCAGTACTCACTGAAACAAAAAAGAAATTAAAAGGAACCATGAGAACTGAAAATTTTAATGTAATATACAGTGGAGTTGACAGAGACCAAAGAGCACAAGCAGAAGTCATGATTTGGATTCATAACTCCCTTTCAAAACAGTTAAAACATTATAAATTATGGAATGAAAGAATAATAGAAGCTAGAATAAAAATAGATAGAGGCTATTTAACAATAATTGGTTTGTATGATGGCGAACCATCATTACTGGCCGCCATTTTCCTTCGTACTGGAGCCATACTTACTTGCAACGTATTTTATCAAATTATAAATTATAACACACCAAAAACACACAAAAAGATGCACTAAGAGATGCAAGGCAAACAAAACTATGCAATATTAAATAAATTTATCAACGATAACTGAAAATAATATAATACTTATCTTATCTGGAGCTTTCACGAACACTACACACTACGAATCCCTCTAGCGGTGACAGCCCCAATAAAATATGCTATAAAGACACACAAAATACTCTAAAAACACGAAAATCATTCTAATATACTAAAAAACCAATTTTCGAAGGAAAAACACACACAAAAAACACCACAAATCACCAATTTTACACGGGCACTAAATTACACCAACCACTCACCATATAACCTCAAACCCCAATATTAGATTACTTTATACTAAATGAAAAGACATCAAAATTTTCACTAGATGTTAGAGTTCACAGAGGATATGAAATAAGCAGTGACCACTTCCTTGTTAAAATAAAATTAAGATTACCACCTAAATGGCTACAAGTAACAAGAACAGAAAGAAAATTTGAAACATTTGTTTATAAAACTAGACTACTGAATGACACAAATGTACAATGGCTATATGAACAAAGAATTAACCAATATCTAGATGAAATAAAACAAAATGAAGAAATAGAAATAGAATGGCTTAATATAAAAACGATACTAAATGCAGCAGCAAATGAAAGCTTAGGAAAGACCAAAAAATTCAATAAAAGGAAAAAACTGAAGATCTGGGATGATACAATCAAAGAAATAATTAAAAAGAAAATAGAAGCCTATCACAAATGGTTAAGCAGTAAAAGATTAGAAGATGAAATAGAATATAAAAGAATAAGAGCCATAGCTAAAAGAGAAGTCAGAAAAAGACAGAGAATCATGGAACAAATCTGTTTCTAATTTAGAACATGATTTATATAAAATAAGACCC
This sequence comes from Typopeltis vanoorti, assembly GCF_054136105.1. Lineage (NCBI taxonomy): Eukaryota > Metazoa > Arthropoda > Arachnida > Uropygi > Thelyphonidae > Typopeltis > Typopeltis vanoorti. Next base: position 48,582,029 of record NC_143554.1, read on the forward strand.
AATGTATATAAAATTTTGAAACACTTAAATGCAAATACCAAAGAAAACATAAAATTAAACACTGAATTGAAATTAGAAGAATTTCTAAATTACTACACAGAATTGTGGACAGACAAATATTTTAAAAAAGACAACTGGCGAATAATTAATGAAAATGAAAAGGAAATAACCAAGGAAGAATTAGAAATCAGCCCGAAAGAAACAAGAAACGGAAAATTACCTGGAGAAGATAAACTAGGTTCAGAACTATATAAATATGCAGGAAGTAGATTCAAAGAAAGACTCTTATTATTTTTAAATAAAATTTATTCAACTGGTATCCCCCCAATAGAATGGAAAAAAGCAATTATGATTCCTATCTTTAAAAAAAAGGTAATAGAGATGACCCTAAAAACTATAGAGGTATCAGTATACTAAATTCCTGTTACAAAATATATAGCAGAATCTTAAATAGCAAATTAATGAAATATTCCAAAAATTTTATTTTAGAAGTACAGAATGGATTTAGAAAAGGATGATCATGTATAGACCCGGCCTTTTGCCTAAAATTAATAATAGAGAAAAGAAGAGAATACAATTTAGAAACACATATTGCATTTATTGACTTTGAAAAAGCATTTGACTAAGTTAAAAGAAACATATTATTTAACATATTAAAAGAAAGACAAATACCAAATAATATCCTAAAAGCTATCACAAGTATATATGAAAATAATCAAATACAAATAAGATTAATGGCAGAATTATATTATAAATGAAGATATTAGGAAGTCACATGACAATTAGAATTCAGAAATATATGAGCAGAGCAAATCTCAGAAGGTACAGTCACTCTTGCAAAAGAGTTGTTTGAAATGAAGATGGCAGTTAAACAACTCAGAGGAAGTTCAACATCTAGGTGGATTGTTGGAGTGAGAAGTGCCTTCCAAGACCAAAATAGGTTTGACAATATTGGATTCAATGCAGATAAACAGACTAATCTGAATGAAAATTGTCTATAGTAACCTGGCAAGTTTTTACATACTATTATTATACCACCCTGTATTTTCCTTGATACTAGGAATAATTCAATGATGATGATGGTTTAAGCATATATTAAATTACATGTACAAAGTTTTCATTATCTATAATAGAATTAGTAATCTAAAATATTCTGTAATCTTGAAACCCTTTAACTTCTTCAAATAATAAATTTAAATATACCTTTTAGGCTTGCATTTTTGTAACATTACTATAATGATTTCATTAAAATCATGGTTAGAGAATAACTCAACTTTATGAAAAAACTGAAAATCTTATATTTCTCTAGTATAACACTAGCATTTTCAGTGCAAACCTCTACAAGGTAAACAGCTAATATAACCAAGTCATTTAGATAATCAAATTTAAACTGTCAAGGACAATGTCATTTATAGTTTAAAAAAAAAAAGTGACTAGTATAACACTAGAATTTTCAGTGCAAACCTCTACAAGATAAACAGCTAATATAACCAAGTCATTTAGATAATCAAATTTAAACTGTCAAGGACAATGTCATTTACAGTTTAAAAAAAAAAAAGTGACTACAGAAGGCATGTTGGAAGAAAAATCTTTTTAAATGTACATGATTGAAATAACTATTTCAAATGTGAGAAATTTTTCAAATCAGCTGATATAGAAAGTCCTTAAGGATTCTTTGAATCATCTTGAAAATGTAAATTTATGACTTCTATGAAAATATTAAGTCATTTCAATCGAACCTTAGTAATGGTAAAATTAGGAAAACAAAATTATGTCTATAGTAGATGAGCCAAAAATGGTTTAAAGTTTTATAAGCTGTCCTTTAGCTTTTGACACATTTATCACTGTTTTACTAAAGCCATCATTCAATGGTTAACTTTATGAATACTATAAATCTATCACAGACTTCATGATAGTTCCTGTGAAAACAACAGAAATATCAACAAATGAAAATTCGATCCTGAACAATTTCCTAAACTGTACTCTAACGTAAACAATCATATCAGCCTACTGAGGGTGAGGCTAACTTGGGCTATGTGGATATATTAGTACAACTTTCGTTCTCTAACTAGGTTTGAACCAGGTTCAATGCTCTCCACCAACTGTATACTGTGCATTCCATCTCTTTCAAAATTTTAAAACTTTGCAATTTGAATTGTAACACCATTCACCTGCCCACTCACACAGTCTATTCAAATCCTCTTGTAAAGCCATAACATCTGGCTACTCTACTATTCAGAGTCTTCTCAAGTTTGCATTATCACCTTCTCTATGAAAAATATTAAATACATGATTACTTATATTATTATTCTCTGCTGTTTACCACAGTTCTTTTAATATTAATAACCTGCATGGACTTCTTGTAATATGGATTCCATGGGAATGAAGAAGTGGTGGAGAGGATCCAGATTATTTAGCAATTCTAGATTTAGATTATAGCAATTCTGTGGAATACTCTCTATGAGAAAAAAATTGAAGGTCTGTGGGCTTCAAATACTAGCTGAAATGTATATAAGGTATTAAAGCCAAGATACAATCAATGGTATTAAAAAAAGTCTAATGTAGATACTGCTGTTTTCAATGGTGCAAAGAGAATAAGTTTAAACAACTCTTACCTCTGATGGAGTACTGACAATTGCTGAAATAGCTGAAAGAGTTTGTACTGCTTCAGCCTGCAAATAAAGAATAAACACTCATAGAAGACATTAAAAATTAGAAAATTCAAGTGGATATTAAATTTCCGATTTTAGAAATTTGCATATAAAAAAGATGTAAGAAACTAAGTTAAACAAGTTTATTCTCTTATTTTGCTTCTTTCATGGTTAGGCAATATGTCTTTTCAAGCTTTAGAAGTGATCCTTTCATACTGGTTTGGTATTCCACAGTCTCACTTTTGCAGGATGAGAGGACCTATCTTGATAATCTTCATTCTATTCTTTCAACATGATTTGTCTCTGTATTCCAATAGTTTATCATTAATTATTATTATTATTATTCAGGTCTCCATGGAGTCATCGTGGGAGGTCCTTCCTAAGAAACACAAAGTCTATCAAGACTCATCGAGGGGAGGTCCCCCCCCCCACTAAAAAACACAGTCTATCATACCACTCCTTGAACTCACTGACCGTTCTCGCTCTCACCACTCCATCAGGTAATGCATTCCATGGTTCAACCACCCTCCATGCAAAGAAACGCAAATTAAGAAAAGAAAATTAATGCAAATTAAGGTGTACATGCTTAACTCTTTTCTAATAACTTCATTTCTGATGTGGTCTAATCTTATACACGATAAATTAAGATGCCAAGAAATTATATTCTCAGTTTTATCCTTCATCCAAGCATAAGCAAAGTTTGCACGTGAAATCACTTTATGACTAGGCTACTTGTATATAGAGGGTAATGACTTAACATCAATTTCCTTAGTATCCTATAATAGTAGCAGCATATGGAGATTCCATATTAGAGAATTAGATAATGAGAGCATCCATAAGGTCTGTTATTCAAGAGGGAGAATGAACAGGATAATTCAAGCATTGGATATGAAGAGGAAACAAGCAAGGGAACTAGTGGTGTCTTGAGGACAAATGATTTAAATGGATATAAGGAATATGTAAGGATGAATATCAGGAGGTTATTGAGAAGATTGAAAGAAAACAGTGTAGTGGGAAAGGTTATCAGTGTGTTGTCAAAGGTATGACAACGATGAGTTGTGACAAAGAGCTGGAATCATGAATAGCATGCTAGCAAAGTTGTGTAAGGAGAAGGGGGTACAGTGTGTTTGAGAGAAGAATGGAATTATACAGCATGATGGGTTGCATTTAAATGGTTGTGAAGTGAGTGTACTGGAGAAAGTGTTGCTAAATAGAAGTATAGTGTGTGTGTGTGTGTGTGTGTGTGTGTGTGTGTGTGTGTGTGTGCGTGCAAGAGATCAAAAGTAAGAGATGAAGTGAAAGAGCAGGAGAATGGTGTTGAAGAGACAGAAGTGCTTGGCAATGGAAACAGTAGTTGAGTCAGAGATGAAGAGTGCATGGGAATGCAAAAGGAACAGGAAAATGATGGGGATGAGCAGCCCAAATGGACAGTAGACATAACGTAGGGAGAGTGACTGTTGAAAGTAGCAGTGAAGTTGTTTACGAAGATGGAGTATATTAGAATGTGGGTGGGTAAATCAAGACTGAGTGGATATATGTGGTAAGTGGTGATAAAGGTGATTGGGCAAGGGCAGGTGTGGTGGAGAAATCACAACCAACCAGTGGATTTGATAGCACTGGTTGTAGACCTAAAAATGAACTGCTGTGTTTGTTTACAAATGCAAGAAGTATCAGAAATAAGGGAGATGAAATGGTTTCAGTAATTGAGTTTATTCACCCCAAAATCATTGGAATAAGTGAAACATGGCTGAATGAAGATGATATCAACAGGAACAGAAATGGAAGAATAGAACAGGAAGACATATTTATTTGGATGTTCCTATAGGCGAGGGAATGCAGAGGGTGGTGATGAAGAAATGTATAACAACTTGATTAGCAAACAAAGAAAGGGTAATTACTATGGGAGATTTTAATTATGACAGGATATATTGGAATAAAGAAACACCATTTGGGAAAAAGGAAAATCAATCAGCATGTAAAGGAGGACAAGTAAAGATCGAAAGTTTCAGATCTGATCATATAATTTGAGAATGTAATTATAAGTGGGGTTTTCACACTTTTGTCAAGTTGGTGAGGGTGATCATGAAGTGATTACCCTCACCTTGATCACCTTGGCTGTGGTTAGCCATTTGCAGACTTCTGAGAGGAAAGGATATTTGTGAAATTATAAGGGTGGTGATGATTATAAGATTAGGAGAGAGCTTGGAGTTATAGCATGAACACGTTGAGTAGTAAGGAAATAAATGCTGCTTGGGAAATGAAGAAGAAATACATCACAGTATGAATGTATTCCAAAGGTCAAAAAGGCTTAATAAGGAAGGAGGTGTAAAATGGATGAATGAAGGGCTTAAGCATGAAATCTGGAAGAAGAAGGTACATTTGAAGCAGTACAGGAACAATGGTAATAATAAGTTTCATCAAGAGTATAAAGAACAAGCCAAGAGAGTGACTCAGTAAGAAAAAGAAAAGTGCAGCATGAGCAGAAATTGTCCAAACAGGTGAAGAAAAAACCCTAGAGAGTTTTTTAGATATATGGAAAATTGAAGGAAGAATGTTAATGGTAAAGTGATGTTAATGAATGAAAATGGTAGAATTGTAATAGATGCAGAAGCCAATGTTGAGGTATTCAGTGATCAAATTTATAAGGGTGTTTCATGTGGATCAGCATGGAATCATGAGGAACTTAAGTGTACAGGACACAGGAGAGGAGAGCTTAATTGTAATTGAGCAGGAGGTATATGAGGAAATAAATAAACCTAATGTCAATAGGATTTGATGACATATCACCCCATTAAGGGAATGTTCCAGGTAACTGACAGTAGCACTGGCATGCTTGTTTAAACTAAGTCTTACAACAATACAGGTTCCAGTTAGTGGAAAGAAAGTAAATTTTTTCCACTGCATAAAGGTGCTGATAAGGCAGTGGCTTCAAATTATAGGCTAATCTATATATCTGCAGTTGTGGTGAAGGTACTAGAGAGTTTGGTGAGAAGTAATATACAGAAATGGGTTGAAAACAGCAGTATTCTTTGTGGGTTATCAGCATGGGATGTTAAGGGGAGATCATGTTTTTCTAACTTATTATGTACTATAACAAGGTAACAAATACCGTGGACAGGGGTAATGCATATACAGGGGTGTACTGGGATTTTGCAAAAGCTTTTGATAGGCTCCTACATGACAAACTTAAATAAATTGAAACAGATGGGATTGGATAACACACTTCCAAGTTGAGTCAGTGACTGGCTGTCAGATAAGTATCAGAAAGTTGTATATGGAGGTGAGGTATCCCATAAGAGGAAGGTCAATAGGGACCACAGGTCAGTTTTGGAACCACTGTTGTTCAATTTGTATACTAATGATATTGGGATGGGTTTAATTAGTGATATGCAGCTGTTTGCAGAAGATGCAAAACTGGGAAAAGCAATGCAGGGTCAAATGTTATGGATTTTGCAGAAGGACAAGAATAGATTGCATGAATGGGTAGGTAAGTGAAACAATCAGTTCAAATTGTTGTTGAAAAGTGTAAGGTTTTCAGATTTGGTAAGCAACAATTGGATGAAGGGTACACTTGGTAGGGAAACTTTAAAGCAGGTAGAGGAGATGAGAGATGTCTGGGTGGTAGTGGACAAGGACCTGTAATTCAGGGACCACACTGCATAAGTTGTGAAGACATCACATCACATATTGACAATAATGTGGTGGACCCTGACATGCAGAAATAGAGAGGTTATGATGCCATTATATAAGGGCTTGATCAGGCCTCATGGATTATTGTGTATGGATTTGGTTATCTGGTTTTATGGTGACAAGGATATGTTGGAAAGGGTCCAGAGGAGATTCACAAAGTGATTTTTGGAATGTGTTGTATGAGGACAGATTGAGAGAATGTAAATTGCAAAGCCTTGTGGATGGGGGGAAGAGAAGGGGGGGGAAGATATGATTGAGATATATAAGCAAGTCAGGGGGTTGTTATCAGTTTGACATGGAAGAGATTTTTCATAGAAATGGGAGGGGAGGGTAAAACAAGAGGCCATCTCCGAAACTGTATAAAGAGGATGCGAACAGTGGAGTGAGAAGCAGGTTCTTCGTATGGAGAGTGGTTGGTGAGTGGAATGCCTTGCCTGAATGTTTTGTAAATGTAGACACATTAAATCAATTTAAGGCACAGTTGGATGAGCAATGCATGCACCTCCCACAATCAGTCTCTGACTCCTTGGAGGTTAATAACAATAGTAATAATGCAATGCACATATCTTTGTGGACATGTATAATACCATGCATTATGGGAAGGGTCACTACCCTGAAATGATACCAAGGTTGAAGTAATATTTCCATATACAAGTAGCCAAAACCTTATTACTAAAATACTCTGGCTTAGAGACAGATGTTGAAAGTTTTCTTTTTCTTTTCACTTGGTTATACTAAAAATTAGAGATGCCAAGAAATTATGTTCTTGGTTTCATCCTTTATCCAAGTGTAAACAAACAAAGTTTGTATGTGAAGCATTATACATGTCAGTAAGGATATGTGCACTGCATTATGGGATACTAAGACAATCGATGTCAAGTAATTAGCCTCTATATACAAGTAGCACAGTCATGACGTGACTTCATGTGCATACTTTGTTTGTTTGCTTACACTTGGATAAAGGATGAAACCAAGAATATAATTTCGTGCCCTCTTTAATTTTAGTATAACCAATTGAAAAAACAACTTTTAAAATCTTACACACCCCTTTTAATGACCTCATTAATTTCATTTCTGTGGCTTTAATTTTTTCAAGATTTTTTTTGTTTATAGTGCATGTTTCTGATTCATATAAAAATATAAGCACAACACTTACTTAAAGGAAAAGTTTCTTTTCCAGTTTTACATTTATGGTTGGGAGTTTACTGATAAAATTTAGTTTTAGGAATTAAAATTTAATATTATAGCCTTACAATGTTGCTGTGATTTAAAAGCAGATTTTTCTTCTTCATCTTCACTATCCTGTATTGTGTAATTACCTTTAGCATAAATTATTCTGAAGGAGCTTAATGCCATGTCTAAATGTATTCCAAGGGCCAGAAGGTTAATAAATACACTAATGTGAAATGGATGAATGAAGAGATTAAGCATGCAATACAGAGAAGAATGACATTATGAAGGCAACACAAGATAAGTGGTAATAATCAATTCCATGAGCACTGCAAAGAACAGCCAAAGGTTACTTGGTTGATAAGGTTAGCAAAAGTGCAGTATGAACAAAGTTAATTAATGAAGAAAAAAAATCCTAGAGAATTCTGATATGCAGCCAGCAAAACGATGATGATTATGGAAGGATGACATTTGGTAGAGAAAATGGTATAAGAAAAACTGCTGCAAAGTATATAGTTCAGATATTTAATGAGCAGTTCATAAATGCCTTTTTCTTGTGCATGTGGCTTCATTCACAAGAAAAAGACAGAGTAGTGGTTCATGAGTATCAGAGTAGTGGTTCATGAGTAGCAGAGATTGAGAGTAAGTGAGCAAGAAGTATATGGAGAATTAAGCAAACTTGATATTAATAAGGCTGTGGAACTTGATGATATATCACCATATATTTTGAAGGAATGTGCCAGGAAACTCATATCTACCTAGATATGTATGTTTTATTTCAGTCTTACGCATAGGGGTTCAGTTTCAAAGGAGTGGAAGGAAGGCAAGTATTGTGCTGTTTCATAAAAGAGATGACAGAACTCAAGTGAAATTATAGGCCAATCTGTGTGTAAGTTGTTGTGATTAAAGTGTATTATCTTTGATGGATAGCATGGATTTACTAAAGGGAGGTTATGTTTAAGTAATCTACTTATTTATTACAATAAGGTGACAACTTCATTGGACAAAGGACTGATACACAGTAGTATACTTAGATTTTTGCAAAAGCTTTTGATAGATTATTGCATGATGAGTAAGTTGATAGTCAAACAAGAGCAGAGGTTGGATATCAGACTAATGCATTGGATTGGAGATTGATTAGCCATCTGATAGGTATCAGCAATTTGTGTATGGGGGAACAACATCATGGAAGACAAAAGTCACTAGTGGTGTGCCTCAGGGGTCTGTTTTAAGGCTATTGCTGTTTAACCTGTATGTTAATGATAATGGGGAAGATTTGGATGGGAATTTTCAGTTGTTTGCAATAGAAGCAAAGTTCGGATGAACTATGAGCAGTAGAGCAGATGTTCTGGCCTTACAAGAAGACCTGAGTAGATTGAGTAAATAGGTATGGGAGTGGGGATGCCAGTTCAATGTTGCAAAATGCAGGGTTTTAAGATTTGGGAAACAAATATGAGATGTAGAATTTACACTTAGTGGGGTTATATTGTAGGAGGTGGAGGAAATAAGAGATCTTGGGGATGATTTAGAGGACACATTGCCAAATTTGTGAGGACAACATAACGAATTCTGGGAGTGATGCAGAGACTACTGACTTGTAGAGGTAAGGAGATTCTAGTTCCATTGTATAAGGCCCTTGATTAGGCCACATTTGGACTACTGTGCACAGATTTGGTCACATGGTTTTCAAAAAAAAAAAGGAGATAGCTTCTGATCTCAAGAATGTTGAATATGAAGAAAGGTTGAGAAGATGCAATTTACAGAGTCTAATGGAAAGGATAGGAGGAAAAGGGGTGATATAATAAGGTGTACAAGTTGGTAAGGAGTTGTCGTAGGATTAACTTTGAAGAGGTTTTTCCATAAAATGGTGGAAGGTTGGGGAAGAACAAGAGGTGGAAGCTGTATAAGGAGGGTGTGAGCATAGGAGTGAGAAGCAGGTTTTTTGCACGGAAAGTTGTGAATGATTGGAATGAATTGCTTGGAAATATGGTGTTTGCAGAGAATTTGAATGTGTTTAATGCAAGGTATGATGATCAGCTGTGTGTATGACAAAGGGAACACCTAGATTAGTCTTTGACTCCATGGGATCTAAGGATATACCAAACAGAGATGGGGGGAACTTTCCTTTACTCCTTAATAATTATTTCTCCAGAATCATCAGACATAAAATTTAAAATGATTTACTTTCTATGGTACAGACTTTGAATTCAGAATAGTAAGAAAGGTATTCAGAATATCCTCTTAATTTCATAATTTGCTATTTTCTCTTATAATAGTCATATGCTTTCAATTTAACATGTGCATTTCTGGATTCATTCCATTTATATATATATATAACTACTTTTTTTTAAATTTTTTATTTTTATTTTTAAATACATCTCTGATGACAGCTATGAAATCTAAACCCTCGTTGGATGTGATAAATCTAAGAGACGAGCATGCAAGACATTTGTAAATATTTTTTATTACTTTATTTTGCTACAAATTTTACATGCATCATTTTTTAATATTATAATAATTATTATTATCATCATCAGACCTCTAAGGATTCAAAAGACTCATTGCAGGAGGTCACAATGTCACACACAAAGCTCATTAAACAGTATGTTAAACTCATTCCATGCCTCAGCACTCTATCTTAATGTTGGGTGTTTTACTTGTTTGGCCATAGGAAAGGGTGCAGTTGAAGTTGCAGGGTGCCGCAACTTTAGATCATCTGCATCTTCCAATATAATCATTTCTTTCACTTTCCCTTTTGTATCCTAAGGTTGTCAGTATGTGTTGTTATAATCACCTGATGATGAAACTGATGTAACCCTAATCTAAGGCTGAAACTTTAACATATGTGACTGTCTCTCAAGTTGGAGCTTTGTGATCATGACTGCTGATGGGAAAGAGATGGGAAACATTCACACTCAAGCAGCTGACATTCCTTGCATCCCAACAATACTTCTTTTTCTATAATCAACAGGAAAGAAGTCTGATCTTTTTTTTTATTCATGTTTGTCTTTTTTATCATTCAAGAATATGCATAATCCAACATTTCTATTTTTGTCGATACATCATCATTCATCAAGCATGTTCACTTAACTGAATAATTTTTAGACAAATTGCTCAATCAGTACTACAATTTTATTCTCTAATCACAGCTTAGTTACCAACTCCATCCTCTTCTCCTTATTTTTGATCATTTTTATATTACTTCTAAACATACAAAATAATCTATTTCAATGTCAGCAGCCTGACTTGGGTCATTATTCAAGTGTCAGCCACTGCGCCCAAAGATCAAGATCTTACCAATATCTCTTCCCAGTTGAAATAATAACACATCATCTTCTCAAGCAAATCAAATCACACACTCCACTAGAGGATAGTTAACCCTGCCCACAACTGCTCTGATACCTTCAGACTCATATTCATTACAATCCTACATTCTTTATGATATACTCTTCCCCTTCACTCTAAGAACGCAATCCCTGATCTTTCTGAATAGCCACTGTCTCATTCACCACACATCTTTCCTACATCACATTCTTCATTTTGCCATTTTGAATGCTTTCCAAAACAATTGTCATTATCATCTTTTCAACCAGATGCTCATAGGAATATTGATTATTTCATTATATACTGATGTGTACAATCACATTTACATCATCAGATTTTCATTTCACAACCATGCTCATTCCTGTAAGAAGCATAACACAAAACAAAACAAAACAAAACAAAACAAATTCAAGTGAAATACACCTATAATTTAATTTTCCATAAACTCGACTCGATGCATTGTTTATTTTTCAGCATTATGACTGAAGAATAATAGTGATGTACAACAATTTAGTTAATTCTGTCACATATGCACTATTCATACTCGAGGTTACAATCACCTCCATCCTTATCATCTAGAAAATATGTCATATGTAATTGGATAAGTGCCACCCCCCCTCAAATAAGAGAATTTGCATGCAATGCCACTCTGAGTCACCTTTGGTACTAACAATATTCCACTTGCTTGAAGACATTGATTCCCAACAAACCAATTTTCAGACATACCGGCCTGAAAATTTGAATACCATTGTGGCAGAGATGTTAAAGAATGTCATTATGTAATGGCTGAATTTCAGCTTTGTGTAAGAAATCATCAGTTTGCTTGATGCAAATCTGAAGTAGCCTGAAAAGAAAAAGTTTTCGTTTTTAGAGCAGGGGTTGGGATGATCAAATCCTTAGTACTAATGTGCAATACTTTATAAGCATTTGTGAATGGAATTATAATGATTAAAAAAAAATTCTAATTTCACCTTCATTTTGCTCTCTAGGTGAGGAAAAAGAAAAGAACGAGCTGGATTCAGGTTAAATAGAAGTTGTCAGGATTAGGTTTTTACTTTCAGACACGTGGTTGAGAAATCATGGAAATATAACAAGGATCTGTATTTTATACGTGATAGCAGTAAAACCTTTAGAGATCCAGGAATGAGTTATTATGTTTGAATAAAAATGATAGAAGTATCAAAAAGAATGGAAGTGAAATGTTTGCACTCATTGGGTTCATTCACCCAAAAATTGTTGGAATAAGTGAGACATAGTTGGATGTAGATGACAACCTGATAGGAATAGAGATGGACAAAGGAAGTGAAGGAAGTGAAATGCTATTGATGATAGAAAAAAAGTTAAGTCCATACAAGGTAGAGATGCAAGGGGAGAACAGTGGCAGTGGTTTTGAGGCATTAAGGTGTGAAGTGAATCAAATAAAATACTTAGATGGATATTACTGTAGATCTAATAATATGGAGGGTAGTGACCATGAGATGTATACGCAAATTAGACAAATAAGAAAAGGGTGATCAATAGGGCTGATCTTAATTATGACAATATAGACTCTGATGACGAGATAGCAATGGGAAGTAAAGAAAGTGAATTTATCGAGTTCTTGAGGGATAAATACTGCAGACAGTATGTAACAGAGGGCATGCAAGAATTGTGGATCTTCAATTTGATCATCTCATGAGAGTATGTAATTATAAATGAGGTGTTAAATATCCATCCAGTTGGTGAGAGTGATCATGAAGTGATTACCTAGGCAGTTAACAGCCATATGAGGACTTATGTGTGAAGAAAGGGTATATGTGGTACTACAAGTCTGGTGTTTATGAGAAGCTCAAGACATGGGTTGCAGCTGTAGCATGGAATGAGGGGTTTGAGAGAAAGAAGATCAATGCTGAATAGATGCTATATATTTAAGACCTATCTAGTAGCAGCAATGTCTAAAAGTATTCTAAAAGACAGAAGGTTAAAGAAGATGGGTGCGAAATGCATGCATGCAGATATTAAACATGCAGTAACATAGAGGTGGCTGGCATTATGCAGGAGACATAAGATGAGTGATAATATCAATTTCTTAAGGATTACAAAAAACAGGCAAGGAAGGTGGTGCAGTTGGTAAATGTAGCAAACGTACAGTATGAGCAACATTTAGCTAATGAAGCTTTAAAAAAAAAAAAAAAAAATCCTAGGGAGTTCTTTTGATGTTTATCCAGGGGGGGAAAAAAGATTATGGTAGGGGGATAAAATTTATTGGAGAAAATGGTATAAAGACAACTGCTGCAGACAATATAGTTGAGATATTTAATGAGCAGTTCATAAAGGTCTTTCCTCTTTGTGAATGTAAAATCATGGAGGGTTTGAGAGCAGTGTATCAAGAGGAGGAGAGAATGACCATGAGTGAGCAAGAATACATATAGGGAATTGAGCAAACTTGATAATAAGGTTGTGAAACTTGATACATCACCATGTATTTTGAAGGAATGTGCTAAGGAGTTGATGTCTGCCTTGACATATTTATTTAATATGAGTCTCACTTTGGGTTGAGTTCCAATGGAATGGAAGGAAGGCAAGATTCTGATGCTTCGTAAGGGAGGTGACAGAACTCAAGCATCAAATTTAGGCCAATCTGTGTATCAGTTGTTGTGGTTAAAGTGTTAACGAGGCTAGTGAGAATGAGGATCTCAATTAGGTTGAAGACAGAGGTATTCCTTCGATGGACAGATTTGTTAAAGGGTGGTCATGTTTTAGTAACCTACTTATAATTAAATATACATGACAGCAGCTGCATTGGATGAGAGAAATGGATACATAATAGGATAAGTAATTTTGCAGAGGCTTTTGATAGATTACCACATGATAAATTGATAGTCAAATTAGAGCAGATGATGGTGGTGGATATCAGACTTGTGCACTGCAATTGATATGGGCTATCTGGCAGTTATCAGGCTTTTGATAGATTTCCATGTGATAGGCTAGTAAAACTACAGTGGACATAGTTTTAGACTAGAGCATTGGATTGAAGATTTGCTATCTGATAGATGTCAGGAAGTTGTGTATGGGGGAGCAATATTCCAAAAGAGGAAGGTCTCTAGTGGAGAGCTCAGGAATTTGTTTCAGGGCCCACTGCTGTTTAACTTGTATCTTAATGATATTGGGAAAGATTTGGATGAGAATATACACTGTTTGCAGAGGATGCAAAGTTGGGACGAACTATGAGGAGGAAAGCAGCTGTTCTGGCCTTAAAAGAAAATTTGAATTGATTGAGTGAATGGGCGTGGGTGTAGGGATACTAGTTCAATGTTGCAAAATGTAAGGTTTTAAAATTTGGAAAACAAACATGGGATAGAGGATTTGTGCTTGATGGAGATATATTGTTGGAGGAAATAAGAAATCTTGAGGTGATAGTGGATATGGTTCTAAAATTTATAGGACAAATTGCCAAAATTGTGAGGACAGCACAACTAATTCTGACAATGATTTGGAGGATACTGACTTGTTCAAACAAGGAGATTCTGCTTCAATTATATAAAGCCTTGATTAGGCCACATATGGACTATTGTGCACAGATTTTGTCACCTGGTTTTCAAAAGGATAAGGAGATATTAGAAAGAGTCCGGAGGCAATTCACTAAGGTAATTTGTGGTTTTTTGTTTGGCATGAAGAAGGTTCATAAGTTACAAAGCGCAGAGTCTAGCAGATAGAGACATAAGTAGGTAAGGGGTTATTATAGGATTAACATTGAAGAGATTTTTGATTAAATGGTGGGAGATCGAGGGAAGAAGAGGGGAAGAAAAAGAGGTCATCTATGGAAGATGTACAGGGAGGATATGAGCAAGGGAGTGAGAAGCACAATTTTTGCATGGAGAGTTGTGAATGATTGAAATGCATTGCCACCTGTGTCTCCAGAAAATGTGAAGTATTTAAAGCACGGTATGATGAGCTGTATGTGTGACACAGAGATTTTAGGATAATAATAATTATAATATATTATTATTATTATATAATATAATACATTCTTATTATCACAAGACAACATGGGGTCAAAGACTCCATTGCAGGAGGTCCCTTTGTCATACACACACAGCTCATCTTATCATGCATTAAATACATTCAAATTCTCTGCAGACACCACACTCTCAGAAATGCATTCTAATCATTCACCACTCTCCATGAAAAAAACCACCTTCTCACACCTTGCTCAGAGTCTTTATACAGTTTTCAGAGATGACCTCTTTTTGTCCCCCATTCTAAAAAAAACTTTGATAAGAATCCCTTACCAACTTATGTCTCTATTATCTGATCCCTCTTCCTCCTATTCACCAGACTGTAAATTTCATGTTTTAAACCATTCTTTATGCTCAATATTCCAGAGACCTGAAACCAACTAGTCAATTGCCTCTGAATCTTTTCAACTACTTCCTCATACTTCTGAAATCCAAGTGACCAAATCTGCAAAGAGTTCTCCATATATATATATATATATATATATATATATAGGGGCTAATCAAGGCTTATACAATGGAACCAGAATCTCCTTACTTCTACAAGTCAGTGTCCCCAATGAATCATTGCCAGAATTCAGTGTTACCTCATAATTTTAGAAATATCCTCTAGAAACCTACCTACCATCACATATTTCCTCCACCTCCTTCAATATATCTCCATTAATGTAGTGCATAGTCTACACACTGACTTTGTTTTCCAAATTTAAAATTAAAAACCTTACATTTTGCACACTTGAACTCATAACTCAACTCACATGCCCATTCACTGGGTCTATTCAAGTCCTCTTGTAAAGCCACATCTGCTCTACTTTTTCTGTTCTTCCCAACTTTGCATCATCTGCAAACAACTGAATATCCCCATTCCAGCCTTCTCCAATAATTCTGATGCTGGAGAAGGTTTGAATGGGCCCTCTGATACCTCAGAGAGCCAATTTCCAATTCAATGTGCTTATCTAATATCCAACCCCCCCCCACTATTCTAATTTAACAACCAACTTATGTGGCAATCTATCAAAATTCTTTATAAAATCTAAGTATACTCCTGTGTGTTTCCAACTCCCTGTTCAATGCTGTTCGTGTTACCTTAGTGTAATAAGAGCAGATTACTAAAACATGACGTTCTGTAGTAAATCCATCAAAGAGAATACTCCTGTTGTCAATCCAATTCTGGTTTCTAGTCCTCACTAATTTCTCCAACACTTTAACCACAACATCTGACCCACAGACTGGCCTATAATTTGAAGCTTGGGTTCTGTCACCTCCCTTATGGAGCATATAGTCTTGCCTTCCATCCACTTCTTTGGAACTGAGCTCAATGTAATACTATATTAAACAAGTATGCCAAGGCAAATGCTAACTCTCTTCTGAGCCTGAAAATATGTAGTGATATATCATCAAGTCACACAGCTTTACTAACATCAAGCCTGCTCAATTACCCACATACCTCTTGTTTACTCACAGTCCATCTCTCCTCCTGCTCTTTCTTCAAACTTTGCATTATGTCATATTTACAAGGATGAAATACCTTTATGAAATGATCATTTAATATCTCTTTTAAAATCTCATTTAATATAGTTTGCTTTCATCATTTTCTTCAATCAGTGTCATCCTTCCATAATTATTCTTTTTTTCTGCTGGAATAAATGAATGAAAAAATAGTGTAAACCATGTTCTTTCATAGCAAGTCACTCACTCTCATATCTCAAACTTCTTCAGCATTTTAATATTATCATTATCGAGACTGATATATTACTTAATTTTTATGTATATGTCTAAATTTCCTATATATCATTTTATGCCTCACTATCATTAATTCACTTACCTTACTAAAAATTACAATTCCACTGAGTATTTTTAAATATCTCTGCCTTATTTTTTGTCTGTTTATATTAGTAGCACTATCCAGCTGAATTTCTACATGGCGATTCAGGACACTGACCAAGGAATGAATGTAATGCATAACCCCTTGGTTATTTTTTTCTCCAATTAGCTTCTGGAGGGAAGACTTTTCATGAAATGTAGTATTATATCTAGAAATAGAAATAAAATTTCAGTTCAAAGAATGAATACTGGTGGTAATGATTATTATTATTTAGACCTCCATGGAGTCAAAAGACTCATTGTGGGACTTCCTTCCTAAGAAACACAGTCTATTATACCACTCCTTGAACTCATTGACTTCTTGCTCTCACCACTCTATAAGGCAATGCATTCCATGGTTCAATCCCCCCCCCCCCCTCCATGCAAAGAAACCACTCTCACCCTCTTGCTCACAGCTTCCTTCCTTCCGGTTTAATTTCAAAATTTTTCTTCTCCTTTCCATGTAAAATAGTTGAACTTCTATCTTTTGTAATTCTCTTACCATTCTAAGGTAATTTTTAGGAGCTGTGAATAGTCATGCAGAAAAACAAATTTAAATTAGTTTTTACACAAATTGTCCAACATTTCCAAGAGTGTTTCAAACATCAACAGTGGCTAATAATTAAGACACCAGTTAAATAATCAAATACATGATTGCTAATTAGGCATGTATGCATATATTATGTAGCAATTAAAAAGTCATTACTAAGTTGCACTGACCTTGGCTCATCCATTTACTGCTTTATGTGATTTCATTTTATGAAGATATCCAAAAAATCCATGTAAATATAAATCCATGTAAGTATTATGGAATGCAAAAAAGAGGTCGAATAAGATGACTGCAGAGAGGGAATTAATGCGGCCAAATGGGATTAATAAAACAGGATAGTGGAAAGAATGGCAGTGATAGTATGAGTTGGAAGATAGCATAACATGGATAGTGCCATGAAATGTGAAAAGAAGCTTACGGAAGATGAAATTTAGCAAAGTGAAAATAAGATAGCAAAAGCCAGTATAAAAAAAGAAATTAAGATGCTGGAGTAATAACACTGGAGAAAGACTAAGCTATATTTGAATTGATTAGATGTTGGATATTTGGAGTTATTATTATTGGATGATAGGATTGTGGTACTGGCAAGAAGATCTGTGGATAGTGCAGAGATAGTCTCAAATCAGTGAAACCAAAGAGAGTAAGTTTAGGATGCTAATGCAAAAACTTACTCTGAACAGAAACAAGGACTGTTTCATATGTAATACCTGATTAAGAATAATATGCAGGCAAGAATAAAAATAGGATACAGAATCTTGAATACTGAAGAGTGGGAGGGGAGTTAATGACACAGCAGAGTAATTATGCCTGCTTGAATCTTAAAAAAAAATAAAATAAATAAAATAAAATAAATAAATAAATACAGGTTCTTTGAAATTCTGGCAGGTAGATCATGAGAAGTTTAGTCTATACTCAGAAAATAGGTCTGGGATTATTATTATTAGAAGATATCCATGGAGTCATGAGACTCATTGTGGGAGGCTCCACTTTCACATGCACATTCCACCTTTACCTTAACTTAAATGCATTCATAGTTACTACACTCACCACACTCCCAGGCAATGCTTCACAATCACCCATGACTTTCCATGCAAAAAATCTGTTCCTCATCCCCTTGCTCACACCCACCTTATACAGCTTTCAGGGATGGCCTCTTATTCTCTCCCTGTCTCCAGATATTCTATGAAAAATCTCATTCATGATAATCTGGTAATTACCCCTTACCAATTTATACATGCCTATCATGTCTATCCTCTTCCTTCTATCCACTGGGCTCTGTAATTTGCATTCTCTCAATCTGTCCTCATATTCTACATTCCAGAACTGACTTAGTCAATCATCACTGAACCCTCTCCAAAAACTCATCATCCTTTTGAAAATCAGGAGCAATCTGTGCACAGTAATCCATATGCAGCCTGATAACATGGTTACTTCTACATATCAGTGCTCTCTGCATCATTCCCATAATCCACTGGTTGTCCTCATAATTTTAACAAAATTTCAAGTCTCTATGCACCATCACAGATCTTTCACCTCCTAAACCTCTTCTAAAATATCCCCACCAAACATATACTCTGCATCCCATCTTTGTTTCCCAAATTTTAAATCCTTCCACTTTGCCACATTAAACTGATATCTTCACACACTTACCCATTCACACTGTTTATTTAGATCCTCTTACAAAGCTACAACATCTGCTCTACTTCTCATATCTCTCCCAAACTTTGCATCATCTGCAAACAATGACGACACAACTGACAAAATTTTAAGTTGGTGAGGGAATTATACATGGAACACAGAGTGAGAGGAGATGCATATAAGAATGTGTAACAGAAGTAGTGCATAGTTTTTTAAATGGCAAACCACATATGAGTATGTGTTGCCACAGAATGTTTAAAATAAGTTTAAGGTTCAATATGAAAGATAGCAGCTCTTTGGGTGAGACTTCCTGTAATGAGTCCACTGATTCCATTAAGACTTAACAATAATCATCATCTTTTCAGAGATGATGAGACTGGAACAGGCCTGTTCCAGTCTCATTCCATCTTTTCTTTTGTCATACCTGGCTTTTAAGTCCTCCAACAGGACGGTATCAAAGTATCTTTTTTAGGTAGTCTTGAATGGTCCATTCTTTCAATGTGTTCAATACACTTCTTTCAGAATTCATATACTTTGTCCAATACTGAGTCTATTTTTAGTTCTTTATATATTTCCGTGATTCTTTTCTTGTTCCATAAAAGTATAGACTCCTGTCCTTCATGGGAATTTCATTTTTCCAGTTTCTATTCTTATTTCTTCTGAAGTATTTATGGTCAATAATTCATTTCCATATAGTAGAGAAGATTATGCCAAAATTTTATAAACTATTATTCTTGTAAGATTTTGAACTTGGTTAGATTTGGAAATATCACCGATGATCCATGTTATCTTTAAAAAGTTTGAAATTCTGATATCAATGTCAGCTTATTTGTATATGATATACCCAAGGTACTTGAAGCAGTTAACTTGTTCTAGAATTTTATTTTCGATTGTGATTTTAATTCTGATGGAAGATGGTCCTTCAAAAGCCATGATTTTTGTTTTGCCAGTTGACATTTGCATTCAAAATTCTTTAGCAATTACATTTATGGAGTATATTGATGTCTGGAGTTCATGTTCACTTTTTGCTATGATTATCTGGTTATATGAAAACAAAAGGATTATTAACATATTCACGCATGTGCATAAACCACTGGTGGGAACCAGATTTAGCATATGTATGCTACTTCTGAATCAGGCAGTCACATTTTCACTATGCTTATACAGCATGTTAGTCGCTAATTTTACAAATAAAATTCTACTGAAAAAATTGCAATTGGGAAGTGTCTTGATGATATTAAATATTTCAAACGTAATTCGAACTGATTTCAAGTTTTATATATATGTGTGTGTGTGTGTGTGTGTGTGTGTGTGTTAGAAAGTTTTTTACCTTGGGTATACTGCAATTTTACGTTAAAGATAACAAGCGATTTATATATATATATATATATATATATATATGTAGAAAGTTTTTATCTTGGGTATACTATACATTAAAGATACCGAGCAATTTTATAAACTTGGTTTTAATCCTTTTTCCCAGATTAGCAAACAAGCAGGTAAGTCAAGTTTGCGCCTGAAGTATTTTCAGGTCTGAGGCAACTCACGGTAAAGGTGGAGTAAGCTCTGATCACTTTCCTTAGTATCTCCCATAATGCGAAGCACATCTCCTTCCAGACATGTATGATGCTATGCATTAAGGGAAGATGCCACTACCTTGGAGGTGTCATGTAATAATAACAATAATAAAACTACTTAAGAATTATAAACACGTTAACACAAGAATATTTTAATGTTTGCCAAATATTTCACTCTGAAACTAATAGACTATCCTCAGTGGGTTGATAGGAACAGTTTTTACAAGGTGGAATACAAACAATTGATCATTCAAAAGTAGAACGAGCCACCTGATGTTACATTGCTAAGCATTAAAGAGAGCGGTAAATTTCAGAGTGATGAATAAATTATATGTATTAATTCACAATTTCATATATCAATCTTAATTTATAAATTCAATTAAAGATAACATTAGACTAATGTAAGAATTAAAGGTCTCAAAAAAAAAAAAAAAAAACTTTTAGCATGTTATCCAGATTAAACTTTCCCATATTTTTGACAAGGATATACAGTCATTTTGATTCAAGTTAGGGCATTGAAGTAAGGCCTCGGTACTCTCTTTGAATAGGGGTTAGAATTTATAGCAACATCTGTGTACAAGGCGAGTCTTGGACCAGAGAATTTTGTGGGTCTATCCCGTGCTGTGTCAATCCAGACTTATCAGATTTGTTGTGAAGAATGTATGATTGATGTTCTTGTATTATTTTTTCTATAGAGTGCTTGATTGTCCAAAGTACGACAGATTACAGTTACAAGGAACTTGATACACCAGGCAGAGACATAGTTGAGTGTTTATCATTAGAAGAGGGGAAATAGGTGGATATTTTGTTAATAGGGATATAAGTGGCTGTTAAATCATATTTCTTCAGAATTCTGGAAACTGGTTTTGAAATCCCTAGTTAACATCGAACGGAACCTTAGTCATCTCTCCAGTGAAAAGGCTAATTCTCTCTCTGCCTAGAAGTTGTTTCTAAGCTACTTAAAGCCAAACTTCCTCCTTCTGACATATCTCCTTCTGAAAAGAAAGCACTGTTACGTCGCTACTTTTTGTGTTATTTCTCTATCCTTATCCCTGTCATACCTATCAAGCTTGAAATCTTTAACCTATCTCTTTGGGGCCACTTCTCCTTTTGGAACTCTGACAAAATTTGTTTGATTTAGCTGTGCCAGCCAGAGTCCTAGCACAGAAGAATTCTTGTACAAAGAAACCTTCCCAGAGTTCAAGTATTACCTAATCTTGTTAAAGTATTCAGTGCCTATAGAAAATTCAACATTGCAGTCTTGGCCTAAAAACTTTCTAAACTTTCTTCAATTTCCCCTTATTCACAAGTTTGAACTTTAGTGAGTGGTAAAATCAGTCTTATGCTCAGACAAACTCAAGCTTACATAGAAAAAACATGTTTATTAAATATGAAATTGCATACAAATAAACTTCCACACATCAAAGGTATGTCATATCAAAATTCTAATTCACTAACTAAGCAATAAGGAACTTCTAATTATCAAATACTCTATTTACATCTCTAGGTTAAGTAAGTACACATTCATCATAAGACATTAGTTCAAAATTCTAAGTAAAGCTCGCTAATAAAGTTCCATTCGCATTCAACTGAGTGGTACATACTCTCAGACTACTAGTCCAATATAGTAAACAGGCCACTGAGCATAAAGTCACTTAAAAGTTCTCTTTCCTTTCAATTAGAAATCTGTTCTTCTCTCTTTGCTCCAATAATAATTGTTACATGAATCAGGAAATTTCTGTACATTACCAGTGTCCTTAAAAGATATCACACTTCTTTCATCCGTCCATTGTAGTCATATGCTTTTCTGCTTCATCGAGTCGTGCCCACGAAGAGGTTATGCTGATCGATACACATCGCCATTCCTTGCACTTTGCTGGACAAAAAACGCTCGTCTACCGGATCAATGTAGTCATCTCGGCCATCCTTCAAAGGGGGGAACTTTTCCGCTGTCTCACATCGGTAAACTCTTACCGATGGCCCTCGTTGATGTCTGCCTTCAGCTCACATGTAGCATGCCCGACTCCTTCAGCTAGCAACCGGGAAGGAGATTACTTCCGGCGCTGTCAATCAGTCAGCACTCTGCATGTCCACACGAGAAACAGGAACAAAAAAATGGGGACTAAAACCCACGTGAACTTGCTTTTTATTCTTCTTTGTAGAGCCCTCTTTCTATATCGGAGGATCTCTCATTGCACTCTCCTATTCACCCCCTATGTGGTTGCATCACACTTCTGCTCCTTGAAGAGTGCTCTTTTCGAAGAACATGAGTTCAGCTCGCCATCCACGAACACTTTCACTTCGGGCATTATATCATCGTAGGCAGCTAGCTAGCAATCTTTGGACCTTTGTTTGCACTTAGCCATACATTCTTACATAGAGTATAATTTTGACATCAATAATTTTAAACAATATAATTCTATTTAGATGTATAATTTTCTCCTCTATTTTACTTCTTTATAAGGTAATTCTAACATGTTTTCTTTTATATTTTGCTTTCTGAACTAATAGTATTTCTAGCTCAGAATTGTGTTTCTTGTTAAATCTTGAATGAATGATTCTTTTGTTGAAAGAGTCCTCAATCAAGATCTAACAGCACTACATTCCTTAAGAAGCAACAGTCACCTTGTTATCACCAAAGCAGACAAAGGAAAAGCGACAGTAATTATGGATTCTTCAAACTACAAAAGAATATTTTCTCTTTTACTTCGAGATCACTCAATATACCAAGAACTTGATCCCGAACCCACCAACAGGCAACTGACGAAATTAAATTCCCTTCTAGACGAGGTGATAAGTTTAGATGCAAACACATTTTGCAAGACCTAGATTTTATGGTCTACCAAAAATTCACAAGACAGACATTCCTTTCCATCATATAGTTGACTGTATTGATTCACCTACTTATCGCATAGAAAAATTTAGTGAAATTATTGAAATCACTTATAGGCAAATCATGCTCTTTTTTGAAAAACTCTTCGGATTGCTTAAAGAAATTAAAAAATATCTCATTACAACCTACTGATCTTATGGCGAGCTTCAATGTAGAATCTCTATATACTAATGCACCTCTCAAAGAAACTTTACAATTACTTGCTGACATCTCCCCACAAGATATTGTAAAATTATTTGATTTCATGATGCACTCTGGATATTTCTTATGTCAAAACAAATTCTACAACCAAGTGGAAGGAACAGCCATGGGAAGTCCACTTTCACCTGCTTCTTTTCAGTGTGGCCTCACGACAGGGATTCTTTACCTTCCCTTTTAGCCAAAATTAATTCCTTACATCCTCGTATTAAGTGTACCATGGAGATTGAAAAAGACAACAAGTTATCCTTTTTAGACAGGATAACTTCTCGTATTCTGACAATAACAGTTTACGAAAACCCACTTTTATTGGACGTTACATTCTCAAACAATCTGCCCATCATCCTTATCAAAACACAGAAATTATAAAATGTTTAATTCGATAAGCTAGAACTAATTGCTCAACTCCCCATGAATTACAGAAAGAACTTTCAACTATCAAACATCACATTAAATTAAATGGCTTCTCCTAACTTGAATCGAAATGACTGTATATACTTGTCAAAAATATTATTATTATTATTCAGGCCTCCATGGAGTCAAAAGACTCATCGTGGGAGGTCCTTCCTAAGAACATAAAGTCTGTCAAGACTCATCGAGGGGAGGTTCCCCCCTAAGAAACACAAAGTCTATCATACCACTCCTTAAACTCATTGACCGTTCTTGCCCTCACCACTCTATCAGGCAATGCATTCCACGGCTCAACCACCCTACATGCAAAGAAACCACCCCTCACCCTCTTGCTCACAGTTTCGTTTCGTAACTTCCAGGGATGGCCTCTTGTCATCACTCCTTCCCGTTGTTCAACCAAGTGAAAGAACTCCCCAGTGTCAACCCTGTAACCACCTCTCAACAGTTTAAAAGTCTCAATCATATCACCTCTCCTTCTTCTATCCGCCAAACTCTGCAGTCCACATTCCCTCATCCGATTCTCATAACTATCCTTGTACAGTCCTGAGACCATCTTTGTCATCCGTCTTTGTATCTTTTCCATTAATTTATCCCCTTCAAATCCTGGGGACCAAATCTGAGAACAATAATCCAAGTGTGGTCTGATCAGAGACTTATACAACGGAATGATAACAGTCTTATCTCTGCAGGTCAGTGTCCTTCTCATAATTGCAGCAATCCTCTGTGTTACCTTCACCACCTTTGCAATATGTCCCCTAAACTTCAGGTTCCTATCAATCATCAACCCCAAATCTGTCTCCCCAACTTCCTCCAGTATAACTCCTCCCATAGAGTATGCAGCATCCCATCGTTGTTGCCCAAACCTCAAGACCTTACATTTTGCTGCATTAAACTGACACCTCCATTCATTTGCCCATCTATCTAGCTTATTCAAATCCTCTTGCAGGGCTACAACATCTGCACTATTACTAATAATCCTTCCCAGCTTTGCATCATCCCCAAACAACTGAATATCCCCTTGCAATCCACTGACAATGTCATTGATATAAAGGTTAAACAATATAGGTCCTAGTACTGAGCCCTGTGGGACCCCACTTGTAACCCTTTGCCTCCTTGAAACTGCTCCACCATACATAACTCTCTGATACCTATCAGACAGCCAATCCTGAATCCAGTTGACCAATCTGACATCCAGACCCATGTGTTGCAACTTAAATATCAATTTATCATGTGGCACCCTGTCAAATGCCTTTGATAAGTCTAAGAAAATTGCAGTATATGCCTTTCCCTCATCTAATGTTCTTGTAACTTTATTATAAAAGGCTAGCATATTGCTAAAACAAGAGCGCCCTTTCACAAATCCATGTTGACTCTCACAGATAACATTACCCTCATCTGCCCAGTGCTGTATACGGTCCCTCACTACTTTCTCCAAGATCTTAACAACTACTGATGACACACAGACTGGTCTATAATTAGACACTTCCAGTCTGTTACCACCCTTATGCAACAGCACTATCTTACCTTCCTTCCATTCCCTGGGCACCTTTCCTGTAGCCAGACTTTCATTGAAAAGCCAGGTCAAAGGCACTGTCCGTTCCCTAGCACATTATCTCAAAAGTCGTGGTGAAATACCATCCAGTCCCAAAGCTTTATTGACATCCAGAGTTCTCAGTATCTGAAACACACTCTCCTCCTGTACCTCTAAACCTTGAACCTGCCCTATCCCTCTAGCATTAAAACTGACTCCTCCAGGATGAAATACCCCAATAAAGTGGTCATTGAACAATTCCACTATGTCCTCTGCATCAGTCACTCTATTCCCATTTTTATCCCACAATATCATTCTTCCACAGTTATTTCTCCTCCTACTGGCCACATAGCTAAAAAATTCCCTAGGATTTTCTTTGGATCTTAGGGCCAATCTCCTCTCATATTCCAGTTTCGCTTTCCTTACCACACTAGTCACTCTTCTTGTCTGTGTCTATATTCTTCATGCATTCTCTCTTCACCTGTCTCCTTATATCTCTTGCATAGCCTCTTTTTCACATACAATTCCTGTTTAATATTGTTTGTCATCCACTTTACTCCAAATTGTGTCCTCTTCTTCACTCATGGTATACAACTTACCATTGCTGCTAACAAATATTCTTTCACAATTTCCCATGCACTAACGATATCCCGGCCTTCTAATTCCTCCCTCCATGAAACTTCCCGAAGTTGACATCTAAGACTATAATCAACTGCATTATAATTGCACATAAGTTCCCATCTCTTTGATACTTTGAATTGAAATGACTGTATATACTTGTCAAAAATATGGGAAAGTTTAATCCAGATAACACACTAAAAGTTTTTTTTTTTTTTGAGACTTTTAATTCTTACATTAGTCTAATGTTTTAATTGAATTTATAAATTAAGATTGCTATATGAAATTCTGAATTAATACCTATAATTTATTCATCCCTGTGATGAAATTTACCTCTCTTTAATGCTTAGCAATATAACATCACGAGGCTCGTTCTACTTTTGAATGATCAATTGTTTGTATTCCACCTTGTAAAAACTGTTCCTATCAAGCCACTGAGGATAGTTTGTTAGTTTCAGAGTGAAACATTTGGCAAACATTAAAATATTCTTGTGTTAACGTGTTTATAATTCTTAATTTAATGTTACAAGTGTCTCTCAAGAATAGAATAAAACTACTTGTTTTTTTTTTTTTTTTTTCTTTTTTTGATTCTGCAGTATAGTATCTGCTGAGGTTGAAATGTTTTTTATGGTATAGGAACATTTTTATTTCAGCCTCCAGAACCAACCGATGGAACAATTAATCTATTCCTGAATGAAAATAAATACTTCTATGTATTACAAGAAGCAGTTGATCTACAACAAAATACTAGCATTTGCAAAAAAGAATTGTGTAAAACTTACATACTGATCCTCATTAAACAAAAGAAAATTCTTAAAAAACCAAGAAAAGTATAAATAAATGCACATAACAAGTACAAGAAATTTCACAAGATGAATTACTGCTCTGAGCTACTAAATATGTATATAGCAACTGTTTTTTGCTTGTTGGTCATTTATGCTTTGTAAAGAAATCTTTTTTTTTATGCCACTATATGCACATATGCATGTCTAGAAATTATAGGATCACGTGCTATTCACTCCGCCCAACAGCTTATAGGACACACATATAATATCGTAAATGTTAATTATTAAAAAGTAATTTTTAGAAAGTAATTCTATTTACACTTGCTCTTTCTCTCCTTTATAATTCCAATCCTCAAATGGCATATTAATGATGGTTCATATATTTGCACTTTTTCTTAATTTAAGTCTACAAACCAATCAAATATAGCATTCCCTTTCATTATTGTTTTCTAATAAATCCTAAAACTATTCTTTGAAGAAACACATTAGTCTCCCTGCAGATTTGGTTAAAATCAAAGAATTGTCACGATATGTGGTTCATCTGCCAAAACGCAAAGCATGAAATTTCCGTAGGAACAGAGTTTTCTCTCGTTCCACCAGACAGTTATTGTGATGGTGAGGGAGCAGTGATCAACCCAATGTGAATGTGTTAAGTATATTTCCATGACCAGGTTTAAATGCTGGTTTTATATTTTTCTTCCCATTCTTCACTATTTCATCTATATAGATATTAAATAAGAGTAGTGACATTGGGCATCCTTGAGGGACTTCTCTGCTTATTGATTTTCATTCTATAACTTTTTCATTGATTCTTACAGCTACTTGGTTGATTGGATACATGCTAGTTATTATTGCAATCAGTTTATTTGGAATGCTCAGAATCTTGATTATGGTCCACAGTTTGTTCCTAAAGACTCTCTTAAAAGCAAATGCTATTTGTGTTTTTATATTATTATTATGGTACATCTCCAAGGAGTTCAAGGGCTCATCACAGAACACTCTGCTACACACATCTAACCACCTCCCCTACTATTTATTCGTTGAAAGTTTATTTTTCACTTGGTTAGAATATAATAAATTTAGTTTAATCCTTTATCCAAGTGTGACCAAACAAAGTTTGCGCCTGAAAGTATCTTCAGGACTGGGGTAAGGTGGTACAACACCAGGGCG
Organism: Typopeltis vanoorti; assembly: GCF_054136105.1. NCBI lineage: Eukaryota > Metazoa > Arthropoda > Arachnida > Uropygi > Thelyphonidae > Typopeltis > Typopeltis vanoorti. Next base: position 48,610,093 of record NC_143554.1, read on the forward strand.
ACTCCTTGCAAAGGTGGAGCAAGATACCATCACTCCTATCTCAGTATCTCCCATAATGCACATAATGCACAACGCATCTCCTTGCAGATATGTCTAATGTTATGCATTAAGGGAAGGGCCACTACCCAGACTAGTTTCGACCTTTATTGAGGTCTCTTCAGTGGGAGCCAGGCCCAAGTGGAGATACCAGCCAGAAGCATTAGCAAGGTCATCTCTACATATGCTCCACTTTGCAAGGAGTCGCCCTGGTGTTGTACCACCTTACCCCAGTCCTGAAGATACTTTCAGGTGCAAACTTTGTTTGCTCACACTTGGATAAAGGATTAAACTAAATTTATTATAACCCCTACTATTTAATTCTCCTACTACATGCAACTGCTATCATCGCCATCTACAACAACAATATATTTTGTCTGTAAATTGCATGTTCTGATGGCCAATTTGCCTGTACGTGGGATGAAAAACATGAGTTTCCGAGAGAAAAAACTCTGCTAACTCCAGAAATCAATGATGGTGAAGACCTTTTTTGATTTCAGGGATATTTTTAGATAGCAGTGCATTTCAGTAGAAGGATTTTGGTAGGTTCTGGTGTTTTTGTTTGCTGTTTTTCTTTGTGGTGTAAAGTAGGTAGTCAGGTATAGGAATATTACAATCCTGAAAGTGTTCAATTAGGCGAGACTTGATTAAACAAATGATAAAACCAATATAAAAGGTATCACAACCTGCCTGGCAGTTTAACTTGTAAACCACATTATTGCACAGTAGAATGCTGGCCTGAGTTATTGTGGCTCTATGTTTTAGTAAATTTTGCAGCCTATTGGTCGTGGTAAAGGCAATTCTGTAATTTAAATATTCATTTTATGGCTTTATGTTTTGGACATACGGGATTTGGACATTTGTTATGCCCATATGTTTTGGACATATGGGAATTTAAAATTTTAAAGCTATATGTGGTTTTGATATGCAGTTTTGGGAAGATGTGATTTGGGGCTGAGTGAATAGTGTAGTCTATACCTTGCTTGGAGTATTGTCAAGAATCGAAGTTCATATAAAAATATATATATAAAAGATATATAAAAAATTTTAAAAATAATCCCAACATTATTATTGGTAAGGCTGATAAAGGAGATATTACTGTAATAATAAACAATTTGAAAAATGTTTACACCAACTCAAGAAAGAACACAAATTAACCACCCAACCAGCCAAGATGTACATATATGTCCAGGTTACCGTGGATGCGGAGTGCATATTAAAATTGTAATACCATTGATATGACATTGAAATATATGATGGATACAAAGTGTAGAGAAGTGATGTATTTTATCTATATTGATGGCGACGTGGTTAAATAAATACACTGCTAAAAAAATTACTCCTTGTTCAAACTGTTCCTCCACTATTTTTGAACAAGTTAAGATACACAAACCAGGCTATTCCACATGTCCCATAATTTCATACAAGCATACCACAATAGCTTCCTTATATAAACTTATTGTACTTCTACTAAAATCTTTGTTAAAATATTCAAAATTTATGATAATAAAAATACTAATCAACTTTTCCAACATATCAAGCAAACTATCATATCTCCCAATAATAATTTTTATTCATTAGATGCTTAATCACTATATACAAATGTCGATGTGTCCAAAACCCTTGATATCATCCACAATCTGTTAATAAATGACGAATCTTTAATGGAACGTACAAAATTATCTCCTATAGGTATCCTCCTTCTAATATGATTAATAATGTCAGCAAATTACTTTAAATTACAGTAGATATGTGAATGATGTACTCTGCATAAGTTACATAAAACAGTTAGCCGATTCATTAAACACCTTTAAACTGAGATTAAAATTCTCAGGTCATTTGCAAAGAGTACAAAGGAAGTAAAACTATAAACTTATTGAATTTAACCATCATTAGATATGATCACCATGAAGAAATTGAGGAAGAATGATGTAATTTACACATTATTCTATATATATTCCACATGAAGTGTTATACACTTGTCAAATGCTGCTGCACTTGCAATTATCTAAGAAAAAATAGTTTTTCCCTTGTTGCACAAATCAGTCATTTTTGTTCTAGGTGTTTATCAGAACTTTTCATCACCCCTCCTTTCGTATCAGTACCAAAGGGTACCTCAAACATACAAACATTGGAAATTATTGCATTTCAACTTCTATTAACCTTACTGTTCAAAAAATATGTCATTTTAATACAATCCATTATAGCTTACAAATATTCATCTTCAGACCCTGCTTTAAACCAACAAATTACTCATCTCAAAGATATCTTCGATTTTGGTCAATATCCCAAGTCAATAGAATACACTATTCACTTATCCCAAAATCATGTCTTCTTCCTAAAACTGTAAATGCTTTAAAATTCCCATATGTGCAAAACATCTATAAAGTCATAAAACATATATTCAAATTGCACTAATCTCACATTAATTTTTACACTAATACTTACACTAATTTTTTAATTAGTGTATGTTGTGGATTTTTATCAGAAATTGTGCTGCATTTTTTTTCAGTTTAGATAGAAGTATCCTTCAGTAGTGTTGTTGCTGGAATTTGAAATGGCATCCATAAATAAATGCATGTCGGCAGTATACAAAGGGTCAGAAGGAAGCTCTGCCTTGGATTTTTCATAGCAGAAATGTTGCAAAAATTGTTATATGTATGCAACGATAAATGTGAAAGATTTGTGGACTGTTTGTTTAAACAAAAAGAAGGAAAGCATTAATGTATGTGAAAAGTATCTTGATAGATAAGAGCAATTAGAAATTCATATTTAAAAATTTTAGGGACACAAAAACACGTGTTGAATAGATTTTATTTTATTAATTACTAATAAAATAAAACTTGACGTTTCGACCCCTGAATCGAGGTCATCATCGGAAGGATACAAGTGTATAAGGAACCAAGCTACATGCTCTAGCCCTGTATACTGGTAAACTAATGATTTCTTTCAGTTGCTGTTGAATATTACAAACACTTCACCAGGTTATCTTCTTGTAGTGGGATTTTTCTATGGCTAGTTTAGGTTGTTATACAGGTTGTAGATGGGTCCTCCACATTCTTGAAATGGTTAGCCCATCATTTTGGTTGAGATTTGGATTGTGTTTGAGCATTTCACATGACTCTTTAAATTTTCTCTCAAACCAGGTTTTGGTGTTGTGTAGGGACTCGGTATTTTTCCAATCAATTCTGTGGTATGTTTGGAGTGTGTGGTCAGAAAGGCCGGTTTTCCCAAAATGGAGGTATTTAATGTGTCGTTTGTGTTGGTCTTGTCTGATTGGAACAGTTCGCCCTGTTTCCCCTATGTATGGTATGTGCATTGTATTTTGTATACCCCTGGGTGGGCTAGGTGTGGAAGAGGATCTTTAGAACTGAGTAAATGTCTTAACTGGTTTCGGGGTTTAAAGGTGGTTTTAATGTTGTATTTGTGTAGTATTCTGTCTAATTTTTCAGAAATGCCTCTAACATAAGGAATGGCAATAGCATTCCTGAAATCTTTTTTGTTCTTACTGGTATCTTTATGGAGGATCTTGTGAATAGTTTTTTTACTGTATCCATTTTTTATAAATGTTTGGTTGATGATCTTGTATTCCTGGTTTAGAGCTTGTTCATTAGAACAAATTGTTAGAGCTCTGTGTTTAAGGGTGCTTATAACACCTGATTTTTGTGTTTGGTGGTGGTAAGAATTTTTGTGTATGTATTGGCTTGTGTGTGTAGGTTTGCGGTAAACTGAGAAGGAGAGACAGCCAGAGGGAAGTCGTGCGACAAGTATGTCTAGAAAAGGAAGAGAGTTGTTTTTTTCCATTTCAATGGTGAATTGGATATGTTGGTGTTGTTTGTTTAGATGGCTAAGGAACGTATTTAGAGCTTCGCGGCCGTGGGGCCAAATGGCGAAAATATCGTCGACGTATCTGAGCCAAATTTTGGGCTTTAGACATGCTGTCTCTAGACCACGTTGCTCAAAGTCTTCAATATAAAAGTTAGCTATTGGGGGGGGGGGGGGGGGGGGGAAGCGATGAGCCCATGGCTGTTCCTTCTTTCTGAAGGTAAAAATTGTTTTGCCACACGAAATATCCAGAGCGGAGTATGTGGGCAAAGAGGGCCGTGATGTCGTGTGGATGTTCTGTAGGAGCAACATAGTGTCATTGATTGGGATTGGTGAAAAGGGAAGTTATGTCAAAGCTGACTAATAAATCTTGCAGCGCACAAAGAAGCTCAACATTGTTCTGTATATCATTTGTTTTGAGAAGGAAAAAAAAAACTTTTCATTGAGTGTAATGTTTTTAATTTTATTAATGAAATGTTGTGTATTTTTTATGTAGGAAGGGGACTGACCTACCAATTCCTTGAGTGTAGCAGCTAATTTTTTGGCTAAGTGATAATTTGGGCTGTCAATTCCTTCAACAATCGGACGTAGTGGCATGTGCCTGGTTTGTGTGTTTTTGGCAGGCCATAAATTCTTGGCACATGGGCATAATGAGGTATTAATTTTTTTTGTTGTTTCTTTGGGTCATGTGTAGACGGATTTGATTAATTCAGTTGTTTTCTTTTTGTTACATTTTGTGGGGTTGTAGTTTACCATTTGGTAGGTGCTGTGGTCCGATATCAAATGGTTCATGTTTTCAATGTATGTTGTACGGTCTAAAAGGACAGTGGCATTGCCTTTATCTGCTTTCGTGATTATAATGTCTTGGTTATTTTTTAAGGATTGAAGGGCTAGATTTTCGGTTTTGTTTAAGGTGGCGCTTAGTTTTTTGTTTGAATTTAGTATACACGATGTTTCCGTTCGTATTTTATCAGATATGATACACAATATCAAGTTTGTTCACTGACCTCGGAGCAATGGCATAGTTCAAACCTTTCTTTAGCAGTGAGAGTTCACTTTGAGTGAGATTTTGGTTTGTTTGGTTGATAACCAAGCTGTAATCCGATGGTGGTTGGGTGCTCCTAACTTCGTTTGTGGGCGATTGGCTGCTCCTTATGATGTCGGTTTGTGATTGGCTGTTCCTTTCATTATGGCATCCTGATGGTCTTGTGCTTTTCTGTTGTTGTAGGGCTTGAAATTTCATTACTAATTTTTCTGTGTTTTTCAGTAATGAAAGGAACAGCCAATCACAAACTGACATCATAAGGAGCAGCCAACCGCCCACAAACGAAGTTAGGAGCAGCCAACCACCATCGGACCACAGCTTGGTTAACAACCAATCAAACCACAATTTCACCCAAGGTGAACTCTCACTGCTAAAGAAAGGTTTGAACTACGCCACTGCTCCGAGGTCAGTGGACAAACTTGATATCGTGTATCATATCGAGAGAGGATTAAGATCCCTCCCCACCAATTTGGCTGATAAAATATGAACGGAAACGTCGTGTATACTAAATTCAAACAAAAAACTAAGCACCAACTTAAACAAAACCGAAAATCTAGCCCTTCAATCCTTAAAATATAACCAAGACATTATAATCACGAAAGCAGATAAAGGCACTGCCACTGTCCTTTTAGACCGTACAACATATATTGAAAACATGAACCATTTGATATCGGACCACAACACCTCCCAAATGGTAAACTACAACCCCACAAAATGTAACAAAAAGAAAACAACTGAATTAATCAAATCCGTCCACACATGACCCAAAGAAACAACAAAAAAATTAATACCTCATTATGCCAATGCGCCAAGAATTTATGGCCTGCCAAAAATACACAAACCAGGCATGCCACTACGTCCGATTGTTGAAGGAATTGACAGGCCAAATTATCACTTAGCCAAAAAATTAGCGGTCACACTCAAGGAATTGATAGGTCAGTCCCCCTTCCTACATAAAAAATACACAACATTTCATTAATAAAATTAAAAACATTACACTCAACGACCAAGACTTATTTATTAGTCAGCTTTGACATAACTTCCCAATGTCCCAATCAATGACACTATCTTGCTCCTACAGAACATCCACACGACATCACGGCCCTCTTTGCCCACGTACTCTGCTCTGGATATTTTGTGTGGCAAAAAATTTTTACCTTCAAAAAGAAGGTACAGCCATGGGCTCACCACTTTCCCCCCAATAGCTAACTTTTATATGGAAGACTTTGAGCAACGTGGTCTAGAGACAGCATGTCTAAAGCCCAAAATTTGGCTCGGATACGTCGACGATATTTTCGCCATTTGGCCCCATGGCCACAAAGCTCTAAATACATTCCTTAGCCACCTAAACAAACAATGCAAACATATCCAATTCACCATTGAAATGGAAAAAAACAACTCTCTTCCTTTTCTAGACACACTTGTCGCACGCGTCTTCCCTCTGGCTGTCTCTCCTTCACAGTTTACCGCAAACCTACACACACAGGCCAATACATACACAAAAGTGTTATAACACCCAGTGTTATAATACTAGGTGCTTATAACACCTAGTGTTATAACACTAGGTGTTATAAGCACTCTTAAACACAGAGCTCTAACAATTTGTTCTAATGCACAAGCTCTAAACCAGGAATATAAGATCATCAACCAAACATTTATAAAAAATGGATACAGTAAAAAAACTATTCACAAGATCCTCCATAAAGATACCAGTAAGAACAAAAAAGATTTCAGGAATGCTATTGCCATTCCTTATGTTAGAGGCATTTCTGAAAAATTAGACAGAATACTACACAAATACAACATTAAAACCACCTTTAAACCCCCAAACAAGTTAAGACATTTACTCAGTTCTTCTAAAGATCCTCTTCCACACCTAGCCCACCCAGGGTATACAAAATACAATGCACATGTACCATACCATACATAGGGGAAACAGGGCGAACTATCCCAATCAGACAAGATGAACACAAACGACACATTAAATACCTCCATTCTGGGAAAACCGGCCTTTCTGATCATGCACTCCAAACATACCACAGAAATGATTGGAAAAATACCCCAAGTTCCTACACCGTACCAAAACCTGGTTTGAGAGAAAATTTAAAGAGTTATGTGAAATGCTCAAACACAATCCAAATCTCAACCAAAATGATGGGCTAACCATTTCAAGAATGTGGAGGACCCATCTACAACCTGTATAACAACCTAAACTAGCCATAGAAAAATCCCACTACAAGAAGATAACCTGGTGAAGTGTTTGTAACATTCAACAGCAACTGAAAGAAATCATATTATAACAATCTGAAGAACTGTACAAATCCAGAAGAATACTAATACATGAGGGCTTTAGCAGTTTATTGTAGTTGTTTGTATTCATATATATATTATTATTATTATTATTATTTTATTAATTAATTTTTAATTAATTAATTAATTAAATTTTTTTTTATCACTAGAGGTCAGGCTAGGAAAAAGGATTGAAAAAGGATTAATTAACTACATAGATTTAGTTTACCGGTATACATGGCTAGAGCATGTAGCTTGGTTCCTTATACACTTGTATCCTTCTGATGATGACCTCGATACAGCGGTCGAAACGTCAAGTTTTATTGTATTAGTAATTAATAAAATAATCTATTCAACACGTGTGTTTTTGTGTCTCTATAATTTTTAAATATGAATGCTGATCACCGTGTAACCTTAAAAGAAAGCAAGGGTTGGGATCATAGTAGAAGAGCTTAGGCAAGAGTTAGTGAAAATCAAAAGCATGAAACATCTGCAAGAGGATATTATTCACCTAAAGAAAAGATTAGCTGAATGACAAGGAAGAAGTTAGTATTATAAAGAAAGAGTCAAAGAATGGTCGTATATCGTTGTATGGGGACTCAATCATCAGAGGTGTGATGACTAATAAAGTGCATAAAACATGCTTTCCTGGTGGAACAATGAAACAAATAACTGATACGTTGCAGAAAAGGAAAGATCGAATATCAAAATGGGTGGTGGTCATGGGCACAAATGACTTAGTTGGGTGGTGACGCGAATGTTAATAGAGACTTGAGGAAGTTGTTGTGGCAGGTAAAAAATAATAGTGTTGTTGGAAAAGTCATAAGCATGTTGCAAAGATATGACAATATCTTTGCAAATTTGTAATTCAATTTGTAATTTGTAAATCTATGGAGTGAATTTGAAGGAAAGTTGGAATGGTTTAAAGTTAATGGATTGCATTTGAATGGATTTGGGGTTGGTCATTTAGAAAAGTTATTGTTTTATGGGTAGGCACAGAGTCAAGAAGTAAATCTAATAAATGATCAGTCTAAATGTGAAGCAGGATAGCACAACTAATCAATTGTACGACAAGGGAGAGGATGGATATGAGGTTGAAGATGTGGTTGCAGCAGCACAAGGTGATGGAATGCATAAAGGTCAGGATAAGGCAAGTAGCAATGGAAATCAGAGTCAGGATCAGGGAAACAGGAGTGGTGTGACCAAAGAATGTATAGTGATGACATATCGCCACATATTCTTAAGGAATGTGCACAACAATTTTCAAACTGCATGGCAACTTATATCATAGATCTCACTAACTTCTCCAATACCTTAACCACAACTCCATATATACAGATTGGCCTATAATTTGTAGCCTCAACCTTATCACCACCTTTGAAGTGGAATGAATTTACCTTCCATTGCAAGGCTACCACCAACTTCTTGAAATGTTCCCTTAGGCACGTGGTGATATGTCCTTACTGACATCAAACATACTTACTTGCTCATATATCTCCTGTTCACTTAACTAGAATCTATGTTCTCTCATTTCCTTTATACTTGAGCTTTTCTTGATTTCAAATTGATAACACCCAAATGACCTTCTCATTGAATTCCTTGCCTATGTTATCTATAGAACAGTGAGGAGATCAGAGTTTAAGAACTGGTTATGGAAGATCTTGAAGATGTGATACAAAGTCTCTCAAATGAAAAAGATAATTGTAAAATACTATCATTAGCAAAATAATGGATATAATCTGTGGTTAGAGAGAGAGAGAAGCCATTGATAAATAGGGAAACCTTGGGACACTCCAACACCAATATAAAATATGTAATGAGAGGAAGGCATCCGTCATGATACAACAGGAATGACTAGAGAGGAAGCTGGCAATTCATTCCCAAACAGCAGGACTGAAATCATAAGATAGTAATAGTAGCAGCCTGATAAGAAGACCTTAAAGTTGGACAATTAAATGCCTTGGAAATATCAAGTGAAACCATATGAATAGCTCAAAATTGTTCCATGGTCTGAGTCCAAAGTTGGGCAACATTTATAAGGAAGTATGCTGTGCAGCAGTAGTGATGTAATATCTGTTGGCAATCATTAATTAACTGATGGTACTCAAAGTAATGAATATGCAATGCGATCTTGATGATCTTCTCCATCACTTTTGAGAGTAATGAGATAAGGTCAATGAGACAAAATTTGATGACTGACTTTACTTACTTATAAAGCTTTACTTACATGTTGGTTAATTAGATGCCATATGAGTATGACAGCATATAGAGAGATAGTAATTCTGTGAGTGTTAATTCTGTAGCATAACTGAAGGGACACAAGAGGCTTATTAGTGTCAAGAATAAGAAGGATTTTTTAAGATATTCTTCTGGAAAAAAAGATCAGAGGAGGCATAATGTGAGTAGTTTGTGGTATTGTGGGAAATGATTTGCATTGGTTGCCTATATGAGAATTAGAGGAAAACACTGATACCTTACATCAGAGGGCCAGATGGTTGGTCGTGTTTTCAGGGAGCTCCCGAAAGCTAAGTATAATTTTGAATGAAAATTAGAATATAGGTTAAAATCATAACGTAATATTGTCTAATTTTGGTAGCTTGTGGTGCCTGTGTGATTTTGGTGTAAATTCCGTTATTTAATTTAGTATTTAACGATACGTTTCATAGATTTGAATATGGCGCCAATGCGACGTAAGATAATGGCATCCAAAAATACGACGGCATTGTTCAAAAACTATAATGTGAGAGAATTTGTCCAATGTGATGTGTGTGGAATGTATGCATTCCCGAATGAGGCTGGAGTTTGGATTGAAAGTGATAGTGGTGGGAGAATGTGCAGAAAGTGTAAGCAAAGTGAGGAGTTGAATTATGTGTCAGGTTGTGAGACAGCTATGGTTGAAGAAAGACAGAACGTGAGTGAAAATAGTGGCTTGATAGGGAACTGCGATGTACAAGATGGCAATGAGAGCGGTGATCTAAGAAAGAGTGAGAGCAACTATACAGAGAGAGAAAGTGGTTTGAATGATAAAAAAATGAGGAATTATTTGTAGGAAGTGAGATTGCTAGATTGCGCACAGTGATACAAAATGCGCAGCGGCAATGAGAGCACCTGCAAAACTCTTTCCAGAGTGATTTGGATAACGTAAAAAAACAGTGCAAGAATGAGAGAGTTTCTGAAATGAAGGAAAGAGTGTTGTAAGGTGACTCGTTATTAAGAGTGATAGATGGGAGTGTAACTAAATCGTACTTACCGGGTGCGAAATTTAAGGATGTAAGTGAGAGTATTAGAGTGCAAAAACAGAGGGTGAAAGAATTAATAATTGTGGTGGGTACGAATGAATTGAAATGTGATAAATTTTTTATGAGAGAGGACTTGAAAGTATTGTTATAGGCAGTGAAAGAAAAGAGTGACAGAGTTAGAATGGTCAGTCTGTTGCCGCGGTATTACAGAGAGGAGTTTAGAAGGAGGGCCATAATCGCAAATGACATTATGCGCAGGTTATGAAAACGGTGTGGTGTGGAATTTGTGGACGTGTGGAATGAGTTTAATGAGCGAAAGGACTTATACAAGATGGATGGCCTGCATTTGAATGGACTTGGTGTGCAAAGACTGGAAAAAGTGTTGCTGAATGAAGTGAAAATGGATGTGCAGAACCAGGGAAACTAGAACTACCAAGGATGGGGGGAGAGGGGGGGAGTGGATATACAGACATCAGTGAGACAGTTGAGTGTAAAAATGTATATAATGTACCTGAGCCAGCACTAAGGACAAAAAATGGGAATGGGACATTTAAAATAACGCATCAAGATAGGGTGGAACAAAGGGATCACTGCATTTCATGTATACTAATGCCAGGAGTATTAGGAACAAGAAGGAAGAATTTTTGGCTTTGATTGGCTCTTCCTGGCCACAGGTTATTGGCATTAGTGAAACATGGCTGACGAAAGATGATATAGTTAGTGGGATAGAATGTATAGGTTATAGTGTGTTTAGGAAGGACAGAGAGAATAAAATGGGGGGAGGGGTGTTATTGATGATAGCTGATGAACTGCAACCAAGGAAAATTGAAGATGTATTGCAGGATAGTGAAAGGAGCTCATTTGAGGCTATTTGGTGTGAGATTGAGACTGGCAGAATAAAATATACAGTTGGGTGCTGCTATAGACCAGGTGATGGAATAGATGGTGGAGATAGTATGCATAAACAAATTGATGAAATGAGTGGAAGGAGGATAATTATTATGGGGGATTTTAATTATGGTAACATTGATTGGAAGGAGGAGAGGACACATGTGAGGAAGGAAATGGATTTTATTCAATTATTAAGGGATAACTATCTGTGACAGCATGTAATTGTAAATACTAGGGGTGTGAGAGTGCTTGACCTGGTAATACCATCTCACAATTTGAATAGTAATGAATATGACCAGGTTGCCACCTATTGGTGAGAGTGATCATAAGGTCTTGACCTGGGAGGTGGCTAAAGGTGTGGAATTTTTGATTAAGACAGGGTATATGTGGAATTACCGTGCTGGCAAGTATGACAAGCTTAGGAGATTGCTTGGATCAGTGCCATGGCATGTACAGCTGCAACGGCTGGACGTCGATAGAGCATGGGAAGTGGTCAAGGAGCATTTACAGGAGGTTATGGCTGATTGTATACCTAGGGGTACGAATAGTAAAACAAGTAGGGGTTAAATGGATGAATAACACCATTAAGCTTGGGCTGCAAAAAAAGAAACAACTGTGGAGGAAATTTAAAGAAAGGGGTGACCTGCAGGCACATGAACGGTATAAAGTGCAGGCCAGAAGGGTAACGAGTGTGGTAAAAACAGCAAAAGCCGATTATGAAAGGAAACTAGCTATGCAAGCAAAAGAGAATCCCAAACAGTTCTTTCAATATGCTGCAAGCAAGAAAAAAACTGTACATGGCAAAATGATTTTAAGGAATGACAATGGTAAGGAGGTCACTGAACCAGTCGATATAGTGGAGTTACTGAGCACGCACTTTGCAAAAGTATATCATCCAAGTGGAGACATTGAAAAAATGAAGGAGCCATTAGTTTATATGGGAATTGTGATGAATGAAGTGGAGGTGAATAGTCTATTACAGAACCTTAATGTGAATACATCTGTGGGATTGGATGGTATACCGGCATGGGTCTTGCGTGAAGCGGCTAAGGAATTATCAGTGCCCTTGACCATGTTGTTTAATCTGAGTCTCGGGTCTAGTTTAGTCCCGAAGGCGTGGAAAGAGGGGAAAATAGTTTCACTGCATAAAGGAGGATCCAAGACTATGGTTGCAAATTACCGACCGATCAGCATATCAGGAGTTGTTGTCAAGGTCTTGGAGAAAGTAGTCAAGAGAAAAATACAGGAATGGATTGATGAAAATGAGATACCGTACAGGGGACAGCATGGCTTTGTAAAGGGTAGATCATGCCTGAGTAACTTGCTCAAGTTTTATAATTAGGTGATGGCTGAACTGGATAAGGGAAATGGATTTACAGTGATACTGCTGGACATGGCAAAGGCGTTTGACAGGATACCACATGGAATTCTAATCCGTAAACTACAACATATGGGAATGGATATAGGGTTTGTGAGATGGATAGGTGGGTGGTTGATGGAGAGATATCAAAAGGTAGTTTATTCAGGAGTAGAGTCCAAAAGATGACCTGTGACTAGTGGTGTGCCGCAGGGTTCTGTTCTTGGACCACTGCTGTTTAATCTGTTCATTAACGATATAGGGAAGGATCTAAGTGGAACAATTCATTTGTTCGCTGATGATGCAAAGTTGGGGAGGGCGATAGTGAATGCAGAAGATGTCAAAGTCTTGCAGGATGACTTAGGTAGATTGGAGTTCTGGGCTAAGGAGAATGGATGCCAATTTAATGTGACAAAATGTAAGGTTATGCATTTTGGGGTGAAAAGATTAGCAGCAGTATACCACATGGGTGGAACTGTACTCCAAGAGATTGATGAGGCCAGGGACTTGGGAGTGCTGGTGGATAGGCAGATGAAGTTTAGGGGGCACATTGCAAAAGTAGCTAAATCAGCTCATCAACTCACTTGGTTGTTGAACCAGGCAAGTTATTGTACCTCTGTACCGAGCCTTAATAAGACCTCATCTTAACTACTGTGCCAGATTTGGTCACCTCGGTTCCTTCTTGATGGGGAGGAGGTGGAGAGGATCCAGAGGCGAGTGACTAAGATGATAGCAGGTCTATGGAATGAAGCATATGAGAAAAGGTTGAAGATTTGTGGGTTGCAGAAACTGGTTGATAGGCGGAAAAGGGGAGTATGATTGAGACATTCAAATTGCTAAAAGGATTCTATAAGATTAATTCAGAGGATATTTTTGAGATCAGGACTGGTGGTGGGAGAACTAGGGGCCTATGGAAGCTGGGCAAGAGCGTGGTTAGCAGTGGTGTTGGAGCTGGGTTCTTTACTTTTAGAGTGGTAAATGAGTGGAATAAGCTGCCTGATTCTGTTGTGGGTGCTATGACAGTGAGCGAGTTCAAGGCAAGGTATGATAAATACTGTGAGAATGTCGTATAGTTGTGTGGACATGATGTTTAGGGCCTCCCTCGATGAGTCTAAGGACTCCCTGGAGTAGCCCGAAAATAATAATAATAATAATAATAATAATAATATGAGTGATGAGATTTGAGAGGTGGAAATCAGACAGGCAAATATTATGCTTAATGGCCTTAAACAAGGTTCCAAAAGGTTTAACGGCCATTTGAGCAGGAGGCAAGCTCATTATATTTGGTCCTTATGAAGTCTGCTTTGGATTTGTTTAAGAAAGTGTGGTGATTATTCAGTATATGGTTAATTCCCCCCTGCATTATTGAATTAGGTCAGTCTCTGATTGTAGCTGTAGGATTGGTTTCCCTTCCAGTTTCCCCCACTGCAAACATAAAACCAACATGTTGCACATTTGGTAGTAGTTACATTTGTTTGTATTCTCGGCCTTAGATGGACATGTCTCTCATTCACATTGTTCAAAATAATAATAATAATACATACATACATACATACATCTTCAAGGCCCACTCTTCCTAATTGGGTTGTGGGGGCAAAAGCTGCAAGAGGAACTTCCAATGGTCACGATCCTCTGCCACCAAGTTCAGGTGTTCTGGTGGGATTCCCAAACGTGTCCACCCAAGGTTTTGGATATAATCTATCCAGCGAGTCCTTGGCCTTCCATGTGGCCTCCCACCCTCTGGCTTGGCAAAGAGGGCCTGCTGAGGGAGCCTCTCTTGTGGCATTCTGACCAGGTGCCTGTACCAGCGTAACTGTGATCTCTCAACATGGAGAAGCAGCGGTTGAGTATTGAGGGTTTCCCGAAATGCAGAGCTTCTGACTCTGTCGAGTTTTGTCAGCCCCGCAACCCCTCGAAGGAACCTCATTTCAGCCGCTTGGATTCGTGTCCGCATTCTTTCAGTCATTACCCAACTCTCATGACCATAGGTGAGGATGGGGACATAGACTGTATGAAGACAGTCAGCTTTGCCTTCTGGCTTAACTCCCGCTTCAATACTACTGAACGGCCAAGCTCCCGCAATATTGAGCTTGCTAAGCCAATTTGAGTATCTAGCTCTACGTCCCATTTTCCATCATTCGTGAATATGGACCCAAGGTATTTAAACTTCTCCACCTGTCTCATTGGGACTCCACTTACATTTAGAGTGCACTGGGATGGTTGTCTTGAGACCACAAATGTTTCAGTTTTGGCCACACTGATCCTCATTCCGGCGTCTGCACAAACAGCTACAAACCTATCTAGGGTCTGCTGGAGGTCATTTGTGGAAGAGCTAAGCAGAACTAGGTCATCTGCAAAAAGCAGATGTCCAATGCTACATTTTCCAATTCTGACACACTCACTGCCTTGGCTATGCCTATCAATCCAGTCCATAAATATTATGAAAAGGAGGGGTGACAGAACACACCCTTGGCAGAGGCCAACGGAGACTGTGAAAGGTTCAGACTTTGTGCTGTTTACCCTGACACAAAACTCTGGGCATTCATACATGGACTTGATGGCAGCTAATAGTTGACCATCCACTCCATACTCCTGTACTACTTGCCAAAGCTTATCCCGAGGAACCCTGTCATATGCCTTCTCCAAGTCCACAAAACCTGTGTAGACATTCTTCGCATATTCCCAAGATTTCTCAAAGACTTGCCTTAAAGTGAAGATTTGGTCAGTTGTGCTTCTACCAGGACGAAAGCCACATTGTTCTTCCTGGAACTTTGACTCAACTATGCTCCTGCACCGTCTTTCCAAGCACTTAGCATACACTTTCCCAGGCAGGCTGAGCAGAGAGATGCCACGACAGTTACTGCAATCCTTCTGGTCTCCCTTCTTAAAGACTGGTATTATTATGCCTGTCTGCCATTGCTTTGGTGCTCGCCCAGATATCCAAGCAGCCTGATACACTCGAGTCAGCCAGAGAACACCATCTCGATTTAAGGCTTTTAGCATTTCGGGCCGAATTTGATCATCGCCAGCAGCCTTGCCCGATTTTAGCGATTTTATTGCTAAATGGACCTCTTCTGCTGTGAGACTAGTCATTGCCCCGATCTGCACCTCTTGGATGTCCACAACTGCTGGGCCACCCGGGATAAGAAGGCTCTCAAAGTATTCCCTCCATCTGTGGAGGATATCCTTCTCGGTTGTTAAAAGTGCACCATCAGAGGCCTTAATTACCCTTGCTGTGCACGATTTCCTCCCTCAAAGGCAGCAGATGGTCTGCCAGAATACTTTGTTTGCATTTGCATAGGATGAATCTAATCTTTCTCCTAAGGATTCCCAAGCCTTCTGCTTTGCTGTCTTTACTGCCTTAGCAGCAGCTTTTCATGCCTCAGCATACTGCAAACGCATCTCAGGTGACCTGACTCTAAGCCATGTTAGGTAGGACTCCTTTTTGCCCGGACAGTTTTTTGGACTTCTTGGTTCCACCAAGGTGTCCTTTTCTCACTGTCCGTTGCCACGCCGAGCCGCTTTCTGCCACACCATGAGAGTGCAGAGGCAGTGACAGCTGTTCTGAACAGCTTCCATTCCTCCTTAACATCTGCAGTATGCTTGGGAATCTCTTTGAACCTGGAGGAAATGTCATCTGCAAAATTCTTCCTCACAGCCTCATTTTCCAATGTCTCCCATTTCACACGGTATAGCTGCTTAGGCATACCAGCATTGATGGTAGCATCTGGTTTCTGAAGCCGTAGAGTGCACACAACAAGGTGGTGGTCAGTTGACAATTCTGCCCCTCTTCTCACATGAACGTCCAACACTGAGGAAAATAAGTCTGCTGAGACTATAAAGAAGTCAAAGAAGTCATTTTAAATAATAATAATACTATATTCTCGTAGACAGGCTTATACGTTGGTTATGCATTTCTAAATCACTTAGGGAATTGAAACAACGTAGATCCGAATATAAATTAAATAATACTTTAATAGATATTTCCGATATTTCGGCAATGTCACATTTGCCATTTTCTAAAGGAACTTACAAAAAGGCAGGTGCACACAGGCACTAACAATACAGTAACTGTATTGTAACAATATAATACAATGGCAAATGTGACATTGCCGAAATATCGGAAATATCTATTAAAGTATTATTTAATTTATATTCGGATCTACGTTGTTTCAATTCCCTAAGTGATTTAGAAATAATACTATATATTTAAAATTATTTTGAATAATGTAAACAATCATGAACACACACAAGCAAAAATAAACTTACAAATACAAATCCAAACTATAATTTCCATGCCATTCATGTGGAAGCACTGCCCTGACAATAGAGCAAACCTTGGTTCCTGTTCCTCTACTGTCCCTTACTATGACATCGAGATATACTGAAAAAAAGAATGCAAGAATTATGGTGTAAACTAAACCAGTATTCAGTCAGGGAATTACAACAAATTTACACACAAGAATATAGCACAATAACAACAGTACATGCATAAAACATAAATGCTATATGTATGTATGGATATATCTCAAATTGCAAAATTAATCCATAATTGGCAGAAGTTGTGGCAATATGAAATATAAAAATTTTAAAGCATTACATAAGAACAAAGCATACTACACTGATGTACAGAAAAAAAAATAATAATTAAAAAAAAAATATATATATATATATATATATATATATATATATATAAAGACAACTTACTTATAACTGATAACTTTTCAAAATGTAATTATAATATTAACTGTAATTATTATATTTTGCAATTTAACTACATTATTTTCTAAACAAGATATTCTCACAGAGCACTGTTCTAAAACATTTTCATGCCTATAAAAATTCATGTATGTAATACATTCCTTAAAAAACAAAGGAAGTAGTCATCAGTATACCTGGTTTCTCCTTCATTTTTCTGCTGCTGCTAAAAAATTCTCACAAATCCTGCAGAAGTGTTGATCACTCTCCCACATTTTACTCAATCAAATGAGTGAAGTAATTGTACACCCATATCATCTCATACAACCCTCTATTATACCATCCCACTGTTGCTTTATCACCACAATATCTCCTTTAACTATTTTAACTGCGTATCTGAATATGATAAGCCCTAGTAAAGTCATCCTGAAAGCATCATACCACAGATCAGATAGTGTATCTCTTGAAAATTATATTAAGCAGATGCAGATTAGGGGGAGGGGAGGGGGCAGCATATTATTATATTATTATGCATGACCTTCATGGAGTCACAAGACTCATTTTGGGAGGCCCATCCTAGAGAACACAAAGTTTGCCATGCCACTCTTTAAACTCATTCACTGTAATTCCATGTATAAAGGAATGTATTCCATGTCCAACCATCCCTCACCCTCTTGCTCACAATCTCCTTTCACAACTTCCAAGAATGGCCCCTTTTCCTTCTCCTTGTTCAACCATCCAAAAGAACTTCCAGGTGTCAACCCTGTAACTAACTAACTCTCAACAGTTTAAATGTCTCAATCAAATCACCTCTTCCTCTTCATTAGTATATACACATACACGCATGCACACATGCAAGCACTAGTTCATATATTTTAAATAATTTGTACATAAATGATATAGGAAATAGCCAGTTGTTTGCTGATGATGCAAAATTAGGTAGTGTAATAGTTAACACGTTCACTGCCAACTACGACTATACTCGTAGTTCATATGTGAGCTTCACAAGTCAACTACGAGTATACTCGTATGTCGATTTACCAACCTCCTATGCCAAACACGAGTTAACCCTCAGTATAATTACCTTAATTTGGACCCTTGGATTCTGAATAAAGCGGAGAACACATCTGGGGGCTTGATAGAAGGGAAATAATTTCAACTAAAATATAGTATATTATGTATGTGCCTCAGAAACCAACTACGAATATACTTGTATGTTGATTACCAATCTCCTAAGCCAAGCGTGAGCTAATCCATAGTATAACACATAATTCGTACTAATTTGTAAATCAATTTAAAACTGAAAAAAATCAATAAAAATAATAAAATGAAATCAATAAAATAAAAACCAATTTATTCAAATTACGAATGATACACTTTAAAACAATTTTCCACGCACAATGGTGGTTTTTCCTGGCAAAGAGGACAATAATAATGTGTTTCGCGTCGTTGTTTGTTTCGTGTACATACTCGGCATGGCTTTGTCAGCGAATATTTTTTTCTGTAGGTGGTAAAATTTCCAAATAATGAAGATCCTGAATCCTGCTGATAATCTGTGATGCTGTAAGCTTATCCATTCCAACAAAAACTGAGATAAAGAGATCTCTAAATTTTAATGCAGTCATTGCGTTTCCAGTAATTATATTATAAAATTTATGCGCATTCTTTGGCCATCTAATTGTCTTTTGAAAGCATTTGATCAGAAAGATCGATGCCTGGCATACCCAAATTATAGTCCCTAACGATATTTGGTTTTAATTGAATTTTACCATTCCGATTTTTTGCTTCAACCATTTAAAATTTGTTCATATTTGAAATGGAAAGAACTTCCCTCTTACTGGTCCTTCCATTTGCAATGATGAATTCATTAAATTCATCATCCCTCATATTAGCGTAAACTTCTAATTCTTTATGGCGAAACTGAAGGTTTTTAGAGAC
Organism: Typopeltis vanoorti; assembly: GCF_054136105.1. Lineage (NCBI taxonomy): Eukaryota > Metazoa > Arthropoda > Arachnida > Uropygi > Thelyphonidae > Typopeltis > Typopeltis vanoorti. Next base: position 48,629,411 of record NC_143554.1, read on the forward strand.
TAGACGCAATAAACAGATTCGTCAGCGCATGTAATATATGGGTGGGGGTGATAAGAGATTACTAGTAGTTGGCGTATGAAACAAAATTCTGTCTGATAAGCTGGCTATGAGATTACTCGTAGTGACCTTGAAGACGCGAAAGCGCTTGGCGCGCGGGATCAAACTATGCCAGAGGAGCGTGGCAGCGAACGTGTTAATCAAGGAGACTATTTAAATAGGCTGTCAGGAAATAACCTGAAAGGAAATATTCAGTTGTTTGCTGATGTGCAAAATTAGGTAGTGTAATAGTAAATCAAGGATGATTTAAATAGGCTGTCAGTATGGACATAAGATAACGGGTATCAGTTTAATGTGGAGAAATGCAAAGTTATGCATTTTGGATAAAATAGATTACAAGCCATGTATCACATTGATAGCACTGTACTCCAGGAAATAGATGAAGCTAGAGATTTAGGGGTGGTGGTACACAGAGAGTTGGTGTTTAGAGGACATATATTGTTAGGGTAGCCCATAAGATTACTTGGCTACTGAAGAACATATTAACATGTAGAGATAAGGAAATCGTTATTCCTCTTTATAAGGCCTTGATACAACCAAATCTGGATTACTGTGCTCAAGTCTGGTCCCTGGGTTACTTTGGGGGGGGGGGGATGAGGAAGTGGTGGAGAGGATTCAAAGGCAAGAGACCAAGTTGGTGAGTGGCCTGTGGAATGTTCCCTATGAGGACAGATTGAAGGTGTGTAGATTGCAGAAGTTGATAGGAGAAAAAGAGGGGGATATGATAGAAACATTTAAGTTGCTTAAAGGGTTTTATAGGATAAATGCAGGAGAAATGTTTCAGCATTTGGCTAGAGGGACCAGAACAAGGGGTCATTTCTTCAAGTTGAATAAAGGTGTAATTAGCAGAGGTGTGAGGACTAAATTTTTTTGTTTGGAGAGTTGTGAATGAGAGTGCTTTGTCTGTTAATGGATTCAAGGAGAGGTATGATAGATTGTGTGAATAGATTGGGTCTCTTTCATTGAGTCTTTGGACTCCATGGGGGTGCCCATATAATAATAATAATAATGCCTCTCCTTGAGGTCTTCAGAAATAGAGGTGCACACCCTAGTTGATACCAGTGATCACCTACTGCAACACACATTACAATTATATTAATGCACATTAAATATTGTCATTTCTTATTCAGTCCTCAATATATTTGTTATGCACTCATGATTTTATTGTGCACTATACTTGTAGATATAAAGAATGAACCATTTTCCACTTTTTTGTTCTTTTTTGGCACAAGAAGGATAGCAATAAACATATTCTATGCAAATAAACCTAATATATATATATTGATATAATCAGAAAGGAAAATATTATATATGAGAAGGATGTGAAGTGGAAAATAGCAAATGGTTTCTGTACAATAGTGAATAATTGAAATTATTGCTAATAAATTACATTATGCTGAGAATTAATAGGAAAAGAGTTCTGAATAAATGGATGTTTGGTGCAGATTTAATAAAAGCTTGAGACACTTAAAGAGAGAAATCAGCAGAAGGCTTGTAGATTGAATAACAGAAGGCTATGTACTTTATTACAAGACAGTGGAGCAACAAATGGATAAATGGTTATCCATTGGAGATATGATATTGTCTCAATAAGTATGCTAGGCATGATAACCAGAAAAGTTTGTGGTCTTGACAGAATTCGTTTTCCCAAAGATTATCCTGACAAGAACGGTAACAGTATTTTTCTGGAGAAAGCAGGTGGGGGAGGGGGAGGTGACAGGATGAAAAAGTGTTATAGAAGGAAGGAAATGGCACCAATGAATGAGAGTTTATGATACTGCTTATAGGCCACGAGAATGTGAGCTGCTTTGGCAAATTAGGTTAGCTAGTGCAAAGCAGGTAATTCATTATGGAAGACTTCAAGTATTTCAACATAGACTGAGAAGAGAAATAAGCATCTCATTAGAATGAAACTAGCTTAAAGGGAAAGTTAATGAATGTGCAGAAATCCAAATGTAGCCAATCACCGGCTTACCCATATTTAAAAAAAAAATTTTGCAAATCCCACACACAAGAGTATAAGTACATTAGTATAGCAGTTGTGCTAAAGGTTAGACAGCCACACTACACAATGGGATTTGAATCCACACAGATATCTAGTTAGAGAGTTACTATCTAGCCTATATCCACTCAGCCTTTGATATTGTGCCACTTCATTAAGCTATGTTTCACAAGTTTCACCTGATTCTATCTACTTTGACCAGGACAGCGAAGTGTCACATAAATTTCAATTCCACATCTATCATCACTCTGTTGTCTCTTACACCTCTATAGATGGGGAAGAGAGACTGACTGTAAGTGAGCAAGAGATGTATGGGGAGTTCAGCAAAGTAGATGTTAATAAGGCTGTAGGACTTGATAATATATCACCATGTATTCTGAAAGAATGTGCCAGGGGGTTGACAACAGCCTTGATATATTTTTTTAACATTAGTCTCGCACTTGGTCAAGTTCCTAAGGAGTGGAAAGAAGGCAAGATTGTGCCACTTCATATCAGGTGTTGTAGTTAAGTTGTTGGAAAAGCTTGTGAGAACTAGGATCCAGAATTGGGTTGACAACAATGGTATTATCTTTGATGGACAGCATGGATTTGCGAAAGGGAGGTCATGTTTTAGTAATCTACTTACTTATTACAATAAGGTGACTGCTTCCTTGGACAGAGGAGAATGATACACAGTAATATACTTAGATTTTGCAAAGGCTTTTGATAGATTACCGCATGATAATTTGATGGTCAAACTAGAACGGATGGTTTTGGATATTAGATTGGTGCATTGGATTGGAGACTGGCTATCTGATAGGTATCAACAAGTTGTGTATGGGGGAGCAATATATCCAGGAAAAGAAAAGTCATTAGTGATGTGCCTCAGGGGGTCTTGTTTTAGGACCATTGCTGTTTAACTTGTATATTAATGACATAGGTGAAGATTTGGATGGAGATATTCAGTTGTTTGCAGATGATACAAAGATCGGACAAACCATACAGAGTAGAGAAGATGTTGTGGCCTTACAAGAAGACTTGAATAAATTGAGCGATTGGGCATGGGAATGGGGATGTGAGTTCAATGTTGCAAAATGTAAGGTTTTAAAATTTGGAAAACAAAGATGGGATGCAGAATTTATGCTTGGTGAGGATATATTGTTAGAGGTAGAGGAAATAAGAGATCTTGGGGTGATAGTGGATAAGGATCTGAAATTTAGGGGACACATAGCCAAAATTGTGAACACAACGCAAAGGCTTCTGGGAATAGTGTGGAGGACACTGACTTGCAGAAGTAGGGAGATTCTTGTTCCATTGTATAAGGCTTTGATTAGACCACACATGGGTTATTGTGCCCAGATTTGGTCACCTGGTTTTCAGAAGGTTGAAGAGATGTTGGAGAGGGTCCAGAGGTGACCGACTAAGGTAGTTTCTGATCTCTGGAATGTCGAGTATGAGGAAAGATTGAAAAGATGCAACTTGCAGCATCTGGTGAACATGAGGAGGAGGGGAGATATGATAGAGATCTACAGGTTATTAGGGGATTGTTATAGGATCAATGCTGGAGAAGTTCTACAGAAAATAGTGGGAGATCAGGGGAGAACCAGAGGTCATCCCTGGAAGCTGTATAAGGAGGGTGTGAGTAGGGGAGTGAGAAGCAGGTTTTTTTCATGCAGAGTTGTGAATGATTGAAATGCCTTGTCTGAGAGTGTGGTGTCTGCAGAGAATTTGAGTGTGTTTAAAGCACGGTATGATGAGTTGTGCATTTGATAAAAGGACCTTCTAGATGAGTCTTCAACTCCATGGGGTATTGGGTAGTAATAATAATAATATAATATGCAAAAGTTACATGCTGAAATTCCAAGAGGGGAAATTATGACTAACTAAGCAGTACGCTAGGCTCTGTTACACGATATCGGTTGCTAGTGAAAATGATATCAGCAGGGCATGGAAAGTGTTTAAAAATACTTAAATGATACACAATTTGTCTCTAGAATGAAAATAATAAATATGGCAGAAGAGAAATGGATATGTTTTTGTATTAAGTCTTAAGAAAAAGATGATGGAAGAAATACCAGTCACATAAGGATGATGTCAGTTATGGAAATTGTAAGGAGTAAGATAGAAGAGTTGTTGTTACAGAATTCTATTCTACTACTAATAATAATAATTGTATGATGATACACAGCCATGGGTCCCCTTTACGGAGAGGTACGGCACCATCTCAGTTCCCCCAAATTTTATCCGGGCTCTGGAACCAGCATAGCTGACGAATCAGACCCATGGCTAGGTCAGTATTCCTGACTGTAATCCGTGTGTGTTCACTGGACCGGTTTGCCTGCTTGCAGGATGAAAACCCCCAAATAAACTGGTGAGAAAAACCCTGCTGTCCATGCCCAAGACCAGCTAACTTGGCTATGGCTGAGGAAGATCCTTAAGCTCCTCACGTCATCGATTACGGAGTCCCCTTTACGGAGAGGTACGGCACCATCTCAGTTCCCCCAAATTTTATCCGGGCTCTGGAACCAGCATAGCTGATGAATCAGACCCATGGCCGGGTCAGTATTCCTCACTGTAATCCGTGTGTGTTCACTGGACCGGTTTGCCTGCTTGCAGGATGAAAACCCCCAAATAAACTGGTGAGAAAAACCCTGCTGTCCATGCCCAAGACCAGCTAACTTGGCTATGGCTGAGGAAGATCCTTAAGCTCCTCACGTCATCGATGAGAATCGAACCTAGGACATTCCTTCACCAGGCATATGGCCGTGAAGCGCATAGCTACTTGGCTAACTGCGCGGACCTATTCTACTGTTATGGTGTAAGTAAAAGAAATAATTAATTTAAAAGAATAACTCTGTTGAATGCTGAGGGAATGCAAGAGACATATGCAGAAGAAATTATTCAACTAATGAATGCCCAATTTGATAAATGCTATCAACCTTGTGTATGCAACATTGAACTCAATGCTACCTCTTCACTGGATAAAGAAACTCAGGTGTATAAGGAGCAGATATCAGAGCTGTTGCACAAACATAACATTTCACTTCAGCAATAGGGGCTGATAGGATATCCACACATGATAAAAGAGTGTTCAGCTGAACTGTCTGTTCATTTGACTAGGCTACATAATTTGAGTGTCAGAACAGCAAAGATTTCACAGCAGTGGAAAGAATATATTGAAATCAGTGTTTGCACCACAAAGGTGGGTGCAAAGACTGATTTGTCTAATTATCGACCTATCAGTATCTTTAGAGTGGTGAAGATTTTGGAAAAGTTAAGAGATTGCGTATATAAATGGGTTGACAAAGATATACTTTACAATGAACAGGTTTAGGTTTAGTAATGGAAGGTCACGTTTGAGCAACTTGCTCACATATTATAATAATGTTATTGTTAAATTGGACAAGGGGACAGATACACCTGATACTTGCGGATCTTGCTAAGGCTTTTGACAGGATACAGCATTGAAGGCTGATGCATAAAGTGAAGAATACGGAATTGGATTATAAAATAATAGTATAGATGCAAGGATGAATAACTGATAGGTATCAAAAAGTGATACATGTGGAATGTAAGTCTGCAAGATTTAAGGTGACCAGTGGTGTACCACAGGTATCGGTCCTTGGTTATTCAGATCGTTACATTATTGACCTTAGAAAGGATTTGAAAGTTAATATACAGCTGTTCGCTGATGATGCAAAGATAAGTGGGGGTAATCAGGAACAACTGACAGTAGTTGCAGAATGATTTCAATATGTTAGAATTGTGGGCATGTGAAAATGCCTATCAGTTCAACGTTAGTAAAGATAAAGTTACACATTTTGGTGTAATGAGATATTCAATGTCATTAGCAGGATTATTCTAGGAAAAAAAACTAATCGGTCTAGGAATCTAACAGTTTTAGAGGACAGGAATTTTAAATCTTGGAACTATAGCAAAGATTGCAAATACAACTCACAGGATAACTGCAATGTTGAAATGACTGCTTTACCAGGTAATGATACAGGTAAACGTGGACAACTGTGCACAAGTCTAGTGCCCTAGTTTTTTCTGTGGTGATGGTGATAGAGTGGAGAGATCGCAAAGGAGAGTGTTAAAGATGATATCTATATTGAGGAATACAGATGATGAAGATAGATTGAGACACTAGCAAACAGGAGAAAGAGGGGTGATATGAGATTTACAAACTTCTGAAAGGGTCATATAAAATACCAGTAGATCGAATTTTTCATTTCAGGCAGGAAATGAAATGGAAAGAGGAGATCAATGGAAGTTGTGAATAAATGTGATCATTGAGGAGGGGGAAGGAGGGGGGGGGATTGAGAGCTAGTTTTCCAGAGTGGCACATAATTGGAATGAAATCCTTTTGAGGTCATGGGGGGTATAGGTGGCTGGATGAATTCAAGAAAAGTTATGACAGCTGGTGTAGGTGATATGTTGCTTCCATTGATGAGTCCCTGACTCTCTGGAGGAGTCTTTTAATAATAATAATAATGAACAAAAGCCTCAGCACCCTGTAGTATACTGTTTCTTACCCTACTCTTGAGAAATCCATGATTTGCCAACTTCTACCAGACAATCATCCCATGTCACATGAATTTCAATTACACATCTGCCATAATAGTTTTACAGATACGTATATCTCCTTCACTCATAACTAAACTTTAAAGCAAATCAATATCTGGTTAATGGATAGCCACTGGCCTTCAGAGTGGTTGAGTAAAGACACTGGTATTATTATATGGAATTATAAATAAAAAAAAATAATAATAATAATTTAAATAAAAAATTTCACTCAGAAATATTAAAATGTCCCCTCAAAAGAATATCAGCACTCAAATAATTCTTTAGATTTCTTTATATACTAAAAGATTCATATATACATACTACACTATCTATATCTTTATATACTTCTTGATACGGTAAATAGGCTCAGACTTCAAAAGACAACAGTCTCTCATTTGAGGTTCTGCTTTGAAATGCCTTTAACTATATTTAAAGGCATTTCAGAAGTTAGTAATTTGCTTATAAAATACTTCCAAGCAAATTCAAGCCCCCACCCTCAAAAAAAAATTCTCCTATTTGTATACTTCTAAAGGTATGATGAAAGGGAGTAGGATCATTAACTGTATTAAATGTACAATATCTACTGCACATAAAAAGTCCCATATTTTCAGGCAAAAGGAGGATCTGCTTCATTTTGAATAAAAGAGCAAAAAAGATACATCAGGACTCTGTGATTGGTGTGTGTGTGTGTGTGTTGGGGGGTTGTTAATGATAGCAAAGGAATTGAAACGAAAACGAACAGAAGCACACCAAGAGGACAAGGATGTAAAAGACGGTTAATTTCAGGCTGCAACATAGAGGCGAACAATATAACATATATAATTGATTACTGCTATAATCCAGGGAGTATAAGGAAGAATGTCGATGAGATGCATTGGAAATTGGCATAATGAATGCAGTTTGAGTAATTTTTTTACACTGATTTTTAAATGGGGATATAGACTGGGAAGAGGAATGGTCACAGGGAAGGAAGGAAATGGAATTTCTACCTAATTTATACACCTAATGAGAGATAATGAAGTGCCACAGCATGTAATAGAAGGGACATGAGGTTTGAGGTTGCTGGATCTGATCATAGCATTAAAAAACTTAACAATAATCAATTTAGCTATGCTGCCTTTGTTTGAGGAAAGTGATTAGTCTTGACCTGGGAGAATGCTAGGCATGCAGAATTTTCAGTTAAGAAAGGATATAAGTGGAATTACAAAGCAAGTGATTATGACAAGCTTTCAGCAGTGTTATGGCATGAAAATGAGGAGGTGGGGTGGAGGATGTTGGTGCATGATAGGTGGTCAAGAGGTGTCTTGCCTTAGTAATTTGCATACTTTTTATAAGAAAGTGACAACAGAGTTGGATAAGGGAAATATCTATTCAGTGATATTGGTGGCTTTTACAAAGGTATTTGACAGGATTCCACATAGAACTCTGTTGCATAAAGCAACAGAGTTGGAGCAAATGGGTATATATTAATATGGTGATCTGGATTACAGAGTAGTTGATGGACAGATGTGAAAGTGGTTTATGTAGTAGTTGAGTCCAAGAGAAGCCAGGTGAGCAGTGGTATACCACAGGGCTTAGTACTTGGTCCTCTGTTTATATATCAAAGGTTTAGGCATTGTTGATTATTTATAATAGTGCAGTAGATAAGGAAAAAATAAATCAATTTATCGAACTTACTAATATTTCACTGGTTTTCTACACAGCATTTTCAGAGCACAAATTTAAATTGTGACAAGCACACAGGCACTACAGTAAAACACTAGAAATAATTTATTTATAACTAAGAATGCCCTAAGCACCCTCTATGGACTGATAAACTGTAAAGTTAATTTTGAGAAGTCAGACTATCTGGTCTCAAAATAAATACCTGTCACCCAGATCTTAATATGAGCCCTTAATAATTAGCCAATGACCACAGCACATGTAAAATAGCCAAAATACTACATGAACCCTCTTACAACCATTACATAGGATCAAAGCAAAAGGCACATCGAAAAGACTTGTTATTATTTTCCTCACCCCCATAGAGTCACAAGACTCATCACAGAAGATTACAAATGAACACAAAGGTCTATCAGACTACTCCTTAAAATTATCCACAGTCTGCACATTCACCACCCTCCCAGGCAATGCATTCCATGCTTCTACCACTCTATGCAAAAAAGCTTACTTCTTACCCTTTAACTCACCACCTCCTTTCAAAATTTCAAGGGATGGCCTCTTGTCTTAGTTCCTTTCCCTCATTCTACCATATGAAAAATCTCCTCAGCGTTAATACAATAATAACCTTTCAACAGGTTAAATATCTCAATCATATCCCATTTGCCTTTTATCCACCAAACTCTGCAGTCTGCATGCCTTCAGTCTATCTTCGTAATCAATGTTGTACAGTCCTCATATCATTTATCATTTTGGTTATCCATCTCTGCATCCTCTCCAAAGTTACTTCATCCCTTTCAAATCCTGATGACTTTATCTGAGCAGAGATCCAGATGTGGTGTGATCAAAGCTTTATCCAATGGGATCAGTACACTTTAATCTCATGTAGTCAATGTCTCAACATTACCGCAGTTCTTTGAGATGTCTTCTCAACCTTTGCAATATCACCTTGGAACTTTAAATCTCTATCCACGATCCCCTGCTTACTCCACCTCTTCCAGCATAACTCCACCAAGTAAGAAGCATCCCACCTGTTGATCCTAAATCTCTACACGTGATCCCCAGGCCACATTTAAACTGCTCATGTAGCAAGCTACCTTCATCTACTATTCTAAAGATCAACTTCATCTTTCTGCACATCCTGGAGAGTATAAAGTCCCTTGTGCCTACAGTTTAGCCTGCTTTAGACAGAATGGTAGATCAGTTAATATCTGCCTTGAAGAACACAAAAATTACATCCGCGATCATTTTTATGGCAGGTCGTGATAGCAGACCATGCTCTGGATACTCCATATAAAATTAAATGGAGGAAGACATCAATTTTACATAGAAGTTGCTAGGTTTGAAAGACTAATTTTAGAATAAGCATCTGCTATGAAACGCTTCACCAACCTTAAAAGTATGGTAGTGTTAATGTTAAAAAACGTTTAATTTTCTTGACCAAAAAGCTCTGGAAAAACTTTTATTGGGATTATATTGATCAAGTGTATATAATAAACAACTAAGTTATACCAACTAGTTTCACCAACTAAGTCTGTTGGCATCTTCAGGGTACATAACTATTTACTAACATCCCTGTGGAGGAAGTGATCAACATTTTAGGAAGTTTGCTCCCACAAGACATTACTTCTCTGTTCTGTCATTGTTTAACATCAAACTTTTTCTTATGGAATAAAACCATATACTTCTCTGTTCTGTCATTGTTTAACATCAAACTTTTTCTTATGGAATAAAACCATATATCCACAATTGACTGGCCTTGCAATGGGTAGTCCCCTCTCACCATCTTGTGCTGATCTCTTTATGGAGGATTTTGAAAGTAAAATCTTAACTCAAACAGACCCTAAACCCACAGTATGGCGGAGATACGTGGATGATATCTTTATCGTTTGGAACCACACAAAAAAGGACCTGTTCGACTTTCTTAAGAAAATCAACTCTCTACACCACACAATCAAATTCACTCTAGAACTTGAAGAAGATAACCAATTATCATTTCTGGACACTTTAATTAAGAAGCTTCCGAACGGTGGTATCAACCTCTCAGTTTACCACAAACCTACCAATACAGGACATTATTTACATTTCACTTCCTCACACCACATTTCTCACAAACTTAGTATTGTACACATGTTGAAGAACCATGCCTCTCTCCTTACAACAGATCAACAAGACCTCTAGGAAGAACTATCCCTGATATCCACCAACCTTATCATGAATGGATTTCCTCGAAGACTCGTCCACAAGATACTTTTCTCTGAACCCCAACAAAGACAACAAGATGATGTACGTTATATTTCTACCATCGTCATTCCATACTTAGGGACAGTTTCAAATAAGATTGCTAGACTCCTTAGACCACATAAAATAAGAGTAGCCTTTAAATCCACAGAAATGATTAGACAATTCTTAAGATCTCCAAAAGATAGCCATCCTTTCTCCAAATATGCTGGAGTTTATAACATACCATGCTCGTGCGGGTTGAATTACATCGGCCAAACTTCAAGGAGCCTTGAAATTAGGCAAAAAGAACACATAGGTGACGTCAATAATAACAGAGAAGAAAAATCAGGTTTAGCTTTTCATTTCTCAAGAACGAACCATACCATAGAGTGGGATAGAAGCACAATTCCTTACATGGAGGAGGACTTCCACTCCTGAATTTTTAAGGAGGCCACAACAGTTGCCCACTGTACACAAGATTAGTCCTTGGTTCCTTAACAGGAACCAAGGACTAATCTTGCCCGTGATCTGAAAGACCCTTATCAGATCCTTCAACTCACCAGAACTGAATTATAGTGCCAACTATAGAATGTTCCTAAATAACAACAAGTGAGATCATCCACGCTCTATGAATGTATTGTACGCGCTTTGTTCTTTGTTTAATATAATTGGAATCGGTTGATTTTAGTTTGTAACAGTTTTTTACTTTTTAGTGCCTTCCTTACATCAGTTATGTACCCTGAAGATGTCAACAGACTTAGTTGGGGAAACTAGTTGGTATAACTTAGTTGTTTATTATATACACTTGATCAATATAATCCCAATAAAAGTTTTTCCATGGTAGTGTTAATTTATCAAAGATCTGGAAGACATTCATTTTGATATCAAACAGCTGGATTTCTCCAAATTAACTTTGCAGTTTATCAGTCTGCCGAGGGGGCCTTGTTGGCAAATTAGTTTTATGTCAGTTACAAATTTAATCATTTCTAATGTTTTAGTTTAGTTTGGCACCTGTGATGTCTGTGTGCCTGTTACAGTTATCGTCATGCTCTGACAATGATGGATAAAAAACCAGAGAAATACTAGTAGGTTCAATAAAATGATTTATTTTTTCTTCTTGGTGTTGTTTATACTGTGAAGCACTATTATAAATGGTCCTCTGTTGGTTAATTCGTATATCAATGATAAAGGAAATGATATGATTAAAGTTTTTTTTCACTTAGCTATGCTACCAATTATATATTTGGTTTAATCCTTTATCCAAGTGTAAGCAAACAAAGTTTGTGCCTGAAGTAATTTCAGGACTGGGACAACTCGTGGCAAAGGTGGAATAAGTTCTGATCATGTATATGGTGATATGACTTCTGCATTACTTCCACCTTAGTATCACCACCAGCGGGTCTGGCTCCCACTGATGAGACCTAAATAAAGGTTGAAACCAGTCTGGGTATTGGCCCTTCCCTTAATGCATAACATTATACATGTCCACAAGGAGATGCACTTTGCATTATGGAAGATACTAAGGCAAGTGATCAGAACTTATTCCACCTTTACCATGAGTTGCCCCAGTCCTGAAAATACTTCGGCTGCAAACTTTGTTTGCTTACACTTGGATAAAGGATTAAACCAAATATATAATTGAAATGATTTGATGGAAAATATTTAGTTGTTTGTTAATGATGTAAAACTTGGAAGAGCAATAGTAAATCAAACTGATGTAGAGATCCTGAGCGATGAAGCAAAGGTAAAATGGCTGCCAGTTTAATGTGGTCAAGTGTAAGGTGATGTACTTTCAGAAGAAGAGATCACAAGCTGTGCACTATATTGATGGAAATGAACAGCAAAAAACTAATTATGCCAGGAACTTAGAGATAACTATGGACAGGGAGTTCAAGTTTAGAGGGTATATTAAGAAGGTAACCAAAATAGCACATAATCAGGGATAGAGAAGTCATTGCTCCCCTTTACAAGATGGACAACTGCATGCAGATCTGTCACTCAACTTAAACCAGCTACAAAACTTAAAAACATATTCAACTCCTCTAAGGATCCTCTCCTCCCATTGGCACATCCTGGAGCTTACTGCATCCGCTGCACCTGTAACTTACCAAATATTGGTGAAACTGGGCATACAATCCCTACTGTATGCTCAGTTTGAAAAACCTGGTATGAAAGAAAATTTAAAGAAGCCTGTGAAATTCTGATAAATCACCCAAATACCAACAATAATGGTGGCAAGAAAATTCCAAGAATCTGGATGGCACATATTCAGCCTACTTAATAGTTAGTATCTATCATACTTCAGGACTCTAGGCAACCTTCAGCTAATATTGGAAACCACTCCAAACAAACTGGTATATATATATATATATATATATATATATAGACTTGTTGCTCCTCAACCCAATATAAAATATTAATAATAGGACTCTAGCGTTGATATTGTAAGGTTTTTTTTTTTTTTTCAACAGAGGTCAGGCCAATAATTGTTGTAACGGTTGGTCAGTAACTTTAACAAACCATGTAGATTGTAGTGCAACTTGTATATATTGTATATGCTCCAGAAGATAACATTGATATAAAGGTCAAAACGTCTAGTGTTGATTTTGGTTTATATTAAACTAAAGTTTTACTCAACATGGTAGTTGTCTCCATAATTTTCCAAAATGTATTTTGGGGAGAAAGAAATTGTGAAGAGTATCCAGAGGTGAGTGGCAAAATTGTGGCAGGTCTATGGAATGCTCTCTATTAGAACACATTGCAGATTTGTGGACCTCAAAAACTAGCTGATAGGCAAAAAAGAGGAGTCGTGATAGAAGCATTTAAGTTATTAAAGGGGTTAGACAGGATTGAGACTGAGGACATTTTTCAGTACATGGCAAGAAGGAAGAGAACACGGGGTCACCAGTTTAGTTGTGTATGAGTATATAGATAGCAAGTGTGTTAGGATTAGATTTTTTGCTTGGAGGGTGGTGAATGGGTACAATTGGCTGCCATACATGGTTATAATTGTTTCATCAGTGAAGAAGTTTAAGGAGAGGTATGATAGGTACTATGTGAATAAGGAATCTCCTGTGATGAGTCTTCTGGCTCCACAGAGATACCTGTATTATAATAGTAATAACATTTTGCTCACTTTACAATATATCTTAGCAAGTTTGTCTCTTTTGCAGGAGAAAAATCAAGTGTCAGCTCTCAATAATGACCAACTTACCTTATGCTGTAAACTTCATCATGTTGGAGGCTATGAACTTAAAGTTTCTAATATAACCTGATGGAAAGGAACCTAGATATTTCAGATGAGAAAAGGAATGTCTTCAAATGAGTGCTTTTCAGATTACACTTTGAAAGCATTTGGCAAAAAATAGAGTTGAAGTACTACTCCTTTATTATGAAAAATAAGGATAATCCTAGTGTGAAAACTGAAAAAAAAAAAAGAAATTAATTAAAAAAAAAACTAGCAATATTTCTGCACTTACCACTATAGTTATATGCAGAATACCCAGCAGGAAGAATAAATTTTGCATTTCTATTTATGCCATAATACACTAAATGACTTGGACCTTGAGGAATAAGAGAATATCTTAATTCATAAAATAGGGGTGCATGATTACTTTGCCACTCAAGGCAATGTAGACGAAACAATGTGTTCAGGCTGTATCCACTTAATGGCATCAGTGTGCATCTACCATTCAATGGTCCCAAATTGATGGTAAAGTAGTCCATGGCTGAACTTTCTGCAGAATAATTTCCTTTCAAATAGAGAATAATAATCATTAATAATATGTCATAAATAGCAATTTATTTTTCATTAAAAAAACTACGAAAAGTTGTTAGATTTACTATTTCAAATATTCTTTATCCCCCCCCACCAAAAAAAAAAAGCTAGCGTGATTGTGTGAAGCTGCCATAGTTCAATTAGTAACGGTTATCTTTGAACCCCCCGCCGCCAAGGCTTGCTATGCTGCCTCACCGTGGTGGTGGTGGTGGTGGGGGGTGAAGCACATCAAAGTATCATTACGATGGTGGGGCCTCCCAAGGAATGAAGGCCATCGCACTATGCTCAGCTAAATGCTAGCAGGTGAAGACAGAAGAGGAGATGGGTGCCATCTGTCTTAATTTACTGCCTATTAGACATTCATGGCGAAGGATTTAACACAACATACCATGCCAGCTTGGATGTTGTCTGATTTAACAAGGTCCATGTTGCCATTTGGTAGCAGCTCCAGGGGTGGCAATGAGAAGTTAGTGACTGGCACCACTACCACTGACAAAAATAATGAAAAAACTGGATGCAGATTCAGACTTTGCAACCATTTAATGACCGGAACCTGGAATATTATGATTACTACAGTCAGGTCAACTCAAACTACTACAGCAAGAACTAAAAAGATATTAATGGGCTGTTATGGGACTTGGTGAAATTCAATGGTCCAAAACAGGAGAGCTAACAACAGATGAAGGACATTTGCTTCTTTACTCTGGATGATTGCAGCAGAAAAGAAGGTGTTGGTTTTTGATACACAAATGATGACAAAATTCTGTCATGGAATTCAATCCTATCAATAGCAGAATTGCTTTAGTCTGTCTAAGAGGGAAACCACTCAATATCATCATCATACAGGTCTATGCCCCAAACACAGGCCACGAGTACTCCGACATAGAGGAATTTTATGGTCAACTTAATGCAACAATCACTGGAGCAAATAGAAAAGACCTTTTGATCGTACAGGGCGATTGGAATGCCAAAATTAGAACAGACATCGGTAAGGATTTTCTCCCATTTGTTGGACCATATGGCTATGGGGAAATAAACGAAAGAGGTTTTGAATTGATCAATTTTGCCTCACAAAATGAACTCACCATTATTAACACTCTATTTCCCCACAAACCTTCCAGAAGATGAACATGGACTTCCCCTAATGGTAAAACACACAAAATCAACTTTATCCTTGTAAGCACAAAATTTAAAAACTCCATCAACCTCACAAGAACCAGATCATTTTCTGGAGCCAACATTGGCAGTGACCACAATATGGTCATCACATCTGTGAATATGAAAATGAGGGAAATATTACCTACAAAATCAACTCGTAAAAGATATAATACAGAAAAATTAAAACACCCCAAATAAATAGATTATATACATATGAATTAAAACAAATTTTTGACACAAGCTTCAAAAAATATAATAATATCGAATCTAAAACCAAATACTTCTCACAAAAGATAACTGAAACAGCTGAAGAAATTCTTAGATACAAAAGGAAAGTCAATAAACCATGGATAACTAAAAATATTTTGGACCTATGCAATGAAAGAAGAAATTTGAAATATCATATTAATAGCAGTGACAATAGAGAATAGTATAAAAATATTACCCAGATTATTAAAAAAAGAAATCAAACATGCTAGAAAATTATGGATACTAGATGAATGTAAAAATATAGAAGAGGACCTAAATAAAAATAATCTTAAAAGTGCTTTTCAAATTATCAGTAAGTTAACCAAACCTTTTACTGCAATTAATTGGCGTATAGAAGATGAAGATGGAACTCTTATCACTGATAACCAGAAAATAGTTGATAGATGGAAATGTTACGTAACCAAGCTTTTTCAAAAGGACTCCCAACTGACTGATGACATTTTGGATCGAATTTTGCCAGGAGGTTTGGAGGAAGGAGATTACCCGATATTAAAAGAAGAAGTCATTGCAGCAGTTAGCTCCTCAAAAACAGGAAAATCACAAGGAATTGATGGTGTTATAATGGAACTGATATGCGAAGGAGGTGACATCATCATAGGCATATTGCTAAATTTATTACAGGATGGATGGAACACAGAGACTTGGCTTTCTGATTGGTAGACTTCTATCCTTGTACCTATTCCTAAAAAGGGAAACAGCATTAAATGTAGCAACTATAGAACAATAAGCCTTATTAGCCATCCAATCAAAATCCTGTTAAAAATATTATTGTCAAGAATTGAAAAGAAAATAGAAAGCAGACTATCTGATGAACAAGCAGGTTTCCAGAAGTACAATTGACCATATTTTTACATTACATATACTAGGTGAAAAATACATAGAAAATAACAAAATAATCTGTCACAACTTTTTTAGACCTTCAAAAAGTTTTTGACTCAATATGGCACGAGGCATTATGGAAAATTTTAGAACATTATGGTACAGACCAGAGGTTATCAACCTTTTCCAGTGGCGTACCACTATATTTAATTCAAGATATTAGATGTACCAGTAAGGCAGTGGCTCAAGTACCACCAGTGGTACGCATACCATAGTTTGAGAACCCCTGGTATAGACAATAAAATCATTAGGATTATTAAATCTCTTTATTCCTCATCTGATATGAGAAGTGAACTTAAAAATCACAGCAGTGAACCATTCTGGGCAGAACGGAGGGTAAGACAGGAATGCATCTTGTTCCCTCTTCTTTTTAATTGTTTTCTGGAATATGTAATAGATGAAGCTCTCCATGAATATGACACAGGAATAGTAGTTATTAGACTAAGAATAAACAACTTATGTTTTGCAGATGATATTGATCTTCTGGCAGAAAGTGAAGAATTACAAGAGATAACCAGCCGTGCTTTCGGAACATTAAAAAAATATGGATTATACATAAACCGGCAAAAAACAAAAACAATGATAACCTCAAAATCAGACACTGAATTCTTAAAGATACAAATTGACAATAAACAAATTGAGAATGTAAACAAGTTCACTTATCTAGGAAGCACGTCGAGTCAAGATGGTCGATCAAAAACTGACATTAAATACCGAATTGCAAAGGGCAACAGTGGCCCTACAGAAGTTAAAACCATTGTGGAGAGAGAACAGAACAGCAATCACAACTAGACTAAGACTAATTGACACCTTGGTGAACTCTATCTGCCTGTGTGGTTGTGAGGCTTGGACTTTATTGAGGGAAGATGAGAGGAGACTCCTGTCTTTTGAAATGAAAACTACAGACGACTTTTGAGAATTCTCTATTCCACTCACAAAACCAATGACAATGTCCGAAAACTGATTGATTCAATAGACGGGGAAAAAAAGGGAAAATATTCTGATAGTCATCAGAAGAAGAAGACAGATGAAATGGTTCGGACATGTGGAGAGGGCTAATGGCATTCAAAAGCAAGCACTAGAAGGAATAGTTCCGGGATCAAGGATTAGGAGCCGACCTCAATTAAAATGGACTGATAACATCAAAAAATGGACAAATTCCTTCCTTTCTCAAGTGACATCAACAACAAGAGAGACCGAGATGATTGAAGGAAGCTAACAAAGAATATCACCTACCAGCCATGAGTGACCCAACAGTCCATTTAGGACTACGGGAGAGAAGAAGAAGAATCCTTTGACTGGAAAGAAAAGACCTGGATTTGATTTCCATTTAAGATGGAAAGCACCTTTATAAGGAATTTCAAATGAGGATGAGTTAATCAGTCTCATCTTTATGAGACTATTAAAATCTTTAGGTGCAGGATTTTTCATCCTACAAAGCAAGCTACAAAGACTGGAAGAACAAAAGCAAATAACCATACAAGTAACGTGATGGTGGAGTATTTTATTCATAATAAGCAATGAATCGTGTCTACTCAGAGTGGAGATAACACTAACAGCTTCGAGAGTATGGTGTAAGACAGATATTTATGGGACAAGATATTTAGTGGGGTGCTGCTACACACAAGGGAATATAACGTGATGAGTGGGAAATGTTTAGATAAATTAGTTTGGCAAATGCAAAGTGAGTGATCATTATAGGAAACTTCAACTATAGTGATATAAACTGAGTAAAGGAGATAGTATGCAGCAATAAGGAACTGAATTTTTGGATTTCATGAGGGACAACTGTCTTAGGCACCATTTGGTGCCTAAGACAGTCAAGATCAAGAGTTTTGGATTTGGTCATAGCATAATAGGGTGTGATTATGACTAGAATGTCATATTTGCTCCTCAGTGGTGAGAATGACCATGTAGTCCTGACTTGGAGGATGAATAGGCATGTGGAGATATCAGAACAGAAAGAATACATGTGGAATTATTGACATCTGACCTCCATGGAGTCAGAGACTCGTTGTGGGATGGGCTACTATCAGCAACCAGCTTGTAGCATACAATGGATGAAAGATTTTGAAGGAATGGGACCATTAGTGTATGGAAGAAGTTGTTGGCAGCAAGGGCAGATTGCATACTTTGAATGAAGAAGATAAAGTAATCTGGAGTCAAATGGATAACAAGAGAAATAAAAGGAGAATTGCAGAATGATTATGGAAGGCTTATAAAGAGAGAAGCAGGGAACATCTAGATGAGGAATATAAGGCTCAGGCTAGGAAAGTGACTAGTATTGGATGGAGAAAAAAATTAGAATATGAGAGAAGATGGGCATGGCAATCCAAGGAGTTTTTTTTGCTATGTGGCAAGAAGGAGGGAAAATGATAGTGGACAGATTACCTTGCTGGACGGAGATGGGAATAGGATGACCAAAGCACATGACATAGTTGAACTATTTAATGATCATTTTATTAGTGTTTCATCTATATACTAGGCTATATTCCTAGAAGGATAATTGTGATGAAGTGTTAGAAATAACAGAAGAGAATGTATTATGAATACTGAGTATGCTAAACACTAATAAGGCAAGGGGCTGGTATGAGGGTTGAGAGGGAATTTTGCATGTTTTACAAGAATGTACCATGGAACTGACTGTGCCATTAGCTTGGATGTTTAATAAAAGTCTTGCAATGGTGCAGGTTCTTGGAGAGTAGAATGTAAAAACTCAATGTTACAAGAAATAATAATACCTCTAATACATCGATTTTTACAGTAGGAACACACTTTAAATACCTTGTATAAAATATATCTATGCTTCCTATGTTTAAATTTTGTATAAACACCAAAATAAGTCCAAAGGGAATTGACTCACTCATTGTTTTAAAAACAGAAGTAGGATGTTTGAAACCAAGGGTAATGTCTATAAGTCGGCAGCTTCCTTTGAAAAGTGTTTACCAGTCCTATAGCAGGTGACCTTCAAGGTCGGTATTGAAAAGGTGCAACTGGCATCAAACTGAAAGTCCTGTAGGCCACAGCCAGACTAAGGACACAAAAGGGGAAGAATAAGATTTGTTGGCGAAAGTTCGAGAACTGCCAAACTCGTGCTGTCGTCCAGGGTTCTCGTAACTAAGCGCAAGACATGCACGGGGACATTTGGGGTCCCATGACCTTGAAGAAAAGTGCAGGAGTAATGAGATATATAAGGTTTGGAATTTTGTTGAGAAGGGCTTCCTGGTTTCATCTTGCGTGATCTGTCCACAAGGGGTGCCGATTAGTTCCGGAGGGGGAGAGATGGGAGTCTGTCCACAAAGGGAGTTTCCAGTCCAAAGCCAAAAATAAACAGGAGGTCACAGTCTAAGGAGAAATCTTGCCATGTTGGTCCAAGCCTTGCCACTCTGTTTGAGTACATGCATGCCCACCGACTATGCAGTTCCTCGCCGGCAGTTCCAGATGCCGGAAGAAACCTATCCAGTATCCCGTTGGCCGACGAGATCCCTCGACAGTGCCCTGAGACTCCTATGAAGGAAAGGAAGAAAACACAGAACAGAGAAGAGACCCCTGAAGTACCGGTAGAAAGTAAACAGAATAAGGAGGGAAGACGTGTGCAAGACAGTCAAAGACCCACGTGAGTCATTATGTTCATTTCTTTTATGTGTGCGAATTAAGACAATTCTCCTAAAGAACTGTTGAACTGTTTGGTATAGAAAAAATAGAGTTTTATCGTGCATGAATTACTCGTAGATGTGTATAAATGATTGATAAACTAAACATGAGTATAGTTAAATTCCCTAGGAAGTAATTGGGCTAATTGAATTCTCTTTTAATAATTGTATGTGCTAATTTAAATGCTTGTTTTAAATAATAGGAATGTTTAATCTAGAAAGGATGAAATTATGCTAATGTAATCACCAGTCTTATAACTAAGTTTTTAAGTTAGAGAGAGAGAATCTAAGAGATATATAATATATGCATGGTGCATGTGAAAAGGCTAATTATGATTATTATTTGCACCTAAAATATTTGCTTGCTATATGTGAAAAGTCTTTGAAAAATTTGTAATATGAAATGTACCAATTGAGATTTAATTGAGAGGGCTTGAGAGAAGGATCATACCTGAGAATATACTCAAGATTAAGAATTTCTAATGTGAATGAAGTATTAATTTCATTCACATTAGAAATGTGAATTTATATAATGAAGAAATGTACAGATATATAACTATCTGACCAGTAATTAAATTTTGATTGTTTATTAGTACATAATGAATATGTCTCAGTTTAATCTTTTTTGCAATGCACTGATAAAACAATCCCAAATAAAACTAATTCGGACCTGTAAGGTGGGAAACTCAGAAGTTATTGGTTATTTGAGTTCAATATAGAAATTTAGGCCATGACTGCAAACCATGCCTAAGTTAAGATATGAATAAGTTCTTTGTTCAACTAGGGTATTAATGCTTTCTTGAGTCTTAAGGGGAACTTCTGAGGCGCAGTCTTGAAATTCAAATAAATATCAAGAGATCCTAGGCACAAGGGGGGGGGGGAGTACTTTAGAATAGAACAAAAAGAGAGTAAACCGGAAGTAAGATTAAGTCTATAGAGAAACCCCTAAGAGGAATTAGAAGTCATTATAGGGTAAAGAGATAAAGTGATATATTACGAACAACAACAATACAGCATTTGAGTTATATATAAATAAGTAAACATATAACAATATAACTATAAATAAATAAATTAAAGAAAGATAAAGATGTTACAATGTCGCAGCATCGACATTAACAATAAGAAACAATAATGTCTATGAAATAACAACGAGATAACATATACCACAAAAGACATATTATTACAAGAAGAGGGTGAGATTGGCAGTAGAATGGAGGTATCAAACTATAGGAATGTTTGTATTTCTTCTATAGTTGTTAAGATTTTGGAGAAATTCATAAGATCTTGTATACAAAATTGGGCAGATGAGGGTAATATTATTTATGCAGACCAGCAGGGATCTGTTAAAGGGTACTCTGTTTTAGTAATCTGGTTACCTTTTACAATACAGTAACAAGAATAGCAGAGGAAGGTAAGGCATACACTGTCATTTTTTTTAAATTTTTCAAAGAAGGCAGGGTGCTGCATAACAAGTTCATTTTTTTTAGTTGTATCATATAGGTCTGGATATTAGGTTCGTGGATTCAATTGGTGATTGGCTCTCTGATAGATATCAGAGGGTTGCATATGGGGAAGCAGTATCAGGAAGTATCAAGATTACAAATGGAGTTCCACAGGGTTCAGTACTGGGATTGCTGTTCAATATTTATGTCAATGATATTGTCATGGAACTACAGGAAGATGTTCAATTGGTACCAGATGATGTGAAGCTTGGAAGGGTTATTAGTAAGAGTGCTGATATTTTGGCTCTTCAAGAGGATTTGAATAGGTTGGAAAGGTGGAGAAATGAATGGGAATCAGTTGAATATAACTAACAAGGTTTTAAAATTTGGAATCTACAAATGGGATACTTCGTTCTCACTTGGTGTGGTTGTACTGGAAGAAGTGGAGGAACAAGGGTTCTCAGAGTGATTGTGGATAGAGATTTGAAGTTCCAGAAACATGTTACAAAGGTTGTAAAGACATCTCAGAGAATTTCTGCAATGTTGAGGATGACGCTGACCACAAGAAATAAAAGTGTGGTGTTCCCATTGTATAAAGCTTTGATCAGACCACATCTGTATTTCTGTGCTCAGGTGTGGTCAACAGGATTTAAGGGGATAAAGTAACCTTGGGGAAGGTGCACAGATGAATAACAAAAATTATATCAGGACTATACAATGTTAATTATCAGGATAGACTGAAGGCATGCAGACTGCAGAGTTTGGTGGATAGAAGACAAAGGTGGGGGGGAATATGATCAAGACATTTAAACTATTAAAAGGTTATTATTGTGTTAACACTAAGGGGATTTTTTGTATAGTAGAATAAAGGAAGATGCAAGGACAAGGGGGGGGGGGGGGGTGATTCCTGAAGTTGCAAAAGGGAATATGTGTAAAACAGTAAGAAGCAACTTTTTTTTTTGTATGGAGAGTGTTAGGAGTAAGGAATGCATTTCCCAAGAGGATTTTGAATGTGTAGACAGTAAATTAGATTATGGAGTGGTATGATAGACTTTGTGTTTCCTAGAGGTCAGGAAAAGAATAATAATAATAAATGACAGCATTCCATGCTGATCATATTATCTGACCTACAGCCTATTCTATTATTATTATTATCATCTGAACTCCATGGAGTAAGCCTCATCATGGGATGTACACAGTATTGTACACAATGCTCATTCAAGTGAGCCTTAAACTGATCCAATGTGTCTAAATTCACAAAACACTCAGGCAATGCATTAAACTCACTGACCACTCTCCATGCAAAGAAGCTGCTCCTCAGTCCTCTGCTCACACCCTCATACAGTTTCCAGATATGGCCTCTTGTTCTAACCCCCCCCTCTCCCATGCTATGAAAAATCTCTTTCATGTCAAACTTAATAACAATCCCTATCTTATATGTCTCAATCATATTTCCCCCCCACCTCCTCTTCCTCCTATTCATGAGGCTTTGCAACTTACATTCTCTCAATCTGTCCTCGTGCTCTAAATTCCAAAGACCACTGACCATTTTTGTGAATCTTCTCAACCCTTTCCAACTTATCCTTGTCTACATGAAAATCTGGCAACCAAATCTGTGCACAATAATCCATATGAGGCCTGATCAAGGCCTTATACAATGGCATCATAACCTCTTTATTTCTGCATGTCAGGGCCTCTGCATCGTTGCTAATATCTGATGTGACATCTTCACTTCTTGTGCAATGTGACCCCTGAATTTCAGGTCCTTGTCCACCATCGTCCTAGATGTCTCATCTCCTCTACTTTCCCCACCAAGTATATACTTTGCATTCCATTGTTGCTTACCAGATCTCAAAACCTTACACTTTGCAACACTGAAACAGATAGTTCCATTTACCTGCCCATTTATGAAATCTATTCGAGTCCTCCCGTAAGGCCTAACATCCACTTGACTGCATTGCTCTCCCCAATTTTGAATCATCAGCAAACAGCTGCATATCACTAACATACAAATTATACAACAATGGTTCTAAAACCCAACCTACAGTACGCCACTAGTGACCTTACTCTTTTGGGATACTGCAGCTTCATATACAACTTTCTGATACCTATCTGACAGCCAGTCAGTGACTGACTGTCACATCTATTTCAATTCATTTAACAGTTTGTCATGTGGGAGTCTATCAAAAGCTTTTGTAAAATCCAAGTACGCCACTGTATATGCATCTTGCCTGTCCAAGGTATTTGTCACCTTGTTGAAGTGTAGTGTATAAGTAAGTTAGTAAAACATGATCTCCCTTTAACAAACCCATGTTGATAACCACAGAGAATACTGCTATTATCAACTCATTTCTGTATTCTATCTCTCACCAACCTGTGCAGTACCTTCACCACAACTCCAGATATACGGACTGGCCTAAAATTTGAAGCTACAGCCTTATCACCACCTTTATGCAGTGGAACAATTTTACCCTCTTTCCACTCCCTTGGAACTTGTGATGTTGTAAGACTCATTAAATAGGCATGCCAATGCTACTGCCAATTCCCAAACGTTCCCTTAAGATGCATGATGATATGTCATCAAGTCCTATCATCTTATTGACATCAAGGTTATTAATTTCCTCAAATACTGCCTACACACTTACAATTAAGTCATCCTCTCCAATGTCTTACACACTTAAGGTTCTCATGATTTAATCCTGATCAGGATGAAACATCCTTATAAATTGATCACTGAATACTTCAAGAATGTCTTCTGTAGCAGTTACCATTCTAGCACTATCATCCATTAACATCTTACCATGATCATTCTTCTTTCTACTTGCTGCATATCTAAAATACTCTCTGGGGTTTTTCTTTACCTGATTGGCCTCATACTACACTTTTGTTTTCCTTACTAAATGAGTCACTCTCCCGGCTTGTTCTTTATACTCTTCATGTAAGTGATTATAACCATTATTCATCTTATACTGTCTCCAAAGTACCTTCTTCTTCTTCCAGATTTCATGCCTAAGCTCCTCATTCATCCATTTTACACTTTGCATTTTGGCCTTCGGAATACATTCAAACAGTGTTATAGTACATAAGTTAGTAAAACATTATCTCCCTTTAACAAACCCATGCTGATAACCATAGAGAATACTGCTGCTGCTGCTATCAACCCATTTCTGTACTCTACTTCTCACCAATCTCTCCAATACCTTCACAACTCCAGATATACAGATTGGCCTATAATTTGAAGCTACAGCTTTCTCACCTTTATGCAGTGGAAAAATTTCACTCTCCTTCCACTCCTTTGGAACCTGTGCTGTTGTAAGACTCTTATTAAACGGGCATGCTAATGCTACTGACAGTTCCCTGGAACATTCCTTTAAGATGCATGACGACATGTCATCAAAACTTATTGCCTTATTGATATCAAGGATATTTATTTCCTCAAATACCTCCTGCTCACTCACAATCAAGCCATCCTCTCCTATGTCCTCTATACTTAAGTTCCTCATGATTCCATTCTGATCAGGATAAAACACCCTTATAAATTGATCAGTGAATACCTCAAAAATGTCTACTGCAGCAGTTACCATTCTATTATTTTTAAATCTAACTTTTTTAGAAAATTAAAGACTATACTCTCATTGTCTATCTAAGTCTTCATATATCTAATTTTTCCCCTTCAGGGAAAAAAAAAGATACAAGAAGACCAAAGGAAGACCTGGTTAGCCAAGTAGTTAGTATATATGCTCTCCAACCAATAGGTTGCGGGTTCGAATCCTGCTGAGGGCATGGATGTTTGTGATTTCTTGCCTTGTGTACTGCTATAACCTTTGATATTGAGCAGAATGACCTTTGCTGTCCTTGCACCATTAAAGCAGAAATCATCATCCCTTTAGGTTTATATTTAATTACTACCTTTTGTAGTTTCTTTCTTCTTCCAATCATTGTACATGTTATTGAATTCGTTTGGTGTTCTATGATTTTATCATTTGCTGTATTTTTTGCTGTTCTAAAAACTTTCATTTCAACAGCTTGTATTCTATTTACATCCCTTTTTCTATCTAGCACAAGTATATACCCAACTAAAGTACATGTACTGTTGTTAGTTATACCAACCTCATAAAATTTTAATTGATTCATTTCTAGTTTTTCCCTCTGAACCCCAAATCGGTCTTCCAGATTGAGGGATGACAAGAAGCTGGTAACCTCTTCTTGTGAAAACATAGACAAATTCAAATGCCTCATTCAGAAGAAAATACAATATCAAGTCAAAAATTATCATCCTCATATATTTCACCTTTGACATCCTAATTACATGGAAATGGGTCTCAGTTGCATTTAATGAAAAAATTAATAAAACATTTCTTCTATGTTAAATCTTACCTGATAATTTTACAAAAACTTCCACTAGATATGTGCTTCCTACACGTAGTACACCAGGTTTGATAACCAAATTTGGAGAAACAGTTCCAGTAGTTGTATCAGCAGAGTTTAGCAATAATGGAATTTTAGGTTTCTGAACAAGATGGATATTAACAGTACCCACTGAAATCCTCTCATCTCTTGCTGGGTCTCCTTTACTTTCCTGATCATTATTTAATAACACTGGAGGTAAAAATTATTGAAATTAAGAAATTTCATTTACATATTTAATAATTATTATAATAAATATATATATATATATATATATATATATATATATATATATATATATATGTAGAAAGTATTTTTAACTTGGGTATAATTATGTTAAAGATAACAAGCAATTTTAAACCTGGTTTTACTCCATTTTTCCCAAGTAAGCAAACAGACAAAATGTCAAGTTTGCGCCTGCAATTGATGCAAGACTAGCTGATCCCACAGGTAGTGCAAGACCAAGCCAACTCGTGGTAAAGGTGGAGCAAGCTCTGATCGCTAATCTTAATATTTACCCTTAATGCCAAAACACATCTCCAAGAAGGGGATGTATGATGTTTTGTATTAAAGGCAGGGGGCCACTACCCAGACCGGTTTCGACCTTTATTGAGGTAGAATGGGAGTTCATGCCTTTCATCACTGGCCTCTTTAGATTTAAAAAAAGTTGTGCTGAGAGTCAGCTTGATAGTGAGAGAGGAGAAGGAAGATAGAGTGGATAGTAGTAGATAGTTAAAAGAGGCCTCAGTCGATCTACTTGGCCTGACTTAAATGCCAGCACCAAGCAGATCTCCGACATTATCTCCCTCCATCCGTTCTCCTCCGCGTTCTCCGGCCAGCCACCTCTTCAGATGTCTGGCCGATGAAAGAAGTGAAAAAACAAATGCAGGAAGACACACATAAATTGAAAATCAAAAGAACTAAGAAACACATAAACAGAAACAACAAAGGAGCTAGAACATGCATAAACAGAACAACAAAAGTCGGTGAATTAACAGAAAAGTACTGCAAGAACGGGGGAAGAGTCTGGTCTGAGTGATGCAGCCCGCAAGGAGCTGTACCGCCTCGCTGTAAGCCTTCGCCGCTCGGGTTCTCAGGTCTGCCCCCTCCTATGTGGATTAAGCGTGAACATACAGAAACAGAACCAAGAAACTTAGAAGGGGCTTTTTTTAATTTTTTTTTTTATTTTTTATTTTATTTTATTTTTATGTCATATTTGCCCTGCTATCTCTTACCGCTTCATCATAGTCTTTTACCACGTTTTCCATCACTTGAGTACGTGTACTGATTCTTCATCATTAAGTTGCCATATTCTCTTCAAGCATTCATTCCATTCCGCTTGGTTGTAAGTGACTTTCCCAAACTTGAGCCATATTCTAAGACTCTCTAGCTCACCTTCACATTGCAAAGCAGCGTCTCCTTTTTCCTGTACAGCTGTGTGGACTTTGTTTCTTATCTCGGGTTTATCCCTAAGATAGAATAGGATTAGTTTTGTTACATTCGAATTTTCATATAGGGGTTCTTTTCTTTTTACCGGTTTTGTAATGGGGTGAGAATAACCGATGTTTGTATCTACTGGTAAAGTTCTTTTTTCAAATTCCTTCATTATCCATGGGTATCTCTTTTCCAAATCTACTCGTGTCAGCGACTTCAATGTGTCGCATAAGTGTTGTTTTTCTTCCTCTGTTAAGTCCAGGTGACCATCCAGTTGATGGGGCTCGACCTTGGTTATATCTTTTACATAGAGTTCTCCCCATATGAGTCTATTGCTCCTCTTAAAGAACAAGAAAGTCTCATCAGTGGGAGCCAGGCTAGAAATACCAAGATTTAGTAATGCAGAGCTTGTAAGTATTTTAACAAAACAAGTTACCATAAGGTGTTATAACCTTATTAAATAAAAATCTCAGGAGGAGATATAAATGTAGAAAGTATTTTTAACTTGGGTATAATTATGTTAAAGATACCAAGCAATTTTAAACCAGGTTTTACTCCATTTTTTCCAAGTAAGCAAACAGACAAAATGTCATGTTTGCGCCTGCAATTGATGCAAGTATTGTGCCTGCAATTGATGCAAATGGAGTAAAACCAGGTTTAAAATTGCTTGGTATCTTTAACATAATTATGCCCAAGTTAAAAATACTTTCTACATTTATATCTCCTCCTGAGATTTTTATTTAATAAGGTTATAACACCTTATGGTAACTTGTTTTGGTAAAATACTTACAAGCTCTGCATTACTAAATCTTGGTATTTCTAGCCTGGCTCCCACTGATGAGACCTCAATAAAGGTCGAAACCGGTCTGGGTAGTGGCCCCCTGCCTTTAATACAAAACATCATACATCCCCTTCTTGGAGATGTGTTTTGGCATTAAGGGTAAATATTAAGATTAGTGATCAGAGCTTGCTCCACCTTTACCACGAGTTGCCTTGGTCTTGCACTACCTGTGGGATCAGCTAGTCTTGCATCAATTGCAGGTGCAAACTTGACATTTTGTCTGTTTGCTTACTTGGGAAAAATGGAGTAAAACCAGGTTTAAAATTGCTTGGTATCTTTAACATAATTATACCAAAGTTAAAAATACTTTCTACATTTATATCTCCTCCTGAGATTTTTATTTAATAAGGTTATAACACCTTATGGTGACTTGTTTTGGTAAAATACTTACAAGCTCTGCATTACTAAATCTTGGTATTTCTAGCCTGGCTCCCACTGATGAGACCTCAATAAAGGTCGAAACCGGTCTGGGTAGTGGCCCCCTGCCTTTAATACAAAACATCATACATCCCCTTCTTGGAGATGTGTTTTGGCATTAAGGGTAAATATTAAGATTAGTGATCAGAGCTTGCTCCACCTTTACCACGAGTTGCCTTGGTCTTGCACTACCTGTGGGATCAGCTAGTCTTGCATCAATTGCAGGTGCAAACTTGACATTTTGTCTGTTTGATTACTTGGGAAAAATGGAGTAAAACCAGGTTTAAAATTGCTTGGTATAGTTCGCCCACCATTTCTAGATCCCTTCTTGGCTTGGTGCCAAGAATGGCCGATTCATGCTGAAGGGGAGAAAGAAATGAAGGATGTACGAATTGGTCGCCAACATGCGAAATCACGTGCTTTCTTGTCTGTCGCTGTACTAGTACTAGCTTGATTTTTGTTGTTCTCTTTTTGCATTATTTTTATATTATTAATTTGTATGATGGATCCAGTACAGTCAACAAGTTCTATTGTTACACGTTTCAGTAGCTCTTGCAAAAGAATATTGAATAATGTGCTGACATTCTGCGAAAAAGAATCGTAAGAAGGCCGTCTTCTTGTTCCCCTTTCTCAAGTCATAAAACGTGCAAGTGCAACTGCGGGCGTATCGGGATCGACTGTTAAAAGAATTCGTAGGGAATCAAAAGGTGAAGGTAAGCCAATATTTAAATCTCCTAAAAAAAAGCGCCAGAGAAAGAAAACCATCGAAACCGTAGCTTTGAATGATTTTGATGTAGACGTTATAAGAAGAACTATTCACGAATTTTACGTGGTCGAGAAAAGAGTGCCAACTGTTCCGAAATTGATTCCTGTGCTTAAAGAAAAAATTAATTTTCCTTGGAAAAGAGAAACTTTAAGGAAAATACTTCATTAAATCGGATTTTGTTTTAAAAAGTCCCAGAATAAAAGGAAACTTATTGGAGCGAAGTGACATTGTTTTATGTAGAAAACGCAGTATTTGCATGTATTAACACTCTACGTACATTTTTCCAACTGTTATACAAGCAAAATAGTTACACTTTAAAAACTGCAATGTTCGTAAAAGAAAAGCTAAATTTTCCGACCTGTAATAATAAACAAACTCAGTTTGTTTATTATTACATTCCAGAAGACAGACTGATTACCCTATTATCGGAATGGATTCTCCTTTTTCTGACATGTGCAGAAGTATCGAGGGACCTCAAATCGGTGGGCGAACTATATCTTTAACATTTGTTATTAATGGTTATCCCATACACAAGGTATTGTTCACATTATATCACATTAGTACTATGAAAAGGCAGAAAGCTGAAAGAAATAAAAACCTGGTTATCATTGGCTTGGAGATCTGCTGTAGAATGTCCTCTTTAGGATATATATAAGAGGAGAGATGGTTCCAAAAAAAAAAAAAACATCACCAGAAGAAATGAATGAAGAAGAAGAAATTTTTTTTTGGAAGCTTGGAGGTGAATCAAGAAGTGTTGAATAGCTTTTTTTTTTAAATGTTGAGCCCATACACAAGAGGTTGGTTGGTCAACCTATAGTATATTAGTACTGTGTATGGGTGGTGGGTTGGGAAAGAAGGAATTTGTTCACATTTAATTTGAATGACTTTAAACTGTATTCCTTGGGAAACACAGCAGGTGGGAGACTGTTCCACAGTGCAGCAGTTGCAGGGATGAGGAAAAGAAACTTGTTCTGTTTGTTTCTAAGTGAACTGTGAAGGGATGTTGTGCAGCAGCTGTACGTGTTCGAATGAGTTTAGTACTGAGCGGAGGAATTATTGATGATACTTCAGATGAGCATTTCCCATAGAAATATTTGTAGAATATACATACTGTAGAGACCATACGTCTGCGTGAAAGAGGGGAGAGGGAGTTGGTAAGGGATGGATCATTGATAAGTCTAATTGCTCTCCTCTGTATTGAGTAGAGCATTTTGAGAGAGCTTTTTGGGGCCCCACCCCATATATGAGAGCAGTATCCAATAGTTGGGCGGATTTGTGACTTGTATAATGTTAATAGCTGTTCGGAGGTGAAGTACGTCTTGAGCGAAAGAGAAATCACAGTTTTTTTGAGGATGAGGATGCAATGTTTATGCCAGGAGAGGTTTGATGTGGGGGTGATTCCAAGGAGTGAGATCTCAATCTGTCTGGAGATTTGGGTATCAAAAGGAGATTGGGAAAAATGTTTTTTTTTTTTTTTTTTTTTTTTTTTTTTTTTTTTTTTTTACGGGAAATAGTACAGAAGTGGGTTTTATTGGCATTGAAATTTATGAGGTTATCTGAACCCCATTGGAGGATGGCTTGGAGATAGGAGTTGAGGGTCGCAGTGGTTGATGTTCTGAAGGTTGAGGTGAGTTGTGTAGGTCAAGCTTATCAAATGCAAGCAAAGAGTGTAGTGTGCTGTCGACTGCAAAACTGTGTATTGGGTTGGAGGTCAATTGCAGTAGGTCATTGATATATAGCAGGAAGAGGGCTAGTGAGAGGACAGAACCTTGTGGAACCCCAGCATTAATTGAGTGGTGAGAGGATAGGGAGTCATCCACCATCACACAGAGTGTGCGTCCAGACAAAAAACTGGCGATCCACCTACAGAAGCCCTTGGTCAGACCAAATGATGGTAGTTTGTCTAGTAGACCTGGTCAAAGACTTTGGAGATATTTAGTGCAACCACTTGAGATTCACCAAACCTCTCAATAGCCTTCGTCCAGAGATGGGTGACGTATGTCAGTAGATATCCTGTTGCTCGGCAGTGGCAGAATCCATACTGGCTGTCATTTATTTGGTGAGTGTCATCAAGATAGTGTAGGAGTTGGGAATTGATGATATTTTCCATTACCTTCGACAGGACTGAGGTAAGCGAGATAGGACGGGAAATGGATGGCAGTGACTTGTCACTCTTCTTGGGCATGGGCTGAATATAGGCCAATTTCCAGTTTGTAGGATAGATTCCAGTGGAGTAAGAGAGTATATATAGAGGTGACATAGGATAGGGGTCAGTTCTGGAGTGCAAACTTTCAGAACAATTGGAGGAATGCCATCGGGGTCAGGAGACGTTTTTGTGTCTAATTTGGACAGTATTTTTCGGATCTGATCCTGGCAAAAGGATATGGAGGGGCATTGTATGTTGGGTGTCTGGAATGGTTGGGGACATTTCCCATTATCTGTTATGCATGCATTTGAAGCTAAGTATGAGGCCAGAAGATTTGGCTTTTTCTGTGGGTGATGATGCAGTAGAGCCATTGGGGGTGTGATAGGGGTGGGAATAGTGTTGGGCAGACATTACGACCAATTGCTTTGGCAAGAAACCAAAAGACTCAGCTGCCACGTGGACAGGTTGCTAGTTTCCTACTTTTTGCTCTTTCGAACTCTGTTTTGGAAGTGTTGATTTTTTTTTGCATTTATTACTGGCTTCAGTATAAGCTTTGAAGGAGGATGGGGTTCTTGATTTCAGCCAGTTGTGGTATGTCTGGTGTTTCATCTCTACAGCCTTGGCACATCTTTTGGAGAACCTGGATTTCGTTAGGGAATGGCAGTTCACGGTGCTGTGTGGAATGTATGTATTCATGCCGGTGAAGATTACTGAAATTAAGAAATTTCATTTACATATTTAATAATTATTATAATAAATATATATATATATATATATATATATATATTTGTTTTTAATGGTAATCCCATGCACAAGCTGCTGCATATGTTTAAAAGATTTAGAAGAGAGTAGAGGAATTATTAGAGGAATGATAATGAATGAATTAGTAGAGGAATGATATCCCTATGAGTCTAAAAAGGAAAGCTTTTGACCAGTGCATACTTCCTGTCCTAACATCATCATATCATCATCATACGTATCAAGGATTTAGGCCTAGTATGGCCTGTTCCGGCCTTAGAAGTCATCGTTGAATCGTTTAAGAGGACATCCTGGTTTTCTTTTTCCTAATGGCTTGTACTTTAAGGCTTGTTTTGGTAATCTTTCTGTTTTCATTCTTTGAATGTGTTCCATCCATTTACGTTTATATTTTTTAATTTTTTCTATTACTGGTTCTTGGTTTAATTCTTTCATAATATCTTCGTTTCTTTTGTGATCAAATAGGGTATACTTTGCAGTTATTCTCATAAACTTCATTTCTGCTGTTGTTAATCTTTGTTTGTCTTTTTGTTTTATTGTCCAGATTTTGCTTCCATACATTAAGACCGGTAAGGTTAATGTATTGTATACTTTTAGCCTGGTTTGTTTTTGAACTAGGTTTGGTTTAAATATAGAGTTAATTACTCCTGTTATTTTTCAATATTTTGCAATTTTTATGTTTATATCTTTTTCATTTTCATAAGTGATCATACATCCTAGGTAGTTAAATGAATTCACCTGTTCTAAGATCTTGTTATCTAATACTATTTTAGTTCTTGCTGGATCTTGTCCTTTAAAGGCCATAGTGTTTGATTTTTCCGTTGATATTATCATACCATAATCTTTGGATATCTCATTTAGATTTAAAATAGCTTTCTGTAAGTTATCTTCAGAATTTGTAATTATTATTTGGTCGTCTGCAAAGAGGAGAGTGTTTAAGTTAACTGTAGGTGAAAGTTTAATTCCTTGATGTAAATTTTTACTCCATTTTATTATTATTTCGTTTAAGTAGATATTAAAAAGAGTTGCTGAGCGGGAACATCCCTGTCGGACCCCTTGGTTTATCTCTCTTGTATATGATAGCTCGTGATTTAATCTTATTTGTATTTGATTATTTTCATGTATACTTGTGACAGCTTTTAGGATATTATTTGGTATTTGTCTTTCTTTTAATATGTTAAATAATATGTCCTAACATATGGAGGAGAAACATAGACTTTAAGAGAAGCCCTAAACAAAAAGCTGAGAACAACACAACATTGCATGGAAACAAGTATGCTAAAAATAATATTAAGAGATAGGAAGACAAATACCTAGATAAGATCTCAAACAGGTGTCATGGATATTGTAAAATACATTAAACAGGCTAAGTGGAGATCGGCTGGTCATATTGCCAGATGCAGTGATGGGAGATGGACTAGAAAAACAACAGAGCGGAGACCAATGGATGGAGCAAGACAAAGAGGAAGACCGAGAAGAAGGTGGAGGGATGAACTAGAACAATTTGCAGGAGTGAGATGGATGGGAGAGGTAGAAAGCCGAGTGATCTGGAAAACTATGGGGGAGACCTTTGTCCAGCAGTGGACAGAACCAAAAAGTTGAAGAAGATGAAGAGGAATTATTGTGATTAACACCCACTCTCCAACCAACAGGCTGTGGGTTGGAATCCCACTGTGGGCATGGAGTTTGTGATTGTCTTTAGGTGAGAGATGAATTTCATTACCTTCTGTGAGACCACTGCCCCACATATTGGAGGCCTGAAGTGGCTTGAAAATATTCCATGTTTGGTCTCTTGAGCAGGTTTTCTGAACTATGTAAAAAGTGAATGAAAATAAATACAAAATATATATATATAATTGATAAAAAAAAAAAAAAAAATCCTTAGCCCACCCATGCTATAAAAATATACTACAGGTTGCAAATAACTTTCGTAGGTCAGAGCAACATAAAAATAATAATAAATAAATAAAACAGTAATGCTCTCTTCTGCATTGTGTCAAGTATTTATTAGGGTCACCATCCAAATGTGTGAACAGTACTCAATGGTTGGACAGATCTGAAATCTGTATAGGGTTATCTGCTGTTTCAAAGGAAAAATACAAACCCTTCAGTGAAAGAGAAAATCTAGTTTTTGGATGAAGAGAAGGTGGTATTTATAATACGAGGGTGGTCTGAAAAGTTCTCGGCTTAACAATGAAAAAAATAATTTATAAATTGAAAATTATTTTTATTTTTTTTACATAATCTCCCTTAAGATTAATACATTTATTTCAGTGATGCTCCAGCACCATTATCCCATCCCCGTAGTGGTTCTCAGTGAGATCTTACTCTCAGTAAGATCTGCAAAATACCCCTCTACAGTTGCAATCACCTCTTGATTCGAAGGCAAATGCTGACCAGCGAAGAAGAGTTTTAATTTTGGGAAGAGATAGAAGTCAGAGGGAGCCAAATCTGGGGAATAGGGTGGATGTACCAAAACAAAACACCTTTGTGGGCAGGTACATTGTCCTGATGAAAGATGATTTTTTTTCTTCTATAAACCGGGTCTTTTCTCATGAATTTTTTCATCTAGTCTTGTTAAAAGATCAGAATAATATTCCCCAGTTATTGTTTACCATTTTCAAGATAATTAATAAACAAAATACCTTTAGCATCCTAAAACACTGATGACACGACCTTTTCCTGCTGATGAAACCGCTTTGTCTTCTTTGGCGTTGAACAACCAGCTTCTGTCCACTGTTTTGACTGCTGTTTGGATTCTGGTGTGTAATGATGAATCCACGTCTCATCCATAGTAAGAAAAGAACCGAATTTGAGAAAATGGATGATAGCTCTGTTGTATAAATATCTGTTGCACTCTCTGATTGTTATAGATATAGATATAACAATCCTTTCTTTTAGTGTTGCACGGTGACCAGCATTCATTTCAGAAATGATGGACTTTACAACCGTGTTATAAATAACTCTTTTAATTTCCCGACGTTTCTATCTTCATATTAAGATCATCATCTGGAGCATACACAAATATACAAGACAAGCTGAGTTACGTTACATACTGTAAGCTTGAGAAACAATGATTTGATCACAGGTTATTCTACTGGCATGACCTCTAGCGAAAAAAAAAAAAATTAATTATTTAGAAACTACATCAAGCTAAATTTTATTTATGATAACACGAGCAAACATTCTTTCTTATAGATAGTTTTCATTCAGTAACAATGATGTCCTATTTTTAGCATTACAATTGTTATTTTTGATTTAGGATCCTGGATTAACTACAGTCCTGTTTATAGTTACTCTTAGAGAGGAAGGTTCTGTGGGTCAAATATGTTCCTTCCATGTGTTTGGGATTTTTAGACCATCATTATTGTTCAGATTGGGTTGGTTGATAATAATCTCACAGGCTTATACCATATATATATATAACATACCATATATATATGTAACATATATATATGGTAGGTTACAGTTGCAATAGATATGGTATACTCCCGGGTGGGCCAGTGGAGGGAGTGGGTCTTTGGATGAGTTGAGTAAGCTTTTTAATTTTGAAGGAGGTTTAAAGGTGGCTTTGAGGTTGTATTTTTGTAGTATTCTGTTTATTTTATCTAATGTCCCTTTAATGTAAAGAATGGTTATAGTTTTATTGTAGTCTGATTTATCTTTGTTTTTTATTGAGGTCTTGTAGAGAATTTTGTTAACAGTGTTTTGGCTGTAACCATTTTTTAGAAAAGTATTGCTGATAACTTTAAATTCATCTTTCAGTGCCTATTCACTCGAGCAGATCTTCAAAGCCCTGTTTTTTAGAGTATTAATGACACCTAGTTTTTGTGTTGGATGGTGGTAGGAGTTCATGTGTATATATTGGCCGGTATGTGTCAGTTTCCGGTAAACAGTGAAGGAAAGATTGCCTTCACTGTTTACTGGAAAGACGTGTGACAAGTGTATCTAGAAACAGAAGTGTGTTCTGATAATGGCGAGCCCATGGACTCGCCATTCCCCCCCCCCCATTGCTAACTTTTATATGGAACATTTTGACCAAAATGCATTATATTCCTCTCTTTAAAACCCAAAGGCTGGCTTAGATATGTTGACGATGTTTTCGCAATCTGGTCCCATGGCCACCAGATACCAGACATCTTCCTTAGCCACCTAAACAAACGCATACAGTTCACAATTGAGATTGAAAACCAGAACACACTTCCATTTCTAGATACACTTGTCACACGTCTTCCTTCTGGCAATCTTTCCTTCACTGTTTACTGGAAACCGACACATACTGGCCAATATATACACATAAACTCCTACCACCACCCAACACAAAAAAACTAGGTGTCATTAATACTCTAAAAAACAGGGCTTTGACGATCTGCTCCAGTGAACATGCACTGAAAGACGAATTTAAAGTTATCAGCAATACTTTTCTAAAAAATGGTTACAGTCAAAACACTATTAACAAAATTCTCTACAAGACCTCAATTTATTTATTTATTCGTATGGCATAAATATCAAAACATGCAGTACAATACACTTTAATAACATATAAAATTAAAAGTCAAAAGTCATTTTAAAAACCAATAAAATTAAAAGGTTACATCCATATTGGTCAGATAGTTCATAGCTTCGGGTGTAGCACTTAAAAAGTCCAATTTGTCTCCTGAATATGCTCTGAGATAACACTGAGTCACAATATAAGACCTCAATAAAAAACAAAGATAAACCAGACTACAATAAAACTATAACCATTCCTTACATTAAAGGAACATCAGATAAAATAAACAGAATACTACAAAAATACAACCTCAAAGCCATCTTTAAACTTCCTTCAAAATTAAAAAGCTTACTCAATTCATCCAAAGACCCACTCCCTCCGCTGGCCCCCCCTGGAGTATATCGTATCTACTGCACCTGTAACATACCATATATAGGGGAAACAGGACACACAATTCCTACAGGCAAAAAGAACATAAATGACACATTAAATACAATAACTATGGTGAGGCTGGCCTTTCTGATCACGCCCTGAATAATTTACATAGAATTGACTGGAAAAGCATTAGTTGTTTACATCACACCAAAACATGGCATGAACACAAATTTAAGGAAGCCTGTGAGATTATTATTAACCACCCCAATCTGAACAATAATGATGGTCTAAAAATCCCAAACATATGGAAGGCACATATTCGACACAGAACCTTCCTCTCTAAGAGTGGCTATAAACAGGACTGTAGATAATCCAGGATCCTAAATCAAAAATAATAATTATAATGCTAAAAATAGGACATCATTGCTACTGAAAGGAAACTATCTATGAGAAAGAATGTTTGCTCATGTCATCATAAATAAAATTTAGCTTGATGTAGTTTCTAAATAATTAATTTGTAATTTTTTTTACCACTAGAGGTCATGCCAGTAGAATAACCTGTGATCAAATCATTGTTTCTCTAGCTTACTGTACGTAATGTAACTCAGCTTGTCCTATATATTTGTATATGCTCCAGATGATGATCTTAATATGAAGATCGAAACTTCGGGAAATTAAAAGAGTTATTTATAACATGGTTGTAAAGTCCATAATTTGTAAAATGAATAGATATAACAGTGGAATAAGAGAGAAAAAGTCATCATAGAACATGTGTCCGATTCTGGCAAAATGATCTTCTGATCATTTTCTGGCAAAAATAGTCACTTAGATTCTGCTAGATGGTTGCTTGTGCCAGGCCATACATGAGAAACAGCTTTAGAAAACATAAGTTTTATCTTTGTAATAATTAGTGATACTCATTGCATTTTGGCAAGATTTTTGTTTATTTTTCATAGCCTGGTTTAACTGTGTGACTGTGGACCTTTATGGGTTTGATGTGGATGCTTCCTTTAATATATTTTGAAGATTGCAGTGAACAACAAAATGGCACTACAAATAAGATCTGCACACTGTGCAGTGAGAAAATTAAATGCAACTAACAACATAGATTTTTTGAGAATGGGTTCTTGTCAGGAGTGCAGCATATATATGTGTGGCAGAATATGAAGAACATGTCCATAGAGAGACAGAACAGGAGATATGGGAAGGTATGAATGCAGTAGTTCCCCCCCACCTTATCTGCAGCTTCAGTTACCTGTGGTCAACCCCAGTCCGAAAATATTAAATGGAAAATTACAGGAAGAAATAATTCATAAGTTTTAAATTAGTTTTAAAAGTTTTAAGTTTTAGAGTAGTGTGATGAAATCTTGTACTGTCCCACTCATGACATGAATCATCCCTTTGTCTAGCATATCCACGCTGTACTGTATATGCTACCTGCCTAGTCACTTAATAGCCGTCTTGGGTATCAGATGGACTATCATGGTAGCAGTGCTTGTTCAAGTAACCCTTATTTTACTTAACAATGGCCAAAAAGCAGCACAAGAGTAGTGATGCTGGTAATTTTGATTATGACAACTGTAAAACATTTCCTTTACGTGAAAAGGTACAAGTTCTTGACTTCAATAAGGAAAGAAAAAAATCATATACTGAGGTTGCTTAAGATTCCATTCACACACATGACTCTTTTTACAGTATATTATGTTATAAATGTTCTATTTTATTATTAGTTATTGTTGTTAACCTCTTACTATGCCAAATTTCTAAATTAAACTTTATCATAGGTATGTATATATAGGAAAAAACATAGTATATATAGGATTGGTACTATCCATAGTTTCAGGGATCCACGTATAATTTCAAGAACAAAAGAATGTATGATTCATGAAACAAAAATGAGTGAAAATGTGGAAGTGAAAGAATGTATGGATGAAGAAACTAAAGCTGCAACACTGTGGAAATAAAAAATGGGAATGAGGAAGTAAAAAAAAAAAAAAAAAGATGGACTGTGGAAAGTCTGTCTTTTTTCACATGGCTGCAGGATTAACAGATGTGTGATTACTGAGATATGGAATGAAGGAACATAGAGGTGATGGTTGTGGGATGCATGCATTTGAAGGAATAACGAATTTGTAAAAAAGTGAGTCAACTAGAGAAACCGTTGGTAGAAGGAAGTATAATGAGTGAATGTGAACAAGAGATCAAAGGAAGTTAGAGAAGAAATAAAAGATCAGAAGAGTGGAACAGGAGACAGAAGTACTTGCTAATGAAAACAGCAGTAGAATAAGAGATAATGATGATGATGATGAAATGAAATGCAAGAGGAACATAGAAACACAGACATGGCATATGGAGAGAATACTGAAAGCAGTAGTGAATATGTGTATGGATTATCAATACAAGAATGGGGTGGCCTGGAATGTAAGAGGGAAGGAGTAGTTAAGGTTGAAGAAATATTATGGAGTAAGTGGTGAAAAGGGGGACTGACCATGGGCAAGTGTGGAGAAATCACAACCAACAGTTGGCATAGACAGGAATAGTTACCAAGAAGTGAACTGCTGTGTTTATTTACAAATGCCAGGCATCTGAAATAAGGGAGATGAAATTGTTTCACAGACTGAGTTTATTTGCCCAGAAATTGTTGGAATAAGTTAAACATGGTTGGATTGGATGAGGATGATATCCAGACAGGAACAGAAATGGAAGGGTATGATTTTTTCATGCGGATAGA
This sequence comes from Typopeltis vanoorti, assembly GCF_054136105.1. Classification (NCBI taxonomy): domain Eukaryota; kingdom Metazoa; phylum Arthropoda; class Arachnida; order Uropygi; family Thelyphonidae; genus Typopeltis; species Typopeltis vanoorti. Next base: position 48,669,442 of record NC_143554.1, read on the forward strand.
ATGGACAAGAAGAGAAGGGGAGTGTTTCTGATGATAGGAGGTTAATTATATCTGCACAAAGTGAGATGCAAGAGAGAAATAGTAGTACTCATTTTGAAGCAGTATGATGTGAAATATAAAGATTGACAGGAAGAGATATTTAATTGGATGACAATATGGGCCAGGTAATGTGGATAGTGGTGATAAAGTTGCTTGTATAATATAAGCAACTTGGGTAAGTGAAGAAGGGAAAAGTGATCATTATGGATGAGTTTAATGATTTAAATATTTTAAGATATGATTGTGAGTGGGGGGGGGGGGGGTGTCACATTTCCCTCCAGCTGGTGAATGACGATGAGGTAATTACCTGCGTAATCAGCTATATGAAGACTTCTGTAAGGAAAGGAAATATGCTGAACCACAAAGCTGGTACTTATGAGAGGCTTAGGAGACTGCTTGGAGCTATAGCATGGAATGAAGAAGCATGAAATCTGGAAGAAGATACCGTGGAGGTAATGCAAGTTGAAGAATGCTAATAATCAGTTAAATGAAGACTAAAAATAGCAAGCCAAGAAGGTGACTCAGTTGATAAGGACAGAAAAAAGTGCAGTGTGAGTAGAAATTAGCAAATCAAGCAAAGAAGAATCATTGAGATATTTTCTGATATGTGGCAAATACAAGGAAGAATGATTATAGTAAGATGATGTTAATGGATGAAGATGGTAGATTGATAACTACTGCAGAGGACAGCTGAGCATTCAATGAACATTTCATCAGGATATTTCTTCATCATCATCAACGTCAGCATGAAATCGTGGGAAGCTCAATGGAAGAAAAAAGGAGAGGATGGATTATGGTGATCAAGCAGGAGGCAAATGACAAATTAACTAAGTGTGATATCCAGAGAATTGGCAGTAGCCTTGACATACCTATTAAATAAGAGTTTTGCAACAGCTCAGGTTCCAAGGGAGTGGATTGGAAAGAAGCTAAAGCAGTTGAACTTTCCAAAGGTGTCAATAAGGTTGTGGAAATTATAGGCCAATCTGTATATCTGTTGTTGTGGATTGGTAAATAGCGGCAGTATTCTCTGTGATTGTCAGCATAGATTCATTAAAGGGAAGTCATGTTTTACAAATTTGCTTATATACTTATAACAAGGTGACAAATGCAATGAACAGGGGAAATGCATATATAAAGCTTTACATTTTTCAAAGGCTTTTGATAAACTTCCACACATCAAGCTGATAAATAAATTGAAATGGATGGGATTGGATATTGTTTAATGAACTGGATAGGTTACTGACTGTCAGATAGGTATCAGCAAGCTGTATATGAGGATTTTGTATACCAAAAGTGAAAAGTCACTAGTGGTGTGCAGCAGAGGTCTGTTTTGGAGTAATTGTTGTTTAATTGTATATTACTGATACTGGGATGACTTAAACTCAGATATGCAAATATCTGCAGATTATGGAAAATCAGGGAAAATGACGAGGAGTCAAGCAGATGCTGCAGCCTTACAGGAATTTGGTAAGCGATGATGGGATGCAAAGAACACATTTAGTGAGGACATTTTGAAGGAGGTAGAGGAGATGAGAGATCTGAGAGTGGCAGAGCAGGACATGAAGTTTAAAGTCACATTGCACAAGTTTGGAAGTTGTCATATATGATTATAGCAATGATGCAGAGGACCTTGTCATGCAGAAATAATGAAGAGGTTACCTCATTCCTTATATAACGACTTGATCAGACCTCATATGGATTACTGTGCACAGATTTCATCTGGTTTTCACAGTGAAGTATGCATTAGAATGTATCTATAGAAGATTGACTAAAATCATAAGTGAAGATTAGAATATGGGATATGAAGACAGATTGAGGAATACAATCCTTGTGAAGAGAAGGAAATGGAATATGATTAAGACATATAAGGGATATTACTAGGCTAATGTTACTAGAGAGCAAGAGGCCATCTCTGGGAACTGTATAGAGAGAGTGTTAGTGAAGAATGAAGAGGAGGTTCTCTGCATGGAGATTGGTTAGTTGAGTGGAACGTGATGGCTGAGAGTGTGGTGAATGTAGACATGCTGAAATGAGTTTAGAGCGGTTTGGTAAGATTTGATATGAAAGATCTCAAATCTTACCAAATGCATCTGCAATGAATCTTTTTACTCCATGGAGGTCTAGCATTAATAATAATAATAACAACAAATTAAAGACAGACCAGAATGCTGAATGTATTAGGAATAACAGAATATTTCACTGATTGAGTCGAAGGTCATAAAATCATTCTCCTGATACTTACGGCATATGTACATAGAAAACTGGACTGTGAATATTCTTAGTAATCCAACATCTATTATTGCTCTTGCAGGTTTCCACTCTACTGTTTGGTGTACCATATACTCTTCCCCCACCCATGACCAACTAGTGTCCAAATGAGGCCATTCATGTTATTTGTTCAACTTTGGAAAGAGGACATTTTCAGAAAAAAAAAGAAACCTCTCCAAATGTCTTCATTCCTCCTCCATCATCATCATCAAATTCCTGATATATATCCTCAAGGGGTGTACAGGATATGACAGTACTACATGAAAAATTTACATCATTACTAACTTCCTATTTACAATTCTCCTCCAAATCAGTGTGTTAAATGTCAAGATCAGGTCTTATATTTCTCTCTTCTAAAGCACTTTTTACTGTATCAATCCCTATAATCTTGGTCTTCCTCTGGATCTTTTTCCTGCAAACCTGGCAGAGAACACTTGTTTTGTTAATCTTTTCTCTCCCATTCTGCTTAAGTGACCATTCCACCTGAGGTTAGCTCTGCTAATGCATTCCTGGATGCTGACAATATCATGTTCTTTCCTAATATCCTTGTTTTTAATACGATATTGCCATTGACACCAACAGTTCATGCCCATAATCTTTCTCAGAACTATCATATCTGCGGTCTCTAGTCTTTGGTCAAGTGTTTAACTTCTAACCCAGCTCTCAGATCCATAAGTTAAAATTGGTTTAAACACTGCCTTGTATACAGCTAATTTCTCTCTTATTCCGTATAAATTTATTCAGTTGACTTCCTATGATACCAGCTTTGTTGATTCTGTTGTCTATTTCCATATTTAACTTACCATCTTCACTAAAAATCGTGCCTAAGTAGATGAAATGTTTTACTTGTTCTATAAGTTCTCCATTCACAATGCAGTTGATATGTTCAATGTTTCTGCCTATTTTCATTGTCTGTTTTTTTAATGCTGACTTTCATACCATATCTATTACAACTGTTATTTCCATATTTAACTTACCATCTTCACTAAAAATCGTGCCTAAGTAGATGAAAAGTTTTACTTATTCTACAAGTTCTCCATTCACAATGCAGTTCATATTTTCAATGTTTCTGCCTATTTTCTTTGTCTTTGTCTTTTTAATGCTCACTTTCATACCATATCTATTACAAATGTTATTCAATTTAGTCAAGAATCTTGCAGATTTGTAGCAGATTTATTTAGAAGTATAACATCATCCGCATAAAGCAAAGAACTGAGATTAACATCACAATTTTGATACAGGTTTAATACCACTTTCCTTCATAATGTGATCCATATAGATAATGAATAAGAGAGGGGATAATGTACATCCTTGTCTGACACCAGATTTAACATTAAACCATCTTCCTGTACTTCCTTCAATTCTAACTGCTGACTTACAACTCAAACAGAGACTAAGTATTGCTTGATATAAATGCCCCATTAACACCATATAACTGTAGGTTTGGAATAGCTTCACTCTTGGCACCTTGTCATATGCCTTTTCCAGATCTACAAAACTTAAATACAGATCTATGTTATATTCCCATGATTTCTCAACTATCTGTCGTAAAGTGAAAAATATGATCCTGACAGTCTCTATTTGGCCTGAATCCAGCTTATTCTTCACCAAGCTTCTCTTCCACAATCGTTCTCAACCGTTTCTCAAGTATACTTGCATATATCTTACCAGGAACACTCATTAATGGAACGTCTCTGTAATTCTAATATTCAGTTTTATTTCCCTTTTTATATATATGGGTACTATGAGAACTCTACTCCAATCATCTGGAATTTGTCCCTCTGTCCAGGCCTTCTGAACCATGCAGGCAGCCACTGTATGACTTTTATACCTCCATACTTGAGCATTTCTGGTCGAATATCATCTACTCCTGCTACCTTTCCACATTTCAGGCTTTTGATGCCTTTTTGCTCATTCATGTATTCCTGACCGCATGCCTGGTCAGTGGTTTTTACCACTGTGCTGTCATCACTGCTTGTTTCATTTAGCAGTTTTTCAAAGTAATTACTCTATACTTCAAGGATATCCTTTTCTCCTGTTTTCATGTCACTTTTATCATCTCTAATTCCTTTTGCAGCACTCTTTCCTCAATTTCCAAGCTTCTTCAACAACCTCCAGAATATCTTGCCACCTTCTTGATATTTCTTTTCTATGTTCTTCCCAAAGTCCCTCCATGACTTTTGTTTAGCCAGTTTTACACAGTTTTATTTAGCTTTCTTCCATTTGTCTCTGTATTCGCTAAGAGCACAAGCTGACTTATTTACCAGGAACTTTTGATACGCTTTCTTCTTTTCCTTCACTGCCTCTTCAACGTCCTATGTTCACCATGGAGTTCTGATTATTCAATCTTTGCACACAACCTCACCGCATGCCTATCTGGTTGAATCAATCAATGTTTTCTTCAGGGCTTGTCACTGAATCTCCAAGGTTTGATTCCTGCTCTCAAACTCTTTCATTTTTTCTTGAATAATATTTATATATTTTAGTCTACAGTTCACATCTGAGAGCTGCTCAACTTTTATTCGCTTTAAAACTTTCTTACATGTCGTTCTTTTCAAAACGAAATTCAATTTTATCTTGCTCAAGACTAAATGGTGATCACTTCCAATTTCAAATCCTCTGTACACTCTGCTGTTCTGCACCAGTGGGAAAACAACTATCAACAATAACATAGTCAATGATATTGTACTACGTACTGTACTGTACTGTAGCATACTATACTACATACTAGGACTACTTGCATTGGCTCACGCTAGTAATCGCCGATACTTTTATAGTTTACTATATTCGGCATGAAAATCTGTGATTCCAATCTTTGAGTTTCGTATTTGGTTTTAAAACAATGTGGGATTTAATATCCCCTTAATTTAAATTATGTTTATATCGCCAAAATGAAGCCTATTGGCTTTTTATATTTAAGTAACTTAATGGGTGCACCTGTTTGACAACTCATATAGCAGAGTATATAAGTTCTTTTCGCTATACACTTTGGTATTAATTTGGTCTAGCTACTCACTGATGAAGCCTCAAAAAAGGCTGAAACCGGTCTGGGTAGTAACCTCCCACCATAATGTAATAACAGCATAAATTTCCTAGGAAATGTGTTTTTACATTATGGAAAATGCCAAGAATAGCGATCAGAACTTTACCACCTTTGCTGCGAGTTGCCTGGTATTGTACTACGTACTAGTACTACTTGCATTAGCTCACGCTAGTAACCGCCGATACTTTTATAGTTTACTATATTCAGCATGAAACTTTCTGATTCCAATCTTTGAGTTTCGTATTCAGTTTTAAAACAATGCGGGATTTAATATTCCCTTAATTTAAATGATAGTCAATGAGACTTTTCTTATTCCTTGCCTCTTCTCTCCATGTGAATTTGTGCACATTTTTATGTTGGAACATGGTGTTAGTAATAACCAGTCCATGTCCTGAGCAGAAATCCAACAGGTATTTGCCATTATTATTAGCTTTGCTCTTTTCTCCAAATTTTCCCAAAATATTTTTGTATATCTGACAATCATTTCCTTTCTTCTATTTAGATCCCCAACAAGGACCAACATTTTCTTTTTCATTGTGTCAGTTGCTTTCTCTAAGACCTCAAAAAATTCCTCCACTTCTACCTTAGTAGAACCTTCTGTAGGACCATAGGCACAAATAAGTCTCATTGTCAGTTCCCCATTCTCATATTTGCCCACATCACTTTACTTGAGACTGCCTGCCATTCAAGAAGACTAGCCCCGGATTTAGCGTTGAATACCATGGCTACTACTTCTTTTCCTTGATTGTCATTGCCTGTATATAATATTTTGTATTTATTGCTCAGAAAGATCTCACGAGTTTTTGTCCTTTTTGTTTCAGTCACCCCCTATTATGTCGATCTGGTACTTATCCAATTCCTCAGCTAGCTCCATTTCTTTGCCATTCATCTTATGTTGATAGTACTGATCTTGAATTCTGGTGATGTTGAGTTGGTGTAAGTTTTAGGGTTTGTTCCAGTCACTGACTTTTCGCTGTTTGCCCTGGTTCCCTTGCAAAAACAATGGGGGCCTTGTTTAACCAGGTGATGCCCCAGCCGGCATGAAATTCTGTCATGTTGTACCATCATTTGAAATTTTGGTTTAAGCCAATAAGAATACAATTTGGTCGACTAAATTCCAAATTGCCAGCCCATCCTCGTCCGTTCAGTATCCAGGTAGATTACCTAACAGGGTGCACCACGAGAAGGTGAGGATTGGACATTAGGTCAGAAGCCCTGGTCGGTTCTCCACATTCATTTGAAGGCTATGTAGAGGTCTCCTCTCCGTTATATAGCTTTGAACCTAAGGCACCGTGCATTCCTCCTTGTATAGATTCAATCCATCTCTTACATGCTCTCTCTCTCTTGTCTTCAAATGTACAAATAACTACATATTCTAAATATCTATTCCTACACATTCTTGCTTTCATGTAATTTATTATCACTGCTGATTTCAACTCCGTGATAACATACCCACTCTGTTACCCCTCATATTACTTTGTAGAGAATTTTGTAAAACTGTTCTCAAATATTTTTTGCAATCTGAATTATACTTTTTCTCATTTATACTAACCACTACTATTATCTCATACATATTTTGATCATTCTTCATTTCTACAGTAACACTCATATATTCACCTGAATGGCCAAGTGGTTAGCATATCTGATCTCTAGCCAAAAGGCAGTGGATTTGAATCAGTCATAGGCATATATGTTTGTGATTGTCTGTGGAAATATTAGTGATGATGGTGGACAGTAGATGGTGTTAGTGTAGATGATGCGGTTTGCTGTAGTTGGTGGATTAAATGGTGGAGATGGAGAGTTATAGAGTAGGTGCTCTCCTTCAATGAATCTTTGGACTCCTTGGAGGTGTCACATAATAATAATAAGAAGAAGATTGTTGCAGAAAACACATACTTTCTTATCTTTCTTTTATGCACAACCTGAATCATCAAATACATATTGATACATTAATGCTCAAAGATTTATTCATTTCTTTTATGCTGGCCTCCCCTCCCCCCTTCTTATCTTTTCTCTCTTCCATCATCTATGTGGATGATGATGATGAGGCTGAATGAACTCTTTTCACTTCTGTCTGGCCCTAGAGCGTCCAAAAAATTCTGTCCAGTTTGGTTTCACTTGTTGTGATTTGGTTTTTGGATCTTCTTTTATTTTGACTATTCATCTAATTCTGGGATGCCCTTTCAATCTTTTAACCTTCCATTGTTGTATACAGGGCTTTAGATGGTAATATTTTCTGTTCCCATTCTGGTCACATGTCTAAACCATTGCAGTCTTCTTTCCTGGATTTTGTCTATGATTGTTATTTCTTGTTTTAGTCGTTTCCTTATGTCTTCATTTCTTAGTCTATCCAGCAGAGATACTACTAGTAATTTCTTAGTCAACCCATTTCAGTAGTTAATGTTAATATTATTATTATTTTTTTTTGTGTGTATGGGATGTCGAGGAGAGATAGTACCTCTCCACTTGGATGGTCGCACATAACTGTGGTTCAGATGGATTGGCTCTTACTGGACACCCAGCTCTCACTTATGGCTCCAAGAAACTACTGTAAACTGGTAGTGGCCACACCCTGGTAAACTGTGTTGACCTATAGGCTAAACTAAGTGAGGGTAGCCAGATATGCTGATCTCAAGCAGCGACGGTATTCAGTGAATCTGCTGCAAACAGCATCTGTACTCCATGTTAGGAGTGACTGAATTCAGCTCAAGGAGTGGTGACACCTGATGAAACTTAACCATTGAAACTGAATGAGCTCAAACCTCCTTCTCATACACTCTTTTGATTTGCTCTCCCACTCAACTGTCTTCTATTTATCTTCCTTTCTCTTCCCTATTTCTTGTCTTCTCTCATTCTCTTGTCTTTCTTGCACTCCTTCATGTTTTACAAATGTCAGCTAACATTCTCTCAAGTCTCCTAATCTCTTTTCATTCACCCTCACCTGACACTCATCCACACAGTCAGTCATCTGTTGCAAATGATGAACAAGATGACAAATAGTGATGATTATTACTTATTTGTTGTTGCTCAAGAGGATCATGCCTTATGATGGACTATATTTAAAATGCTTAAATTTTTTTTTTTTGCAGAACTATAGGAAAAATGAAGTGAAATTTTCACACTAAATGGAATATTAAATTATGTTTACCAATTTTATCATCACTACTGGATACTACTCCTCTTCCTTTACTTTTACCTTCTAAAATACCTTCTTCTTCTTCTGAAACAACAAGGACAGAACCATGATTCTGCAGGCCAGCTAATAAAAAAAAAAATTAATTAGTAAAGTTAAAAACTTCATAAGTTGAAAATTAATTTGCCAACAAAAGCAAACTACTGTTTCAATTTAAATAAGGTATCCTCCAACATGTTTAATATTAACACTTTGAGTCCTATTGATGTAAATTTACATTGTTCACAAGTACACCCAGAATCACATTGATGTATATTTACATCGCTAAATTAAAAATTCTGAAAATAATAATATATGCTTGAAATTCATTAACAGACTGTACTGTAGTGAAATCTGAACCTTCAGCTTCATTATCCATGAGGATGGTTGACTTTTATCAATAAAAAAGGGAATTTATATTAGTATATCGTAACGCCTGCCCATCGGCTGCATCATGCATGATTGCATGTGTTCATGTTTATATTACACCGTGCCAGCATAACTCTGGTTGCTCCAATATAAACAATTTAAGGGATTTCTGACTCTCTTCTTATGACCTGAGAGATCAGTTTGAATTTCTCTGTCACCATGGACAGACAAGGACCCAGTGGTGCCTAAAGCAGGGGGTGTAAAGCAGTTCTAGACTGAACACAAATTAGAACAAATGCTCGAGGAAAAACTTGATAACAAAGGATCTGAATTAGATGATTGCGCAGACAGTGATCCAGAACAAGAGGAAGCAGATCTCCCCACAAATGTGAGCTCCAAGCCAAGCAACAGTGATGCAGAATGTTGAACAAGGGGTGACCAAATTCGAGGCCGTCCAGCAAGTCGTGTTCACGATCACACGCGAAGTCACGGCATTTAAAAACTGAATGGCCTAATTCAATAATTCACTATTCTACTTTTGTGGCCAACAGGGGATAATTATAGTGATGTATACCGCTATGTAAAATGATATTTTTGTCATAATAATAACACACACATACATTTTATTTATAATTTTCATTATTTATGTAACATCAAAGCAATATTTTGACCGAATTTGTTGAATTTTGAACACTGAAGAAGTACATATAAGTAGAAACTAATAAAAAATTAACTTTTTATTTATTTTATTTTTTTCAAAAACCTTGATTTTTTGCAAACCATTTCTGGAGCCCATATCACATGCATGCCTAAAAATTTTTGTTCCAATTAATTGTCAAAGATGCTAACTAAAAGACAAAAAATAACTATTTGGATATTCCATAGAAATACTACACAGCAATTTTTTAAATAGAGCTAAAAATGTTCAGGACACAGGGTTTTTTAAGTCCCAATAGGTCTAGGACTCAAAGTATTAAAGCATTTCTAATCAAATATAAATGAATTTCTAATCATATGTAAAAGCAAAGTAAACACTTATCATAAAAGAATGAAAATTAATAAAAAATAAATAATTACTTTTGCTTAACTTTTCGTTTATACTTATTTATTTATTCTGGCAATATTTTATACTTTGTACTTACCTGATAATTCTACAGACCACGCACAATCCCGGTTTAACATTGTTCTCTGTTATCTTCTGCATTTTTTATTCTAGTCTATTGCCAGACTCTCAACTTTTGTATATCCTCCTTTACATCATCCATCCAAGTTTTCTTTTGTCTTCTCTGTTTGTCATCTTCCACCTGGCCTTTTTTCATCAAAGATTTTCTTGATTACACTCTCATTTGGCACCCTTAGTAACATCTCTGGATATACACTAGTGTCTAAAACCTTAGGATGAACACTAATTTCTGAAGATTACAACCAAAGATTCAGATGAATCGGCTTGTGGCAATTTATATAACTGACGATTTTGAGTAGAGAGCAGGTACACACATTCAAATTTTCCAACTGAATGCAAAGGGGGCATGTGGTATGTCAATTGATTTTAACGTATAGATGAGAACACAACCCGATAAGAAAATAACTATTTATTAACTTATTTTATTGCTGATATTTTGCTGGTATACTATCCAGCATCTTTGGAGCAAAAAAACAGTTTGTCACAGTGTGCGAGACAACAATTGTGACAAACTGTTTTTGTGCTCTGAAGATGCAGAATAGAATACTAGCGAAATATCAGCAATAAAATAAGTTAATAAATAGTTATTTTCTTATCAGTCTGTGTTCTTATCTATACCTTTAAAATTAATCAACATGTACAATGAACACATAAGCCTTCCCACAAGTTTGGGGCACATGGTGGCACTCAACAGGATAAAAGGCAAAAGACTGTGCTAAGTGAATTGTGTCCAAACTTTATTCATGAAGGAATAAAATTGCAAACTTGGATATCTTGTAATATCTCAAAGATCATCTAGATGATTTCATGTGGAGAAGAATTATTGGAAAGCTTGAAGGAGGCACCAGAATTATTACTGATTACTCTCCAGTAGTATGAGGGCAACCTATTAGCAAATGTCTGGAACACATTCCATTGGTTTGAAACACTGCCTAGAGCCTGGATACAACACCATTTCAAACCAATGGAATGTGTTCCAGACATTTGCTAATAGGTTGCCCTCATACTACTGGAGAGTATGAAGACAGATCTTTAGCTACAAGGAGCATTAAGATAGCTTTTTGGTTAAAATAGCAAAACATAATCGACACACCATGGCAGGTCAGTTCCATTCAAGCACATGTATACAGATATCTCAACAAACTGTGGCAAAACATCTGCAACAAATAGGCCTATGGTCTATGTCCCTTTATCCACATCATAGAGTATTTTTTCAGTGGTGTTGTATCCATAAAAATTGGAAAAGACACCAATGAGCCAATGTACTCTTTACAGATGAGAGTTATTTTAGTCCTTCCTCCAATTCTAGATGACACTTGATCTGGGGTGAAAGTGATATTACTTACCAATGCAAGAATGTTCTTGAAAGGGATAAATCGGCAGTGCTGGGATCATTGTGTGGAGAGTCATTATACTTAATGGATGCACTGAGTTACTTGTGCTGGAAAAAGGGACTGGAACTGGTGAACGATACTGTAACGAAGTTCTTCAACATCATGTTTGATTGTTCTATGGTGTTGTAGGCAAAGAATTCTTTATGAATGACAATGGCACGCCACATTGTACATGAGCAATGGAGATACTTCTGGAGACCGAAGATATTAATCATACCGAGTGGTCAGCATGCTCCTCAGATCTTAACCCCATAGAACACATTTGGAATGCAATAAAGATGCAATAAATATTACTGCTCAAAATTACTCTCCAGGAAACAAACAAGGCCTTATCCTTGCTCTGAAAGAGGAGTGGTCCAGTTTGCCTAGAGAACTCCTGAATTACTTGGTGCCAAGCATGGTATGACATTGTGAGAGCTGCATTGCAGTTTGAGGTGGACATATTCCATACTGAAATGTCTCTCCACATAGTTTCCTGTAAGCACTGTACATTATTTCCTTAACTTAGAAAATTTGTAACTTTTGCCACAGATATATTGCAATTTAATTTGTATGAAAGTATAATACATTTTTTGTGTAATATAATTTATTAGTATGCTGGCAATAAATTTATGTCCACATTTGGCTGTGGTCATGAAAATTTTTTCTGCCTATCATTCTTATTCTTACATCCATTGCTTCCCCTTTCATCTGGTATTCTTCACTTCCAGTTCCCAATTTTCATTCAAATCACCACATTCTATTAATATATTACACTTTCTACAGGCTCCAACTTTCTTGCTTCTCTTGTTTAGTCCCTCAACAAACATGCATTTGCCCACATATACATATTACACTCCTGACAAAAAACCATCTTAGTAAGATCCACACCAATAAACTCATTTGATTTTCATGCCATGCATCTGGCTGACCTAGTTCTTACCACCATTTTTGTTTCCCTTAACTGTTATACAACAAAATTGACTACAATACCTACTAATAACCTCAGCAATTAATATGCATTCAGTCTAAGTATCATTAATTAAATAAATGTTTTGTGAAAAAATAAAATTCTTCAAAAATATTCCAGAAAATATAACTGATCTTTTCTCCAGCAACCAACTTTCACTACTGTACTTTTCCTTGAAGAGAAAGTATGCTGAAATATTAAATACAAATTACCAACAGATAATACTTTCTATCTACATTAGACTCCTGCAGATCTGTAGCACAAAGCTATAGTAAATTATATCGCAAACTTATCTTTTTCCACAGACATGTTGCTAACACATCTTACTCTATCTTTGCCCTCTAGTAGCGATAAATGGCAAAAAAGCAGAGGAATTTTCTTTTACTACCATCTACTGCCTATTACCACCATAATCAGTATTTTTTGTCTGTAAACCTGCTAAAACTCTAATATACTCCTCAATATTGCAGCAATTCTCTGAGTTGTTTCTGCAACCTTTACAATATGTACTCTGAACTTCACTGCACTATGTCCTCTGAATTTCTGTCAATAATCACCCCATGATCTTTTGCTTCCTCCAATTCTTCCAATAAACTCCAGCAAGTGAGTATGCTTCATACTCACAAAGTATTTCATATATGTGGAACTAGTTTGCGATTAGTAAGGATAAAGACAATTCCAGATCCTGTTTTCCCTCCCATTCCAAGCATATTACTTTATATTCTATTTTTCAAATAAATAAATAAATAAATAAATAACAAAATACAAAACTAATAATTCTTGACTATTATTATTCATGCATTTTTTTCCATATTTATCTATAACATTTGGGATTAGATTACTTCCAAACCAAGCATTAAGACCTCTTTCTATAAATAAATGTATACAATCCTTTTTATTGCATTTATTTATTTGTTTTCATAGTTTCTCATGCAACAGTTCAGAATCCTGTTTTCAGGGGAAGCGACTCCCATAATATTTAAGTAGCTTCTATTGATTTTTAACTATTATAATTTGATCATAACGAAAGTGTATTTCTGTATTTTATTTTTCTATTTCATGATTAATTAAAATGGTCAGTCCACCGGACAGATGTTCATCTCCATCGCTATATAACACAAAATAATCAACTATATCTTTTGTTCAATTAAACTTCATTCCATAATGTTCCATTTACACCATATAACTGTAGCATTTTAAAAAATTTTTCCTCTTGGCACTTTGCCATGTGCCATCTCTAAATCTATAAAAAATTAAATACAAATGCTTGGTGATTTGTCTTAAAGTGAAAATCCAATTCTTCTTCTTCTTTAGTATTCTGCAATTGAGCAGGTTCTTCTTTTAGTAGCAGAAACTTTCCTTTCACTCTCTTCTTTTCTGAGCCTTCTCTTTCAAGGTTGTGTACCTGTCTCCATTCAGCATGTCATCTAGCATTGTTTATCTTACTCTTCATCTGGGTCTTTTTCCGTCTATTTTTCCTTCGATGGCATCTCTGATGATTCCATTCCCTCTCAGAATATGTCTGATCCAGTTTCCCTTGCTTCTTTTTATCCTCCTTAACAGACTTCTTTCTTCTTCTACTCTTTTTAAGACCTCTTCATTAGCTATTTTATCTGTTCATTTGATTTTTTCCATCCTTCTCCAAATCCACATCCCAAAGCTTTCCAAAATCTTAATTTCTTCTTTCTTCAATGTCCAAGTTTCAGCTGCATAGAGGAAAACATTCCGCAGATAACATTTTATTAGTCTTTTCTTCAGGTTTCTATCCATTTTACTTCTGAATAAATTCCATTTTCTATTAAAGGCATCTCTTCCCATCGCTATTCTTACTTTTATTTCACTTTTACATCTTCCATCACTGCTAATAACACTTCCTAGATATTTAAATATCTTTACTTGATTCAGTTTTTCCCCATTTATTGATATCCATATTTGCCACTTTCCTGGCTATTTTCATCACCTTTGTTTTTCTGATGTTAATTTTCATTCCATAACTGATACAGGATTCCAGTAATCTGTTCAACAGATGTTGTAGTCCTGTTTTAGTGTTTGACAGTAATGCCTTGTCATCTGCATATTTTATTGCAAATATCTGTCTACCTCCCATCTTTATTCCTTCTTCCGAATTCTCCAGTGCTTCTTTTAGCATTGCTTCAGAATACATGTTGAACAGCCTTGTCTTACTCTTTGTCCAATGATACCTGGTTCTGTTGTACAATATATGTCTCTCACCATGGCAGTTTGTCCCATATATAGTGAGATAATTAGCCTTCTGTCTTTCCAATCTATACCAATCTTTTCCATTACTTCCACCATCTTATCCCATTCTACATAGCCAAAAGCTTTCTCGAAATCTATATAACAGATGTTAACTTCTTTATTCACTTCTAGACTTCTTTCACTTACTATTCTTAACAGTCCAATCACATCTTTTGTTTCCCCCTACCCTTCCTGAAACCAAACTGATCTTCTCCAAGAAATTCTTCCACTTTAGATGCAATTGTTCGTGTTAAGATTCTCATAAGTATTTTTCATGTATGGGAAATGAGGCTTATTGTTCTAAAATCCTTGCAGTTCACTGCATTACTTTTCTTTGGTATAGGTATAAATATTAAGGTCATAAAATCTTTTGGTAGTTCTCCTTTGTTATAAATTAAATTTATTATTTTGGTTATTTCTTCAGTTCCTTTCTTCTGAAGTTATTTCAGGAATTCTGCAGGTATTTAATCTATTCCTTCTGCCTTTCCACATTTTAGTTCTTTAATAGCCATTTCTACTTCTGTCTTCAAAATATCTGGGCCTAGATCATCTTCATTTACCTTCTTTATATCTTCTAATGGCAACTCAAAATCCAATTATGACACCCCTATTTTGCCTGAACCTAGCTTGATCTTCTCCAAGTTTCCCTTCCACAATTTTTTTTTTTTATGCTTCTGGAGCATGGCTGCAGAGATGATACCTAGAAAATTCAGTAGGGAAATGAATTTGTTATTCTCACATTCATTTTTATTTCTCTTTTATTTTATAAATATATATGGGTACAATAGTTCTGCTCCAATCAAGATTGAATTCTATTCCAGAATTCAAGTTTCTTAACAGGCCTTCAGAATCATGCAGTATTGCCAGTGCAAAATTTTTATAATTACATATTTGAGCCTTCCACATGAGAATGTTATTTACTCTGGATGCCTTTTTCCACATTGTGGATTTCTAATGGCTTTTCTCCCTAAAGTAATAAAAAAGATATACTTTTGATATACTCAGACTGATTCTCATTTTATGTTTCAAAAATAGCTACTCCAGACATCCAATACATCTGTATCAACCGATTCCATTTACAATATTCTTTCCTCAATTTCAAATCATTTTCATTACTGAATCTGTTGAATCAAACTTTCAGTGAAAAGATAATGGCAGATAACTGCTATTTTCTGTATTCCTAAACCCTAAGAATTATAAATACTATCTCTGAAATAGTGTGAATTTTACAGTCAATGTTTTATGTGTAATGTTATTATTGTTATTATTATTAACATATGACCTGCATTGAGTCAAAGGACTAGTTACAGGTGATCCATATGATCTCATCCAAAAGATCATCAAAATATAACTTAAACTCATTGACAGTTTCAGAACTTACCACACGTCCAGATAATGCATTCCACCCACCAATCACTCTCCATACAAAGAACCAACTTCTCACCCTCCTGTTCACACTCTCCTTATATAGCTTCCATGGATAGCCTCTAGTTCTACCCTTGCTTCCCTCAACTCTATGAAAAATCTCCTCCACATTAATCTGGTAACGACTCCTTGCCAGCTTATGTCTCAAGAATAACCCATCTTCCCTTCTATTCGCAAAGCTCTGTAAGTTTCATTCCCTCGATCTCTACTCGTATCTGACATTCCATAGAACTGATAATGACTTAGTAAACCTTCTCTGGACCTTCTCCAATACATCCTCATCCCTGTGAAAGCCGGGTAACCAAATCTACATGCAAAAGTAAATATGTAGCCTGATGTGCAGAAGCAAGGAACCATAACCTCCTTGCTTCTGTATGTCAATGTTCTCCTCATTATTGCCATAATCTGTCGGGATGTCTTACAATTTTAGCAATGCAATGCCTAAACTAAGTTTCTGTCAATCATAACTCACATATCTCTCATCCCCCCCCAACACACACACTCCTTCAAAATTCACCATTAATTGTATAATCTGCATCCTAAAACACCTGTTTTTCTAATAATTGTTTTAAATAATTAAAAAAATAAAATTATTATTTTATTTTTTTTATATGAATTCCATGCACAAAAGGTGTTAGCTTGCAATACATTAACAGTGTCAGTTCTGTGGATGGGCTAAGGTTTAAATAATCCAGAAACTCTGCTGAAGTGACCAACAGCAACTGTTCGAGCCACCTCAGACTTCCAGCAAACAGAGTGGTGGTGGTCTCACACTGATATGAAATTCATCTCTAACTTAAAGTCACCCATAAAAAATATTTAAGCACATGGTGAGAGATTCCAACCTAAAGCCTATTGGATGGAGAGGATATGCTAACCTCTCAACCAAGCAGATGGCTAAAAATGCTGAACCTACAAATCAAAAATTATAATAAAAAATTTGCCTACTTTGATCTCTTGCAGCAGCACTTCCTCCTTCTCCTGGTAGTCCTTCCTCAGTGATCTGAAACTGGTGATCATGAGAAGGATATTGTAGAAAGGAATTTGACCTCTGTGGCATAAAATCATGAATGTTCAAGGCTGAAATATATAAATAACAAAAATGAGAGAGAGTAAACGTTGTATATGCAGATGTAGTATATCCAGCAGGAAAAATTATTAAAAATTAAGGAATTATGAATTTTTTTTTTTTTGTTATTAAAGTTACAAAAAGTTATATTTTTTATACTGTTTAGAATATCAGGGTAACACTTTTTTTGCTCACTTTCCATTAAATTTGATGATATATCGATATTATTTTAAAATTATGTCATAAGAACTAATACTATAAGGCAAAAAATTATGATTATTGTAACATTTAAAAAAAGGTAGTAAAAGAAGAGGCAGAATGGACTATCATACAGTCATATTTTCAATAATGAGAAAACATGATCTGACCCCTACTTCATTCACTCACTGACATACACAAAGATCCAAGAAATATTAAAACTATGAAAAGATGAATCAATATCAACATTCAAAAGCAGAAGAAGCTTTATAATACATTTCAATCATATGGCATTGAAATGTACAAGCACAAAGCAAACATGGCAAAAAGAAATATTTCTATAATACTAACAGAGGCACAAGTGAAAAATGAACTGAAATGACGAAATATTAATCTAAAAATCTAAAGCTGATATAATTGGAAAGTAGCGATATCAGAAATCATGTCAGTAGTCATACTCTATATGGCTAGACTGGTCAAGCAGTTAGCATATCCACTATCCAGCCAAGAGACTGCAGGTTCGAATCCCACCAGCAGTTTGTGATCATCCTACTAACGTGTAGAAAGAGAATCTGTGAAAATACTAATTCTAGCAGAAGATCTCACTTGCAAAACCACATAAGTTACAGAAGTGACCATACAACTTCAGATGCAAATAGCTAACTAACTAAAAATATTTTGGATTTTTGGTAATCACTAAACATCGGTCATCATTTAGGCTGGAGCAAGATAAATAAATTTCATTATTTAAATGTATGCTGATATTGTCTAATTTGTAGACTGAGTGTTGCTATGAGATATTTGAGTGTGAAACACAGTGTTTGGATAAATTTCTTAGGAGATATTATCACAAATTCATTGTTTTTGTTAGCACACTGATACAGCATGGTGGTGAACGACTAATCATTGTGTAGGGCAGCATGGAAGACAAATAAAGTAAACAGCATGGACTTTTCAAAAATAGTACGTTACATAAGTGTAGTATGTATCAGTAGAAAGATGTTACAGATATTTATATAGAAAGGCTGAATAAGAGAAGAGACTGAGTGTGGGCATGTAGAAAATGCAATATTCTGAAGGACCATGAGGCTTGATTAAGACCAAGCTTACACTGTTTAAATATAAGTAGGGACATGGCAGTTAAAGACTGTGCAAAGGTTCAGAAAGTGGGTGGAAGTAAGGATTTCAGGATAAAGCGAGCAATAATGATATTGAAAAACAGAGTTAAATTAACGATAAAACAGGCAGTAAAGACATTGAAAAGCAGAGTAAAAGAAAGATGGCAAGTGGGGATTGACGTTGAACAACTGTGAGTGACAGGCAATAAAACACTGAGAGTGAATGGTGAATGATAGCAAAAAGAGGACTGAAGATATGAAAGTGGATCTGATGAAGGTGAGGCAGATCTGGAGTAAAATGAAAAGAACTGGAGATATGGATGAAAGAGGTAAGAAAAGACCCATGAATGGCATTGTATGGTGATTTGTTTATTAGAGATGTGGTGAATGAGCATATGCACAAAGATTGTTCTCTCGGAGGTAACCTGAATAGAATAATTGAGGCAATGGATATGAGGAGTAAATGAACAATTGA
Source organism: Typopeltis vanoorti (assembly GCF_054136105.1). Taxonomy (NCBI): domain Eukaryota; kingdom Metazoa; phylum Arthropoda; class Arachnida; order Uropygi; family Thelyphonidae; genus Typopeltis; species Typopeltis vanoorti. Next base: position 48,688,403 of record NC_143554.1, read on the forward strand.
GTTGGTAATGCTGGTAGGGAGACAAATGATTTCAATAAGAATAAGGAGAATGTAAGATTGGATATCAGGAGGTTCTTGAGAAGGATAAAAGATAACAGTGTGATATGAAAGGTAATCACTGTGTTGTTCAGGTATCACAGTGATGAGATGAGGCATAGAGCTAGAATTATGAATATGTTAGCAGCTTAATGTGTGGAATGAGTTTGAAGGAAGAACTGAACTGTATAAGAGTGATGGACTGCATTTGAATGCTTTTAGCATGAATTGTTTGGAGAGACTGTTGCTATTGAAAGGGAGAGTAATGAGTGCAGAGAATGAATCTGAGCAAGAAGGATATATTTGTTATAAAGCAGACAATAAGGAAGGAGAGATTGAATCTCATACAAGTTAGAGATACAAGCGAGAAATAGTGCTAGTTGTTTTGAGACAGTCAAATGTAAGATACAGGTGAATAGATTGAAATACTTCGTTGGATTGTTGTAGACCTCATAATGTGGAGGACAGTGACCAGGAAATGTATAAGCAATTCAGTCAAGCAAATGAGAAAAGGGTGATTTTAATTAGGGCAATGTAGATTTGGTTGATGAGATAGCAACTGGAAGTAAAGAAAATGAGTTTCTAGAGTTTTTGAGAGACAACTACCTCAGGCAGTACATGACAGAGAGCACACAAGGATTGAGAGTCTTGAATTTGATCATCTCATTAGAGGATGTTATTATAAATGAGGTGTCAAATCTCTCTGCAGTTGGTGAAAGTGACCACAAAGTGATTGCCTTGGTGTGAGGAAAAGCTTTTTGTGGAACCACAAGGGCTGATAATCATGAAAAGATCGAGACAGCTTGCAACTGTAGCATGAAATGAGAATTTGAGTGAAAAGGAGATCAATGCTGCTTGGGTCATAGTCAAGAACTATCTAGTAGAAGCAATGTCTAAATGTATTCCAAAGTTCAGAAAGTTAAATCAGGAAGGTGTGAAATGGATGAATGAAGAAATTGAGCATGCAGTACAGAGAAAAAAGGCATTATGGAGCAAGGAGGTTGACTCAGTTGAGAAGTCAGTAAAAAAAAAAAAAAAAAAAAAAAAAAAAAAAAAAATGATTATGGTAGAATAACATGATTGGAGGAAATGGTATAAGGAAAACTGTTGTGGAGAATATACAGGGTGTTCGGGATAAATTTGACAGTTTCGTAAGGAAAAAGAAAATCTTCTTTGTATCTATTAAATTTAATGAATTGACAAAAAAACATTACAGGCAGAGTTAATTACAATACTATCAACAAGATTTACTCAAAATAACCACCATTAGCATCGATCACAGCTTCAATTCTGCTTCGGAACCTCGAACAAGCTGATGCTACAGTCTCCCTGGGAAGGGCCGCAAAAACTGTTTTAATTTTATCCATTAACTGGGCTTTTGTATTACTGGAAGTGCGATTGGTGTCTTTTTCAACTGCGCCCCATACAAAATAATCCATGGGGTTAAGGTCTGGGGAGTTTGGAGGCCAAACATTTGGACTGGTGAAGTCGTAGAAATTTTCAGACAACCATTTTTGACTTTTCCCAGAGGTGTGGCAAGGGGCCGAATCCTGCTGCCATACATACGGCCTACCATTGGCTACCCTTGTTATCCAGGGCTTGACTACAGTTAGCAACTCCACGAACAAAGCCCGAATTCCAATGCCAGGGTTCTTCAACACCTGTTCCTGCAGATTTGCGAGGAATTCTGCTGTACGAACGCAATCAGATCGTCTGCTAGGGATCTTTCTTCTTGCTACATCCTCGTAGTCACCATTGCAAGTCTCTAGTTCATGCCTGATTGTTTTTACTGTATTCAGGGAGCATTGGGCAGCAGTCGTAATATCCTTATTTTGATGGCGGGCACGAATCGTCATGATACAAGTTATTCTCTTCCATGATTCAGGTGGGTTCCAGCTATCCATCCTTTCTGACATCTTGTATATGAATGAAGAAGGGTCCAAACTTTTAAATGAAGAGAAGTGTGTGTTAATACATGTAACTTACGGAAAAATATAATTAATTATAAATATGTCAAATTTATCCCGAACACCCTGTAGTTGAGATACAGTATTTGATGAGTTCATAAAGATCTTTTGTGAAAGTGACTTCATGGAGAGTTTGAAAGCATTGGATGATGAGGAAAAACTGAGTGGGAGTAAGGAAGCTATATGGGGTATTAAACAAACTTGATGCTAATAAGGCAGTGGGACTTGATGATATATATCATCATGTATTTTGATGGAATGTGCCAGGGAGTTGACATCTGTCTTGACATATTCGTTTAATAGGAGTCTTACACTGGGTTAGGTTCCAAAGGAGTGCAAGGAAGGCAAGCCTCAAATTATAGGCCAATTTCTGTCAGGATCTAAAACTGGGATGTAAACAATAGCATTGACTTTGAGATACAGTACTAATTTGCTAAAGGAAAGCAAGTATCAGTAATCTACTTATTTATTACAATAAGATGACAGCAGCAATGCACACAGTACACAGTGGTATACTTAGACATTGCAAATTCTTTTGATAGATTCCTGCATGATGAGTTGTTCAAACTAGAGTGGATGGGGTTGTATATTAGACTAGTGCATTGGATTGGAGATTTGCTGTCTGACAGGTATAAACTAGTTAATATGGTGAAGCATTATCCCAGAAGGGAAAAGTCAATAATGGTGTGCTTCAGGTGTTGCTAATGATATTTTGAAAGATTTGAATAACAGGGATATTGATAAAGATAGATAAACAAAGATAGAATGTTTGCAGATGATGCATAGTTGGGACGAACCATGAACAGTAGAGAAGATGCTGTGGCCTTACAAGAAGACTTAAATAAATTGAGTGATTGGGTACGGAAATGGGGATGTGAGTTCAATATTGCAAAATGTAAGGTTTTAAAATTTTGAAAACAAAGATTGGATGCAGAATTTATACTTGGTGAGGATATATTGTTCGAGGTTGAGGAAATAAGAGATCTTGGGGTGACACTGGACACGGATCTGAAATTTAGGGGACACATAGCCAAAATTGTGAAGAAAACACAAATGCTTCTGGGAATGATGCAGAGGACACTGACTTGTAGAAGGTAGGGAGATTCTTGTTTTGTTGTATAAGGTTTTGATTAGGCTACACATGGACTATTGTGCCCAGATTTGGTCACCTGGTTTTCAGAAGGATGAAGAGATGTTGGAGAGGGTCCAAAAGCGACTGTCTAAAGTGGTTTCTAACCTCTGGAATGTTGAGTATGAGGAGAGATTGAGAAGATGTAATTTGCAGAGTCTGGTGGACAGGAGAAAGAGGGGAGATATGATTAGAGACCTACACGTTAATAAGGGGTTGTTATAGGATCAATGCTGGAGAAGTTCTACAGAAAATAGTGGGAGATCAAGGGGAGAACCAGAGGTCATCCCTGGAAACTGTATAAAGAGGGTATGAGTAGGGGAGAGTGAGAAGCAGGTTTTTTTCGTGCACAGTTGTAAATGATTGGAATGCCTTGTCTGAGAGTTGTGGTGTCTGCAGAGAATTTGAGTGTGTTTAAGACATGGTATGATGAGCTGTGTGTGTGTGTGTGTGTGATAAAAGGACCTCCCAGATAAGTCTTTGACTCCATGAGGTCTTGGGATATTAATAATAATGATAATATTCAGTTGATTGCAGATGATCCAAAGTTAGGATGAACTATGAGGGAGTAGAGCAGATGTTATGGCCTTACAAGAAGACTCGAATGGACTGAGTGAATGGGCACAGGAGTGGAAATACCAGAAATGTAAGGTTTTATAATTTGGAAAACAAAGATAGAATGCAGAATTTACTCTTAGCAGGAATATGTTGGAGGTGGAGCAAATAAGAGATCATGGGGGTGATGCTGAATAAGGATCTAAAATTTAGAGAACAGATAGCCAAATTGTGCGATGACACTGGCTTGTAGAAGTAAGCAGATTTTGGTTCTGTTGTATAAGGCTCTGATTAGGCCACATATGGACTACTGTGCACAGGTTTGATCACCTAGTTTTCAAAATGATGAAGGGATATTGGAGATGGCCTGGAGGTGACTGACCAAAACAGTTTCTGATCTCTGTAAATTGTCACTCTTACGACTCTTGGAAATATCAAGAGTGACAACCGAGAGTCCAAAGGTGAGTGAGATTGGTTAGGAGATTTGCTGTGAAATGAGAATGTCAGAATCCATATTGGTGATCACTTAGTGACTGGTGAATCTCCAGTTGTGAAACAGCTCTTGATAACCTTTTCCATTATTTCTGAGAGTAAATGAGGTCAGAGCAATAGGACAACAGTTGGATGGATGAATTTTATCTCCCTCTTTTCGGAACAGTCTGGATAAGAGTTTGTTCCCAAGGCAGGATTTTCACACTGAATGTGCTGGATAAGTACTCATCTGGAATGCCAGAGTATGACATCTACAAGATGGGTGTAAGTTCTGAAGCACAAATGGAGGAATACCATCAGGGACAGGAGACTTATTGATCTCCTGTCCCTGATGTTCCTGAGGCTACAGAGCAGTTTTCTGATGTTCTTCTTATGAAACTTCACAGGCAGTATACTGTGTTTAGCTTGCAGAATGGCAAGAGGAGATTTGCTCCGGGTATCTATATAATAGCTGAATGAGAAAACTGATGCCAAGAGATCTATCTTATCTTTATGAAATGTTACCTTTGTGCCATGAGGATGTGAGAGAGAGAGAGATGGAAACATGAAAGAACAAAAGTTGTTGCATCACACAGCCTTGAAAAGAGACCAGAAGGCTCTACTGCCTTTTGGAAAGGAGACAAGCTTAGTGTATTTCGTTCCCTTACAACTTTGGAGTTTTGTTGATGATTTTTTTCAGTTGTTACAAGCTGTAGTGTAAGTTAAGTGAGAGGCTACAGTTTTTAACTTGAGCCATTGGTCATATGCTGAATTTTTGGCTTGAGTGCTTTAATACAATTATCGGAGAACCAGGATTATTCTGCAAAGTAAATTTATTTTTGCTTCCCAGCAAAAATAAATTCTTGCTGGGAAGCAAGAAATTATTCTTGCTTCCCAGCAAGAATAATTTCTGTTATTAGATCAAATCAGATCAAACGAGAAAGAAGAATGCAATATACTGTTAGCATCAAAACTGTGATTTGAATTTGCAGTCAAAATAGAAAAGGATACTTAAAGTCTCAGTATAAAGATTGGTTTGGTTTGATTTAGGATTTAATGGTGCAAGGACAGGTAAGGTTGTACTGTATTTTGCATGTCACAGCAGTACACAAGATAATAAATACATAGTAAATATTAAAACAGTAGCATAAATATAAATATATAATCAGGAGTAGAAAGAATGAATTGTAATACCATTGCATAAAGGTGGTGCAAAGACTGATGTTCCAGCTATCAACCAATCTGAGAAGTGGTGGTGAAGATTTTGGAAATGTTGGTTAGGGCTTACATTCAGAAATGGGTTGATAGAGAATTGCTACTTAGTAATGAACAGCATGTGTTTATTACGGGAGGTCATGTGTTAGCAACTTGCTCACATTCTGAAAGTTTATTTTTCACTAGGTTAGATTATGATAAATTTAGTTTAATCCTTTATCCCAGTGAGAGCAAACAAAGTTTGTGCCTGAAAATATCTTCAGGACTGAATATAGTGTTGTACTATCTTACCCGGGTAAGTAGTACAACACCAGGCAACTCGTAGCAAAGGTGGAGCAAGCTACCAACACTCCTATCCCAGTATCTCCCATAATGCAAAACACATCTCCTTGCAGATATGTATCATGTTATATATTAAGGGATTGGCCACTACCCAGACTAGTGGCCAATCCCTTAATATATAACATTCTATATTATAATGTTATATATTAAGGGATTGGCCACTACCCAGACTAGTTTCGACCTTTATTGAGGTCTCTTCAGTGAGAGCCAGGCCCAGAGTTGGAGATACAAGGCAGAAGCAGTAGCTGGTGTTGTACTACTTACTCCTATCCCAGTATCTCCCATAATGCAAAACACATCTCCTTGCAGATATGTATAATGTTATATATTAAGGGATTGGCCACTACCCAGACTAGTTTCGACCTTTATTGAGGTCTCTTCAGTGAGAGCCAGGCCCAGAGTTGGAGATACGAGGCAGAAGCAGTAGCAAGGTCATCTTTACCTATAGGAGTTGCCAAAAGGTTTGCCACCTTTTTTTATTAAATTACTCTGGATTTAGAGAAAGATGTTGAAAGTTTATTTTTCACTAGTTTAGACTATGATAAATTTAGTTTAATCCTTTATCCCAGTGAGAGCAAACAAAGTTTGCACCTGAAAATATCTTCAGGACTGAATATAGTGTTGGACTATCTCACCTGGGTAAGATAGTACAACTCCAACTCTGGGCCTGGCTCCCACTGAAGAGACCTCAATAAAGGTCGAAACTAGTCTGGGTAGTGGCCAATCCCTTAATGCATAACAGTACATATCCACAAGGAGATGTGTTTTGCATTATGGGAGATACTGGGATAGGAGTGTTGGTAGCTTGCTCCACCTTTGCTATGAGTTGCCTGGTGTTGTACTACTTACCCAGGTAAGATAGTACAACACTATATTCAGTCCTGAAGATATTTTCAGGTGCAAACTTTGTTTGCTCTCACTGGGATAAAGGATTAAACTAAATGTATCATTGCTCACATTCTATAATAATGTTATCACTAGACAAGGGGAATGGATACACCATCATATTTTGGGATTTTGCTAAGGCTTTTGACAGAATCTAGCATGGAAGACTTGCATAAATTGGAGAATATCTGAATTATAAAATATTAGTATGGATAAGAGAATGGCTGACCAACAGATATCAAAAAGTGGTATATGGGGGGATACGATTCTGCAAGATTTTAGGTAACCAGTGGTGTACCACAAGGATCGGTGCTTGTTCCACTGTCATTAAATCGTACATTAATGATATTAGGAAGGATTCAACAGGTGACATACAACTATTTGCTGATGATGCAAAGATAAGTAGGGCAATCAGGAATGTGGCTGATATGCAGTACTTGCAGAATGATTTGAATAGGCTGGAATTGTGGGCATGGGAAAATGGATGTCAGTTCAATGTCAATAAATGTTAAGTCAGGTACTCTGGCATGATTAGCTATCCAATGTCATATTATATTGTTGGGATTATGCTAGAAGAAACTGATCAGGTTAGGGATCTTGGAGTGTTAGTAGATAGGAAGTTGAAGTTCAGGGGCTATGTAGCAAAGATTGCAAGATTTGGCTCAAAATATAACTGCAATGCTGAAATTAACTTTGACATGCAAAGATAAGGATGCCATTTTATTGCTTTACAAGACCTTGATAACAACTCAGTTCTTCTGGTTTCTATTGTGATTCTATATGATGGAAAGAGTGTGAAAAGAGAGTGCTAAAAATGAAATCAAGATTATGGAATGCTGATTATGAAGACAGAATGAGAATTTGTAGACTGCAGACACTAGCAAACAGGAGAAAGAGAGGTGACATGATTGAGACTTACAAACTTCTGAAAGTCAAACAGGATTTCAGTTGATGGAATTTTTCAATTTATGGAGGATGAGGAAAGGACAGGAAGGTATCCTTGGAAGCTGAGAATGAATGCCGCTAAGAAGGGAGTGAAGGATTTATTCTAATCACACACATGCATACCACTCGTGTGCGTGTGTGTGATTAGAATGGATTGCCACTGGATGTTGTGTGTGCAAGCAAAGTGAATGAATTCACAAATAAGTATAATAGTTGGTGTGTGCAGTACATGGCCATCCTCAATGAGTCCCTAACTCCCTGGAGGTCTCCCTTAATAATAATAATAATAAAAGCAAATCTAAGCAAATCTAATAAGGTGTATAACAAGTGTAAAGAAATTCATAAAAACATGCATAAAAAAAACAGGTGTAAAAAATGACATGCACAAAGTTTAATTAATAAAATGCATAGTTGATATAAAGTGATAAATATTAATGCTCTGTAAAAATTTGAAAACAGAAATGATATTTGCTGAATCTAATAAAATCTGTCTGGGTGTATAGGATGACACCTTCTAAACTCAACAAAATTATGACTATTTGTAAAATAGTGACTGTACTCACTGACAAAATGAAGACAGTTGATTAAAATGTGAATGATGGTTAGTCCAGTACCACACAATTCACAGACACATATAACACCCCTCAACAGGAAGCAATATACAAGACAACTAGGACCTATGTGTAGCCAAGTAAGAACAACTTCACTGTACAGACCAGACTGCCACAATCTAATTTCAGACTTGATATGATACAGCTTGTTATTGGTTGCTATATTCCATGATGACTGCCATTGGGATAAAAGTTTCCATCTGATAATCTGTCTGTAATTGGTGTATAAGATATGCAGATTGCAAAAACTTGAGAAACATGCTGACATGGATATGAGAGAGCCGTAGATGTTTCTGTAGATCTAGACTTTTAATTGCCTGTAGGGAGTTCTGTGAAACTGAATAAATTATACACCAATGTAGTTTAATGTAAGCTCTATTGCATACTGCTCAGCAGTGAAGTTGTTACATTCTATGCTATCTGAGAAAACAGAAGAAGAAGATTGCAGTGGAACCTCTTATTTTTAACCATCTGTATAGACAGGTACAAAATCAGAGTATTCCATTCTGTGATTGAAAGAGCTACTGGTAGATAACAGGATGGGTGAAATATTTGGTTAGCCTGCAGAAAGAAAAGCTGCATTGTGGTATGTATAAATGCAACGGCCTTAGTATACGAGAGTGTACTGAAAAGTTGTGATAATCACCGCGAAGGAACTGAGGTCTTCTTATGCTTTCTCATCCTAAAAGAAAAAGAACAAATTATTATAATTTGGGGTTAAAAGGTTTTAAGATATGTTCTTTCTTGTGGTTATATCAGTTCTAGGAAAAAAAATTAATATAATTTTTTTCCTAGGTGTTTATCAGAACTTTTCAGCCGCCTCCTCGTATTTCGTGGCATCTGCGTATGTTGTTTACCTCAATATCTAGAGCTTATAAGAGAGCTTATGATCACAAACCAAAGGGATGTATGAAAGTCTGATGGCTGTTGTACGGAGATTCCTCCACCGTAGGCAAAAAACAGCTGGACATGTGGGATTTTCTAGAAGGGATTTTATTTTCATGGCATATAACAGAGACAGCTGTTCTCATCGAAGAAACAAAGGTGGTTAAGTGTTCTTGACATACAGACTAGGGATCAGTGAAGTTGCAGTTCTTATGGCTTGATGGTGAATGGGGTCTGACCATAGCAGAGTACTTTTCCTGGCAGAGGCAAAGACTTGCAACCCATAATCAAGCTTTGATCTAATTGGTGAATAATACACTCAAATACCATCTATCAGCTCCCCAAGAGATCAAGAGGTGGAAGATAGGATTCAATGGATGCTTTATGACACTTATTTGCAACTGGTATATGTGAAGGAGGAAATTATGTTTCTTGTAAAATAGGAACCCTAATCTTAATTAGGAACCTTAATCCCAGTTGCACCAGAAATTAAGGTTTGTCCTAGTTTGAGTACTGAGTCAGGATGAATGAAGACCATGTCTAAAGCAAAAATACAAGTCTTAACTGGGAAAATCTGAACCTAATCACGAGCATCAATTTCTCTGCAGCTGTCTTTTTATTACCTGTGAGAATGATCTCCCTCACAATTTGCTCTTAGCCTTTGTTCTGGTGATCTTTACTGCCATAATGGGCACAAACAGCAGAGCTATGACAGGCGGTTTGAGAATGACCAGACTTCTGATATTCAAAGCGGTATACAGAGAATTTGGGATGTATTACCTAACTAGGAAGTTTCAATAACCTACTTTCACAGATGTTGGCAGTCTCAGTGTATTGAAATGAATTATGATATTCCTCAGTAACATTGCTATCTCTAATGTTTTTTGCTCCTTGACTTTGTTTTTAGTTGATGTTGCAGTAGTTTCTGGACATCTCTGAAAGAAAAATTATTCATACTCAAAGGAAGTGAGTTCATTTCAGCATCAAAGCTTCCCACCTATTATGGAGTGATACATGAAAACACCCACTTTCTTGCAAGCAGTGACTGCACTTGGCAGTGGCAAGCCTTGAGTCCTGTCCCTGGACTAGACTATAATGGGAAGGAGGCTTACTGCAACATCGTAAACTCTTGGAGGCAAGCTCACTAGCTGATTGATCCTGGCTGGGTCATCCAGGAGCACTTATCTTGCTGAAATAGGAATCAAAGTAGTGCAAGACCACAAGGATTCCTCTTTCTGAATGTCCATGGATTATACTGCACATCAAACACAGCAGCAAGGTGCTAGATTCCAATGATGATTATCTGGAAGATGGGATAGTAAAAAAGACTGAGGAAATGTTAGAGTGGAGAATATAGGAAGCAGAGCAAAAAAATTTAAGGGATGAAAAATGGCCAGTATAATCACTGGGAAGTCCTCTTTACCAATAAACAGGTGCTTCTCAGGAGGGGGGGGGTATAAAGATCTGTTCACCATCACAGATAAGGTGCAACTAGAGAAAAAGCTGACCATCCATAAAAAGAAGATATAAAAAAAGAAGAAACCATAAAAAATTATTTGTCTTCTGAGTTTTGAATAAACTAGCAACATACTTATTAATAAACCTTTGTGCCAAACTCATGCCATTTATATAGGTATCTGATGTTGCAGTAGTTTCTGCAATATCAGATACCTATATAACAACCACATATATCTAGTTTCTTAAATATTTCCATGATATTTGTCCAAAGATGGTTGACATGTACCAGATGATTTCACTGCTCAATAGCAGGGAGGAGAGATAATATTAATGACTGTTTATAACTTATGATGGATTTCTTTATGGATCACTTTAGAAAGAACAGAAGTAAGCTACTGTCCAGATAAATCTTAACCAATAGTTACTGTACAATTAATAGGTCTAACAGTTGGTTAAGATTTGTCATCCCTTGCAGAAACAGGCTAAATTTCAAGATGCCATATATAGGAGAGTATAAAAATGCAGCACAAAACAGGATTTAAATCTGAGAGACAAAATTTTAGAAAAATAAAGAACTACAATCAGGACTAGGAGACTTATAGTATCTGGTTTGAATGCAAGAATCTTCTGATTTTTTAATGCTGGAGAAAAATACAAAGCCTTATTATAACCAAATCTAAACTACTGTGCAAAAAAAATGTTGGTCTCCTGGTAGCGAACACTGAAAAGTTTAAGAGGCAGGCAACATATATTAGGAAACCATGAAATGTCGACTACTAAGAACAATTAAGAGATAAGGTTTTGTAAATAGGCAAAGCTTGATAAATAAGGATTTGACAGAGTAAAATTAGTAAGTTAGTAATGAGATTTAGTTAGTAATTTTAAGTAATTTTAGTAGTTAGAATAAGTTCATAATGAGATTTTATAAAGAGACATACAGGGAGAGAGTCCATACATGGCAGGAGGGAAGAGAATAAGTATCATCCCTGGAAGTTCAATAAGAATGTGATCAGCAAGCAATTAATTTTTTTCATGGCAAGTGAGTTTAAAGAGGCATGATATGCATTATGCAAGCATTAGAGATGCCTTCTTATGAGGACATCTCTAACTCTTGTTCTCATAAAGTTCTAGAATTCCTACGAAGAGTCACTACAACTTTATGAAGGATCCCAAAGAATACAAGATTAAAGATCTGTTTCAAATAGCAAGAATTATTCATTTCATTATCTATGGAATGAACCATATGAGAACAGGTTGAAGATTTGTGGGTTGCAGAAACTAGTTGATAGGCGGAAAAGGGGGAGATATGATTGAGACATTCAAATTGCTAAAGGGATTCTAAAGGATTAATTCAGAGGATATTTTTGAGATCAGGAGTGGTGGTGGGAGAACTAGAGAGCACCTGTGGAAGCTGGGCAGAGTGTGGTTAGAAGGGGTGTTAGAGCTGGGTTCTTTACTTTTAGAGTGGTAAATGAGTGGAATAAGCTGCCAGAGTCTGTTGTGGGTGCTATGACGGTGAGCGAGTTCAAGGCAAGGTATGATAGATACTGTGAGAATGTCGTATAGTTATGTGGACATGATGTTTAGGGCCTCCCTCGATGAGTCTAAGGACTCCCTGGAGTCGCCCGAAATAATAATAATAATAATAATAATAATAATAATTATGGAACAGAGTTTACTAAGAAAATACAATGGATTTATATGAAAGTAATTAGTTTTACAAAGGATAACATACTGTCATCATATGAATAATTGTGATTATACATAGCCTCTCCTTCAACTGGAAGATCTTCTGACAATGAAGGTAGATTTTCTCCAAGCATCTGTATATCACTTCTTTGCACTCTTCTTTTCTCAGACACTGAAATGACGATGACAAACATTATTACTGAAATATAAAAATTCATAATAACATTGTTGTCACTTTTTCTAGAGGATAACAACATTACTACTGATGTTTAGTACATTCACAACTTTTTTGATATATAATAAACATTTCATCGATTTTGTTATCTTTCAATTTTTTTTTTTTTTTTGTTTATTAAATAATTTATTCTGGATTTAGTTGATGAGCACTAACTTGTAGTAAAAAATAATAACTTAATGAAGAATTTTTACTAATCAATAACAAAAACAGATACTATCGAATGTCTATATTAGATGTGTGTGAACAATACTAAGAAAATACAAAGGATTTATATGAACGTAATTAGTGTTACAAAGGATAACATTTATTAGTAATTAGTATCACAAAGGATAACTTGTATAATACTTTATGCAAGACAATCTTAACCAATCTTGTTACCATATTAATGCAATACAAAGCATGAAATCTGAAATGCTTAAGAGTAGCCAGATTTCAAGTTTTAGATAATATAAATGGAGGTTAACAGAATGAAATACATGGTTAGGTGTTGCTACAGACCTGGCAGCTAAATTGCAGGGGACAAAGAAATGCATCGCCAATTTATCCTTATGGATACCCACATTATGGATGACTTTAATTTTCCAAACATTGATCGGGTAGAAGAAAAATTTCATGATTACAATAAAGAGGAATTTATTGAGTTGTTGTGAGACAACTTTCTCAAGCAACATGTGAAAGAAGGAACTCGAAGTCAAAGAGCGTTGGACTTGCTCATAGCATCAGAAGCGGATCTCTGTCAAGAATACAGCTATTTTACTACCAGTTGGTGACAGTGATTAAGCTGTGCTTTCTTGGGAAGTATCTAATTGTACTGATGCTCCGATTAGAATAGGTTACATGCTGAACTACAAAGCTGGAAATTACGATCAACTTAGGAGAATACTATATTTGGTCACATGGCATCAGTTACTCAATGGGAAAAATGTCATCAATGCATAGGATTCTTTGAAAAAGTGATTAAATGAGGCAGAATCTGAATATATCCCTAGTGTTCAAAGAATAAATATGTTGGGATTGAAATGGACATGCAACCTTATTAAGCAAGAGATCCACAAGAAGAAAATGATGTGGAAAGAATGTCATGAGAATAAGAGCTAAGAGTGAGGGGAGTTATGAAATATATAAAGCTCAGGCCAGAAAAGTAACGATATTTTTCAGAGTATGAAAAGAAATTGGCCAAGCAAGCTAAAGCCAATTCAAAAGAATTTTAACGTTATGCTGCTAGCAAAAGAAAGAATGAATGTTAAAGAATAACTTTATTGAATGCAGACGGTACTCAAGTATCGGAAGCTATAAGATTGTTCAATTAATGAGTGCTCACTTTGCTAAGATATATCAACCAGATGTATGTAACATGGTGCACAGCACTACTGCTACATTGGATGAAGAGTTAGAAGTTCATGAAAATGATGTTGAAGAGCTGTTGCATAACTTGGATAAGAATTTGTCTGTAGGGACAGATTGAATGTTAGCCCGTTTGCTAAACGAATGTTCAACAGAATTGGCTAGGCTTTTCACATGTTTGTATAACTTGAGTCTCAGCTCAGGAATGGATGGAATGTATGATAGTTTTATTGTACATGGGTAGTGTAGAAACTGATGTATCTAACTACTGACCTATCAGTATCTGCAGTATAGTAGTGAAGATTTTAGAAAAGCTAGTAAGAACACTTGTACAGAATTTGTTTGGATGATTTATAGCCTCCTTTGATGAGTCCTTGACTCCCTGGAGGTCTCAGATGATGATGATTATAATGATAATTAATTATTATTTTGGGAGGGGGACCAAGGGGGATCAGTATCAGTAACAGTATACAGAAATATGATATCCTTAAAACATCCAAAATCTCAAGAAATGGAAAATCACCTGGAGAAGATAAGCTAGGTTCAGAACTATATAAATATGCAGGAACAAGGTTCAAAGAAAGGACTCTTATTATTTTTAAATAAAATCTATTCAACTGGTAACCTCCAATAGAATGGAAAAAAACAATTGCGATTCGTATCATTAAAAAAAAGGTAGTAGAGATGACCCTAAAAACTATAGAGGTATAAGTATACTAAATTCCTTACAAAATATATAACAAAATTCTAAATAACAAATTAATAAAATATTCTGAAAACTTTATTTTAGAAGTACAGCATGGATTTAGAAATGGACGATCATGTATTAGACCCAGCCTTTTGCCTAAAATTAATAATAGAGAAAAGAAGAGAATAAAACTTAGAAACACATATTGCATTTATTCACTTTGAAAAAGCATTCGACAAAGTTAAAAGAAGCATTTTATTTAACATATTAAAAGAAAGACAAATACCAAATAATATCCTAAAAGCTATCATAAGTATATATGAAAATAATCAAATACAAATAAGATTAAATCATGAGCTATCATATATGAGAAAGATAAACCAAGGAGACTGACAAGGATGTCCCCCTTTTTAATATTTATCTAAATGAAATAATAATAAAATGGAATAAAAATTTAGATCAAGATATTAAACTTTCTTCCATTATGAACTTAAACACTCTCCTTGTTTGCCGATGACCAAATAATAATTAAAAATTCTGAAGATAACTTACAGAAAGCTATTTTAAATCTAAATGAGATAGCCATAAGATTATCGAATGATAATATCAACAGAAAAATCAAAAACTATGGCCTTTAAAGGGCAAGATCCAGTAAGAACTAAAATAGAAATAGATAACAAGATTTTAGAACAGGTGAATTCATTTAACTATCTAGGTTGTATGATTATATATGAAAATGAAAAAGATATAAACCTAAAAATTGCAAAATATTTAAAAACAACAGGTGTAATTAACTCTATATTTAAACTAAACCTAGTTCAAAAACAAACCAGACTAAACTTATACAATACATTAGCCCTACCAGTCTTATTGTATGGAAGTGAAATCTGGACAATAAAACAAAAAGACAAACAAAGATTAATAACAGCTGAAATGAAGTTTATGAGAAAAACTGCAAAGTATACTCTATTTATTCACAAAAGAAACGAAGAAATTATGAAAGAATTAAACCAGGAATCAGTAATAGAAAAAATTAAAAAATATAAACATAAATAGATGGAATGGATAAATGGATATGTTCAAAGAATGAAAACAGAATGATTATCAAAACAAGCCTTAAACTACAAGCCATTAGGAAAAATAAAACCAGGACATCCTCTTAAACGATTCAATAATGAATTTTAAGGACAGAACAGGCTACTCTAGGCCTAAATCTTTGATAGGCATGATGATGAATCTCAGCTCAGGAATGATACCACAGGAATGGATGGAATGGATGATAGTTTCATTGTACACGGGTTGTGCAGAAACTGATGTATCCGACTTATCAGTATCTGTGATACAGTAGTGAAGATTTTAGAAAAGCCAGTAAGAATGCTTGTACAGAAATGGTTTGGGTTTGAGTGATTTACCTCCCTTGATGAGTCCTTGACTCCCCTGGAGGTGTAAGATGATGATGATGATAATAATAATAATAATACAATAGAACAATATATTTTTTTAATTAATTATTATTTTGAGAGGGGGAAGGCAAGGGATAACACTATACAGAAATATGATATCCTTAAAACATCCAAAATCTCTTGAACTCCTTCCATATAATAATTCCATTGTTGGCATCATAGAAAGCCTTGATATTCCCAGCAAAAAATGCAAATGATGTTGGAATCATCACATTTAAGTTTCTTTTTTGGTAAAAAGAAACTTAAATATTCCAAAATGCTTGTAACATGGTGCTTGTCCAGCATTTTTGAAAATGTTTTCAATGTGATTACATAAATTTTTAGCCACCAATAAGAACATTTCATATATTACAGGAACAAAAACAAGGGTAAGTCAGTTGTCAGGGTATCTTCTTCTTCTTTTCAGCTATTTTCTGTCCACTGCTGGACGAAGGCCTCCTCCAGTTCTTTCCACCTTTCTCTGTTCTTGGCAATCATTGACCAAGTTTCCCCAACAAAATTTGTCAATCCATCATTCTACCTTCTTTTAGGACGTCTTCAGCCTTGTTTACCTTCTTTTGGAATCCAGTTCGTTAGTATGGTGGTCCATCACTCATCTTCTCTTCTGGATAGATGTCCAGCCCATTTCCATTTTAGTCCCTTATGGTGAAGAATGATATCAGTGATGTGAGTCTGGCTTCTTATCCAGGTGTTTCGCTTCTTATCCAGGTGTTTCGCTTCTTATCTTTAATGTGATGCCAGCATTAGCCTCTCCATTTTTCTTTGAGTTGTTGTTAGTTTATTTGCCAGTGCTTTTGTTAGCAACTAAGTTTCACAACCATATGTGATGACTGGAAGTATACACTGGTTAAATGTCTTCCTTTTTAAACAGAGCAGAGTGGGACATAATTGTTTTGAAAAATGCTTTTCTATTTTCTGAATGCACTCCAGGCAAGTTGAACTCTCCTATTTATTTCTTTTGGAGTACATAGTTTATATCAATGAGATGACCTAAGCATGTATACGAAGAGACTCTTTCCAAGAAATTGTTTTCTATCATTATGTTTTTCGGTGTTACAAAATGATTAAACTTTAATAAGTTTAGTCTAATCCTTTATCCAAGTGTGAGCAAACAAAGTTTGCACCTGAAAGTATCTTCAGGACTGAGGTAAGGTAGTGCAACAGCAGGCAACTCGTTGCAAAGGTGGAGAAAGCTCTCATCACTTCCATCTCAGTATCTCCCATAATGCAAAGCACATCTCCTTGCGGATATGTGTAATGCTATGCATTAAGGCAAGGGTCACTACCCATACCGATTTCGACCTTTATTACGGTCTCATCAGTGGGAGCCAGGCCCAGTAGTGGAGATACAAAGGCAGAAGCAAAGAGAGGTCATTAACCTATAGGAGTTGCCAAAGGGTGTGCAACCTTATTATTAAATTATTCCGGATTCAGAGAAAGATGTTGAGAGTTTATTTTTCACTTGGTTAGACATTAATAAGTTTAGTTTAATCCTTTATCCAAGTGTGAGCAAACAAAGTTTGCACCTGAAAGTATCTTCAGGACTGGGGTAAGGTAGTGCAACACCAGGTTAGGATGGGTTAGGATGACCTCTCATTGCTTCTGCCTTTGTATCTCCACTACTGGGCCTGGCTCCCACTGACGAGACCTCAATAAAGGTCGAAACCGGTATGGGTAGTGGCCCTTGCCTTAATGCATAGCATTACACATATCCGCAAGGAGATGTGCTTTGCATTATGGGAGATAGTGAGATGGGAGTGATGAGATCTTTCTCCACCTTTGCAACGAGTTGCCTGGTGGTGCACTACCTTACCCCAGTCCTGAAGATACTTTCAGGCGCAAACTTTGTTTGCTCACACTTGGATAAAGGATTAAACTAAACTTATTAATGTCTAACCAAGTGAAAAATAAACTCTCAACATCTTTCTCTGAATCCGGAATAATTTAATAATAAGGTTGCACACCCTTTGGCAACTCCTATAGGTTAGGATGACCTCTCATTGCTTCTGCCTTTGTATCTCCACTACTGGGCCTGGCTTCCACTGATGAGACCTCAATAAAGGTCGAAACCGGTATGGGTAGTGGTCCTTGCCTTAATGCATAGCATTACACATATCTGCAAGAAGATGTGCTTTACATTATGGGAGATACTGAGATGGGAGTGATGAGACTTTCTCCACCTTTGCAACGAGTTGCCTGGTGTTGCACTACCTTTTCCCAGTCCTGAAGATACTTTCAGGCGCAAACTTTGTTTGCTCACACTTGGATAAAGGATTAAACTAAACTTATTAATGTCTAACCAAGTGAAAAATAAACTCTTGATTAAACTTTAGTTTTTTCTCTGTTTATTTTTGACCAACTTTTCTGCTTTCATGATATAGGTCTCTTCTGGAGTGTTTACAAAAATTATGATATCATTTGCATATCTTAAGTGTGTTAAGTTTCTATTATTAATTTTTATACCAAGGTTTGTCACTTTTCCACATGACCAAATCTGTGTGCAGTAGTCAAGAAGTCAATGTATCATAGCTTGATAAAGAAAATTAATAACCTCCCTATCTCTTCTTTTCAATATGTTTCTTCAACATCCATGTAATCTTTCAATTTTTTACCAACTTCTGTATTAGGCCTTCTTGAACCCTAAACATTATTAACCTTATCAATTTCCTGCAATCCAGCACTATCAATATAATATGAAGCATGTAATCTTTACATTCCAAAAAGTATTCTTCATGAACAGTGTCAACTTATGGAAATCATCCTGAAGGATGTTTTCATCACCTTTATCAACCATTGTCCTCTACAGTTTTCTATTTTCAGGAAAACGGAACCCAGATCTGTAACATTTTTCTGTTTTGTGACTTTTCTCCCTTTATGGTACTTATGCCTACATTACTGTGTTATTATTCAGCAATTGTTTACACTTTTGAATGCGTATATAAAATCAACAGTTATGTGATAAAAAGGGACGGGGAGGTTTGGAGCTTCCTATAATATGTTATCTTGTAATGATTGACAAGCAAACATTATTGGCATAGTGTAGCGGAATTTTGACAAACTTGTAGTGATATTTTGTCTTTTTCTGATTGGCAACACAATCAGCAACAATCAGTAACCAACAATAGAACAGCAGGTGAGCAGCTGTTTATCAGAGTTGTGAGAAGCACAAAGAAAATCATCTAATATTTTTTGTGTTTATGTAGGCCTACTATTTCAACTTCTCCATTTAAAGAAGGTACATTGGTACCGTCTTTAAATGGAAAAATAGCTCAGACAACAGTGATAATACAAAACGAATTTGTAATGACAGTTTGTGTTTGTAGTTTCTGAAGAGAAAGAAGTCTGTAATGAATCCACAGAAACACAGGATTCCCATCAGTTGAATGCAATAATATTAATACCTTGAACGAAAGGAAAGATTTGCTGACTTGCTGGACGCTCGACCAGTGGATAGCATTCAAAGGTGAATACAACTGGTTATTTTGTAAGGACGGGGATTTGGGGTGTATAACATGTGTAGAGGTACAGACCCTGTAAGTTCTTCACATCAGGGTATTCACTTAGCACCAGAGAGGATAAATGAATTAATACGTATTAAAGGGGGAGATCTAAACAATGCCAATAAAAGTAACTGAGAAAGAAAATTTATGACAATAGGGATACCAAATCTCACAAAAGTGCAAAAGCAATTATTAGAAATAAAAGTGAGAATTCATTGCAACACATTGTAGAAGAACAGAACTCTTTAGCTCAGAAAATCAAGTGCTGTGTGTGTTTCACACTGCATGTCATATAACCTAATGTTATCTTAAATTGAATTATCTTTTAATATGTTAGAAATATTATATTAATTTGTAATTTTGCATTTGTATCTCTAAACCATTGTTATCAGCAAACAACCAATTATTCTCCCCGCCTCTCACCCGCACACACACCCTTTACATTCCCTACATCATTAATATAAAAAGTGAACAGCAGTGGTCCCAATACAAAGTCTTCAAGACCTCACCAGTCACCTCATTTTCCTAGATTCCCTCCATCATATATTACTCTCTGGTGTCTGCCTGTCTGTCAGCCATGTCCTATCCATGCTGCCAACTTCATATCCATTCCCATTTGATCCAACTTGTGCAACAGTTTTCCATGTGGTATTCTGTCAAATGCCTTTGCAATGTCCAGCAATATCATGATGTAGCTGTTTCCATTATTAATTCTGCTGTCACTCTATTATTACATGTGAGAAAATCACCAAGGCAAGATCTTATTGCTTACAAAGCTATGATTCCAACTGTAGAGAACTGTGTGTGTTCTTGTTCATCCATTCCTAAATTCTATCTTTATCCAACTTTTCCAATACCTCAACCACCAACTCATAAGACACTGATTGATTTGTAATTTGGTTTGTAATTTGCTAATGATGATGTCTTGGAGCGACCGTTATATAAAAAAACTATAATATAGAAACTCTTTCCACTCCCTTGGAACCTTGCAGAGCAGAGACTGAGATTGAACAACTTCATCAATGCCACTGCCAATTCTCTTACATATTTGTGTAGCACATGGGACAACATGCCACCCACTTCCACTAATGTATTCACACTGATCTTTTATCAATATGCTAAGCATCTCCTATTCATCTACCTCAATTCTATCATCAATATCTGTTGCATCATCTCCAAAACCCTACCTGGATACTTTTTTCAAAGTGATCACTCAGCAACTCAAGTATTTCTGTTGCTTCAGTCACCTTCTTACCATCAGTACTGATTAAAGTCATCCTTCCATACCCACTCTTATTGTTACTTGCTACATAATAAAAGCACTCTTATGGATTTACTTTGACTTAATTTTCTCTCATAATCTGATCTGGCCTTTCTTACCATACTAGTAACTCTTCATGCGTGCACTCTGTGCTGCTCAAGAGCATGATCATCACATTTTCTACATATTCACTCCACAATGGATTTTTTTTTTTTTTTTTGCAGCTTCTACTTTATATCACTATTCACCCACTTAACCCCCCCACACACCTGGGTTATCCTCTTGATGCTGAATATGTAATCTGATACTGCTTCTCTCAAAAAATCCATAACCATTTCCCATGCAATACTGTCATTCTTTCATTGTATCATCTTAAGCCATGGTACTCTTCCAAGCTGTCTCCTAAGTCCATTACATTACCAGCTTTGTTATTTAACATAAGCCCTTTTTTGACTGAAAAGTCCATATGCTGAGCATATGGACTTTTGATTGGTGAAAGTAATTATGCAGTGTTGATCTGAGATCAACACTGCATAATTACTTTCACCAATCAGAAGCAGAGTTACTACCATATTGAACATCTATACATGGTTATTGATAGCTGTTCTATAAATTACAGAATACCAAGAAATTATATTCTTGGTTTCATCGTTTATCGAAGTAAGCAAAGAAAATTTGTGCATGAAGTAACTTATGACTAGGTCGCTTGTATACAGAGGCTAATTACTTCACATCAACTGACTTAGTATCTCATAATGCAATGCACATATTCTTATAGACATGTATAATGCTATGCATTGTGGGAAGGGCACTGCCCAGACTGGCTTCGACCTTTATTATAGTTTCACCAGTGGGAACCAGACCCAGAAGTGCTACCAAGGTGAAATTCCAGATCCAACACATATAAACCTCTGGTCCCCTCCATCAAATACGGTTTCAAGCAACTGTATAAATGTTATTTCCATCTTGTCATGCGCCTTTTTTTCCCTCCTATCTATATCTCAGTAGCTGAGATCAAACATAATAATCATTTACAATACAATATAATACAATAGCAATTTCCTCCCTATTTGCCCTTACATTCTATCCCTGTGCTGTAACTATATAATTTTCTGTCAACCAGGCCTCATTGATATCAATAATTTTTGTCAAATTAAGATGAGATGAAAAAAAAAAAAAATTCTCCATTATTTCTGATACTTCTGGGTTTCATGTACATTAATTTCAATATCCTCTTGGGTAGAGTGTTACTGTTGCCTAATGTTATTACCAATCCATTCAGCTTTGAAAGTTATAAAACTGCATTCAGCACTGCATAATCATTTTTATACATACATTTACTTATTCCATTGCAGGCAGAATCTGCACTGGACCCCACCCCTCTGGTACTTATAGTTTCCCTGATTTTTGCACATTTAATGTCTCACTGAACAACAATCGCTCCAAAACATTCAGATGCAATCCATATATAAGTCCTTTTTCCATCATATTCACTCCATACATCTATACACGTTTACACCATTCCTCCTACACAAATTTCTCATAGAGTCATTAGCAATAATGGCCCTCTTAATTCAGCCTCGTCATGATGAGGAAGCAGAGACGTAATCATTACATTCTTAAGAGTTATTTTATTTCCTTCTATCAGCAAGTCTTTCATATCTTCTCTGATTGCAATTTCTCACCTTTCAAATCATCTGTGAATTATTTCACTTTTCCCCCTCTGCAAACTACACTGATGTTCAAAACCTAAGGATGAACACTATTTCTGAAGATTACAACTGCATATTCAGATGAGTCAGCTTGTGGCAATTTGTATAAGTGATGATTTCGAGTAGAAAGTGGGTGCAAATTCAAACTTTCAACTCATGCAAAGGAGTCACATAGTAGAACTCAAT
This sequence comes from Typopeltis vanoorti, assembly GCF_054136105.1. NCBI lineage: Eukaryota > Metazoa > Arthropoda > Arachnida > Uropygi > Thelyphonidae > Typopeltis > Typopeltis vanoorti. Next base: position 48,710,983 of record NC_143554.1, read on the forward strand.
AGGATAAAAGGTAAAAGGCTGCACTAAGTGAATTGTGTTTGAAGGAATAAAGTTGAAAACTTGGATATCTTGTAATGTCTCAAAGACATTATCTAGATGATTTCACACAGGAAAAAATTATTGGAAAGCTTGAAGAAGGCTGCAGAATTATTTTTATTGCCAGAGAGCTTGTAATTTCACATAGTGTTGAATCCAGGCTCTGGGCAGAGTTTCAAACCAATGAAATGTGTTCCACACATTCGCTAAGAGGTTGCCCTCACTTAACCACGGTGCATGAAGAGAGATTTTTGGTTATAATAGCAAAATTTAATCGATGTACATATATTCAACATGGAAATGTTTTTTCTACATAGCTTTCTACAAGCACCGTGCATTAATCCTTAACCACAACCTTAGGAAATTTGTAACTTTTGCCAAAAACATATTGCAATTTAATTGCACAAAATTTATAATGCATTTATTTGTGTAATATAATTTACTAGTATGCTGGCAATAAAGTGATGTCCACATTTGGCTGTAGTCATGAAAATTTTTTCATATACAGGTAAAATGTAGTTCATGGACACCAGTATAACAGCTTCAATAAAATCCTTGATCTTCTCACCTTAGAAATAAAATTTTGAACCACACATACATACAAACAAACAAACAAAAAACCTTTTATCAGGGTTTCACATCACTAAGGCCAAGCACCACAAGCATATGAAAGGACTATACTACCTACCACTGATAGGTGATGGTTTGGAAAAATCCAAAACTCAGTTCTGAAAATACGTTTATTCTTATTTTATACCAATAAGTATAAAATAAGAATTTTATACTTATTAGTATAAAATTCTTATACTAATATAAGAATAGGAGTCCCCCCCCTCATGCCTATGCCCCAACCCCACCCCCGAGTTCCAGACTAGTAGGCCAGTTCTCCTTGAATTGCGATGACTCGAATTTTGAAGACTCGAAAGGGGGGTTAGACCCCTGGCGCCTATGCCACCCCCTCCCTTGAGTTCTGGACTGGTAGGCCAGTTATCCTTGAATTCTGATGACTCGAATTTTGAAGACTCAAAAGGGGATCCCCCCCCCCGAGTTGCAGACTGGTAGGCCAGTTCTCCTTGAATTCTGATGACTCGAATTTTGAAGACTCAACACTCAGGGTAGCCCCTGAGTTTCAAAACGTTTCAAATAACTTGACAAAAAATATGACACAAAAAACGTTACAAAAAAAGGCTTATCATTTTATATTATAGGGTAGATTATGCCATCACAAAACTCTATTAAACACAGAGTGGTGCCTCACCAATAAATGATGCAAATCATTCTTATCTCAAAACTTATCCAAACATCTATAAAAATTAATATTTGTTTAGAGTAGTAACATGGAAAATTTTCCAGAAATAATATCTATAATAACTTGTGTTTTGTAATCCAACCCCCCCCCCAACCATTGTCTCTCTCTCTCTACTCAATCCTCCAAACCACCATCATCGCACTCACATAAACACATTTACATAGTAATCACATAGCACTCTCACCAACACCACAAGTCTATGTCATGATCTCGCAGCAAGCATTCAATGACTGCATCAACTTCATGAAAAGAGTATACAAAAAAAACATCTTAAAATACATCTCTCAAAAATTACACATTAAATTCCTTAAAAATTGTCTAGACCATAACATCGCCCCAAAATTCACGATAATACATGACAAAACAATTCCAGGAAATAAAAGAATTTGTTAATTGTGCATCCAGAGAACTTATAAAACAGACCCTAAATGAGAGATTTCAAAAAGAGACATACGTTCACCAAACAAAAAACAGACAAATATTCAACTGTTTGAAAGAGAAATATTCAATTGTTTGCTAAGGTAGGGTAATAGTAATCAAACTGATGTAGAGAACTTTCAGGATGATTTAAATGGGCTGACAGTATGGGCAAAATATAATGGATGTCAATTTAATGTGGAAAAGTGGAAAGTTATGCATTTTGGGATACAAAGAATACAAGCTGTGTATTACAGTAAGGAAAGTACATCCCAGGAAATTGATGATGCCAGAGATTTGGAGGTAGTAGTAGATAGAAAGACTCAAGTGGGAGAAGCTGCAGAAGAAGAAGAAGTAGTAGTAGATAGAGAGCTGAAGTTAAGAGGGTATATTGCTAAAGTAGTCAGGGTAGCAATAGGATTACTTGGTTATTGAAGAACTCACTAACAAACAGATATAAGGAAGTTATCATTCCTTTTTATAAAGCCTTGATATGATCACATCTGGATTATTGTGCTCGGATCTGGTGTCCAGGGTTTCTTAGAGATGAGGAAGTGGCAGAGAGGATCTAGAGACAAGTGACTGAGATGGTGAGTGGTCTGTGAATGCCTCTATGAGGATGGATTGAGGGTTTGTGGATTGTAAAAGCTAGTTGATGGGGGGGGGAAATAATAGATAATTTAAGTTACTTAAAGGTTTTTATAGAATTGATGTTGGGGAAATGTTTCAGCACTTGGCTAGAGCAGACAAAATAAGAGGTTATCACTGGAAGTTGGGTAAGAGTATGGTTAGCAAGAGCATGAGCACTAGATATTCCACTTAGAGAGTGGTGAATGAATGGAATGGGTTGCCTAAGTCAGTTGTGAGTGCTTTGTCTGTCAATGGTTTCAAGGAGAGGCATGACAGATATTGCGTTTGATAGTTTCGGTCTTCACAATGAGTCTTAAGACTCCATGGAAGTGCCATTGCAATAAAAAAAATAATAATAATAGTTTCTGAGGTGATGAAACCAGATGACAGACCAGAAGTACATGAAATAGAGGCCAAAGATATGAAAATCTTGATATGTATATAGTGGCAGAATATCAGAATTTGAGTTATTATGAGAGCAGTTTACAAATGATGAGCTACAACATGTATGCTTTAAAAATTGTACAGGAAAACTTTGCTTAATGCGATTAATTAATCCATCAATTAATGTGCACTAAGCGAAGTCGCATTAAGCAAATAAAATAAACAATAGGAATAATTATAATTCATCAATCAGTTAGTGTAAATTAGGGAAAAAAAATTACATATAAGCTACTTAAATATAAAGAGCCGATAGGCTTCATTTTGGCGATATAAACATTATAGCAGAGTATATAAGTTCTTTTCGCTATACCCTTTGGTATTAATTTGGTCTAGCTACTCACTGATGAAGCCTCAAAAAAGGCTGAAACCGGTCTGGGTAGTGACCTCCTACCATAATGTAATAACAGTATATATTTCCCAGGAAATGTGTTTTTACATTATGGAAAATACCAAGAATAGCGATCAGAACTTTACCACCTTTGCTGCGAGTGGCCTGAGTTTGTACTACATACTTGAACTACACGCATTAGCTCATGCTAGTAGTCGCCGATACTTTTATAGCTTACTATACTGTATTCGGCATGAAACTCTCTGATTCCAATCTTTGAGTTTCTTATTCAGTTTTAAAACAATGTGGGATTTAATATCCCCTTAATTTAAATTACATATAAGCTATATTATAGGATAAAATCATCAAAGTTAATAAAAATCAATTCCTTAAATTTTTATTTAATGTCTAAACATTTGATTAAGCTACTTTTTTACAAAAAAATTAAGTAAAGATGTGTGAATCATGCTCGACTTTTTCATCTTGTCATGCAATTTGTGATAACTGGCGACTGCTTTAGCAAGAATTCGGTGGACTTCGAAGCTTCGTTCCATATCAGGATCAGCATCGAACAAAATTAAACAAAATTTCATTAATGTACTCAATGCGATTTGAAAACTAGCTCAAGTTCTTTTGCAGTTAGCTTCTTAGTTGTAACATTATTATCTTCTTGTTCACGCTCCTTATCATCTTCTTTATATGCATGCTGTTCTTCTAGTTGAAGGAGATCATACACAGTTAACTGTTCTGAATGGGAATTAAGCTAGTTTCTCACATCTTCATTATCCAGTTCATTAAATCCAAGTTATTTTCCAATTGTGCGGATTTCTTCAATAATCTTAGATCTTGGATTTTGCGCACAATAAACTAACATAGACTTGAGTTTAAAGTTACCTTCTGCATTGCCTCCTAATAAAAGTAAGACAATCTTTAGATATTTTGTATCCTGATTGAGATGCTTCTGTTTTAGCTAGGAAAGTTTTTGCTGGCATACGCTTCCAAAAGAGACCAGTTTCATCGATGTTGAATATTTGCCGAACGTCATGATCACCCTCCTGAATTATGCTTTGCAATTCTGGAAACTTGGCAGCAGAATCTTTATCAGCACTAACAGATTCGTCAGTCATTCTTATGTATGCAGTCCAGTTCGATTTTTAAAACTGTCAAATCAAAATAAACTCGCAGTAAAGCTTTCACATTCTTCTTGAAATTTGGTCTCTTTCAATTAGGTAAAAATATTGAGAGTTTTTGCCTGAATATTCCCTGTACTAAGAGGTATTCTTTTTTGGTTATAATCCTAAATCCAGAGTGACAGAATACACTCCATATTGATCATTAAATGGCTTCTATTTCAAGTGATCTGCTAGCTTAAAGAAGCAGTAGCAACTTTTCCTTGTTCTTTGCCCTCATTTAATATAGACCAAACTGTAAACTCGCTGTATTCCAGGTCTCACACAATCACCATATTACTAGAGCCACTTTCACATATCTTAATGATTTCCAGCTTTTCCGCTCACTGATGATTAACGACAAAAAAATTTCACGTAATGTAAACTTTTGCATAACATAAAAAAAATTGTGTTAACTGATTAATCATTCACTTAAAGCAAGAAATAGTATCATTTCACTCAATCGCACTAACTGATTATTGTACATATCGAATTTGCGTTAAGCGAGGTTTTCCCGTACTAATATTCATAGCAATGAATGAGTTCATTTGGTCATACAAAGTTTTCCATACTGCTATGTTTTTAACGTGTAAGTTTGCTCATGATGTTTTGGCAGTATAAAATTGCAACATAACTGAAGTTGTAATACTGTATAAAACTATAACTAAATTGAGAATTTCAATTATACTGTGGCTCAGAATAACACATTATGCTGAGCCACAATTTATAACTTATGTATAAATTTACAAGTCAAGAACATAACAATATGGAAAACTTTGTAATACCCAATCCATTACACTAAATATATTTTTCACTGATAGAAGGTGAAAAATAAAATGAATAAGGGTGTAATAATGGTGAAAGAGTATAAAGGTTTAATACGGGTATAAGAATAATAATGCATATTACAGACTGGTAAATTTTACATATTATTGGCAAACAGTATATATTCAGAATTTTCAGCAGTGACACTGACTTCAAGTCCCTTCAGGAAGGGTTAGACTAGGAAGTCTTCAGGAAGAATTTTAGATAGATAGATGAGTGGGATCGTTAAATGTTAATAAAATCATAATGATGTACTATGGCATGCAGAACTGTTATGGTATGTACCATAATAGCAAAAATGCTCCAAGTGTTTAATGGGATTTGAGATCTAGGTAAGATAGTCAAGTGAGACGTGAAGACACGAGACAAGTAAGATAAGAAGATAGCTGTACCCGTGTAGAAAGTTTGAAAACATTATGCACAGACTGTAGTGAGCAAATCGGGTTATATGGTTTCCAGTGTGATAAAGAAGTTCTAGTTGAGAGATAAGTGAATCTTATATCTTCTCCTTATATCTCTTCCATAACCTCTTTATCACATGCAGCTCCTGATTAATATTGTTTGTCATCCACTTTACACCAAATTGTGTCCTCTTCTTCATTTGTGGAATACAACTTACTGTTGCTGCTAACAAATATTCCTTCACAATTTCCCAAGCACTAACGATATCCCTGCCTTCCAATTCCTCCCTCTATGAAACTTCAACAAGTTGATATCTATTATAATCACCTGCCTTATAATTCCACATATATTCCCGTCTCCTTGATACTCCTGCATGTCTATTCATCTTCCAAGTCAAAACCACATGGTCACTCTCTCCAACTGGTGGGAGAGATGTCATCTCAGTTATTATAAACTCTTCTGATGCTACGACCAAATCCAAAGCTCTTGAACCTCTTGTTTCCTTTATTACATGTTGCCTAAGACATTTGTCCCTCAAGAATTCTAGAAATTCCATTCCCTTATTGCTACATGCATCTTCCTCTCCCCATATACTGCTGTAGTTAAAATCTCGCATAACAATCATTCTTCTTGCACTTGGCAGACTCAACTGTCTAAATATCTCCTGGTCCCCCACCCTCTGTGCTCCTTGGTTTGTAGCAACACCCCACTAAATATCCCATCTTGCCTATCTCTACCTCACACCATATGCTTTCAAAATCATTAGTGTCACTGCCTTCCAAAGCCTCCACTCTTAGAGGACATAAGTCGTCACTTATCATAAGCAGTACTCTACCACCACCACGCTTTCCCTTTCTATCCTGCCGAAAAATGCTGTACCCTTCTACTTCTATTCTTGTTATTAAATCCTCTTCTGTCAACCACGTCTCTGTGATTCCAATAATCTTTGGCCAGGATGATGCTATCAGCGCCACCAATTCCTCTCCTTTATTCTGGATACTTCTGGCATTAGTATAAAGCATAAAAAAGCCACTATTTCTATACCCAGCATTATCCTCTCTACACTCCACTGGGCTCAGCGTTACTTGATGTCATCCCCTTCTCCCAAGTACCCTTTCCCACAAGAGTCCACCCCTGCTACCATCCATCCTGGGTATTCTAGTTTCCCTGCATTACACACTGACTCATTTGGAAAACAACACTCTCTCCAGATACCTACGTCCTTCCTCATTCAAATGCAAGCGGTCTCTCACATACAATTTCTCTCTATCCTCAAATGCCCTCCAAGCATCCACATATTCCAATCCTCTCTTCTGACACATTCTAGCTATTATGTTATTCAGTATTACTGCTCTCCTGCTCAGCTCATCACTATCATACCTAGGCAACATGCACACTATCTTTCCTCTCTGTGTCTTCTTTCATACTACCTCAAGCAAGAATCTCATCTCTTGCTGCCCAATTTACATTACCTCTCAAGTCATTTGTTCCTACCATCACAATCATCTCATCCACCCTTTCACCCCTCTTAATTGCCATAGCCACACTTTCTAATGTTCCTCCAGGCAAACACTGCTCACGTATCCTATCTTGCACACTACGGACTGTTGAGTCCCCATACATCACACTTCTCATCACCCTGTTCCTCGATTGCTCTGATGCAACCCTCATTCTCTCTCCTCTAACACTTTCTCTCTGTATTTCCCTACCTACCTGCCTTCCTGACATCACTTTATCCCTGGTTCCAGTGTTCCCTCGCATTCTTCTCATTCCCTCTATCCTACTGTTTCCATTCTCTCCTCTTCTATCATTCCCATATCTCTCTCTCATTCTCTCTCTTCCACTTATTCTATTCTCTCCACTTCTATCATTCCCTCTCTTCTACTGTTCCCATTCTTTCCTCTACTATCATTCCCATACCTCTCTCTCATTCCGTCTCTTCCACTTATCCTATTCTCTCCTCTTCTATCGTTCACATAACTCTCTCTCATTCCCTCTCATCTACTATTCCCATTCTCTCCTCTTCTATTTACATGATTAATAAGGAAGGGATTACACACAGAGTAGAATGCACAAAAGTGTGGTATAAAAGGAAGTGAAGAAAATATTTTTTTTCATGAAGACTAATAAGTGAGTAAGAGTGAAATGCGTTTCTGGAGTATGTTGCATATGCCAACGGCATGAAAAGTTTTAAGATTCAATATAAAAGATATGCTGGCAGTGAGTCTGAGCCCATGGACATGTAGAAATAACTGCAAATAATAATGCATTTGCAAGGTAGATAGATCAGGACAATAGTAGATTAGTATAATGTGGACTAGTGTATTGGCCTCCCACAAATAAGTCCTGGGATTCCACAGACATAATATATATAGTAAATAATAATGTGGGAAGAAATGGAAAATCACAGTGAGAGGTAATCAAAATGAAGACTAAAAATAACAGAAAACTGTACATGTGTCCCAATTTGATATTCATAAATTTATTACAGAATGTTGACATACCTCCCAGATTTCTTAACACTTCCTGAGTCGATATCTTTTCTTCTGGAAAACCAAGAAAGTTTGGAAAAGGTGGATAATCATTATCACCATCATCAAATAATTTCCCTTAAAAAATGGAGAATAATATAAAAATATATTTTACAAAGTTAAGTTAATTTCATAAATAAAAGTGTGTGTATACAAAAACAGAATTTTTTTTCAAACTTTAAAATAAGCAAAATTGTCATTAGAAGTTTGGTCAATTACTAGCTGATTTAGTCTTAAACTGACATTTACAATTCAGTTTCAAATGAATCAGACTCAGTTTTAAATTTAAACAAAATTATAAATCTTCAACACAATTGAACATACATAAAGACATATATTACAGTTTTGAGAAAAAGAAAAGATGATATGTAAATTATATGTTTCAGAGAGGGGAATCAAATATGATATCAGGAACTATAAGAGCACTGAAAATTTGCTTTGTGGATAGCAGAGAAGGAATGGTATAATTAAGATAAGTTGTTGAGAGGCATTTACTGGTTAGCTGCAGAAATTATTATTTTTCAAAGAATAGAACATTGGGAAGGAATTAGTTCACGGATTTCTCAGGAATTTGTGGAATGGAGGGAGGGAGGGAGAGAGAGAGAGAGAGAGAGAGAGAGAGAGAGAGAGAGAGTGAGTGACAGGTTTATGCTTTGCATGGAGAGTAGTGCTTGCATGGAATGCATACAGCACATGAACTTAACATGTGTTAGGATAGAAGTTCTACCTAGAGGAAACCTGCAATGAGTCTCTTGCACCATTTTCATTCTGTGAATAAAAACAGTGAAACAGGGAAAAAAAATGAAAAACACAATTATTGTAATTTCAAACTGTTTTGCTAAGAAAAATGAAATTGTTATGGGGAGGAGAAGAAACTTTCAAGCAGTCTTGAACCCAGAACTGTTTTAACAAAAAAATTAGTGCAACCAAAAGCATATGAACACGACAAAATAACCATCATACCTGCTTAAGATAGTGTTCACATATATTATTCATTCAAAGAAATCTACAGAGTGTGATAACTTCTGTAAAAATCTGATATGGATATCAATTTTACCCAACACCTCTGGATTGTGGCCTTGACAGTTCCCTAGTATTTGACCAGCAGCTCCCTCTGTTACGGCCTTGTCTTTTTACATGACTAAATAAAGTTGAGGGTAATAAAAGGAGTTCAACTGAACAGCATCTATGAAAATACTTGTATTAAAAGCAGAAGATAGAGAAAAGATAAGAGAAAGTAATAAAAGTGAATCTCTGAGTAATATCTACCATAGGTGTCTCTCACTTGAAACTACATCAAATGTGAGAACAGTATTCTATAGATTGGAGGGTTAGGATTTGTGTAAAGTTAGCAGCTACATACAGAGGTTGGACAAAATAATGGAAACACTTGCTATACATACATATTTTTGATTAATATGGTGTTGGACCACCTTTTACCTTCAGTACAGACTGAATTCTTGGAATAGAATCAAGTTATGAATAGTTTCTGGTGTACTCTGTGCCATTCTTCTTGAAGAATATCTTCAAGTTGTTTTAAAGACGTTGGAAGTGGGAATCTGTTTCTTATTATAGTCTCCAAAACTGACAAAAGTGGTTCAATAATGTCCAAATCTGGTGAATGTGCTGGCCAGATACGTTGAAGTTCACCTTCATGCTCTTCAAACCATGACTAGATAGTTCAGGCTGTATGAATGGGAGCATTGTCATCTTGGAATACTGTATTGTTGATTGAAATACAGTATTCCAAGATGACAATGCTCCCATTCATACAAACATTGTTTGTATGAATGGGAGCATTTCCCAAAATGTCCAAATAATCACTTGCAATAATTCTGCCATGAAGAGAAATAATGGGACTAACAGAATACCATGATATTGTTGCCAGACCATCACAGAACTGTCCCATTGATACACCTAATAATGTGGCAATTTTTTTTTTTAATGATGCTCCAGCTAAATGCCCACCAACAATTTCTCCTCTTTCAAAGTCAGACAATTCGCCCATTTTCCAATTTTTTCCACGAATTATCACTCAGTACAATCACTAATGCAAGTGGACTACAGATCATAAACAAAACAAGAACATTCAGTACTGCCATCGCAATTTTTTAAAATGTAGCTTACACAAACAAATTCCATTCCTAAATATCTTAGTGTTTTCATTATTTTGTCCAATCTCTATAAGTCAGAAGTGTCTCAAATGAAAGATGATGCCAATTTTTTTGAAACTAAGGAAAATATGGCTGTGATGTGTTTGTGCAGGAAATGATATCAATACGATATCCTCTAATATGAAATGAAGAAGAGAAATGTTAAAATGTTATTTTCTTGACCATGAAAACTATGGAAATGACTTCTATTGAGATTTATTGATCAAGTATTTTTTAGAACAACTATGTTTTACCAACTAGTTTCACCAACTGAGACTATTGGCATCTTAAGGATACATAACTGATATAAGGCACTTAAAGCTAAAAACTGACAGACTATAAATCAACTGGTTTGGGAATCTCAATCCTATCGAACATCTGTGGGATGAACTGGAGCATTGGGTGAAATCAAGAGACATCTGCCCCCACAGCAGTCCAGGGCCTCATTACATGCCTATTGGAAGAATGGTCCAAAATTCCCATTGATCACTGTCATATGCTTTAGAAGGTATGCTCCCATAGGATATGCCCCAAAAAACATGTTCATTGAACATGTTTTTTAGAAACTTTTACTGATAAGAAAAAGCAAGATATTCCAGTTTGTTAGATTGCTTTTACATGTAATTCATTACTTGTCATACATTACTTACCATAATTTTCAATTTCATCATTATTTTTTCTGTTGCCAGCATTATCACTTTCATCATTCAAATGTATCAGAGGAGGCCTATTCTGTTGAGACTCCCACACAGTGTTATTCATTGGCGACATTGTAGTCATGTTAGATGCTATTATAAAAAAGGTAGAACCATCTGCTTGCACACAATCATATTCACCTGTGGTAAGAGAGCACAAGGTACTTTTAAAATTATGTAATACTCATCTGTATTTCATATAATACAAATAATAGTTTAGAACATTATATCATATGCATACATAACATAAAAAATTTAACATATCAATCCACTAATCCATTATATCATGCAAGTTTCACTTACCTGCTTGTTCTCCACTAGTGTCTAATCTCTAGAATATTCAGATCAAATATGCAAACAAACTGTACATATGTTTGTAATAAGGTCTCATGAAACAAAAACATCCTTATCTGCACTGATCTGTGCCTTTATGAATTGGAACTTTGCATAATTGTTTGCACAATTTTGCAAAGTTCCAATTCATAAATTCATATTCACCTATAAAATCATTACAATCCTAAATGTCATGGATTTTTTTTTGCCTATGTCACATGAACATATATGTAATATACAGTAGAACTCGGTTATAACGATCACGGTTATAGTGAGTTCACGTTTATAATGAATAATTTTGAAGGTATATTTGAATTACATTTGATTTAATGCATGTATTTCATGTTTATTACAAATTCGTTTCATGGGAATAACGAATGAATAATACACGTTAGTCGTTTCTTTACTGACATTTCGTACGTACGCATTTTCTGGTTGTGGAAAAATGTCGGGAGTCAAACGGAAAATGTTATCGGTTTCCGAAAAAGTAGAAATTATACGGGAGGTGGAAAGTGGCCAATCAAATCTGACAGTAGCAAAGAAGTATGGTTTGTCCCCATCTACAATATCAACAATTTGGAAGAATCGTGAGTTGACTCTGAAAGCTTTTGAAAATAATTTATCAAAGTGTAAAAAATTTAAAAAGTGTAATAAAAATGACGTTGATGAGGCACTTCTTTCATGGTTTAAAATGCAAAGAACCGCTGGCTTACCTATTAGCGGACCAATTTTGAAAGTTCAAGCCGAAAATTTTGCTGTTCAACTTGATTATAGCGATTTCAAATGCAACAATGGGTGGATTGATTGCTTTAAGAGCATAAACAATATTGTCTACGCAAAAGTAAGTGGCGAGGCATTGTCCATTGACAAAAACGTTGTTTCTGACTGGGATCAAGAATGTATGGCCGGACATCAAACAAAGGTATGGATACAACAACATTCATAATGCAGACGAAGCAGGGTTTTTTTATAATTTAACGCCAATGCACTTTTCAATTTAAAAACGAAAAGTGCGTTGGCGGAAAACTTATCAAAAATAGACTCACAGTTTTAGTTTGTGCGAACATGACCAGTAGCGATAAAAAAAAGCTTCTTGTAATTGGAAAATCGGCAAAGCCTAGCTGCTTTAAAAACAAAGAAACTTCCCATTAATTATACAGCAAATAAGAAGGCCTAGATGACATCTTCAATTTTCGAAAATGAAATTCGCAACTGGGATAAAAATCTTTGCAGTGAAAACCGGAAAATTTTGTTATTGATAGACAACTGTCCTGCCCATCCTGTAGTGGCTAATTTAACAAACATAAAACTTGTTTTTTTGCTACCGAATGTGACATCTGTCTTGCAACCACTTGATCAAGGCATAATTAGATGTTTTAAATCCAATTTTCGTCGTCTGTTAGTCTTGGAACTGATAGAATACAGAGAAAAATCCACGGAAAATGCATATGCTTACGACTCAAAGATCAGTGTACTTCACGCAATACATTTAATGAGTGATGCTTGGAATTTGGTGTCATCGTCTATGATACAAAACTGTTTTAAGAAAGCCGGTTAAAAGCGCGAAACTTGAACAATTTTGAAATGTGCACAGAGATTGATAATTTTATAGACATTGATAATGGCGTCGCAACTTCGGGTATACCAACAGACACTGACTTCTTAAAACAAATCTCTAATACACCAGAAGAAGATAACAGTAGTAGTGACTCCGAGGAAGAAAATAGCAATGTTGAGAAAATCGTTACCTGGTGTGAAGCAGAAAGTGCTTTACATATTTTAACAAGATTTATGGAATCGCGATCTGTAAGTTCAGAAGACACAATCAAGCATCTTAGTGGTATAAGGAACAATTTCAAACGTATGAAATATGCATCTTGTGCAAAGCAAAGCATGCCTGATGATTTTTTATGTAAAAATGTGAAGTTCTAAAAATAAATTTTTGTTCTTTATATGTATGTATACACATATGTATTTATATTACTCAATATATCTATACTGAGAAAAGTCTGAAAACATTTTTAATTCGCTCAAATTATGACCTTCTTGGATATAACGAATAACGGGTTATTACGAACAAATATATGTGGTCCCGTGGAATTCGTTATAACCGAGTTCTACTGTATATTATTATTATTATTAAACAAGACCTCATGGAGTCAAGGACTCATCTAGGAGGTCCTTTTATCTCACACACATCTCATCATACCATGTCTTAAACACATTCAAACTCCTTGCAGACATCACACTCTCAGGCAAGGTATTCCAATCACTCACAATTCTGCACGTACAAAACCTGCCTCTCACTCCCCTATTCACACCCTTTTTATACAGTTTCCAGGGATGGCCTCTGGTTCTCCCATTATTCTCTGTAGAACTTCTCCACCACTGATCCTATAACAACCCCTTACCAACTTGTAGGTCTCTATCATATCTCCCCTCTTCCTTCTCTCCACTAGATTCTGCAAATTACATCTTTTCAATCTTTCCTCATACTCGACATTCCAGAGGTCAGAAACTACCTTAGCCAATCGCCTTTGGACCCTTTCCAACATCTCTTCATCCTTCTGAAAACCAGGTGACCAAATCTGGGCACAATAGTCTATGTGTGGCCTAATCAAAGCCCTATACAATGGAACAAGAATCTCCCTACTTCTACATGTCAGTGTCCTCCGCATCATTCCCAGAAGTTTTTGTGTTGTCTTCACAATTTTGGCTATGTGTCCCCTAAATTTTAGATCCTTATTCAATATCACCCCCAGATCTCTTATTTCCTCTACTTCCAACAATATATTCTCACCAAGCATAAATTCTGCATCCCATCTTTGTTTTCCAAATTTTAAAACTTTACATTTTGCAACATTGAACTCACATCCCCAATTGCTTGCCCAATCACACAAATTATTCAAGTCTTCTTGTAAGACCACAACATCTTCACTACTCTTTATGATTCATCCCAACTTTGCATCATCTGCAAACAACTGAATATATCCATCCAAATCTTTGCCAATATCATTAATATACAAGTTAAATAGTAATGGCCCTAAAACAGACCCCTGAGGCACTCTGCTAGTGACTTTCCTTTTCCTGGATATTGCACCCCCATACACAACTTGTTGATACCTATCAGATAGCCAGTTTCCAATCCAATGCACTAATCTAATATCCAACCGCATCTGCTCTACTTTGACTGTCAACTTATCATGAGGTACTCTATCAAAAGCTTTTGCAAAATCCAAGTATATTACTGTGTATCCTTCTCCTCTGTCCAAGGAAGCAGTCACTTTATTGTAATAAGTAAGTAGATTACTAAAACATGACCTCCCTTTAGCAAATCCATGCTGTCCATCAAAGATTATATCATTGTTGTCAACCCAACTCTGGATCCTAGTTCTCACAAGCTTCTCCAACAACTTAACCACATCACCTGACACATTAAAACCCACAACACATTAAAAAAATATGTCAAGGCAGGTGTCAACTCTCTGGCACATTCCTTCAGAATACGCGGTGATATATTATCAAGTCCCACAGCCTTATTTACATCTAGTTTACTCAACTCCCCAAACACCTCTTGCTCACTTACAGTCAGTCTCTCCTCCCCATCATCAACTGCTCTTAATCTCTCCATGAAGTCACATTCACAAGATTGAAAGATCTTTATGAACTACTCATTAAGTCCACCACACATTCTGCAACAGCTGTCTTTATACCATTTCCTCTAATCAATGTCATCCTTCCATAATCATTCTTTCTTTTGCTGGCAACATATCGAAAGAACTCCCTAGGATTCTTTTTGGCTTCATTAGCTAACTGCTGTTCATACCTCGCTTTAGCTACTCTCACCAACCAAGTCACCCTCCTTGCCTGGTCTTTGTAGACCTAATGAAATTGGTTACTTCCACTTCTCTTATGCTGCCTCCACAATGCCCTTTTTCTCTGTATTGCATGCTTAATCTCTTTATTCATCCATCTCACACCTACCTTATTTAACCTTCTCACCCATGGTATACATTTAGACATTGCATCTACTAAATAGTTTTTGAAAATCCCCCAAGCTGCATTGATCTCTTTTCCAGCTAACTCCTCATTCCATGCTACACCTGCAAGCTGTCTCCTGAGCTCTTCATAATCACACCCCCCCCTTGTAGTTCCACATATACCCTTTTTTCACAGGGGTCCTTGCACTGCTGGTAACCACCCAGATAATCACCTCATGGTCACTTTCACCAATTGGTGGATGATTTGACACCTCATTGATAATTACATCCTCCGATGAGATGACAATATCCAAGATCCTCAATTCTCGTGTGCCCTCTGTTACATACTGTCCGAGGTAGTTATCCCTCAAAAACTCAAGAAACTCATTTTCTTTACTTCCAGTTGCTACCTCTTCATTCCAGTCTATATTGTCATAATTAAAATCACCCATAATGATCACCCCTTTTCTTATTTGCTTGGCTTATTTGACTATACATTTCACTATCACCACCATCCACATTACCAGGTCTATAACAACATCCCACCAAGTATTTGATTCTATTCACCTCTATCTCACACCATACTGCCTCAAAACCACTGGCCCTATTTCCCCCTTGCATCTCTACTTTGTATGGACATAACTCTTTCTCTATGATCAATAACACTCCCCCTCAATTTTTACCCCTTTTATCCTCACGAAACACATCATACCTTTCCATCTCTATTCCTGTTGGGATGTCGTCCTCATCTAATCATGTCTCACTTATTCCGACAATCTCTGGGTGCACAGACGCAATTAGTGCAACCATTTCATCCGCCTTGTTCCTTATACTTCTAGCATTGGTATACAAACACAACAACTCGTTTCTGGACCTACAGTTAGTTCGTTCCACTGATACCACTCACTCGATGTGGTCTCTCCATGCTGGACTGGGGCCATTTCCCTTTCTGCTTCTTCATTTTAGAACCCTTTGCAATTCCATCTGTTTCCTCTTGATCCCTGGTCATCCCATTACTTTCCTGCCTATACATGCTCTCACCTCCTCTTGGAGCATCCACCTTTCTCATGCTGTGTACCCCTGTCCACCCTGAGCCTCCCCGTTTCCCTGCTCCTCTTGCACACCCATTCTCTCATTTTCTATACTCATACCACTCACTTCCCCATTCATTTCCACTTCTTCAATCTCTCCTGTCTTACTCTCCTGCTCTTCCACATCACTCCCCTCTCGATCTGATTCATTCTCTCTATTCACTTCTGTACTTTCCAGCAGCAGTCTCTCCAAGCGACTCACACCATAACCACTCAAATGCAGTCCATCGCTCCCATACAGCTCACTTCGTCCCTCAAACTCATTCCACACATTAACAAACTGTACTCCCATCTCCTCACACATTTAAGCCAGAATATCATTCATAATCCTTGCTCTCCACCTCATTTCACCACAATCATACCTCTCTTTCTCTTTTATCTTTCCAAGCAGTCTCCTGACATTCATTTTGACATGCTCTTTGTTCTTCTCAAATTATTTGTACCAATTAATACAATTAACTCTTTTGCTCGCTCCCACCTCATATTCAATGCCTCAATCACTTTACTCATTTTACTGCCTGGAAAACATACCTTGTGCATTTTATCCTATAGCACACCTTTAATATTGGAGTTGCCATACAACACCACTCGCTCATTTTTCGTTAACTCTTTCATGCCATCATGATTTATTTTAATAGTTTTGACCTGAATTCTCTTAATTTCATTCCGCATCCATTTCATTTCTTGCTTCATCCAATCCAATTCACCTTCCGAACCTCGCGACACATTCTCTCTATCATTAAATCTTTCTAACTTTCTAACTCATTCATCCCTCTTTGTTTCCGCACTTTCGGTCCAACATATGTCCAACTTTCACTATCATTCTTCTCACTTTCACTCTCATTTATCTTTCTTTGTTTCCGTACTTTCGGACTAACATGCATCCAACTTTTGCTATTATTCTTCTCACTTTTACTGTCATTCATCTTTCTTTGGTTCAGTACTTTCGTTCCAACATGCATCCAACTTTCGCCATCATTCAATCCTTTTTCGCTATCATTTATTCTTTCGATTTTTTTTACTTGCGATTTCTGCATCACGCCATTTCTACTTTCATTCGTTCTCTCAATTTCGTTTCTTTCCGCCTCACTTTCGTCCCTTTTAACATCCGTTACGGTTGTCAAATCACTCTTTTTCTTTTTCCTAATTTTTTAACATTTTTTCGCCTCTATTTCTCATCATCCTACTCTTTCAAATGTGCACTCGCGACACAATCGGTACCAGCACTTTCTGTCATCAGTTTCATATTCGGATTCATCAGTTCCTCGTTCAGGTCGCACTTTGCACACACCCTTCTTCCATCCATACTAAACATCCACAAATCATTTATGTAATCGAAGGAATACATATAACAGACCTCACACTTAACGAAACGACTGAAATCTAAATTAAAATCATGGAATGACAATGCCGTCGCCATTTTTTTTTTTTTTTCTCTGCAGGTTACTAGGTCTAATAATAATGATTTTGTAATTTAGTTTAGAAAGAAAAAACCCCCACACTAATAATATCGGTAGCGTACAACGTTTACAGCCGCTCTTACTTAAACAATTACGCATATATACTTAATTATTCCTAGTAAAACTTATCTGAATCAGGAGCTCTTCAAATTGCGTCCACAGCGCTTGGCCCACTAGTGCCCTCCTAGCGCTAGCCTAGCGTCCTATATGACTTGCAAACTCTTCTTCTTCTCCCTTCTACATGTTAGGCCTACTAGCTTGTTACAGAGCAGAGCTCTTAAGCCCTTCTAAGTCATACTTGTTCCAAGGATAAGGTGACTATCAATATGCCTCCTGGTATATTCTATAACTGCAGTTGCATGTGTGTTCATGGGGCCAGTTTGTCTGCTTGCGAGAGGAAAAACCCCAAATAAACTAGGGAGAAAAACCCTGCTATCCACACCTAAGATTGGCTAACTTGGCTATGTCTGAGAAAGATCCTTTAGCTCTTCACGTCAGCAATGGGAATCGAACCCAGGACACTCCTTTCCTAGGCATATGGTTACGAAGTGCATAGCCACTAGGCTAACGCATGGACACCTACAAACTCAAATCGAACAGACATCCATTCTCCCAGTGCATAAAGGTGGTGATACGGCTGTAGCTTCAAATTATAGACCAATCTGTACATCTGAATTTGTAGTGAAGGTACTGGAAAGATTAGTGAGAAATAGGATACAAAAATGTGTTCATAAAAGTAGTATTCTCTGTGGTTATCAGATTTGTTAAATGGAGATCATGTTTCGCTAACTTAATTATGTACTATAACAAGGTGACAAATACCTTGGAAAGGGGAGATGTATATACAGTAGTGTACTTGGATTTTGCAAAAGCTTTTGATAGACTGCTACATGACAAGCTACTAAATAAAATGAAACAGATGGGATTGGATAACAGACTTCTGATTTGGATGAGTGACTGGCTGTCAAACAGGTATCAGAAAGTTGTATATGGCAGTGCAGTATTTTGAAAGAGGAAGGTCACTAGTGGTGTGCCACAGGATTTAGTTTTAGGACCATTGTTGTTCAATTTGTATATTAATGATATTGGGATGGTTTAACTGGTGATATGCAACTGTTTGCAGATGATGCAAAATTGGGGAGAGCAATGCAGAGTTGATGTTATGTACTTACAAGGAGACTTGAATCGATTGTATAAATTGGCAGGTAATTGGAACTGTCAGTTCAATGATGCAAAGTGTAATGTTTTGAGATTTGGTGAGCAACAATAGGATGTGAAGTATACGTTTGGTGGGGGAACTTTAAAGGAAGTAGAGGAGGTGAGAGATCTAGGAGTGATGGTGGTCTTGAATATCAGGACAATGACCTGATATTCAGGGGGCCATATTGCATAAGTTGTGAAGGTATCACCTCAGATGATGGCAATGATGCAGAGGACCCTGACATGCAGAAATAGAGAGGTTATGATGCCATTGTATAAAGCTTTGATCAGGCCTCATATGCACAGATGTGGTTGCTAGGTTTTCAGGGTGACAAGGATATGTTGGAAAGGGTCTAGAAGATTCACAAAGATGGTCAGTGGTCTTTGGAATGTAGAGTATAAGGACAGATTGAGAGAATGTAAGTTTCAAAGCTTCGTGAATAGGAGAAAGGGGGAGGGGAGTATGATTGAGACATATAAGCTAGTCAGGGGCTGTTATTAGGTTGACATGGAAGAGACTTTTCATAGAATGGGAGAAGGGGGGGGGGTAGAACAAGAGGCCATATCTGGAAACTGTATGAGGGTGTAAGCAGAGGACTGAGAAACGAGTTCTTTGCATGGAGAGTGGTTGGTGAGTGGAATGCATTATCTGAGTGTGCTATGAATATAGACACATTGAATCAGTTCAAGGTACGGTTGGATGAGCATTGTGTGCAATAGTGTGTACCTCGCACAATGAGTCTCTGACTCCATGGATGCCAGATGTTAATAATAATAATGATAATAATAATTCCCTTCCCTTTTTGTCCATAAACATAACCACATCATCTTGCTGCATAAACCTTTCTCATGTTTTAACATTTCCAGTGAGTATGGCAGAGAAATAAAGTCCTTATATCTATTATCTGTATCTGAACATATTGCTTTTTTTGTATTAAGAAAGTACCAATAACATAAGCCTACGAAAAAAGTGAAATTAGGAATATTAAAATAAAAAAATTAATGTTAATCAAAGAAAACTCTAATTAAGCACAATAATCGAATTTGTCAAAGCATAATCTTGTGAAAGTTTAATATTGTGTCAAAGTTTAAAGTTGTGAAATCTTCACAATTTGCAATATGTCCCATAAACTACAAATTTATATCAACTATCATGCCAAGATCCTGTGTCTCCTCCACCTCCCTTTATATAGCTCTACCAATACAATATGTAGTTTCTCGTCAGTGGAACTCAAGAATTTACATTTCATCATCATCATCAACAACCATGGGTCCAACGCCTGTAGGTGTCTTATGCCATCTTGATATGATTCTTCCACTGCATTCTATTTTGTGCAAGATGACTCAGTTCGTGTATAGCGTTTCCACAGCATTTGACAGTGTCATCGCCCCATTCTTCTGTTTGGTCTTCCTTTTTTGTTCTTTCCTTCAATCATCCCAAACAGCAGCATTTTTATTTTCCTCTCATCATTCATTCTACATATATGGCCAAATAGACGTAGTTTCCTTTTGTTTATTTTCTGGATCAGGTTTTCTTTTGGTTGTATTCGTCTGTAGATTTCCTCATTGTTCACTTTCTGGATCCAGCTTATTCTCAAGATCTTTCTATAGCACTTCCTCTCAAATGCTAATATCCTCCTTTCAGATTCTCTCAGGAGTACCCAGGCCTCACAACCATAGAGCATGCTGCTGAAGATACAGGTTTCTACAATGCGCAGGTTAGTTTGCATCTTTATAGCTTGGCTCTTCCATATTTTGTCGATGGTTTTTAAAATAATTGTTGCTATGGCTATTCTAATTTTTCTCTCTTTTTTTGGGGTCCAAGTCATGCGTCATGTGGTATCCAAGATATGTGAAGTGTTCCACATTTTCCAGTTGAAATCTGTCTATCGTAACTCTGTTCAGTAACTCCTGTTGTCCAAATATCATTGTTTTAGTTTTTTCAAAGTTGAAATTTAGTCCATATCTTTTTCATTCTGTGTATAGTGTTTGCAATGTCTGTTCCAGCCTTGGTGCGTCTTCTTCAATCAGGACGATGTCATCTGCAAAGCAGAGATGGTTTATTTTCATGCCATTTATTGAAATGCCTCCACCTTCTTCTTTAATCTTATCTAGTGTTCTTCCCAGATGTGTGATGAAGATGATTGGTGATATTGGGTCCCCTTGTCTTGTGCCTTGACTAGTGGCAAATCAATCTCCAGTCACACCTGCTATCCTGATTTTTGCTTGTGCTTGGCTGTTTATATCTTTCAGCAGGTGGAACAATTTATTGTCCACACCATAGGATTCCAAGACAGCCCATGTTATATTTTGGTCAATATTATCAAATGCTTTTTGGAAGTCCACAAAACAGCAGTATATCTTTTTGTTGTTTCTTTGAGCTTTCTCTGCTATTAGTCTTAGTGTGAGTATTTATTGCACCGTACTTTGATCTTTTCAAAATCTGGCTTACTCATCAGGAAGATGAGTCTCCATATGACCCTTCAGGCATTCTGTTAGTATTTTCATCAGCACTTTGCCAAGATGACTCATTAATGCAATAGTTCTGTAATTAGTGCATTTTAAAGCACTACCTTTCTTATGAAGAACAACCAAGACTAATTTTTTCCACTCTTTGGGGGGGCATACCCTGATCTCCAATTTTCATTACACAGCTTATGCATTTCTTTTACAACTGATTCTCCCCCATATTTTAGCATCTCGCCTATTATGTTGTCATCTCCAGGACTCTTCTTGAGATGTTTTATAGCCTTATTCACCTCTTCTTCCAAGATGTCATTTTCAAAGATCTCTGCTGGTGGAGAGATTGCTTTTAGTTCTTTGATTACTTCTCTTGTAGTATTATTTAGTTGATTTTTATATAGTTCGCTGCAATACCTTGACCATCTGGGTATGATTTCTGTCTTGTCCATCAATACTTTAACATCTTCATCTTTGACTGCAACTGATCTTGTTTGCCACTTCCTATAAGTTTGTAGACCTCTCTAGTTTTGTGTTCTCCATAGTACTGTTCAATGCCTTTGCACTGCTCCACCAACCATTTGGCTTTATCAGATCTTGCTGCTTTCCGTACTACACTGAATTTTTGACAGCTCATCTGCCGCCTCTGAATTACCAATTTTAGGGTTTCCTGAGTTATCCATTTCTTGTTAATCTTTTCTCTTTCAGGAATTACTTCCTTTACTGCATTTTATAGCACTGTAGTCAGTCATTCTGCTCTTGTATTTATATTTTGTTTTTCACTTAGGGTCTAAAGCTTAGTTTCCAATATGTTCTGATATGCTGTTCTTAGCCTGTATTCATTTAGTTTGGAGATGTCTCTAGCTTTTTGGAACTTTCCTTTGTAGTTCGGTTTCGGTTTTAGTCTTATATTTGCAATCACTAAGCTGTGGTCCGAATCAATATCAGCTCCTTGGAATGATCTGCACTGTTGACCGAGGTTCTCCATTTCTGGCCGATCATATTCCTGTGTTTACCATTGAAGGAGCACCATGTCCATTTACGACAATCTTTTTGTCTTAAACATTTACATTTAGCTACATTGAAATGACATCCACATTGATTTGCCCATCTGTCTGGCTTATTTGAATCCTCGAGAAGTGTATGACAATACCCTTAATGTATGACCATTACATTTTAAAATTTAAATGTAATGTAGGTAGTACAGGTTCCACCATCAGGTCTTTATGGGCAAGACTACAAGAACACTGCCGTGATTGTAACATCCCTATGCCAGAACATCTAAACACTAAAAAACGTAACATCAAAAAGAAAAATCGAATACAAAGCACAGGAAAAACGGAAATAGCTCTTCACGCCCTTGAACAAAAACATACCCCCTCAGATCGACAAGGCCATCATAGTAGACAGACAAGACAATGAAACAATGCTAAGAATAGCGGAAACAATAGCCATAAAATGTGACGCGAACTCTATCAACGTACACAGGCCCTACATAATCTCCGAGGTTTGGAAGCTTCACAACATAAAATTGAGGTCACAACCCCGACCAATAGGCAATAACACAAACACTTCAAAAACAGAAGCACCTACCCGACCTGACATAGGAACCACTCCCAATGTGTTCAGATGACGACCGAGAATAGTCGAAACGGACCGCATCCCGTCAACCCCTTCCCCCCCCCCCCCCCCAATATTATTAATCAACCCTTTCACCTTTCCCCCACCCTATATAATATAGTAATATAATATATATGTTTATATATATATATATTACGGGAAAAAACCCGGGTTTTTCTAATTTAATTCTCCCAAATTGCCTACCCCCCCCTCCACACACTCAGTAGTTTTCGGACATCGCATAAAGAAGAAAAGCCGCAACACCCAGAAAAAGGTATGTGTAAATTTCTCTTCCTTATGCTATATATATATATATACTCTTTGGTAAATTTACATCTACAATGCCCTAAGAATCCATGAGTAAATAGCCAATGACATTTAAATAGGGGCACTTTTAAACTGAAGCAGGCAAAATAGCCATAATTATAATAGTTTATTAAGAGGAGTAACATGGGAGTTTTCCCAGAAATAATATACTTAAATGTAATGATTAATTCCAGATTTTGATTTTTATAATTTATTCTCTTCCAGTTCTTTTCTTTTATTTCTTCTACATCTCCTATTATTATTCACAATTGTACTTTTTAATGTTATTTTGTGTGCCTAAGATATGTATCCGCCAACCCTTTGATATACTATGCCACTGCATAAGCACTATATGTGGAGGTAATGGCAATTGTTCATTTTCTCTAAATTCATTATTGCAGATCCTAAACTATAACAAATGTTTTCTGGTCTCTAAGATTCACTGTAGCGACTGTCTGTTGTATTTTTTAAATCAGGCATTAAAGCATTATTATTTTCATTACAGCTACAAAAATGAAAAAAAAAAAAAAAACTTACTTATTTGTAGGTTATGATTTCCATCTTGAACAAGCCATAATCTCCAGATGTACTGTAAGTGTTTTGAATCACCACAGTCATGACAAATTGCTTTGAATGTAATTTTCATATCATGATTAATGCTGTGATCATAGCATTCTTTGCACTCCACCATTACTCTATATCAGAAAAATAAATACCATGCAGTTTTTTTATGAAGTACTGTACTACCTACAACTGGTCAAGGTTTTAATGAGAATATGGTGTAAAAATAATTCATTTCTAGTTAAGAACATCAAGAGAATACAAAACATATGCAGAAGTTAGTAAACAACGAAATCATAAAAATCAACTTTTACTACAAATTAACATACTTAAATAGTTAACAAAATATATGAATTACATGGGCAATACTAAATTCAAATAAAACAGACAACTTTATATTTTTTTCAAATATATTATATATTTTCCGGTAATGGGGTAAATTAATTGCTTATTAGAAACATTTCTCTTACATATTCATGTTTATGAAAATTTATGAAAGATGCTCAAGAAGTGGAAGGAGAGTGAGATAGTACCACTGCATAAGCACTATCAAGAGACAGCATGCAACATGAATTTATTAAGAGGCACCGTTGTTTTAGTAACAAGAACAGCTGATGATGGGAAAGGCATATTTTGTGTGCCTAAGATATGTATCCGCCAACCCTTTTATTTATTTATATTTTATTTATACTACCTTTTATTTATTTATATTTTTCAAAGGCATTTGACAGGGTGCCACATTAAACTGATAATTAATGGATTTGGATATCAGGTTAGTGAGCTGTCTGACAGATATCAGAGAGCTGTGTCTGAGGGAGCAGTATCAAAGAGAGAGGAGATTTTGAGTGGGGTCAATCAGTGCACAGTATTGGGACCCATATTGTTTAACATTTATATCAATGACAATGTCAATGGATTGCAAGGAGATATTCAGTTTGCAAATGATGTGACGCTGGGAAGGGTTATTAGTAACAGTGCCAATGTGGTAGCCCTTCAGGAGGATTTGAATAAGCAGGGCAGATTATATAATGAATGGGGATGCCAGTTTAATGCAACTAGATATATTGCAAAACGTGGTGAATGTAACCCATAGGATTCCTCAATACACAGAACGATTGAATAGCAAAGATAGAAATGTGGTAATTCCATTGTATAAAGCCTTAAACAGATTACATCTGGTTACCATGTATCTGGATTATATGAGATAAATTATCCTTGGAGAGCATGCAGAATTGGATAACAAACATGACATATCAAGACTGTATAAATGATATAGTTATAAGGACCGACTGAGGACATCTGGGCTGATGAACAGAAGATGAAGAGGTGATATGACTAAGATATTTAAATTGTTGAAAAGGTAGTGAGAGGGCTGACACTGGGCATATCTTTCATATGGTAAAACAGGGGGGAATGAGCAAGGTTATGAAGCCATTCCTAGAGGTTCGAATGGAAGTGGCAGCAAGAGAGTGAGAAGTGGCTTTATTGCACGGAGGATGCTTGGACTACTAAATGCATTGCATGATAGGTTGCTGAAATTACAAAAAGTTAATGAACATAAAGAGTGATGTGATAGGTTATGTTGTCTACAACGGGCCTCCTCTAATCAGCCTTGTGAATCCATAGAGATAAGCTTGTGACTCCATGGAGGTCCTAAATAATAATAATATTTCATAATTTCTGCATAACTATAACTAGCATGTTGTTGTTTCACGTTTTTCAAATGTCTGTATGATATCGAGAATGGTTGGTTCTATGAATATGAATATAATAAAAGCATATAGAAAAAATATATATATACTAAGGAAAAAAAAAAGATGCAACTAAACTATACATTTCTTTGGAATGTGAAATACCACATTCATAAAATTAACGCCGATAGAAAGGAAGCTGCCATTCATTCACACATGGTTAAGAAACATATTTTCTTTTATAAACTTTTGTCATTTGTGCATTGTGTGGAAAAAATCGCATTTTATAGTACAAACTTTGGTTTGTTGTTGCTCCATCAAATGCAAGAAGATAAGCACAATAATTTCATTTTTCTGTATGTACTAAAAATTAATAGTTTTATATATCTACTCTATATATATATAAAAAAATAAGCCGAAATTTGAAACATTTTTATGTGACGTTTTTTGTCTTACCGGCTTACCAGCCCGGAACTTGGGGAGGTTGGGCACCAGAGCCTCCCTAGTATGTATGTATATATATATATATATATATACAGGGTGTTCGGGATAAATTTGACAGTTTCGTAAGGAAAAAGAAAATCTTCTTTGTATCTATTAAATTTAATGAATTGACAAAAAACATTACAGGCAGAGTTAATTACAATACTATCAACAAGATTTACTCAAAATAACCACCATTAGCATCGATCACAGCTTCAATTCTGCTTCGGAACCTCGAACAAGCTGATGCTACAGTCTCCCTGGGAAGGGCCGCAAAAACTGTTTTAATTTTATCCATTAACTGGGCTTTTGTATTACTGGAAGTGCGATTGGTGTCTTTTTCAACTGCGCCCCATACAAAATAATCCATGGGGTTAAGGTCTGGGGAGTTTGGAGGCCAAACATTTGGACTGGTGAAGTCGTAGAAATTTTCAGACAACCATTTTTGACTTTTCCCAGAGGTGTGGCAAGGGGCCGAATCCTGCTGCCATACATACGGCCTACCATTGGCTACCCTTGTTATCCAGGGCTTGACTACAGTTAGCAACTCCACGAACAAAGCCCGAATTCCAATGCCAGGGTTCTTCAACACCTGTTCCTGCAGATTTGCGAGGAATTCTGCTGTACGAACGCAATCAGATCGTCTGCTAGGGATCTTTCTTCTTGCTACATCCTCGTAGTCACCATTGCAAGTCTCTAGTTCATGCCTGATTGTTTTTACTGTATTCAGGGAGCATTGGGCAGCAGTCGTAATATCCTTATTTTGATGGCGGGCACGAATCATCATGATACAAGTTATTCTCTTCCATGATTCAGGTGGGTTCCAGCTATCCATCCTTTCTGACATCTTGTATATGAATGAAGAAGGGTCCAAACTTTTAAATGAAGAGAAGTGTGTGTTAATACATGTAACTTACGGAAAAATATAATTAATTATAAATATGTCAAATTTATCCCGAACACCCTGTATATATATCAATTTTGGTTTGGTTTTTGTTTCAGTTCACAATACTACCAATTACATATTTGGTTTAATCCGTTATCCAAGTGTAAGCAAACAAAGTTTGCACTTGAAATATTTTCAGGACTGGGGCAACTCATGGTAAAGGTGGAATAAGTTCTGATCACTTACTTAATATCTCCCATAATGCAAAGCACATATCCTTATGGGTATGTATAATGCTGTGCATTATGGAAAGGATAGATCACTACCCAGACCAGTTGATGTCTCATCAGTCAGAGCTAGAACCAGAGGTGGTGATACTAAGGTGGAAGTAATGCAAAAGTCATATCACCATATACCAGTTGCCAAAAGGCATCAACACCTTATTATTAAAATTCTCTGGATTAGAGATAGTTGATGGAAGTTTTTTCATTTGGCTATGCAACCAGTTACATATTTGGTTTAATCCTTTATCCAAGTGTAAGCAAAGCTTAGTATCTCA
The DNA here is from genome assembly GCF_054136105.1 of Typopeltis vanoorti. Taxonomy (NCBI): domain Eukaryota; kingdom Metazoa; phylum Arthropoda; class Arachnida; order Uropygi; family Thelyphonidae; genus Typopeltis; species Typopeltis vanoorti. Next base: position 48,738,552 of record NC_143554.1, read on the forward strand.
TAAGCATTATGGGATACTAAGGCAAGTGACCAGAACTTATACCATCTTTACCATGAGTTGCCCCAGTCTTGAAAATATTTCAGGTGCAAACTTTGTTTGCTTACACTTGGATCAAGGATTAAACCAAAAATATGTAATTGGTAGCATAGTCAAGTGAAAAAACTTCCATTGACTATCTCTAATCCAGAGAATTTTAATAATAAGGTATTGACGCCTTTTGGCAACTGATATATAGTGATATGACTTTTGCTTTACTTCCACCTTAGTATCAACACCTCTGGGTCTAGCTCCCACTGATGAGACCTCAATAAAGATCGAAACCAGTCTGGGGTGTGATCCATCCTTTCCATAATGCATAGCATTATACATACCCATAAGGATATGTGCTTTGCATTATGGGAGATATTAAGTCAAGTGATCAGAACTTATACCACCTTTACCTCGAGTTGCTCCAGTCCTGAAAATATTTCAGGTGCAAATTTTGTTTGCTTACGCTTGGATAAAGGATTAAACTAAATATGTAATTGGTAGCATAGCCAAGTGAAAAACTTCCATCAGCTCACAATAATTTTGAAACCCAGAAAGTGTTCAAAAATATGTACTCTTTCTCAGTACACATCCATGACTCAAAGATAAATTGCTAATGATTCACTGTTAATGTGATTTTAAAGAGGTTTAGGGAGACGTACCTTTTCTCCTGACAGCAAAGGAAAATGTGGGAGAAAAAGGAAAACTGCACTTACTCAAGATCATTTACTAGGAAAAGCAAAATGAAGACTGTCTGCTGTAGACTTAAACAGAGACTTGGCATCTATCGAGATTAATGTTTCTGATGTGACAGTACAATGATGATTGTTGGAAGCAGGGAGGACTGCTCACAGACCAAAAAAGAAATAGCTCATCTTCCAACAGGATCTTGCTCCATGCCACACTTCAAAAATGTAAGAGATCCTCAAAAATGAGAAAATCCAACTACTTCAGTGGCCAGGTAACTCTCCTGACATTAACCCAACAGAAAATTTGTGGGCCATAGTGATAAAGAGACTTGGAAAATTAAATTGTGATACAAAGGATAACTTAATACAATTCATTTTATAAAAGTATGGTTTCAAGATGCCGTAAAAAGAAAAATGTGTCCTACATTGTAGAGTCCATGTCGAAGTGAATTAATGAACTTATTAGGAACAGAGGAGCACACATAAATTATTAGGTAAAGTTGAAATTTAATTTTTTGCTTATTTTCTTGCAAAATTAATATTTTTCTTTAAAATGTGAGTGTTTGGATAAATTTTTTCGCTACTGAATATATGAAGTGATCAAGTGCACTAATATTGTGATATTAGTAATTTTATACAAGAAACTCCACTATCTGAAGATGCTGTTTCCCAACCTTGTGAGGGTGGGCAATATGCATGGTCCACCCTCACATGTTAAGTTAGTTAGTTGGTACACTGGTTAGTCAGGTTACAACAGGTGACAACTTGTGAAGCTGTGCTACTTTTATTTCCTTCATTAACAGTCACAATAAAGAGCAATGCCTCTAAGTCAGGATTTATTGCATTAGCAAAAAAAGTGAAACTTGGTTTTGACTATTTGGAAAACAGAGTTCAAGGTATACTGCAATGTTATTTAGCACAAAAAAAAACTCACCACAAAAGAAACAGAAAATATTATACAGTAATCCTTTGTGTGTGTGTGTGTGTGTGTGTGTGTGTGTGTGTGTGTGTGTGTGTGTGTGTGTGTGTGTGTGTGTGTGTGTGTGGTAAACCTCTGTTCACTGAGACTTGCCACACAGCTCAATGTTCCTGCACTCCTGTTGAGTGGTTACTTTTGGAGATGACTAGATGATATAACATTAAATTTAATAACATACTCTAGATGAATGTATTAATTAAAATAGTCAGGCCTGCCATACTACAAATGAGCTGAAATGGTGCAGAATCATCCAAAACAAAGCAGCTGGATTCTCTAGCAATATGTGCTCAGTTATTACAGCATCCTGTTCACAGTTGGGAGACAAAGGAGTGCCAAAATTGGATCAGTACCATGTGCAATCTTCAATAATTATGCTATTTGGTTTCTAAATCTTCACAGCATCCTTAAAATAGCATAAAATGCACAGAAAAATGGCATAATTATACTTTTTCAGTGGGTATAATACTTCTGAGTAGTTCGACACTGCACAAATAAAGAGGAGGAAAAATCCCCCCCCCCCACTACAAAAAAAAAAAAAAAAAAAAAAAAAATTGGGTAACTAGAAATTCATGCAATAGATTTCATGTAATCAAGAAAAGCAACAAACCAAACAGTGTATAAGGTCGGTGTAATATTTTTGTGTTAAAGACAAAATAACATTTTTTGGTAGTTCAACTCCCTGAACAGACCAACCATATTACAAATAATTAACGAGATGAGAAGTATTTTGTTTTTATGATCTATCTTTGACTATAATACATAGCTCTTTTACACAATTAATACAACATTAAGCCTAAGGATTGGAATATGTTAAAATAATGCTTACGATACATGTTTGGGCATCTTCATCACTTCTAAAACTTGTGAAGCTGTGCTACTTTTATTTCCTTCATTAACAGTCACAATAAAGAGCAATGCATCTATGCCAGGATTTATTGCATTATCAAAAAAAGTGAAACTTGGTTTTGACATATCAATGTGATCATCAACATTCTCATCAGAGAAACATGGCAAATGCCTTCTGCTAAGTCCAGAGCACGACCAAAGAAAGCTATAAAAATATAATAAAACACCATATATTAGCATTATAGCTACAATACAGCTGTTATCAGTAATATGTTTACTAGAATAAGTTGTGATTTACATTATGATTTATGTGGAATTTTTAGCAAACACACACAATTTGATTTAATCTGATCCTGAAAATGGTGATTCAATTAAGTGATGATCCTTTGGTTTCAGGGCATTCCGTCCAATCCCTACATTTTGTCTATTACTTTTCTCATCCAGTAGGACATTTCGTCCAATCTTATTTGTCTAATTCTTCATATTAGTCCAAGGAGTTATAAGTAATTTGTGATCATTAATAATAGTCAGTTGACACAAATGAGAAGGGCGCAAGACAATATGCATGGTCCACCCTCGCACGTTAGGTTAGGTTAGTCAGTTGACACATTGGTTAGTCAGTTGACACAAAAGAGAAGGGCACAAGACAATATGCATGGTCCACCCTCGCACGTTAGGTTAGGTTAGTTAGTTGACACATTGGTTAGTCAGGTTAGTCAGTTGGTATAGTAGTAGGTTAGTCAGTTGACACACCTGGCAATAATAGTCAGTTGACATCGATGGGACAAATTGAGATTGGACGAAATGTCCGACCGGACGAGTGTTCCGTTGGACAAACTTATAAAAGGACAAAAAATCTTGGACCATCTGCCTTCAAAGTGAACCTTCTCTCGTGGACTCACACCAATAGCTGTCTCACAGACAATCTCTGCATTATGCCTCTTTTTTAGGTATTTTCATAGCATTGTTTCACTAAGAGGAATGACATTTTCCCACTTTCTCTTAAAGCCATAACTACATGACCAGCAGCTGGTCCTTTTATCATATTCTTTCTCTAGAACAGTTCAAGGGCTACAAATTTCAAATATTCAAAAAATATCAATATTTTCCTTCTTTCTTCTTGACTATCTGCCATACATGGCATGTTGTGCCACAGAATTTGCATCCTGTTATGTGTGTGGGAATGATATATAAACAAAGTAAATGAATTTCATCACCTGATATAAGACCACTTATTGAAGGCCTGAAGTAGCATGAAAAAATTTCATAGCCAGTCTACAGAGGAAAATATCTGAATTAGCACACTCAAAAAACTGATGCATGATAGGTTACAACCTTTTGTGGGATACATATTAAAAAAAAGGTACATATTCATGATTTAATATTACTTAATTACAATTAATTAATTTTAAATTTTAATACATAAAGGTAAAGACATATAAATGGGAAAATGCATCCTCTTAACTTCTTCCATAGGGCTGTAGCACAACACATCAATCATTTCGCATTTACCAACATAAAACAATTTATGATAATGAGATTCATAAACATTTTTTTTTTCCCAAAACGAATGTTTCAATTTATTAGAATAAATAACTAAAACTATCAATGATACTACTTCTTCCTCTTGTCTCTGATAGTGACATTCAAAATCAAAAACAACACTGCAACAGATTTCCAACATTTCTGGGTTTCTAAGTAATAAGATGCAGAGTATCGTCAAAATAAATTTCACAATAAATAATATAGCTTATTATCAGATATGGTTACATAAAAAATCAGATCATTTGCATCAAGAAATTATTATTATTATTGTTGTTGTTGTTATCCCAAGGCCACATGAAGTCAAAGACTCATCTAGACAGTCCCTTTGTCATATACATAGCTCATCATTTTATGCACACTCCACACTCTCAGACAATGCATTCCAACCATTCACAACTCTCCATGCAAAAAAACCTGTTTTTCACTCCCTTGCTCACATCCCCTTTATAGCTTCCATGGATGGCCTCTTGTTCTTCCTCTGTCTCCCACCATTTTATGAAAAACCTCTTCAAAGTTAATCCTATAGCAACCCCTTACCAACTTTTACATCTCTAACACATATCAAACCTCTTCCTCCTATCTACTAGACTCTGTAAATTGCATCTTCTAACCTTTATTCATATTTAGCATTCCAGAGACCAGAAACTACCTTAGTCATTTGCTTCTGGACTCTTTCCAACATCTTTTTGTTCTTTTTCAAAACCAGGTGACCAAATCTGTGCACATTAGTCCATATGTGGCCTAATCAAGGCCTTATACAATGGAACTAGAATTTCCCTACTTCTATAAGTCAGTGTCCTCTATATTATTGCCAGAATTCTTTGTGCTGTCCTTACAATTTTTAGCAATATTTACTCTAAATTTTAGATCCTTATCCTCACTTACCATCACTGCCAGATCTCTTATTTCCTCCACCTCCAACAGTAAATTCTATATTGCATCCTTGTTTTCCAAATTTTAAAACCTTACATTTCGCAACACTGAAATGACATCCTCACTCCCATGCCTTCATTAAGTCCTTTCAAGTTTTCTTGTAAGGTCACAACATCTGTTCCACTCCTCATAGTTAGTACTAACTTTGCATCGTCTGCAAACAACTGAATATCCATATCCAAATCTTCCCTAATATCATTAATATTCTGGTTAAACAGCAATTGCTCTAAAACAGATTTCTAAGGCACACAAAACTAGTGACTTTTCTCTTCTGGGATATTGCTCTCACATACAGAACTTGTTGATACCTACCAGATAGCCAATCCCCAATCCAATGAACTAGTCTAATATCCAACCCCATTTGCTGTAGTTTGAGTATTAACTTATCATGCAGTAATAGTATAATTACATTATACTATGAAAAACCTTTCTTTTCTGTACTAAAATAGATGTATATAGTATAGTCATGAATCAGGAAGTTGTAGACAGTTAATAATCGCAACAAAGATGAAAAATTCAGAATTCAACAAAGGATTATTGATGAAAGTTTATTTTTCACTTGGTTAGACTATAATAAATTTAGTTTAATATTTTATCCAAGTGTGAGCAAACAAAGTTTGCACATGAAAATATCTTCAGGACTGAATATGGTGTTGTACTATCTTACTGGGGTAAGGTATTACAACACCGGGCAACTCGTCTTAATGCATAACATTATACATATCTGCAAGGAGATGTGTTTTGCATTATGGGAGATACTGGGATAGGAGTGTTGTTAGCTTAGTCCACCTTTGCTAGGGATTGTCCAGTGTTGTACTACCTTACCCCAGTAAGGTAGTACAACACCATATTCAGTCCTGAAGATATTTTCAGGTGCAAACTTTGTTAGCTCACACTTGGATAAAGGATTAAACTAAATTTATTAAAAGATTATTGGCTTCAAATGGGAAGTAGAAGATAATTTGCTGCTTTTTTTTAATTCTTCATAACTTGACTGCTGTGTTTAATTAATTTGCAGTGGATGTAGTTTGCAGAAGCTTATTTTGATGAAGAATCTGTTATTGTTCGCCCACCGTTTGTAGGTCTCTGCTTGGCATTTCACCAAGAACAGTCGATTCATGCTGAAGGGGAAAAAGAAATGAAGGATGCATGAATTGGTCACCAACATGTGAAATCACATGCTTTCTTGTTGCTGTACTAGTAGCTTGATTTTTGTTGTCGCTTTTTTGCATTATTTTTTTATTATTAATTTGTATGATGGATCCAGTACTGTCAAAAAGTACCGTTGTTAAATGTTTCAGTAGCTCTTGCAAAAGAATATTGAATAATGTGCTGACATTCTGCGAAAAAGAATCGTAAGAAGGCCGTCTTCTTGTTCCCCTTTCTCAAGTCATAAAACGTGCAAGTGCAATTGCGGGCGTATCGGGATCGACTGTTAAAAGAATTCGTAGGGAATCAAAAGGTGAAGGTAAGCCAATATTTAAATCTCCTAAAAAAAAGTGCCAGAGAAAGAAAACCATCGAAACCGTAGCTTTGAATGATTTTGATGTAGACGTTATAAGAAGAACTATTCACGAATTTTATGTGGTCGAGAAAAGAGTGCCAACTGTTCCGAAATTGATTCCTGTGCTTAAAGAAAAAATTAATTTTCCTTGGAAAAGAGAAACATTAAGGAAAATACTTCATGAAATCAGATTTTGTTTTAATGCTATTAAGTATGTTTGGACAGAAGTGAAAAGTTTCATCCGCCATTGCAACGTAACTGGGGATATTGACGTGTCGAAACTTTTTAAGCTTTCAGACCAGGCGACTGAAAGTATTACAGTTCAAAACTGGAGAAAATATTGCTCTCATGTCACCTCATTGGAAAATCTGCATTGGGACAGAGATGGAATTATCGAAGAATTATGCGAACCTTTGGTGATCAGTTTAAGTGAAATTGATGGTGATTCAGACATCGATTCAGATGACTATGAAGATTAAAAGGATTTAATAATGGTATTTTTTTCCAACCTTTTTTTTTTGCATGGGTTTGTTAAAAGAGTCACAAGAAGTCATAAATAATTAATCAGTTTAGGACATTAAAGTGTCTCAGTTATCTGAACTGTAAGCTTAGAATATTTGAAAAAAATATCTTCATTTGAAAAAAATTTATGTTCTGTATAATTATTTTTATTTTATAGAAAACTTTCTTAAAAATAAATTTCATTAAATCTTTGTTTTATGCTATACCTTTTTTTAATTTTGTTAAATTCACTACAAACTTGGTATTAACTGTTGAAAGTTTATTTTTCACTTGGTCAGACTATAATAAATTTAGTTTAATCCTTTATCCAAATGCGTGCGAACAAAGTTTGCGCCTGAAAGTATCTTCAGGACTGGGGTCAACACCGAACAACTCCTTGCAAAGGTGGAGCAAGCTACCAACACTCGTATCTCAGTATCTCCCATAATGCAAAACACATCTCCTTGCAGATATGTATAATGTTATGTATATTATTTCTGGGAAAACTCCCACGTTATTCCTCTTAATAAACTTTAGAGAAATTTTAAAGATTTAGAGAAAGAGTAATCTAGAGTAATTATAAAAACCCACTGAAGAGACCTCAATAAAGGTCAAAACTAGTCTGGGTAATGGCCCTTCCCTTAATGCATAACATTATACATATCTGTAAGGAGATGTGTTTTGCATTATGGGAGATATTGAGATAGGAGTGGTGGTAACTTGCTCCACCTTTGCAAGGAGTTGCCTGGTGTTGTACCACTTTACTCCAGTCCTGAAGATACTTTCAGGTGCAAACTTTGTTTGCACACACTTGGATAAAGGATTAAACTAAATTTATTATGGCATTAACTACGTCTACCTACTCGATGATGAGACCTCAATAAAGGTTGAAACTGGTCTGGGTAGTGACCTTCTCTCATAATGTAGAACAGTAATACAGCTCCTAAGAGCTAAGTTCACATTATGGGTAAATACCAAGAATAGTCATCGGAGCTTGCTCTACCCTTACTATGAGTTGCCTCAGTTTGCACTACCAAATGGGTCAGGGGTTGCACTATCCATGTATTTGCTCATGCTTGGAATCGCCAAACTTTATATATAGTTTCTATATTCGGCATGAAACTCTTTGAGTTTCTTATTCGGCTAAGAAACAATATGGGATGTAATATCCCTTAACTTAAATAAGTTCATGTCGCCGAATTGAAGCCTTTGGCTCTTCATATAATTAGTAACTCTACGTACATTTTTCCAACTGTTATACAAGCAAAATAGTTGCACTTTAAAAACTACAATGTTCGTAAACGAAAAGCTAAATTTTCCGACCTGTAATAATAAACAAACTCATCCCAGAAGACAGATTGATTACCCTATTATCGGAATGGATTCTCCTTTTTGGGATATGCGCAGGTGTCGAAGGGTCTCTAATTGGTAGGCAAACAATAATGTTAATGCTACAACAAACTGATATTGCCTTCATTTTTCAACTGTCATCTGGTGATAATCTTTACATATGGGTCTGTGTTTAATGAAAAAATTGACAACATTATGGTTGAGAGAATAAAAACATAGCATTGTTGAGAAGAACTATTCTCCAAAATTTTTATTACTGCTGCTTTCTGTAATTCTAAGACCATAGTAAATAACAAAATGGAAATACAATTTTTAAATGCTATAATGTTTATTAAAAAAGTAATAACCCAATGTTCAAAAATTGCTGAATCCATTTCCAAAAGTGACTGGTAATGATTATCAGATGTGCTGTGGATTAAGAATAAGAGAGTTGATACCAATCAAGTTTAAATGATTCCAGGTTTGTCTGGGTACTGTGTCTAAACTTCATTCTTTCTCTTGGACAAATCTCATCCTATAATAGAATCTGCAGAATTTGAAAAGTTACTTGAATAGATTAACAACTTAATCAATGTTATGTCCAAAGCAAAAATGTGAAGATTTCCCCACAAAATCCCACATCATTTTTCTCAGTGAAAAGGTCATAATTTTTATCGGTGAAAGCTTATGATTTTTTATTTATATTTATTACTTTAAAGCAGAACAAAAATTATTTATTTTAATTGTATCAAAAACACACAGAAAAAAAATTATTTAAATAACATTTCCAGAAGATGACAAGTAGATATACAAACCTTGTATTCTGATTATCATTGCTACTACTTAAGGATGCTTCCATTGTAATATTTCCATGGTTGCTAACACGTCTTAAAATACCCCCTTTAATATGCACTATGAGTGGTCTTGAAATAACAGTTATGTATGTCATATCAGTACTATACACTATAGTACCATCCATCTGAGCCTGAAATGTATTAACAAAAATTCATATTTAAACAAGAAATTTATATATATGCAATCTTTTTATTTTAAAAGTTAATCCCGCCATAAAAATGACTGCAAACATTAATGCACTATAGATTTGCAATCTTTACAACAGTATTATTAAAGAAACCAAATATTACTGCCTAATCGTGAACAAACTTTCCTTCAAATTCACTCCACAGATTCACAAACTGAAAAATATCCCTTTTGCCTCCCATAACTCAGCAATTTTGCTATTCATTATCTCTGCTCTTCTGAATTCAGTACTGTCATATCCGGCCAACGTCCGCGCAGTTAGCCTAGTGGCTTTCTGCTTCGCAACCATATGCCTGGGGAAGGAGTGTCCTAGGTTCGATTCCCGTCAGAGACATGAGGAGCTGAAGGATCTTCCTCAGCCATTGCCAAGTTAGCTGGTCTTGGGCGTGGGCAGTAGTGTTTTTTCCGTCAGTTTATCTGGTGTTTTTCATCCCGTAAGCAGGCAAACCGGTCCCATGAACACACAAGGATACAGCCAAGAATACTTCGAGGCATAGGAGTGACCATTCTATCTTCGTATTTCGGTTACGAAATCCAAGCATGCTTGGAAGGTTGTGGGCCTTAAAGGCCTGTTAAAGTCATTGGGATAGATAGATATCCGGCCAACACACTAACTACTTTTCCAACAGCAGAGGTATCCTTTCTTTCCACAACAACTTCCTGAAGTCTCTATCAACATTCTTTGTTTTTCACCAAATAAATCATTCATGTCCACAATTACCACTAATTCTGATGCTTGCTCTTTCCTTCTCTACAAAGCATTAGTTGTTTGTTTCAATGTTCCACCAGGAAAAAATGATTTATGTACTTTATTAGTCATCACACCTTTAATGATCAATTATGAGTACAATGATTTATGGAGGGTGCTTAAGGGTCAAAGCTGTATAACTGAGAGGAGACCTCCACATAGCCTTTAAAGGAATACGGAGAACCGACCAGAGCTTCTGACCTAATGTCCAATCCTCACCTTCTCATGGTGCACCCTGTTGAGTATCTACCGGGACACTGAACGAAAGAGGATGGGCTGGCAATTTGGGATTTAACAGACCAAATTGTATTCTTATTGGCTTAAACAAATTACAAAATGATGGTACAACATGACAAAATTTCATGCCGGATGGGGCATCGCCCAGTTAAACAAGTGTCCCTGTTGTTTTCGCCAGGGAACCAGGGCGAACAGCGAAAAGTCAGCTACTGGAACAAATCTGGAAACACATCCCAACTCAACATCACCAGAGTTAAAGATCGATACTATCAACATAAGAAGCCTGAATGGCAAAGAAATGGAGCTAGCTGATGAATTAGATAAGTACCAGATTGACATAATAGGGGTGACTGAAACAAAAAAGACAAAATCTGGTGAGATCTTTCTGAACAATAAATACAAAATGTTATATTCAGGAAATGACAATCAAGGAAAAGTAGGAGTAGCCATAGTATTCAACACTAAATACGAGGCTAATCTTCTTGAATGGCAATTAGTCACAAGTAGAGTGATGTGGGCAAATATCAGAAATGGAGAATTGGACAATGAGACTTATTTGTGCCTATGGTTCCATGGTTCTTTTGTGCCCACAGAAGGTTCTACTAAGGTAGAAATGGAGGACTTTTTTGAGACTTTAGAGAAAGCAACTGACACAATAAAAAAAAAGTCCTTGGTGGGGATCTAAATAGCAGTGTAGTAAATGATTGTGAGACATACAAAAATATTTTGGGAAAATTTGGAGAAAAGAGCAAAGCTAATAATAATCGCAAATACCTGTTGGATTCCTGCTCAGGACATGGACTGGTTATTACTAACACAATGTTCCAACATAAAAATGTCCACAAATTCACATGGAGAGAAGAGGCAAGGAATAAGAAAAGTCTCATTGACTATGTTATTGTTGATAGTGATGTTTTCTCCCTGGTGCAGGACACCAGAGTGTACAGAGGATTTCAAATTTGAAGTGATCACTATTTAGTCTAGAGCAGGATAAAATTGAATTTCATTTTGAAAAGAATAACATGTAAGAAAGTTTTAAAGCGAATAAAAGTTGAGCAGCTCTCAGATGTGAACTGTAGACTAAAATACACAAAGATTATTAAAGAGAAAATGAAAGAGTTTGAGAACAGAAACCAAACTTTGGAGATTCAGTGGCAAGCCTTTAAGAAAACACTGATTGATTCAGCCACAGAGGCATGTTGTGAGGTTGTCTGCAAGGATAGAAAAATCAGAACTCCATGGTGGACACAGGAAGTTAAAGAGGCAGTGAAGGAAAGGAAGAAAGCATATCAAGAGTTCCTAGCAAATAAGTCTGCTTGTGCTCTTAGAGAATACAGAGACAAATGTAAGAAAGCTAAACAGTGTGTAAAACTAGCTAAACAAAAGTCATGGGAGGACTTTGGCAAGAATATAGAAAATAAATATCAAGAAGGTGGCAAAATATTCTGGAGGATGTTGAAAAAGCTTAGGAATGGAGGAAAGAGTGTTGTAAAGGGAGTTAGAGATGATAAAGGTGACATGAAAACAGGGGAAAAAGAAATCCTTGAAGTATGGAGTAATTACTTTGAAAAACTGCTAAATGAAACAAGCAGTGATGATAGCACAGTGATAAAAAACACTGACCAGGTATGCAGTCAGGAATACATATCCATACTTGAAGTAGAAAAAGCCATCAAAGGCTTGAAATGTGGAAAGGCAGCAGGAGTAGATGATATTCGACCAGAAATGCTGAAGTGTGGTAGTATAAAAGTCTTACAGTGGCTGCACTGCATAGTTCAGAAGGCCTGGACAGAGGGACGAATTCCCAATGATTGGAGTAGAGATCTCATAGTACCCATATATAAAAAGGGAAATAAAACTGAATGTGAGAATTATAGAGGTATTTTCCTATTGAGTATTCCTGGTAAGATTTTTACAAGTATACTTGAGAAACGTTTGAGAAGGATTGTGGAAGAAAAGCTTGGTGAAGAAGAAGCTGGATTCAGGCCAAATAGAGGCTGTCAGGATTAGATCTTCACTTTACAACAAATAGTTGAGAAATCATGGGAATATAACAAAGATCTGTATTTAAGTTTTGTCGACCTGGAAAAGGCATATGACAAGGTGCCAAGAGAGATGCTATTCAATACGTTACAGTTATATGGTGTCAATGGGGTATTATATCAAGCAATACTTAGTCTTTATTTGAATTGTAAGTTAGCAGTTAGAATTGAAGGAAGTACAGGAAGGTGGTTTAATGTTAAATCTGGTGTGAGACAAGGATGTACATTATCCCCTCTGTTATTCATTATCTATATGGACCACATTATGAAGAAAAGGGGTATTAAATCTGATATCAAAATTGGAGATGTTAATGTCAGCTCATTGCTTTATGCGGATGATGTTATACTTCTAAATAAATCCGCTACAAGTCTGCAAGATTCCCTGACTAAATTGAATAACTGTTGTAATAGATATGGTATGAAGGTTTGCAATAAAAAGACAAAGACAATGAAAATAGGCAGAATTGTTGAAAATGTCAACAGCATTGTCAATGGAGAACCAGTGGAACAAGTAAAACATTTCTGCTACTAAGGCACGATTTTTAGTGAAGATGAGAAATTAAATATGGAAATAGACAACAGAATCAACAAAGCTGGTATGGTAGGAAGTCAGTTGAATAAATTTATATGGAATAAGAGAGAAATTAGTCAGCACACTAAATTAGCTGTATACAAGACAGTGTTCAAACCAGTTTTCACTTATGGATCTGAGAGCTGGGTCAGAAGTAAAATACATGACCAAAGACTAGAGACCGCAGATATGAGAGTCTTGAGAAAGATTTGAGGCGTGAACAGATAGCGTTGATGGCAATATCGTATTAAAAACGAGGATATTAGGAAAGAACCTGACATTGTCGGCATCCAGGAATGCATTAGTAGAGCTAATCTCAGGTGGTATGGTCACTTAAACAGAATGGGCGAGGAAAGATTAGCAAAACAAGTGTTCTCTGCCAGGTTGGCAGGAAAACGACCCAGAAGAAGACCAAGATATAGGTGGATTGATATAGTACAAAGTGCCTTAGACGATAGAAATATAAAATCTGATAATGTTGGGGATCTTGACAAGTAACAGACTGATTTGGATAAAAATTGTAGATAGGAAGTTAGTAATGGTATAAATTTTTCATGTAGTACTATCATATCCTGTACACCCCTTGAGGATACATGGCAGGAATTTGATGATGATGATTTATGATTATCCTTTGACTCTTTCTTCACAATATTAACTTTGTTATTCTCATTTACATCTGCTTTTCTGTTGGTATTTAATCTAATCTTCCAGATGCTTCATTTCACGTTTAATTTTCACCAACTCTTGCCTCAACTCTCTTACTGCAATCCCGATGCTAGTACTCATTTTCAAACACTCTAACCTATCAATAAATTTTTTACATACATTAATGCTTTATTTCTTTTTGTTCATTCTAACAGATCACAAATCTTTCACATTTTTTGGTGCATACATGAAGCAATTCTCACAGGGCATCCACTGAGAAAAATCCAGTGCAGAACTCAACTTTCTTGTCAGAACTTTCCATGCCATACATGTGTATTTCTTTATGGATGCTGTTTTCAGAAAGCAGTAAGAACAAACAAACAAACAACAAACAATACTGAAAATAAGAAAAAAAAGAAGCACAGTTATATACTAAAAAGCCACACTATATATTTAAAAACATTTTTCTTACACACCGCTACGATACCGTGTGTGTGTGTGTGTGTGTGTGTGTGTGTGTGTGTGTGTGTGTGTGTGTGTGTGTGTGTGTGTGTGTGTGTGTGTGTGTGTGTGTGCATATGTAAAACAATTAATATTTTACAAGACACGGTTATAAATTTTTACTGTAACTTTCCATCAAAATATATACATTAAAAATATCAATGAAAGAGTGATACTCACTTTCAGATAAACATAATATTTTCCAATAAAAAGACTGCCACTTGGTATGAGAAGTTGCCTCTGCTGTAATCTCTCATGTGCTATCTGGGAAACTGCTCGACCATCGGTTGATATCAATGACCAATTGTAAACCATATTGAATGTGATGTTACATGATGAGCCAATATCTACTTCGAGTTGTATGTCTTGAAGATATTCAACCTATTACATATCAAGTAATCATTACCAATATGTATTATTTACAGAAACATATTCAATACTTATGTTACTTGACTTAGTTCTGGAAAAAAAACTAAACTTTGAAAATTTATGTGGAAAACATTATAAAAAGTTGAGCACTCTATTTATTGAAATCATTAAAAATATTTAATTCCAGTTTCTACTATTTTTTTTTCATTTGAACAAGTTCATTTTGAATATTATTAAAACTGATATAAGACTTTCGATAAGGAAAAGCAGTATGCAGCATTCATGATAAAAACTTTTTTAATGTGAATTTCAACCATGAAAGGTCATAAACCTGTTGTACATTAGTATGATGAGTGTGATGATGATTAGTTCATCTAGAGATCAAATGGCAATTTTTTCAAAATATTTCAGGTCTCTAATAAGCAGCATTGTATTCTCACACTGGAAAATGAAATACATCTACCAAGTAGGCATTCATAACATAAATACCCAAAGTGGGATTCAAAACTACAGTCTAGTGGGTGGAGAATAGAATGGCTTTCCACTCAACTAATAACACCAGCACTTGAAGAGTAACCAGCTACTTTGCAGAAAATAAGAAAATAAATTTCTCAACATCTGGAGGCTCATAACCTATTCATGGGTTAATAACAACTATGTTTTCTGTATACAGAACTGTAGTATCAAGAGCATGTTTCTAAATGCTGCATATAGAATTTGGCTACATGAAGGGGGGGGGGGGGGGGAACAGCCTGTTGCTGTATCCTCAATCTCTTTATATGTAGTGTCCTTCCCAGTGAAGTAACTGGCATGGATAACAAAATGGAAGAGATCAGTAATGTCTATAGGGAGAGGATTATATAGTCAAGTTAAAGCATCAGGAAAGGGGAGGGGGATATATCTTGGTGAATAAAGAAGTGATGACAAAACTAACCATGATATATTATTATCCTAAGACCTCATGGAATCAAAGATTCATATAAGAGGTCATCCCTTTGTCATATACACAGCTGATCACATCTTGCCTTAAACACATTCAAATTCTTTGCACACTCTCAGGCAAGGCTTTTCAATAATTCACAACTCAGCATGCAAAAAACCTGCTTCACACTCCCATGTTCACATCCTCCTTATAGAGATTCCGGGGATGACCTCTTGTTCTCATCTGATCTTCCACCATTTTATGAAAAACCTGTTAACTTTTATGTCTCTATCATATCATTCGCCCCCCCCCCCCACAATCTTCCTCATATCGACTAAACTCTGTCAATTGCATCTTTTCAACTTTTCCTCATATTCAATATTCCAGAGATCAGAAATTAGATTAGTCAATTGCCTCTGGACTGTTTCCAACATAATTTCATCCTTTTGAAAACCGGGCGACCAAATCTGTGCACAGTAGTCCATATGTGGTCTAATCAAGGCCTTAAAAAATGGAACAGGAGTGTCCTTACTTCTACACGTCAGCGTCCTCTGTATCATTCCCAGAATTCGTTGTGTTGTCCTCACAATTTTCGTGATGTATCCTATAAATTTTAGATCCTTATCCACTATCACTCCAAGATCTCTTATTTCCTCCACCTCTGACAGTATATTTCCACAAAGCATAAATTCTGCAACCCATCTTTGTTTCCCAAATTTTAAAACCTTACATTTTCTATATTGAACTGGCATCCCCGCTCCCATACCCATTCACTCAAACTATTCAAGTCTTCTTGTAAGGCCAGAACATCTGCTATACTCCTCATAGTCCATCCCAACTTTGCATCATCTGCATACAACGGATATCCTCATTCAAATCTTCCCAAATATCATTAACATACAGGTTAAACAGCAATGGCCCTATAACAGACCACTGAGGCACATCATCATTTCTCTTCTGGGATATTGCTCTGCCATACACAACTTGCTGATACTGATCAGACAGCCAATCTCTAAACCAATGCACTAGTCTAATATCTATCCTCATCTTTTCATGCGGTAATCTATCAAAAGATTGCAAAATCTAAGTATACTACTGTGTATCCATCTCCTTTGTCCAATGAAGCTGTTACCTTATTGTATAAGTAAGTAGATTGCTAAAACATGACCTCCCTTTAGGAAATCCATACTGTCCATCAAAGATAATACCACTGTTGGTATTATCTTTGACGGACAGCATAGATCCTGGTCCTCATCAGCCTCTCCAAAACTTTAACCACATTACAACTGACACACAGATAGGCCTATAATTTGATGCTTGAGTTCTGTAACCTCCCTTATGAAGCAGCACAATCGTGCCTTTCTTCCACTCCTTTGGAACTCGACCTACTGCAAGACTGATATTTATCATATATGTCAAGGCAGATGTCAACCCCTTGGCACATTCCTTCAAAATACACTGTGATATATTATCAGGTCCTACAGCTTTATTAAAATAAAGTTTGCCCAACTTCCCATATATCTCTTGCTCATAGTCGATCTCTCTCTCTCCCCTCCTTCTCATCAACTCTCCATGATGTCCCATCCACAAGAATGAAAGATCTTTATGAACTGCTCATTAAGTATCTCAACTATATCATCCACAGCAGTTGTTGTTTTACCATTTTCTCCAATCAATGTCATCTTTCATTAATCGTTCTTTTTTTTTTTTTTTTTTTTTCTGGCTACATATCAAAAGAACCCCCTACAATTTTATTTTTATTTTATTTATTTTTTTTTTTGGCGGGGGGGGGGGGGGGCTTCATTAGCCAATTGATGTTCATACTTCACTTTTGTTATTCTTAGCAACCATGTCACCCTCTTTCCCTGTTCTTCATAATCCTCATGGAATTAATTATCATTACCCTTCAGATTTTGCCTGCATAATGTTTTTTTTCTCTCCTCTTTATCGCATGCGTAACTCTTCATTCATCCATTTCACACTTACATTATTTGATCTTCTGAACTCTAGAATGCATTTAGACATTGCTTCTACTAGATAGTTCTTGAATATTGCCCAAGCAGCACTGATCTCCTTTTTCAGTCAACTGCTCATTCTATGCTACATCTCCAAGCTGTCTTCTGAGCTCCTCATAATCACCAGCCTTGTAGTTCCACATATACCCTTTCCTCCCAGAGGTCCACAGTGCTGGTAACCACCCAGGTATTCACCTCATCATCAATCTAACAGATGGATGATTTGATACCTCATTTATAATAATATCCTCTGATGAGTTGATTAAATCCAATACCCTCAATCCTCATGTGTATTTGATCAAATCCAATACCCCTCAATCCTCATGTCCCTCTGTTACATACTGCTTGAGGTACTTGTCCTTTAAAATCTTGAGAAACTAATTTTTTTACTTCCAGTTGCTATCTCATCATTCCAGTCTATATTGCCATAATTAAAATCTCCCATATGATCACCTTTTTCTTATTTGTTTGGCTAATTTGTTTATGCATTTCATGGTCATTACTATTCACATTACCAGGTCTATATCAACATCTAACAAAGTATTTTATTCTACTGAACTCTATCTCACACCATACTGTCTCAAAACCACTGCTACTATTTCCCTGTTGTATTTCTACTTTGTATGGACATAACTCTTTCTCTATCATCAACAGCACTCCTCCTCCCTTTCTACCCTTTTCATCTCACTTTTTACTCTTTCTATCTTCATGAAACACATCATACCCTTCCATCTCTATTCCTGTCAAGATGTTATCCTCATCCAACCATGTCTCACTTATTCCAACAATTTTTGGGTGAAAGGACTTGATCAATGCAAACATTTCATTTCATTCCATATCAGTACTGTTTTAAACTAAATTCTAGATTAAAGATTTGAAGTGGGTGGAATTTCAATATAACATATAAGTATGGATTAGGGAGTTACAAATGAGTTAGATGTTTGGCTATTTTAAAAGTGGAGAGCAAGTAATGTCTATCTCATGTGGGATGGAAAGGGTTATTAAGTTTATGAAATTCATAACTAATTTTCAAAGTATCACAACACCAACTAAAATAAATTATAAAACAGATGTTTATTATACTGCCTTATCTTCTGCTGGATTGGTGTTGCAGTACCATTAATATAGTTTATGAGTAATATTCAATGCCTAAGCTTCTCTATTAGATTGGATTTATAAAATTTGGGTAATCCATATATCTTGGGGGGGGGGATTAAAATCGAAAGATTTGAGTTTCTAGTTAACTCAGATTAACTAGTTAACTGTGGATGCCTCTAAAACACAATTTTATGTCCATGTTTGCTGATATTGACCAGTAAATAAAATCATTACCCCTCACTTCTCTTCAATCATTTTCTAGTAACATTATTATATTTTTGTCTTTGCATTATTTATAAATTGTGAAGAGTTAGGTGCTTGAGAGAGAGAGATGTCTCCTAAGAAGCAAAACTTGTGTGATACTGTTAGCTATATTGAGGCTGACTTGTTGGGAATATCTAGATGCAGAGTGCAGATAAGAAACGTGAAGTATAATGTCCCAAATTGAAGAGGCATTACAGCAAATTTGTAGTCAAGACATGGATGGCTATAATTGTAAGTATTTTTAGAACCATTCCCCCAATCACCAACATCACCCTTTCTTTCAATTTTCCTTAAAAATCTTTTACCCCTAAACTTCATTACTAATCACTTAAATTTTGCTATTGATGCAGTTAATTAACTTGGAAGGACCCCATATATTATAAAGAGAGATAAAGAATACTACAAGGGAGTCATAAAATTCATCATGGAAGGAAAATGCTAAAACAACACAAAGTTTATCATACAACTCCTTAAACTCATCCACTATTTGCACTTTTACTGTATCCTTTCAGGCAATGCATTGAATGCTTCTACCAAAAAAACTCTCCATGAAAAAAAGCTTACTTCTTATTACTTCTACAAACTACTGTATTTTTTTTTTTATAAGATGCACTCTCATATTGAACACATCATATTTTTCATGTCGAATTTTTTTGGGAAAAAAAATCTTTGCAGTATAAAACATAAGAAGTTTTAACAACAATCTTTTTTTTTTTTTTTTTTTTAAATCTTTGGAGTCAACAGTCTTGCTCAAGGGCACATCAAAAGTCAGAGACATTTCATCCATTTTAACTATTTGCTATGAAAGTTCAAAATTGGCTTATGATAAATTTGTGAAACTGAATAATTTTATTTTCGAATTTGTATGGAATTTTTTAATATTTTTGTTTTTGCACACATGCATCAATCTTATTTCTTTCTGTTGCCTGTTGAATAATAATTTTTGAAGATATGTAGCAACTCGATCTTCTCTGATCTATTAGCCAAGTTTTTAATTAATTTTTTTTATTTCAATTTATTTTTTAGAATTTGTTTCTATTAATTGCTGCTCTTGTTTCCTCCAAGTTCATACCATTTTTTCTGTAGATAGAGGCCCGAAGTGCCACTCTTCTGCCCTATTGCCATTCTTTTTTGTGTACTCCATTACACTATATTTAAATGCAATCATACAGCTATATCTATCTCTCGTAGAATCTATGGATTACAAAAAAATGGAAATATAATAATGTACTTTTGTGTATAAGACGATACTTTTTTCTAAAATTTTTAGAACAAAAATTGGGTGTCATCTTGTACATGGGGGAGGGAGGGGGGTAACCGGTTGAGAGATCTGCAGTTGCTGTGGTGAAACTGCCGGTACCTTGTCTCCGCAAACAAACTTCCACCAACCACTAGCTTTTGTTAACTCTGTTAATTGACATCATTACTGCTGAATTTGATTCTGAATAAACCAATTAGAACTCTCAAAGCATTCATACATCTGCAACTCATTGGCAGGGTAAGTTAATGCATTAACAATATTTTGAGCACTAGCCCATAAAAATGTCTAAAAATAAAAAGCAATTGTCATAGTCTTCAAAATTTAAGTTAGAAATCATCAATTATGCAAAAGAACATGGAAATAAAGCTTCAGAGAGACAGTTTGGACCTCCTCCCACTGAGTGTATGATTAGACAGTGGAGAAAACAGGAAGGACAACTACTCAAGATGACAAACAAGAAGAGGGGCCTCAAGAGGAAAACAACAAAATGGCCAAACTTGGAGCAGAGGCTTAAGACTTGGATTATGGAACAGCGCCAGAGTGGGATATGTGTGTCAACCAAGCTTATTCAATATGAAGGTTTGCAAGAGAAATGAACATTGTTGATTTCACAGGAAAGGCAAAATGTTGCTTCAACTTCATGAGGAGAGAAAAGTTGGCCATGAGAATACGAATAAAGTTAGCCCAGAAAATGCATCTTAGTATGTATCTTTAAAATATTACATAATTACTAAATATACTTTGAATATCCATAACTGCACATAGATAAAAAAAAAAAAAAAAAAAAATGCATTGGTGTATAAGATGCATTCAGCTTATAGGATGCATCCTAATTTTCAGATAAATTTTAGGTACAAAAAAGCATCTTATAAGGCAAAAATCCAGTAATTCCTTTTGCAACTTCCAGGGAAGCTTCTTGTACTTGTTACTTTCCCTACCAGTTTATACATGAAAAATCTCTCCAGTGTCAATCCAGTAATAACCTTTCAATAGCTTAAATGTCTTAATCATATCCACTTTTGATTCATCTTCTATCCACTAAACTCTATAGCTTGCATGCCCTCAGTCTATCCTCATAACTAAAATTGTACAGTTCTAATATCATCATCTAGTTATTCATATTTGCACAATCTCATTCTAATATCATCATCATCTAGTTATTTATATCAGCACAATCTCCAAGGACATTTCATCCTCTTCAAATTTCAGTGACCAGATCTAAGCATAGGAATCCAGATCAAATTTGTATACAATAAGACCACACACGTTTGCCTCTCCTGATCAAAGTCCTACCTTAATATAGGTGGAGTATACTCCACCTTTATTATGAGTTGCCCTGTCATGAAGGTTTACGTACGCTTGTATCTGCTGAAACTTTTATAGTCTCTATATTCAGCATGAAACTCTTGTAGTTTCTCTAGTCGGCTTTGAAATAATGTTGGATTCAATATCCACTTAATTTGAATAATTAAAACCTTACTTTTGTTTGCATTAAACTGATATCCTATCCCCATTCATTTGCCTGACTTTCTAGCTTATTTGCGTCTTCTTGAACAGCCAAACATCAGCACTATTTATAATAATCCTCCCAAGCTTCACGTCAAATGCAAATAACTGAATATCTCCTTAGACTACTACTCCTAACTCAAAAATTTTCGTCTGATATAGTTGAATTGTTCAAGTTTGTTATTGCATCAGGTTATTTCATCTGGAAAGGTCAAATTTACAAGCAAGAAGAAGGAACAGCAATGGGATCTCCTTTATCGCCAAACCTAGCAAACTTGTTTCTAGAACACCTTAAAAATATTCACTTTTGAACCCAAACCAAAAATTTGGTTAAGATATGTCGATGACGTATTTGCAGTCTGGGATCATCCCGAACATGAATTACAACTGTTTCTAGATAAAATTAACCTTCTTCATCGCATCAACTTTACGTTAGAAAAAGAATCTCCACAGGGTATCTCCTTTTTGGATTTACACATCCAAAGAAAAGAAGACGGTTCCATCACCACATCTGTCTTTCGCAAGTCTACATTTTCAGGTTGCTACATTCACAATTCTTCTGCACATCAGCCATCTCAGAAATCTGCATTATTAAATCACTAGTTTCCAGAGCACACAAATTCTGCTCCTCTGAAGAATCTTTAAACCAGGAATTAGAACTAATCAAAAATACTGCCATCCTAAATGGATATAATCCTAAAACAACTCAAAAAATTATAAGTAGTCACTTCTCCACACATCAAACTGGACAGGAAGAAGTCCATAGGATTCCTATACCTTACGTTAAAGGCATCTCAGAACGTCTTTCTAAAATTATGAAGAAATACAATTTCGCCACTACTTACAAACCTATCAACCAAATTTACAACTTGTTACCTTCTCCTAAGGACAAACTCTCACCTTTGATGTTGCCTGGCGTTTATGAGATTCCATGCTCATGCAAATTATCTTACTTTGGACAGACAGGTAGGTCTGTTCAGAAATGCATCTCGGAACATCAAGACCACATTCGTCTTTTTAAACCGCAGAAATCTGGCCTCTCTCAACACGGAATTGAAAATCCAAACCATAGGATCCATTGGGAAAAGTCTAAACTTTTACATAGATCTTTATATAAACATGAACGTTTATACAAAGAAAGTTCTGAAGCCCTTCTACACATACACAGACCAAACTTAAACTGCAATGACGTTCTTACTATTCCTAAAGTATGGGAAATTGTCATACAAAATTGTGTTAAATATATATATATATATATATATATATATTTTTTTTTTTTACTACTGTAGCACGTTATGCACGTTTAATGAGATTCTATTGTAATCATGCGCCCTAACTGTATGTTATTCCTATTATTGTTTAAAACTACTGTACTCATGATGTCCTAAGATACTTACAATGAAATATTTACAATTAAATAATTTTCACTGTGGTTAATACATATGTTTCTTTTAATTATCATCGCACCACAGGTTTCGTTATTTAAAAAAAAAAAAAAACAATTATCGTTGAAAGATTGAACATCCCAGTACTGAACCCTATGAAATTCCACTTCTACCCTTTCTACTCCCCCAATACTGCTCCCCATATACAAACAACTCTTTGATATCTATCAGAGATCAGTTAACAATCTGATCCAGTACCGACTTGTCATGTGCCACCCTGTCAATTACCTTTGCAAAAGCCAAAGAAATGACAGTATATGCCTTATGCTCCTCCACTGTTCTTATTCTTCTTTCTCTGTTGTAAATGGCAACCATATTACTAAAACAAAAAATCCCTTGAGAAATTCATGCTGGGCAGCATAAATAATATTGCCCTCATCTGCCAAAATCTGCATACAAGTTCTTACCAGTATTAACAACTACAGAAGAAATACAAAGTGGCATAAGGTTTAATGCCTCCATTCTAACACCATCTGCATGCAATGAGGGTAATGACACAATACTTAGCTCAGCAGAATCCCTTAAAACATGGCAAAATTCCATCTAGTCTCCCTGCCTTACTGACATCTAGACTACCCAGTATCTAGAAATAAGCCTACTCTACCAGAATGGACCATTCCAATAAAGTAATCATTACATAACTACATGATGTCATCTGTCTTGGTCATCCTGAATCTTGTCTTCTTCCAGAAAAGTAATTCATCCGCAGTTATTTTTCCTCTTACTGGGAACGGGAACAAGAAAAAAAAAGTTTCTTGGGAGCTTATGCGGATTACAGCTCTAGTCTCTTATCATATTCTAATTTTTCTCTTGTTACTATACTAGTCACCTTCCTTGTCTGAGCTCTGTATTCCTGTTCTCTACCTCTCTCTGTTATCACTACCATAAGTGTTCCTTGATCTCTTTGTCATCTGCAATTCTTTAATTTCTCTTCCATTTGAATCCAATTTGTTTTATCTTCTTCACTCATGCTATACAATCTGCTACTGCAGACAATTTTTTCTTGACAATTTGTCATCATTATTACTAAATGGATATCTCCATGAAGTCAAAAGATTTATTGTGGGAGACCCATGCTAACCATTATTCACTCAATACCTCTCCTCAAACTCACCATCTGAACACACAACTACCTCTGGAAATCCATTCCACTCATTCAGCACACTCCAAGCAAAAAAATCCAGTAAGCACACCTATCAAGGGTGATTCCTTGTTCTTTCCCTAATCATCATGTATTGAAAAAAATTTTAGGGTTAATCTTATAGAATCCCTTTAGTAACTAATAAATTTCTATAATTTCCTTTTTCCTCTGCCTCAATTAAATTCTGCACCTCATACACATTCAATCTATCCTAATAGGGAACATTCCACAGACTTATCATCAGCTTGGTCACTCATCTCTGAATCCTCTCTGCCACCTCTTGATCCTCAAGAAACTTAGGTGAACATTTGTGTGCAAAGTAGGCAAGGTGCAACCAAATCACAGTGCTATAAAGAGAGATAAATAACCTCTATCTTTATTTGTTAGTTAGTAGTCCTTTGAGCTATTTGCTAATTTTTGTAATATGACCTCTGAACTTTCTCTATCCCCCCCCCCCCAGATCCCTAGAATTGTCAGTATTTTGTAATCCTTTACCATAAATATGATACAAAGCATGTAATCTTTTCACCCTGGACTGCATTGCCTTACATTTTGCAACATTAAATTGACAACCATTGCCCTTTGTCCACACAGCCAATTTATATAAATTATCCTGCAGGATTTCTACATCATCTTTATTAACTATTGCCATACCTAGTTTTATATCATTAGCAAATAACCAAATATCCCTCTTACATTTTTCCCTATATCATTACTATACAAATTAAAGAGCAGTGGCTCTGTTAGAGCCCTGGGCACACAACTAATTGCCCTCCATTGACCTTGATACCATAAACCATCCTCTGATAACTGCCTGTCTGTCAGCCACTCCTCTCTCTCTCTCTCTCCATACCACCAGCCTCATATCAAGTGCCATTTGCGCCAAGTTATGTAATAGGTTTCCATGCAGTATTCAGTCAAATGCCTTTACAAAGTATACACCAGTATCATGGTAACCATTTCCTTTATCCAATTCTGCTGTCACTTTATTATAAAATTCTAGCAGAAAGGCTTATATGCTGGTTAAACATGATAACTAAATACTTAAGGAATTGACAGCGTACACTATAAATATAAATTAAATCAACTTTAATATATACTTTCTGTATTTTGGCAACGTCACGTTGCCATCTTCATGGGAACTTAAGATAAAGACACGTGCACGCAAGTACTACATAACAGCAAATGAGAAACAAAGCGAGGAAGCTACCGTTTTCCTAAAGTCCTGATGATGCTCCCCCGATGGGCTATATTAGGTGTTCATGGCCTTTGGGCTGAAGTTCTTCTGATATATGTTTCCTAAATTTGGGGCAGTCTCATACATCCAATTTGTTGAGGTTTGGCATGTTCCTAAGGACTGAGGCTGATTCCATGAAAAGTCTTTCATATTTGAACTTGCTGCAGTGTATTACTGTGGCTTTCTTCCACCTTATTCTGTGGCAAGTATCCAGAGCATGGTCTGCAAGCCCAGAATGGATGTACTGGTGAAATCGGATGTAGTCCTTGTGTTTTGAGATTCTGATATTTGCTGTCCTTCCTGTTCGACCAAAGTAGGACAATTTACAGCTGCAGGAACCTGGTATACACCAGGTAGGTCTAGGGGAAGTGGTTGGTCTTTAGTGGAGCAGATAAGGGATGCCAATTTTCTATATGGTTTGTAACAAGAAGTCAAGTCATGTTTTTTTAGGATTTTGTTGATTTTTTCCAAGGTGCCTCGGATGTAGGGAATGGTGATGGATTTAGAGTAATCTTGTTTTGTGAAGGGGGGGGGGTGGGGTGGATAACTGGTTTTAATATTTTTGGGATTTTTGGGGGGGGGGGGGTAGCCATTGGCTGAGAAAGTGAACAGATTAGTTTTGCCCTGTTGAATAGTGTCTTAATAACTCCACATTGTTGTGGTGGGGGGGGGGGGATTGTTGGTGAATGTATCTGCCTATATGGGTGCGTTTTTTATAAGCTGAGAAAACCAAAGTTCCATCAGGTTGGCGGGTGACTAGTGTGTCTAGGAAGGGGAGGCTATTGTTTTTCTCTTTTTCCAGGGTGAACTTGATTCTAGGGTGTTGGTTGTTTAAGTGTGTTAAGAAGGAGAGGAGCGTATCCGGGCCATGTGGCCAAATAGCAAACACATCATCAAAGTAGCAATGCCATATGATAGGTTTTTGTGGGGGAGAGTTTAAGGCTTTCTCTTCAAAAGTCTCCATAAAGAAGTTAGACAAGGGTGGGGAAAGTGGTAAACCCATGGCTGTCCCCTATATCTGTTTGTAGAATTTTTCCTGCCAAACGAAATAGCCCGAGTTCATTGTGAACTGTAATAGGGCTGAGATATCGGGAGGAAATTGAGCTTGTATTAGCTCTAAGGTTTCTTTGAGGGGGACATTTGTGAATAAGGAGGAGATGTCAAAACTGACCATTATGTCATTATGTTGGAGTGTAAGGTTTTCTATACTGGCTTTGAAGTAGGCTGAATTTTTTATGTGTGATGGAGTGTTGCCTGTATTAGTATGAGAGCACTTTGGCTAAATATTTAGCTAGTTTGTATGTGGGAGAATCAATGCCATCAACTATGGCACGTTTTCTTTATGTATTTTTGGGAACCCATTTCGGGGGAAGGTCTAGAGTTATATGGTTTTAGTCTAAATTAAACATATGTGGTCATTTGATAATTAAACATACAAACTATTGTTTTAATACTGACCATTTACAAACATATTATATTATAGCCTACCAGTTTCGCTAGCAAACTGTCTAGCTTTTTCAAGGAGTTTACAGATAAACATAAAAACTAGTAAATGCAAATTGAAAGGAACATAAAAAAAAAGTTTAGAAATCAGACAAAAAGAACACGTTGGTGATGTAAACCACAACAGAAGTATCTCTTCCGGCTTTGCACATCATTTCTGTATGTCTAACCACACGATAGAGTGGCAAAACATCTCCATGCCATATCTGGATGATGACTACAGACATTGTTTATTCAAGGAAGCCGCAATAAGTGTTAATAACCGGTGGAAACCTCAACAGAAATCAGGGTACCATTCTAAACAGTTCGTGGAAAAACCTGATCCTCTCTCTAAATCCATCTGAACTACAGCTAGCCAGTAATCACATTACATGTTTACAACAAACACGCATGTGTGATAATGAATAAGAACAATAAGTCCTTTCAGTCTCTGTCACACGAATGTGTAAGCTTAGACAAAGTTAAAGTTATTCAACAATAGTTTACAGTTTTGAATGTGTATATAAATCAATATCAACAGTAGTCTGATTACAAACGTGTGATGAAAGGGACGGGGAGGTTTGGAGTTTCCCTGATAGTATTCAAAAGTTAAATACAATTGGTTATTTTGCATAGGGCCCCGAAACTTATTAGTTTAGCATTTAACCACTGGAAAAGGGTTTGTGTCCACCTCAAAACTCTCAAACAGAATTTGGAAACATTTTCCGAATAACTTTTTATAAGAAATTTATGTGATTTCACGATTCATTTCAGGCTTGCTGTCATGGGAATGACCTTTTGCTATCGAAAAAAGAGCAGCTAATTGAGCTTTCAAGTGACAGTGGGCTTAAAATGCAATTCTGTGATCGTGGTTTGACTCGATTCTGGATCTTGCCTTTGGTGAGAAGTGAATTTCCCAAATTATTTGAAGTCGAAAATCATCATGTAGTTTTCTACAACCTATCTTTGTGAGAAACGATTTTCATCGCTCCTTCAAATGAAAATAAAATACAGAATTTGTCTTAGTGTGTGTGTGATCTTCGACTGAAGTTGACCAATATTGAGACAGATATCCAGCAACTCTGCAAGGTTGAAAAGCTCATCCATCTCATTAAAAGTAAATAGTAACATAATTATATCATTTTATTTATTTGTTTAATAAAAATTAAAACTTTGTTTGAATTTTTATCCACAAAATTTAATTTTCCGTCCTGGTTGGCCGACTCTCCAGCCAAAAGGCTGCAAGTTTGAATCTTGCAATGGGCATGGATGTTTGTGATTGTCTGTGAAAATACTAGTGGTAGTGGTTGGCAGTAGACAGCGTTGATGATGATGATGATGATGACTGTAGTTGTGGTTGGTGAAGACGGAGAGTTGTAGAGTAGGTGCCCTTCCTCGATATGTCTTTGGACTACCTGGAGGTGTTATGTAATAATAATATCTACAAGCTTTATATGTTCATTGCGCAGCGTATTGTTTGAATTTGGCACTTGGAAATGCTATATCTGTGACAAATAAGAAATTGCATTGGCATAATTGAAAAAGTACACAATTTCTTCAGTACCCCTAAAAGACAGGACGTCCTTGTTGTTTATAATATTAATATCTTTTAAGATTTATAATATCTTTATTTAGCTTGCAAAAAATATTTGCATGCGTCTTACCATTGCTAAAATAATGCAAAACTCTGACAGTGACCTCTTAATTGCCCTAAATTTTGTTGATGATGTTGTGGCTCAATTAAATACCATTCGTGAAACACCAGATTCTTCATTTAAAGATATTTACGATGAAGCATGTATAAAATCCAATAATTTTAATATTGACATTAAAAAGCCAAGGACTTCATCAAAACAAACATTAAGGTCCAATGTTCCAGCCGATTCTGTAGAAGAGTATTTCAGGAGAACTATTTCATTCCATTTATTGACCAAATATTGACTTAACTTCATGAACGTTTCACTCGGCACTGTAACATTTTGATTTTTTTTTTCTCTTCTACCAAGTGGAAAAGATGCTCCAACAGCATGTGCAATGGAAGATTTTCATCAATTGTGTGAATTTTATGCCGGTGATTTGCCTTATACAAATCCAGCAATTTTGAATGCCGAATTCAAGTTGTTGTATAAGAAATTTGAAAAACTGTTTGCAATAACTCCATGCAAAAATGCTGTTGATGCAGTTTTAAAGTGTGACAAAATGATATATCCTAACATCTATAACTTATTAAAAATATTTGCAATGCTTCCGGTAAAAACATGCATCAGTGAAAGGTCATTTTCTAACTTACCTTTTAAAAACCTATTTTTAAGATCTACCATGACACAATCACGATTGAATGGACTGGCTTTGCCACACACACACACAGAGAGAGAGAGAGAGAGATTAATGTTAACCACGACTGAAATAATTCAAGAGCTTTGTAAAAAGAAAAGAAAACTGGATATTATTCTTTAAATGAATGTTTATAATCAGCTAATGAATTTTATTGAATGAATGAAATTTAACGAATTTTAGTTGAATGGATAAAAATATTTTAATGCAAATTCATTGTATTAAAAATATTTTTATCCATTCAATTCGTCCCCCCCCCAAGATTAAATCCTGGGTGCGCCACTGGTCTACTACTTTTGTCTTGGAGACACCTTTATACAATGAAAACTACCTTACCCTCTTTCAATCTTCTTGAAAAATCAATGGCAATGTCAGTGGATTTCAGGGGGATGTTCAGTTGTTTGTGGATGATGTGAAGCTGGGAATAATAGTGCAGATGTAGTAGTCATGCAATCACTACAGTAAGATAAAGATGCATGCTTCTGTTTTGATTAATCGATTGGCATTTTTAAAATGTACAGACAGCAATCTTATTCCCAACTGCATCAAATGATTAGCTATCCAATGTCATATTATATTGGTGGGAGTATTCTAGAAGAAACTGATCAGGCTAGGGATCTTAGAGTGTAAATAGACAGGAAGTTGAAGTTCAGGGGCTGTGTAGCAAAGATTACAAATATAATTCAAAATATAATTGCAATGCTGAAATGAACTTTGACATGTCAAGATAAGGATGTCATTTTACCTCTTTACAAGACTTTGATAACACCTCATTTGGACTATTGTGCACAGATCTGGTCTCCTGATTTTTGTTGTGATTTTGATACAGTGAGGAGAGTGTTAAAAATGAAATCAAAATTGTGGAATGCTGATTATGAAGAACTTCTAGACTGCAGACGCTAGCAAACAGGAGAAAGAGGAGTGATATGATTGAGACTTACAAACTTCTTAAAGGTTCAAACAGGATTCAGTTGATGGAATTTTTCATTTTATGGAGGGTGAGGAAAAGATAAGAGGGCACCCTTGGAAGCTGAGAATGAATGCCACTAATTGTAATGAATTCAAAAACAAGTATGGCAGCTGATGCATGCTGATGTATATGGCCTCCTTCAACGAGTCCCTGCATCCCTGAAGGTATCTTTTAACAATAATAGCATGACCCCCTTGAAAGTACATATCATGAAATTGATGATGATGATGTAGATTATCAGGCATGTTTATTCATATGGTACACAAAGTAGTCTAACTCAAGCAGGGCTTTTCCCAGATAATTAAGATATTATAAATTATCAAACTGACTTAGGAGGCTTGTGGAATCATTTACTGACATCTGTTTATACCATTCTATAAACAAGTCAGTCGGGGACAGAAATGTGTGCTCTATTTATTTTTTATGTGATTAGCATGTAAGGATGACAAGTAGTTAAATATTGTAGATTAATTGGCTGGTTTGGATTTATGGTTTTATGGCTGAAGCAACTCAAGCTAAGGCTAGTGTATTATGTCTGTTTATCGCATGTGTTCTAATGGTAGGTTTTCCTGCTTTGAAATATTGTAGAAAAGTAAGGTTTACTTTTTACAGTATTTAATATTTTCTGATTAAATGTGTAAGGGTCTGTTGTCTTTCCATAAATAACTTTAAAAATATTCAACACCTTTCAGGATCACAAAAATATTTACTCTGATAACATCAAGACACAAATCTAGACTTAATAAAAATTATTACAATGAAACTTCCTCCCAATGAATATATATATATATATATATATATATATATCACCATTATATTACTGCTATAAAATTCTCACCTTCCTTTTTCTGCTTTGATCAACTATTATTAATTCAGGTTTTTGGCATGGCTTATTTAACACAAAAATATTAGTACTGCTGTTTGCTTGACTGAATTTGTTCCAAGTCTTCACAGTGATCCAATATTCACCAACACTATAGAAATTAATAAAAAAATATAAAATCATTTTAAAATTAACAGGAACACACTTCTTTTCTATTTTCCATGCAAAATGATTTCAAATATGAAATATACACTTAGTTTTTTTCATAAGAATCAATAAAAGAAAATGTGTAGCCATCCTGCTGAAATTCCAAATTACATTAGATAATAACTTTTTCTAAATATGCTAATCCATAGCATGATCTGATATACAATGATCACATGCATTAACATACTGCCAATATTTACCTAATGACCTGATATGTAAAATAAAGGAAAAACACAGAATATAATCTGTTAGAGAGGACAGTGAAGGTATTAAGATATTCTGAATAACCAGAAGTCTTCTATGAAGACAGTAAAAGTGATTACATAACACTCTCTTCAGCAGTAAGTCAAGGATGACATAAAATAAAACTCAGTTTTGTGAAGTAAGCTACTTTTTTTTATACTGGTATCAGCAGTAGAAAAAAATTATGAGGAAGATGATCTGAATTTTGGCCAACCACAGAAGCATTATGTACCATCTACTCAATGGTATTACAGAATGAGTAATTAAAATGCAGAATTTTTCAGTTACACATTTAACCACTGACCTGTGTTTCTATGACTTTCCTCCAACCCTGTCAATTAAGGCATGTAAGAAAGAAGGAAGGAGAGACAAAAATTTTTGTGGATGAAGTTGCGTTAATTGAACCAACAGTCAGAGAAGGCAGTAATAATTACTAATTTAGCCTTCATATGTCACTATATCTGTAATGATCTTCAGCATGAGATCAGGAAAGTGAAAGCAATCCCTAAATATTATCAAAAATAATACTGTAGGAATAAACCCAGAATTTTTTACAAGGATTTCTGTTAATTCAAATATGAAACAGTCCTTTAATGACTGCGAGTTTAAAAAATGAGATACAAACTTAATAGTGATTTTGTGAAAGTTCTCTCGAATAGAGTCAGACCTCACTATAGCAAACACCAATACAACAAAGTTGCTTTCTATAACAAACTACAAAAAAAAAAAAAGTAGAGACCAAAGCCACATATGTAAATGCTATACTAAAAGAATCCACTGTAGCAAGCTATCCACTATTGCATACTATTCTTGTGGTCCTTACAGGGCTTAGGTGACAGTAACTCTATTATTAAATTGATGACACATCTGAAATGGCAAGGGAGATTTGTTTTTTTCCTTACAGGAAAAAAAAAGAATGGAAAGAAAGACATTTTTTCAATTATAATTCAACTTTCTCTAATATCATAAACTGATATTGCTAATAGAAAGTGACTTGACTATACTTAGTTATTTGAAGCTCTAAGTTTCTTTTATAATTAGCAGTGAGTAGTTCAGAGAAATTATGAAATTATCAGATGTCCAAAAAAAAGCTTCATAGAGGTTATTTTTTAAATAAAATTAGAACATTCATAAAAAATTAACACTCACTTTATTTAGAATAGTGATCACATTTGAAAAATAATCACATTTGTAATAAATAACCTTTCCCCAAAGATACAGAAGTTTATACATCCTGATCATCTAAAAAATCATTTTTTGAAGCAACATAAATTGCTTTACTCCATTTCCAATGTCTCTCAGTTTCAAAATTGTGAGGTACATGTATAACAGTCCAATGATAGGAAGTATGATAATCAGATAACAAGATGGAACTTACAAATCAATGCTGTGGAGCTTTGTGCTATCTTGAAGGAAATAATACCTTTTAATAATTAACCAGTGCAGCTGTATTCAGAGTAGCACATAATTTTGCCTAGTAGATGTCTCCTATGAAAGTTTGCCACAGGACAGAAGACCTTAATGAATAATAGTAGCTGAATTCCATCAAAAGCATACATTGGAAAATCTTTCATTGGTGAATTGTGCAGACTTTAGTTGGTGGCTTGGGTTCAGTGGAATGACACCAAATGAGAAGAACGTTAGGAACTGCCATTTTTTGTCATCCAACATGCAAATTAAGTGTCTCTGAATTTTGCTGTTAACTGTGAGTTCATTTGGAACTATTTGCTATTTCATACACATTTCCATTTGACACAGTGCAAGCATATGATTTCCCCACTCACAATGAATCTTTCAACAACACATGAAATGATTGATAATAGTCAGGTTTTTAATTCATATGCGATTTTTATTTAGACTAGATGAATTTCCTGCAATATGCCAGAAATCACATACAGAGTTTACAAAACAATGGAGTGACTACACATAACATGTCTAATGATACTCATGATTAGACTACCATTCCAGTCTTTTTAACTATAAATATTAACTGCTGTTTGAAAATGTTTAGTTTTTTGCCATTTTTAATTTATGTGACGCAACCTCCTGATGATGCAGTTAGTCATATAGACAACAAAACATGTAAGGAAATACATCTAGTATAAATAAAAAACTGCATATGAGTTAAAAACCTGGTTATTATCAATCAAGCAAATTTACTCATAGCAAACAAAATGCAATAAATTACATAACATGTTTGGCTTGAACGTGACTATACTTTGGCCCATAGTTTATCATCATCAATGGCAATTTGTCATTCTTTACAGGGTACAAGTGACTCGTCAATTGATGCAAATTTTTTGAACCAATTTTTGGGTTGTACATTTCCTACCGGTATTCAGAGAAGTAATGTTAGGAAATGTACAACTTTGTGAGTAGTGTTTGTGCCCAGTTTATACTCATAAAGGAAACATACTAAATAAATAAAACTGTATTATCATTTTATTCATGGCCTTTTATGAGCAATGCATGTATGCTGGATAAATATCAAATGATTCAGAATCACTTGTGAATCAACAGATAAACACCTTCTACAATGTCTCCTGCATAATTTTTGTCACACACACACACACACACACACACACAGTTTTATTTATTAACATACACACACATGGTGGTTCAAAATTCCACGTATACAAACTTTGAGCGGAGGTAGAGAACATCAAAACGAACCATATTCACATAGGAAAGCATGACCAGAAATGCCACTGGAAGGTACTAACAGGGACCCAAAGATACAGAAATAACCAAGGCAGTAAGTAGTGTAAAAAACTTTATTATATGTAACTTAACAATTCAATAGTAGTTGGATACATAATACGGTAAATGAGGTGGATCTCTGCCATCTCAGCATTCATAAAACGATGCATGTTCTTTATACTGTAAACGTTTCTTATGTGTGTTTGTGCTTATTTCGTATTTATCTGAGCCATTGTAATATTTCTCTATATGCTTTATTTCCTATTATTAATTTTTTTATTATTCTCATTATTATTTAATCTTCTCTACTCTATTCTTACTTTTATTAGTTATGTCTACTGCCTTATTAACTCTTTATCCTTTAAAACTTTACTTCTTTAACTTCCTATCATTTATTAACCTTTACTCTACTATTAGTATTTTTCATATAACAGGAGAACTCTGGAAATTTATTTAGATTAATAGACTGTGCCACCAGTGCTCTCCTTGTGGTATAAGAGATAATTATATTTCCAGTAGAGTTCTTGCTCTCTGATATTATCCTAAAGCCCTTTTTAACAGTCATGGCTAACATTAAATTCCTTCACTCACAGGTTCGTGGTTATTTCGAAACCACGTGCGCTGCATAAAGATCAGGTGGCACACTTTGTAAACAAAACAAACATTTATTTACACTAAACTGTAATTATACAAAATCATACAATAGGGAAAGATTCTCTTTTTAACTCCACTTTAAGCTTAAACTTCAGCAATTTAACATTTAGAAAATGCACGGAGTCATACAACATAATTATATCAACATTAAAAAAAAAAACAATCAGCCCATCACAATTCAAGGAATATCATGCTCTGTTACTTGTAACTAGTGATTCTAACTATAACTGTAAACAAACTATTTTTAGACTAGTTATATCAACACTTAAAGAAACTTATCAGCCCGTCTCACACAGTTTCACATATCATAAGCAAACAATGAAATTAACTCACATATTTTCTTTAACCCGTTCCTAGTTCCTGCTTAGGTTTGTTTGGTTCTCATCCATTTCAGGTTTTGACTTCCATGCAGAGATTCCGTTGTCACCATCGTCTCATCTGGAATGCCTCGCGGGGCCTGGAGCACATTTTTCTCGATGTTTATGAATGGCTGAAGGGTCTGACAATTGAGGCCTTTGCAGATTGTCTTATTGGTAATGCATGCTGGTCCTGCTTCTCTTCTCCCTCAGTAGTTTCACAGCTCCCGTGGCTGCCCCCTTGCGACTTCAACCGGACCGACAAACATGGTGAATCGACTCCTTCTGAAGTTTTCTCTTCTCTTCCTCTCTTCTTTTTTCTTAGATGACCTTTATACAATTTTCTCGGGTCTCTGGACAAAGGGTCGAGGCTCCCGAACATTCCTGCACAAACAGTCTTGACCTTCACGTTAAAGCTCACTTTTAGTTCTCACCAAATATGCATGCTTAATTCTACTTTCAAAAAGACAGAACTACTTCAGAAGTATACCACCCTTTTACCACTGACCTTGAAGGTGGTATCTGGCTGACTCTGAGCACATTAAAATTTACTCAAGTTATATACGATTCCGACATCAATACAATGCCAATTTCTAAGGCCTTGAACCTTACATTTTAGACATTTTCTGTTTTGTACAATCTTGCATTTTAATTCCTTGGGGTTAAATCTACATGGGCTTATAAGATATTTACATCGTTAATACAAAGTTAGTTTAGCATGTTTACGAATTGCAACCTCTGTAAAAGTCGATGCAAGAAAAAGGAAAATTCCTCCTACATTGAATTTTACAGTACGACATTGAAAGCTTGAATGAGGAAGCCCCAACTGCTCACCTGGAGTGCTGGTGAACAGCACCACCTCTCACTTTCATGTGGCGTTTCTGGTCATGCTTTTCTATGTGAATATGGTTTGATTTCGATGTTCTCTACCTCCTTCAAAGTTTGTACATGGAATTAAGAACCACCCTATATATATATATAGAAAATCATTTCTGGTCATTTTATGGTTAGGTTAATCTGCCAGCCAGGCTGATCAAACAATTAATATGGATTAGAATCCCAATGCAGGCAAAAGTTCCATGTTTGGTCTGCAGAGTTGGGATGCCTGATTATCTAACCTCAGTACACCCACTCCAGAGATTTTTATTTAATAAGGTTAAAACACCTTATGGTAACTTGTTCTGGCAAAATACTTATAAGCCCTGAATTACTAAATCTTGGTATTTCTAGCCTGGCTCCCACTGATGAGACCTCAATAAAGGTCGAAACCGGTCTGGGTAGTGGCCCCTTGCCTTTAATACAAAACATCATACATCCCCTTCTTGGAGATGTGTTTTGGCATTAAGGGTAAATATTAAGATTAGTGATCAGAGCTTATGCCACCTTTACCATGAGTTGCCTTGGTCTTGCACTACCTGTAGGATCAGCTAGACTTGCATCGCTTGCAGGTGCAAACTTGACTTGTTTGTCTGTTTGCTTACTTGGGAAATGGAGTAAAACCAGGTTTAAAATTGCTTGGTATTTTTAACACACACACACACACACACACACACACATATATATATATATGATAGACTTACAATCTTTTACAGATGAGATTCATAAACTAAAGGTGGAATACTGAACAGAAACATCCACACAGCCAGGAAGGAATATACCAAACTTCAAGTGGTTTCTATATTCTTTACTAATCCTCGCCTTTCCAGGTGTGCCTGATTAATAAGTTCCCATGTAGATACTGAATGAAACCGAATGCCAATTTGAGACTTAGACAACCAAATGGTACTATATATTGGATAGAATCACACACAAAAATGGTGATACGATATCATCAGATGTCATAACAGCCGATAAACTTCCCAATTAGACAAGGTCCTGTTGTTTTTGTCATGACATCAAGGAGAAAAATGCTACCAGATTAACGTTGAACTTAACAGAATTCAAGATCAGCAGTATCCACATAAAAAAAAATATTAAGGAAAAAGAGGTAAAGATGGCAGATGAATTCTAGAAACACCTTGTTAAAATAATTGGGTGTTACTGAGATAAAGAAGATACTTCTAAATAATTAACTATGAGATTTATGGTTAAAGGAATACCATGAGGACTATAATACAGATGCATTTATAGTCCCCCATACATTTATAATGCATATTTACTTGCTATGACTTTAAATATTATGATTTTTTTCTTTATATGGGCTTCCACATTAACTTCTTAAGTCCACAAGGAGATTTGCTTCTGTATCTTTACAGATAAATTCACTACATGCATCCCTGGAAAATTAATGTTATCTTTATATTTTTCATTGGTCCCTATGGTTTGGTCTTCATTTTCAAACTCTTTCACATTTCCACTAACAATGAGTGTTAGATCAAACGATAAAAAGGAATGTATTGAGAAGTGTGATGAAAGGCTAGGATGTTCCAAAAACTTCTTCCACATCACCTCTATTATTACCATTGCTTGCAATGGTAATAATAGAAGTGATGTGAAAGAGCTTAGGCAGGAGTTAATGAAAATGAGGGATCAGGTTATGTGTATGGAGGAGGAAACTGATTGTTTAAAGAAGAGCATAACTAATGTAATGACAAGGAAGTTAATAAGAAGAAGCAAGAATCTAAGGATAATAAGATTGCTTTATATGGTGACTAAATCAACTAAAAGTCAGAGAGAGGTTGAGAAACAGGTTGTGGAAGGATGGGAGGAGGAGGATGGATAAAAAGATGAGGTGATTATAGCATGGCAAAGTGATGCAGTGCAAACAGTGGGGATGATAAGAATATAAATGAAAATCAGAGTCAGGATCAGGGAAATGGGGATGGTCAGGATGAAGAGAAGTGCACTATAGCAGAGGGAGAAAAAGTGATTATGTTGATAGGATGGTATCAAAGAGTGGTGAATTGTTATGCTTGTATCCTAACGAATGGAGTATCAGATTTCAAAGAGCTGAGTATATAGCTCTGATTGACAGCGAACAGGCATGTATGGCTGGCAACAAAATTGAGAGAGTGAATAAGAGTGAAAATGTGATGCAGATTTGAAAGTTGAGTTGGTTAAGATGAGGGATCTTAACTGTGAATGATATTGATGATATTGTATGGGGATTCAATTATCAGAGGTGTGCTAGATGAGAGGATGCACAAGGTTTGTTTTCCTGTAGATAGAATGAAGAGTGATTGAGGCATTGAATTTGAAAATAAGCAAGCAAAAGAATTGCTATTGGTATTGGAAATCCCAGTCAATTCATTTGACTGGGATTTCAGATTCGATATCAGGAGGTTCATGAGATGGATAAAAGATAATAGTGTGATAGGAAGGGTAGTTAGTGTGTTGCCTAGGTATGAGAGTGATGAAATGAGGTAGAGAGCAAAGATGGTGAATGATATGTTAGCAAAAATGTGCGAGTTGAAAGGAGTGCAGTTTGTGTAGAATGAGTTTAAAGGATGATATGAAGTGTATAAGAGTGATGGACTGCATTTCAATTTGTTCTGGCAGAAGTCTAGCTATACTCTTATGGACCAAACAAATTAAATATAAAGAAATCTATCAACTACAAACAGCAATATAAATAGTAACATAGAGGCTCAAGCAGTCAAGATATTTCTACCAAAACGCATTAATACAATAGTCAATGCTTATCATCCAAATAGCGCAGATATAAATACAGAACTACTTAAACAACTAAGTCAAACAATGTCAGATACAAAGATCCTTTTAAGAGATCTAAATGCCAAAAGCCCCAACTTAAGTCCCCCACCCCACCCAACTAGATCAGAAAGGAGCACAAGAAGACATAATCGATGATCTAAACCTTGAAATCATAAACAACAAGCAAAATGCATATCTGTCAAAACCAACAGGCATAGAATCAGCATTAGACATCACA
Source organism: Typopeltis vanoorti (assembly GCF_054136105.1). Taxonomy (NCBI): domain Eukaryota; kingdom Metazoa; phylum Arthropoda; class Arachnida; order Uropygi; family Thelyphonidae; genus Typopeltis; species Typopeltis vanoorti. The sequence goes on from NC_143554.1 coordinate 48,777,606, forward strand.
GCAGTAGATTATGAAACTGCGAGTCTTACCCAGTGGAAAATACTAAAGAATGCCATCAGTGATCATAAGCCTGTCATCACAACCATTGATTTGCAGTTAGACCAAAAACCACACACACAAAGAGATCTTGGAACTTCAGAAAAGCAAATTGTCCTAAATGCACACAACTATTAGAAACATGTTGCACAGGCACACCTACTAGTAAAGAACTTGATCAACAACTACTAGAATTAACTAACAACATACAGAGAGCTGCAAAAAATTCAATTCCCAGAGAACTCGGGAAAAACAACTGGGTTCCATTTTTGAAAGATCATAATATTAATGCTATGATCACTGAAAGAGATATTATCAACGAACATTAAAACAAAATAATACAGAAGACAACAGAAAGAAGTTAACAGAATTAACTCAAAACACAGAAGATGAAATTTCTAACTGCAAACAAAAAAAGTGGTAAAATTTTGCAATAGACTAGATCCAAGAAAAGACTCACAACACTGAAATATCATCAGATTATTAAATAATACTTCCAGATATGATCACTCTTTGAATACAGTCTCCTCAGCAGCAGCAACAAACAAACAAACAGATGGCAAATATACTAGCCAAACATTACTCTAAAATAAGCAAACTGCAATACAACAAAGAAGACAAAAAGCACAGAAAAATTGCAAATCATCTGCTAACACAATCAAGAACCTATTCTTCTGAAGACATCTTTACTCAGGACCTCACAATGACAGAATTAAAAACAGCAATTAGTCAACTTGACCCTGACAAATAGCCTGGAATTGATCTTATCTTTGGACATATGATTCAAAACATGGAAAAATAGCCAAAAACTGTCTTCTGAAGATATTTAACACTTCCTGGAATAGAGGTAAACTACCAAAAATCTGGAAACATCAGCCATTATACCCTTACTCAAACCGAACAAAAACTCTAGTGACTGTAGAAGCTACAGACCAATAGCATTCACTAGCACTCTCTGTAAACTAAATGAAAGAATAATACATACCAGACTTATGAATTGGCTTGTAGAAATTAACAAGATCAACTTCTACCAAACAGCATACAGGTCTAAACACAGAACTGAAGATCAATTATTTTATCTTTGCCAATCAGTGATAGATGGCTTTCAAGAAAACCACCAAAGAAGACAACAGCAATATTCTTGGATCTCAAAGCTGCCTTCGATCGTGTTTGGAGACAAAAACTAATAAAAATTCCATACGATACTGGAATAAGGGGGAACGGATTTGGATTTCAGATTTCATGAAAGAAAGAAAAATGAAAGTAAAAGTTAATGGAATTTATTCCAACATGCATCGAACTTGGGCTGGAGTCCCACAAGATTCTGTTTTATGCCCACTCCTATTTCTCATCTATATGAACAATATCCATCCTCACATAACAAATGACACAAAAATAGCATGCTATGCACATGATATAGCAATCTGGCACACAAGCAGTAATCCTCAGCAATCTGAAAAAGTCCTAAACAATTCAATAAAAGGCTTAGAAGGATGAGCAAAGGAACTCAAATTACAGATAAACCAGATAAACCCAGAAAAAGTAAAACTGAGCATCTTCTCTACAAATAGCAAAAACAGACACAATTACAACCCATAAATCAAAATATATAATAACAAAATAGAAAAAATAGTCTCCACAATACTTGATGCCACCTAGTGTCACATCGACACCAGGTGGCGTCAGTGAACAAGCCACCATAAGATTGTGCTCCCTAATTTACCGTTATTGCGAGTATTTTTCCATTGAAATTAACCATCAAACGGAAACCTAACAGCAGGTGCCGAGCAGCGGAATACTTCAGTACAACCTGTAAGTACTTTTAGTGTATTAAACCAGCTATCCTTCCAATTCAAAATCAGCCAAGTCTAAGTGCACACGATGCCTACCATACGCAGCAAAGATGGCGGCACTAAAAGCCAATGGCGAATAAGCACTATGTGTCTTGCCGGCACAGGCCGTCGACCTCCACCGACAATCCTATTATGTGCCACAGCTGCAAAACCAGTGTCTCAGACAAAAAAAAAACAGGGCATAATCTGTGAATTCTGTTGCCACTGGATGCACGCTTCCTGTGCGAAAATTGATGAAGCTGCACATAAGTTACTTATCGAACTTAACCAGCCGTTCTTCTGTTCGCTGTGCCTTCCTTCAGTAAAACAACTTATGAACATAGGCAGACATGTCTAAAATCTCGAACAGCACATCAATGCTTTAAATGAAACTTTTACCAACAAAATACGTGCAGTCGAAGCTAAGCTAGATCAAATCGAAAACCAGTGCAATGCAAGCTCCACTCCTGTAGTGAAAGAACTTCACGATCTAATCGCATCAACGGTAAATGACTTGATGGAGGCTGAACACAAAAAAACTCGATGTCATCATTCTGAACTTCCTGATGGAAAACAGAAAATCACTACAAGAGGACATTAAGAAACCAGCCGAAGAATGCAACATCGATCCCGAGAATATCATCAGGTACCATCGTTTCAGACCTATAAATAAATGGAAGGACGGTACGAACTTTCCGTGCCTAGTAAAAGTGACTTGCGACACGGCGACAAGCACATCAAAAATAATAACAGCGATCAACAACAAGTTCAAAGACTCCTGCCCCCAATCGTACATACATGCACAACCAGACCCATCATTTGCACAAAGAGAATGAAGATGCCAGCTTCGAAGACAACTCGAAGAAAAACGTCAAAATGGTGACAACAGTTGGACCATCAACTATGGACAAGATAAACTGGTGAAAAAACCAAGTGATGCCACCATGAAAACCAACAGGCAGGCACTGCACAGGAAATGTGCAAGACTCATGCGGTCCAACAAACGTCCCACAAAACCCTACACATCCACTTCACCAACATCCGTGGCCTAAACTCCAACCTGAATAGTGTCCACTACCACCTACAGTCTACCAAACCCCACCTACTCTTCCTGGCAGAAACCCAAATCTCACCTCCCACAGCACCACTTATCTCAACCTCCCAAACTACTCACTCTTCAACAACTTTCGCCCCCCAGAGTGCTGTCTGTGCATACATCCACTCAGACATACCCTGCCAGAGAGCACCTAATCTAGAATCACCCAACTTTGACCTTCTTTGGTTGAAAATATCCCTTCCCCACTCAGTTCAATTCATCTGCTGCCTCTATTGCCCCCCCCCCCCCAATGCAAACAACCACCCTGAGCTCTCAGCGAAATCATCCTTCTAGGAGATTTTAACGTCCACAACACTAGCTGGCTTTCCTCCTCCAATTGTACAGATCTTGCAAGCAGAGATGCAGAAACATTTGCCATCACCAACGACCTTACACAACTTGTCCAGATGCCTATCAGAATACCAGATAACCCAAACCACTCCGCAAACACCCTAGATCTCTTCCTCACCAATGACCTCTCCAAATACACAGTGAAAATAGTGAGCCCCATGGGCAATTCTGACCACAACCTAGTGTTCATCTCCTCCCATGCAACAACGTTTACACAGACACTCCCATACTAGAGTAGTTTGGCACTATAACAGTGCCAAGTGGGACAGCCTCCACAACTTTCATGCCACATTCCCATGGTTGGACTATTGCTTCTGGCCTTCCAACCCAAACTTATGCACCGAGCTTATTACCAAAGTAATCCTCACTGGCATGAATACGTACATTCCACACAACACTCTGAACTGCCATTCTCTAATGAAACCCTGGTTGTCCAAAAGATGTGCCAAGGCTGTAGAGATGACACACCAGACATACCACAACTGGCTGAAATCAAGCACCTCATCCTCCCTCAAAGCTTACACCAAAGCCTGTAATAGATGCAAAAAAAAAAAAAAAATCAACGCTTCCAAAACAGAGTTCGAAAGAGCAAAAAGCAGGAAACTAGCAGCCTGTCCAAATGGCAGCCGAGCCTTTTGGTCTCTCGCCAAAGCAATTGGCCGTAATTTCTGCCCAACACTATTCCCACCCCAATCACACCCCCAATGGCTCTACTGCATCATCACCCACAGAAAAAACCAATCTTCTAGCCTCATACTTTGCTTCAAATGCATGCATAACTGACAATCTTAAATGTCTCCCAACCATTCCAGACACCCAACATAAAATGCTCCCTATATTCATTTGCCAGGATGAGATCCAAAAAATACTGTCCAAATTAGACACAAAAAAGTCTCCTGGCCTCCATGGCATTCCCCAATTGTTCTGAAAGTCTGTGCACCAGAACTGATCCCAATCCTATGTTACCTATATATACTCTCCTACTCCACTGGAATCTATCCAACACAAACTGGAAATTGGCCTATATTCAGCCCATCCCCAAGAAGGGTGACAAGTCACTGCCATCCAATTACCATCCTATCTCACTTACCTCAGTCCTGTCGAAGGTAATGGAAAAAATCATCAATTCCCAACTCCTACACTATCTTGAAGACACTCACCAAATAAATGACAGCCAGTATGGATTCTGCCACTGTCAATCAACAGTATATCTACTGACATATGCCATCTCTGGACGAAGGCTATGGAGAGGTTTGGTGAATCTCAAGTGGTTGCACTAGATATCTCCAAAGCCTTTGACCGGGTCTGGCACAAAGGTCTACTAGGCAAACTACCATCATTTGGTCTGACCCAGGGCTTCTGTAGGTGGATCGCCAGTTTTCTGTCTGGACGCACACAGTGTGTGATGGTGGATGGCTCCCTATCCTTGCACTACTCAATTAATGCTGGGGTCCCACAAGGTTCCATCCTCTCACCACTCACTGTTCCTGCTGTGCATCAACGACCTACTGCAATTGACCTTCAACCCAATACACAGTTTTCAAGATGACAGCACACTACACTCCTCATTTGCATTTGATAAGCCTTACCCTACACAACTCACCTCATCCTACAGAACATTAACCACCACCCTCAACTCCGATCTCCAAGCCAGCCTACAATGGGGTTCGGATAACCTCATAAATTTCAAAGCCAACAAAACCCAGTTCAGTACTATTTCCCATAAAAAAAGAACAACTTTTTCCCAATATCCTTTTCGACGATACCCAAATTTCCAGACAGCCTGAGATCTTGCTCCTCGGAATCACGGTCACATCCTCTCCTGGCACAAACATATCTCAAACACTGCATCCTCAGCTTCCAAATAACTAGAATTTCTCTTCCATTCAAGACGTTACTTCTCCCCTGAACAATTACTTACATTATACACGTCACAAATCCACCCAACTATTGAATACTGCTCCCAAATATGGGGTGGGGCCCCTAAAAGCTCTCTCAAAATGCTCGACTCAATACAGAGGAGGACAATTAGACTTATCAATGATCAATCCCTTACCAACTCTCTCCCCCCATTTTCACACAGATGTTTGGTCTCGGCAGTAAGTATATTCTACAAATATTTCCATGGGAAATGCTCATCCGAAATAACATCAATAATTCCCCCGCTGAGTATTAAGCTCATTGGAACATGTGCAGCTGCTGCACAACATCCCTTCACAGTACACCTAGAAACAAACAGAACAAATTTCTTTTCCTCTTCCTTCATCCCTGCAACTGCTGCACTGTTGAACAGTCTCCCACCTGCTGTGTTTCCCAATGAATACAATTTAAAGTCGTTCAAATCAAATGTAAACAAATTCCTCCTTTCCCAACCCACCACCCATACATGGTACTAATGTACTATAGGTTAACCAATCAATCTCCTGTGTATGTGCCCAACATTAAAAAAATAAAATAAATAAATAAATAAATAAAAAATTACTTAGGCCTAACCCTAGATACTGAACTGAGATTTACAACTCATATTACAAATCTATCTAATAAAGCTCTTAAAAAGCTTAATATCATGAAAGGCTTTGTGGAACAAAGTGGGGTGCAAAACCAAAGACAATCAAAACTACATATATGGCACTCACTATGGAATATGCCTCGTGAATCTGGGCTCCAGCTTCTACTAGCTCAAAAGAAAACTTGACATTGTAATCAAAAGCAGCAAAAATTATTATAGGTGCAGTCTCATCCACTAATATTTAAAAGCTCAACAAGAATGTGGGCTTCACATACTAGAAGACAAAAGAAAACTCTCCACAGTTAAATTCTCTAACAGAATCAGGAGCCAACAATGAGATCACATCTCACTCAGGACTTTTGATGCCTGGACAAAAAAATCTAGACTAAAGAGCTCATCTACTTTACAATACGATCATGAAATTAGAAAACAAATTGACTTAGAACACCTATCCATTGAAGTAAGCAAAAGATCCATTCTTTTCCACTATTCTACTAAAATACACAATGATAACCTTAAATCTCCTAGAACCCTGTTCAAAAAACGGACTCACAGCAAGTAAATAAAAAAAAAGGACTTGACACTATATATCACTTAAATAATCTAAACCATGTCACTGCCTACACTAACGGATCATCTGATAAAGCACTGAACCAAAGAGGTTCAAAGGCTTTTCTAACTCTACCCGGAGGTGAGGATAAGTAAATCAAAACCACAGCTGGCAAAATAGCTTCAAACTTCACTTGTGAATTAACAGCCATACAAACAGCTCTCAAGTTCTATCTCTCAAATCCAGTAATAGACATTACAAAGGGAATAACCATCTACAGCGACTCAAAATCTGCACTAGAGGCATAATCCACAGTCATATCTAGAAGCTCTTCAGTGTACTCAACACTGACAACATTGCATTTGAATAGTTTCAGTATAGATGTTGAAAGTTTATTTTTCACTCGGTAAGACTATAATAAATTTAGTTTAATCCTTTATCCAAGTGTGAGCAAACAAAGTATGCGCCTGAAAATACCTTCAGGACTGGGGTAAGGTAGTACAACAACGGACAACTCGTAGCAAAGGTGGACCAAGCTAACATCACTCCTATCTCAGGATCTCCCATAATGCAAAACACATCTCCTTGCGGATGTGTTTTGCAGGTATTTTCAGGTGCAAACTTTGTTTGCTCACTCTTGGATAAAGGATTAAACTAAATTTATTATAGTTTCAGTATAAGTTTCGGTTTTGGTATTGCAACCGCCCATGTAAATATTAAAGCAATGAAAGAGCATACAGACTAGCCAAAGAAACAAGATACGTACCTCAAAAATTACATCCACTATCACTAACTGATGCTAACTCTGTCGCAAAATTCAGACTGGTAAAACAAATTATCAAGAAGAATGAAATTAGTGAAATTAATGAAAATATAGAGATAACCACAATCATCGCCAGACTAAGGATGGAAAGTTTTAAATGCCTGAAAATAGTAAGAGTAGTTAGTGGTACTTCTTGCATAATTCATAGCTCTTACTACCAGATGGTAGTAGGAGGTATGAATCATGCAAGAACTGCCAAGGAGTTTAACACCTGCCCATATCTATTCTTGTCCGGCAATTGCTGCTGTTCTACAGAAAATTGACAATAACTCTAGAGAAAAGCTCTACTTCATCAAAGTTCAACAGATTTCCAAAGCAGTTCTACAGATCCACGGTCATATCTAGAAGCTCTTCAGTGGACTCGACACTGACAACACTGCATTTGAATAGTTTCAATATAAGTTTCAGTTTTGGTATTGCAACAACAATAACAACAACACTTGTAAATTAAGAGCCATACAAACAGCTCTCAAGTTCTATCTCTTAAATCCAGTAATAAACATTACAAAAGAAATAACCATTTACAGCGACTCAAAATCTGCATTAGAAGCATTAAAATTAAAAAAACAAAACTCAAAGAGGAAATTTGTGGAACTATTAACAACTTTAAATTTGAAAAATAAGAACTGTATGCTGCAATGGATACTAGCCCATGTAAATATTAAAGGCAATGAAAGAGCAGACAGACTAGCCAATGAAGCAAGATATTTACCTCAAAAATTACATCCACTATCACTACGTTATGCTAACTCTGTCGCAAAAATAAGATTGGTAAAACAAACTATCAAGAAGAAGAATGAAATCAATGAAATTAATGAAAATAGAGAGATAACCACAATCATCACCAGACTAAGGATGGAACATTTTAAAGGCATGAAAATAGTAGGAGTAGTTAGTAGTACTTCTTCTTGCATGATTCATAGCTCCTACTACCAAATGTAATAGCAGGTACGAATAATGCAAGAACTGCCAAGGAGTCGAACTAACACCTGCCGATATCTATTCTTGTCCAGCAATTGCTGCTGCTGTACAGAAAATTTACAATAACCCTAGATAAAGCTTTACTCTGTCAAAGTTCAACAGATTGCCAAAGCAATTCTACGGATTCACGGTCATATCTAGAAGCTCTTCAGTGGACTCGACACTGACAACAGTGCATTTGAATAGTTTCAGTATAAGTTTTGGTTTTGGTATTGCAATAACACTGCATTTGAATGGTTTCGGTATGAGTCACTTGGAAAAACTGTTGCTGGGAGGTAGAGAAATGAGTGAACAGAATGAATCTAATCAAGTAAGAAGTGATGTGAAAGAGTGGGAGAGTATAAAGTGGTTATCAATAAAGAAGCGAGTTGCATGAGTATAGAGAATGAGAGAACAAGTGTGCAAGACAAACAGGGAAATGGGGAGGCTCAGGGTGGACAGGTGAACACAGCATGAGAAAGGTTGATCTTCCATGAGGATGTGAATGCATGTGTAGACAAAACAGAAAGGGGATGACTTAGGATAAAGGGAAAACAGTTGGATTTGAAGAAGGTTCTAAGATGAATAAGGAGAAAAAGAAATGCCTCGAGTTAAGCATAGAGAAGTAACATCTAAAAAGAGGTATCAGTGGAACTTGCTATTGATCCAGGAATGAGCAGATATGTTTGTATACAAATGCTAGAAGTGTAAGAAACAAAGCAAATGAAATAGTTACATTATCTGAGTGTGTTCACCAAAGAATTGTTGGAATAAGTGAGACATGGTTGGATGAGAATGACATCCTGACAGGAATAGAGATTGAAGGGTATGATATGTTTCATGAAGATAGAAAGGGTAGAAAGGAAGGAGGAATGTTACTGATGATAGAGAAGGAGCTATGTCCATACAGAGCAGAGATGCAAGAGGGAAATAGTGCCAGTGGTTTAGAGGAAGTATGGTATAAGATAGAAGTGAACAGAATGAAATGCTTACATGGATGTTGTTATAGACCTTGTAATGTGAATGGAAGGGACCATGAAATGTATATTCAAATTATCCAAGCAAATAAGACGGGTGATCATTATTGGCGATTTTAATTATGGCAATATAGACTGGGATGATAAGACAAATCGAAGTAAAGAAAATTAGTTTCGAGTTTTTAAGGAACAAGTAACTCGGGCAATATGTAAAGGAGGTCACAAGAGGATTGAGAGTATTGGATCTGATCATCTACTCAAAGGATCTAATCATAAATAAAGTGTCAAATCACCCCCCAGTTGGTGAGAGTGACCATGAGGTGATTACATGGGCGATTGCCAGCAGTGTGAGGACCTCTGTGAGGGAAGGATATATATGTGGAACTACAAGGCTGGTGATTATGAGGAGCTCAGAAGACAGCTTGCAAGTGTAGCATGGAATGAGGAGTTAGCTGGAAAGGAGATCAATGCAGCTTGGGGGATGTTTAAGAACTGTCTAGTATAAGCAATGTCTGAATGTATTCCAAGGATCAAAAGCTTAAATAAGGTAAGTGTGAAATGGAAGAATGAAGAGATTAAGCATGTGATACAGAAAAAAAGAGCATTATGGAGGCAGCATAAGAGAAGTGGTAATAATCAATACCACGGCCACAAGAGGACATGAGGATAACAAAGAACAGGTCAGGAGGATGACTTGGTTGTTAAGGGTAGCAAAATAGCAATATGAGCAGCAGTTAGCTAATGAAACCAAAAAGAATCCTAGAGAGTTCTTTCAACATATCCATCAAAAAAAACAATGATTATGAAGGATGATATTGAGTGGAGAAAATGGAGAACAACTGCTGCAGAGGACATAGTTGAGATACTTAATGAGTAGTTCATAAAGATTGTTCATTCTTGTGAATGTGACATCATAGAGAGTTTGAGAACAGCTGATGATGAGAAGGAGAGACTGACTGTAAGGGAACAAGAGGTATATAGGGAAATTGAACAAACGTGATGTTAATTAGGCTATGGGACTTGATAATATATCACCACATATTTTGATGGAACATGCCAGGGAGTTGGCATCTGCCTTGACATTTTTGTTAAATATAAATCTTGCAGCGGGTCGAGTTCCGAAGGAGTTGAAGGAAGGCAAGATTGCGTGTCTTCATAAGGGAGGCGACAGAACTCAAGCATCAAATTACAAACCTATCTGTGTGTCAGTTGTTGTGGTTAAAGTGCTGGAGAAGTTGGTGAGAACCAGGATCCAGAATTGGGTTGAAAGCATGTGATTATCTTTGATAGACAGCATGGATTTTCTTAAAGGAGATAATGCTTTAGTAATCTACTTATTTATTACATTAAGGTGAGGGATACACAGGAGTATACTTAGATTTTGCAATGCCTTTTGAGAGATTACCACATGATATGCAGTAATCGATCAAAGTAGAGTCAAACTAGAGTTGATGGGGATGGATATTAGATTAGTACATTGGATCAATGATTAGCTATCTGATAGGTAGCAGCAATTATGTATGGAGGAACAATATCCCAGAACAGAAAGTCGCTAGTTATGTGCCTTAAAGGTCTGTTTTAGGGCCATTGCTGTTTAACCTGTATTAATGATATTTGTTTGGATTTGGATGGAGATATTCAGTTGTTTGCAGATGATACAAAGTTGGGATGAACTATAAACATTACAGCAGATGTTGTGGCCTTGTAACAAGATGTGAATAGTCTGAGTGAGGACAACATAATGAATTCTAGGAATGATGCAGAGGACATTGACTTGTAGAAGTAAGGAGACACTCGTTTTCCATTGTATAAGGCCTTGATTAGACCACATATGGACTACTGTGTACAGATTCAGTCATCCATCATCAAAAGGATGAACAGATGCTGGAAATGGCCCAGAGGATATTGATTAAGGAGTCTCTGATCTCTGGAATGTTGAATATGAGGATTGGTTGAGAAGATATCTAGTGGATAGGAGGAAGAGGAGTGATATGATAAAGGCATAAAAGTTGGTAAGGGGTTGTTATGTAATCAATGTTGATGAGATTTTTCATAAAATGGTGGGAGATCAGGGGAGAACAAGAGTTCATCACTGGAAGCTGTATAAGGAGGGTGTGAACAAGGGAGTGAGAAGCAGCTTTTTTATATGCAGAGTTGTGAATGATTGGAATATCTTGCCTGAAAGTGCGATGTCTGTAGAGAATTTGAGTGTGTTTAAGGCACAGTATGATGAGCTGTGCATATGATAAAAGGACCTTCTAGATGAGTCTGACTCCATGGGGTCTTAGGGTAGTAATAATAATAATAATGGTGAATCAGTATGCCGAAAGATAACTGCAATAAATGAAACTTATTTAATTGCCATAAATATATATAAAAGTAATAATTGCCATAAATCAGTATGCCCAAAGATAATTGCCATAAATGAAACTTGGTTGACTGAGGATGATATGAAGATGAGGAGAGGAGGGAGGAGTATTGTTAATGGTAGCCAAGGAATTGTGTCCTTCAAGAGTCGAAGTGGAAAATAATAAAGTGTGTGAAGATTTTGAAGATATTTGGTGTGAAGCTGAGATCGATAGAATAGTATATCTAATAGGATGCTGTTATAGGCCAGGAAATGTGGAGAGTATTGATTGTAAAATGTTTAGATAAATTAGTTGGCAAGTAAAAGGAAGATTATCCTAATGGGCGATTTAATTATAGGAATGTGAACTGGTAAGAAGGGATAGCGTATAGTAACAAGGAGATTGAATTTCTTTAGTTTTTGCAGGATAATTATCTAAAGCAACATATGATGATAGAAACATGAGGTTTATCTGTGCTAGATTTTGTGATATACTCATGGATTTGAGGCTGTGAAAGAGGTATAAAAACTGCTACTTGCCGTTGGTAAAAGTGATCGTGAGGTATTAGTTTGGAAAGTAGTCAAACAGTAAAAAGTTATCAAGAAGGTGTATATGTGGAACTATGGGGTGGGTGATTACGAGCATTTCCATAGTCAAATAGCATCAATACACTGGGTTGATGAATTGTGTAGAAAAGATGTTGACAGTGCATGGGAAATGATAAGGTAATATCTAATACAAGTAATACATAACTGTAAACCAAGAGTTAAGCGAATAAATAGAGAAAGAGTGAGATGGATGAATGGTGAAATCGAGCAGACAATGTTACCAAAAAAAGTTGTTTGCAGTGAACTGGTGCATGAAGAATATAAAGTGCAGGCCAGAAAAGTTACAAGCATGGTTTAAAAAAAAAAAATTAAAAAAAAAATAGACGAATATGAGAGAAGATTGGACAGTCAGGTGAAAGCTAATCCAAGGGAACTTTTCTGCTATGTGGGCAAGCAAGAGGAAAAATAATTATGGCAGGTTGATGTTGGTAGATAGTTATGGTAGTAGAGTAACCATAGCAAGTGATATATAGTGGAATTATTTAACAAACCTTCATCAGTGTGTATATCATGGTGGTGTGAATGATGCTGTGCAACATGTAGAAGGGGGGCAAGAATTAGGAGAATTAAAAGGGAAAGAATTAGAGGTGTTGCTCAGGCAACACTTGATATATTAATATGGCTGTGGGAATGTTTGTTATATAACCACGTATTTTTAAAGAATGTGAAAGGAGTTAGTCTTGCCTTTGTCCTGGTTATTTAATGAAAGTCTTGCAGTAGGGAAGGTTCTTAAGGAGTGGAAAGAAGGCAAAATAATACCTCCCCACAAGTATAGTTTGAGAACAGAAGTTTCCAATTAGACATCAGTCTGTATATCTGCAGTTGTGAGCAAGTGTTGGAAAAATTGGTTAGAAATAGAATACAGGATTGGGTTCATGAATATAAGATTTTTCTATGATGGTCAATATGGAATTTTGAAGGGCAGGTCTTGTTTTAGAAACCAGCCTGACAACATCACTTATAATCGAGAAGACTTGTGAATTTCTTGTATGTTCTCTCCACGTGAATATATGCACATCTTTGTGTTGGAGCATGGTGTCAGTAATGATTAGTAAAAGTCATGAACAAGAAACTAGCAGATACAGTGGTATCTTGCTAATCCGAACCTCTTTAGTCCGAACCCTCCAGTAATCAGAACTGTGCTTTGAAAGAAAAAAAAGTTTTATTTATTACGTATTATTTTGTGTGCTATTATTTTTATTTAATAATTATTATTTTAACTATTATTATTTATTTCTTATTATTACAATACAGTATAACTATGGTGATACACAAAAAGAGGAAATTCAAAACGTGCATAATTGGATTAAAAATATAAATCTAAATGTTGAAATTTTACAAACAGATATTACGGAATGGATTACAGGTAGAACCCAAAAGTGAATTTGAAATCAAATCAGATGTGGAAATTATAAATATGATGCTACAGAATAAATTAGAAGTTGATTATGATGATAAAGAACTCGAAGAAAAAAAAAAGTAAAACATCAAGAGGCAGTTGACAGTTTTAATATGCATATAGAATGGGCTAAGCAGAATGATACGCCATTCCACAAAATTCTATTGCTAATGAAGCTCCGAGAAGATACATTTGAAAAGTTTAGCTTCCAAGAAGCAAAAGAAAATCAGTGAATTTTTTACAAAGAAATAAAAAACTTTTTTTGTGTGTTATTTTGTGAAACTTTTTTTGTGTTGTGTACAAGGAAGTGATATTTTTTACACCAATTAAGTTATGTACTGAACTATGCAATTTTATTAAATCAGAATCCTCAATACAGGTACATGCAAACTAAATTTTTTACTAAAATAAACTTGGGTACCGAATTATTTTTTAAGTTTTACATTACAGTATAGCAGCTTTTTTTTTCTATCAGATACTTCATTTATTTATAGAATTAAATTGATGTACCATTAGAATCTCATTATTTTTTATCTTAAAAGCTAATTATTGTTGTCTCTTTGGGGGAAAATTCACTAATCCGAACGAGCACGGTTTTTATTAGTTCAGATTAGCGAGATACCACTGTAATTTCCATTACTATTAGTCCATTATTTTTCTACAAAACGTTTATGGGACATTTGCTGTTTAGGTTTCCAGCAAGAAGCAAATTCTTCTTTATCTCAGCTGTAATCTCTAATGCTTTGAAGACTATTTTTTCGCTACTAATACTTTCAATGAACCAACAGGTACAGATAACATTTTTCATCTTGCCAAACAACAACCTATTTATATAACTGTCTTCTATTCAAGAAGTCTATTGTCAAGTTTAGCATTAAATAACATAAAATTAAAGGAAAGTACCTTCCTTTCCTTGATCACCACTGTCTGAATAAATCATCTTATATTTATATAAAAGCATTTCATCTGTTTCATTGTTCTTTATCTCAGTAACACTAATTCCACTGACATGATATTTCTGTAATATCTTACTACTTCTGGTTAGCTGTTTTCAATCAATGTTTCATTAAATAAAGGTACTCATCTCTAGGATGAAAAAAATAATCAAATTTGAAACGATAAATCAAATAAAAATGATATTTCTCTTGGATTTCAACCAGCAAAAACTTGAAGTATAATTTAAAAAAAAAAAAAAAAGGAAAAGGAAAAGAAAAAAGACAAATGGAAATTCTGACCTCAGTTAAAAAAAAAAAAATTAAATTTAAATCAATATTCCCAAAGATTGAAACAGTTACAAGATTTAAAACAGCCAAAGTACAAATTTAAGCTATTTAAATTTCCTCTCATTGAGCTCTTTTGAGAATAGCCAACCACAAGTCCATGATAAGCAACCAACTACAAACACAAGAGATGGTAGTAGAAAGCAATCACAAATAACTGATAACAGAAGCAATGAATTGCCATCATTGAACAGTCATGAGATTAATCTTTAAAGTCACGTCTTGGACAATGATGAACTCCCACTTTCCAGTAAAGGCTTCCAAACATAGCTATGGTCCCTGGTCCCTGGTCCCTAGAACAGTTAACAAACTGGATTTTATATATCATATGAAGAGAAGTATAAGATTTCTCCCAACTAACAAAACTGATAAAATATGATTACAAACTTCTAGTATTTTAAATAATACTAATGCAATAACCAGCACCTTCATCACCAAAATGGAATTAGCAGCTGTGAAATCTTTAAAAGCAAACCAGGATATCATAATTACTAGAGCTAATAAAGAGAAGGCTACTGTTATTTTAAACTGTCATTTTGATGTAGATGATAATAGTAGAGGTTAGAGATAGTTGGTGGAGGGAGTTGTGGGTGTGCCCGCCTCGGTGAGTCCTCATACTCCTTGGAGTATGAGGACTCGACAACTGTCACGAAATAATAATAATAATAATAATAATATAACTGTCACAAAATAATAATAATAATAATAATAATAAACCAAAAACCTTATCTCCAAACAATGAAGGTAACTCAACTAATCGAAAACTGTAGAATTACCAGATTTATTAAAAACAGGGAGTTAAAGATTTGCTGCAATGAACAAGCACTTAAGCATGAATTAAAAAATTATCAGCAATACTTTCCTGAAAAATGGCTACAGCAAAAATACTATCAAAAAAATTCTTCATAAGACTGCATCTAATAATAAAAATAAACTTCATTACAATAAAACTGTAGCCATTCCATAAATTAAAGGGATATTTAATAAAATAAACAGGGTACAGTCATACCCCGAAGTTACACGGTAGGTGGGAACCAACAAAAAGCGCGTAAGTCGAACTCGCGTAACTCGGGTATAATTTTGCATACAAACATAAAATGTTAGTTAATTGGGACCAAAGGTTTACAAAAACACCTATATTTTTTAAGAAATATAATCATAATTGTAGTTTTTCGTACATAAAAAAAGAAGAAAGTTATTTCGATGTCAATGGTTTCATAAAATCTAATAGATTCATCTGATGGCATAATGTCTTTTTTTTCCTGTCACGCAAAATTTCTTCACAGCAAGCTAATGATTTTTTTTATTACTTATCTTGTGGCTACAATTCATTCCTCGTTAGAATCAATGCCCTCCAAAATCTGTAAACCTTTCTTTTATGATTGTTCTTACTGTGGATTCCTGTAGATCAGACTTCTTTGCTAGCTCACAAATTTTCATTCTGCCTTCAAAATCCTGAATAATGTTGAGTTTTGTTTCCAAAGTAAATGTTTTTCTTTTCTTGCTAGCTGTAGAAGAATCGGACTTGCTTCCTTTGGACGACATTATTATTTTTTATGTGATAAAATTTTTATCAAGAACTTAACATTAAACAATCGCAAGGTTTGTAAACTATAAAAATCGTGTATGAATGGAGACCGCGCGAAACACATCAGTGCTTGTTCACAGCATGTGCGACACTGGCGAATGCAGATGGCACCGGAAAGATACGACTAGTGATGAGGCGTGAAGCGGGAATACGTACATATATGAAACTGCGTAACTCTGGATTCACGTAAGTCGGGGTATGACTGTACTAAACAAATACAACCTTAATGCCACTTTTAAACCTCCTGCAAAATTAAAGAACTTATTTATAAAGAAACTTTTTTATATATATATATATACAGGGTGTTCGGGATAAATTTGACAGTTTCGTAAGGAAAAAGAAAATCTTCTTTGTATCTATTAAATTTAATGAATTGACAAAAAAACATTACAGGCAGAATTAATTACAATACTATCAACAAGATTTACTCAAAATAACCACCATTAGCATCGATCACAGCTTCAATTCTGCTTCGGAACCTCGAACAAGCTGATGCTACAGTCTCCCTGGGAAGGGCCACAAAAACTGTTTTAATTTTATCCATTAACTGGGCTTTTGTATTACTGGAAGTGCGATTGGTGTCTTTTTCAACTGCGCCCCATACAAAATAATCCATGGGGTTAAGGTCTGGGGAGTTTGGAGGCCAAACATTTGGACTGGTGAAGTCGTAGAAATTTTCAGACAACCATTTTTGACTTTTCCCAGAGGTGTGGCAAGGGGCCGAATCCTGCTGCCATACATATGGCCTACCATTGGCTACCCTTGTTATCCAGGGCTTGACTACAGTTAGCAACTCCACGAACAAAGCCCGAATTCCAATGCCAGGGTTCTTCAACACCTGTTCCTGCAGATTTGCGAGGAATTCTGCTGTACGAACGCAATCAGATCGTCTGCTAGGGATCTTTCTTCTTGCTACATCCTCGTAGTCACCATTGCAAGTCTCTAGTTCATGCCTGATTGTTTTTACTGTATTCAGGGAGCATTGGGCAGCAGTCGTAATATCCTTATTTTGATGGCGGGCACGAATCATCATGATACAAGTTATTCTCTTCCATGATTCAGGTGGGTTCCAGCTATCCATCCTTTCTGACATCTTGTATATGAATGAAGAAGGGTCCAAACTTTTAAATGAAGAGAAGTGTGTGTTAATACATGTAACTTACGGAAAAATATAATTAATTATAAATATGTCAAATTTATCCCGAACACCCTGTATATATACACAGGTAACCCTCATATAACACGGTATTTATACAACGCAGTCTACAAATTGTGGTATCCCTTGTTCAACGCGGTTTCGATATAACGCGGTCTACATTTTCTAGTAACCCTTTATTTTTTATTTTATTTTATTTTTTTTTCATATTTTTCACTGTAGGACTTAAAAATCAAATTTTATCTTTGTTAAATTTGCATCTGCCGTGCTGCGCAAGTAGTTATAAGTTTTAGTTTTATTGTATCATTGAATAAGGTACTGTACAGAGGACTTTTGCAGTCTGTGTCATTCTCAACAAATAGTGCAATTAGAGACAAATCGAATAAAAACGGCGTTAAGTAATAAATCACATCTTCCCTCTCACAGAAACTACGCTGTATATACTTAAGCAAAACCATATGTTGCACCAAAACACAGTATCTAACTAAAACTATTGTCCAATTTTTCAATTATGAAATAGGTGTTTGTTTTATTGCATTTAAAATTCTCAATGTCATTATGACAGATCACAAAGGCTAACTTAAAATAAAAGACTACCAAGAATTGAAACATGCCATATAATGAATGTGTGAGTTCACCTGCCACCTCAAACGCAAACAAGAAGCCATAAAATTCAACCAAGGATTGAAACGTTTGTGTGAGTTGAGCCAGTCAGTAATGAGAAGTTCTATCGGAACGATAAATGACACCCTGCTGTGTGAATGTGTTAAAACTAATAGTGAATGTTGTTATGACACTTTCAGATGTTATGGAATTTGATTGAAGAGAATTAGCATTTCAACTCAACACTTGTTGGGATGTCTTTATAGCTGCTGTCTTGTGTAAAACAAAATTCAGCTTGTACGTATTGTAACAATTAAAAAAAAAACTTGAATAATTTATAAGCGTATAAAAGGATATCACCTGTAATTTGTTGACGTGCCAGCAAAATTCTCAGATGTGCCACCTCTGGCACGAGTGTCATAGGTTCGCCATCCCATCTAGGGTTTACTGCATAAAGTGTTTATTGTTGAAAATTGTCTTTGTTTTCTGCCAAGAAAGCGCATTTAAAATCATGTGTGCTTTCTCAAGCAGAGCAGTTTATTTTCTGGTGAGTTACATACATATGTAATGCTTTTTTTTTTAATATAAAAGTTTATTTTTATTGTAATGGCCACTAAAACTGCAATGAAAGGGAAAAAACCAACATTGAAGAGGAAATTCATTTCTCTCGAAGAAAAAATTAAAATCTTGGATCAGTTGAAAATTGGAGAAAAGCCAGGAGTTGTTGCAAGGACTCTAAATTTAAATGAATCAACAATTCGAACAATCAAACAAAATGAACATAAAATCCGAGAAAGTGTTATTGCTGGGTCAACGGTAAGTGCAAAGCTCATTGCTCGTGTTCGCAATATTCTAATAGAAAAAATGGGGAAATCTCTGGTGATTTGGATAGAAGATTGCACTCAAAAGAAAATTCCTTTGGATTGACACCTTATTAAGCAAAAAGCTCTCAAAGTTTATAAACATTTAAAAGAACTTGATCAAAATTCTTCAGAAGAAATCTCTCAGCATGGATTTTCTGCCAGTAAGGGTTGGTTCGAAAATTTTAAAAAGCGGTTTTCTTTGTATAATCTTAAAATCCAGGGAGAATCAGTATCAGCAGATGTTGAAGCTGCCCAGAAATACCCAGCAGAACTTTTAAAAATCATTAAAGAAGGTGGTTACGGTGCAGACTAGGTGTTCAATGAATCTGGGTTATACTGGGAAAAAATGCCAAAACACACCTATATTTCGAAAAATGAAAGATCAGCTCCTGGATTCAAGGTTTCCAAAGTAGAATTAGTCTACCATTTTGTAGTAATGCATCAGGTGATTACATGACAAAATCAATGATTATTAACCGATCTACAAATCCTCGTGCGATGAAAGGGCTCGACAAGTCCATCCTACATGTTTATTGGCGGGCCAACAAAAAAGGCATGGGTTACAGCTAGCATGTTTGAAAATTGGTTTTTCAAGTGTTTTGTACCCAATGTAGAAAGTTACACAAAGAAAAGTAATATGGACTTCAAAATTCTACTAATTTTTAGATAACACACCAGGCCACCCAACAAATTTAAGCCATCCGAATATTAAAATAACTTTTTTGCCGCCTAATACTACTTGACTTATTCAACCACACGACCAAGGAATAATATCAATATTTAAGTCATATTGTATTCGGCGAACATTTCAATTAATTTTGGAAAAAATGGAATCTAATCCAAACATGACACTGCCTCAAGCGTGGAAAGTTTTCAATATCGAATTGCGTAAAAATTATTTCTCTGTCCATTAAGGAATTACAACCCTCCACACTGAATGCTTGCTGAAAAAAAATACGGCCTGAAGCCGTTCTGGAACAAAATTTCGTACCTCCAGGGAATGCCAAGGTATGTCGTATAATAAACATTGCACATATATTTGGTGGAGAGGGCTTTTGTGATATGGTTGAAAACGAAATTAGTGAATTAGTTGATGGAGAAACAGATTTAAAAGAGGAGGAACTGGTAGAATTAATTGATGGCGTCGAACCAAATGGTGGGGAAAGTTCTGCTGAAGATTCTGATTGTAATGAATCCATTAAAGAATTCAGTTTAAAGAAATTAGCAGAAGGATTGGACTTGGCAACAAAGTTAGGAAGTTATTTTACGGATAATAATCCCTCAATGGAGTGCTTAGGAAAATTCACGAGACAATTGGATATTTGTTTAGCGCCATATTATGAACTTAATAAAAAATAGCAACATAGTGGAAAGTAAAGTCTTATTACTGATTTCTTGATGACTAAACCAGCCGAAGTATGCAATGAGAATTATACAAATGATGTCCAAGAGATTTCAAGTGGTGACGACCTCCAGCCACTTAAAGAACACCTACGAAATGTTATTTTTGAAGACTGTGATGGCGATTAAAATATGCGCTTTATTTTATTGTGTCTAAAACATTTATGCATTATGTGCAATGAAATTTATGTACAATTTGTAATTTTTAGAATTTTATACTACGTATTTGTCATAGTTTATGTTTTCTTAACTTACATGAATTATCTGAATTAAATAAAAATATTGTTTTTGTTGGATGTCATTGTTGTTTATATAATTTAAAAAAAAAAAGGATTTCAGAACCTAACTCTACTTTTTCTATGTCTCGTATAAAGCGATTTATATAATAATTAATTAATAAGAATTAGACTTATTAGTGTTCGTTCTGGTTTTCTGACAAAAACTGAAGATAATCTACTGATATTCAGTACTGATCTACCGACCTTAACATTCCTTACAGAATATGTGAAGGTCTTTTTCCTGTATATCCAGTTTGTTTTAAGTTGTAACTGGAACAATATTTTCTTCTTCAATTTTTAATTTTTAATTTTTTTTTTAAGTGTATTGAAATTCCAAAATTATACTAAAGGAAACTTGAATTTGTATCACCTACACAAACTTAGAAGGAAATGAATTATACTTACGCAGAGTAACTGTACTGTACAGAAGCAGAATGTGTTTTAATGGCGACATTGCCATCTCCAAACTGCCACTCAAAAGTTAAATTGGTCCCAAACCAGTACAATGCATGGAATATAACTGGTTGACCCAGAAGGACAGAACCAGGATGACGAATAGATGTCAAATTTTCCACCTTCTGAACTAAATGCAGTTGAATGGCTCCAGAAGATACACTGCTAATGTGATTCTGGGCAGTCACATTTAGAACAATTCTATAATTAAAAAAATAAATAATAATACATCAAAACTAAGAATAATATATATCAAAAATTGGATAATGCATTTCATATTATTAACTGAAGTGGAAGAAGTGGTATGCACAGTGAACATTCAAAAAACACTTTAAACTTTGAAAAGCAATCATACTTTGGGTCTGAAGTATCTTCAGGACTGGGGCAACTTGTGGCAAAGGTGGACTGAGTTCTGATCACTTTCCTTAGTATTCCATCATGCAAAGCACATCTCTTTGCAGATATGTATAATGTTATGCATTATGGGAAGGATCACTACACAGACCAGTTTCGACCTTTATTGAGGTCTCTTCAGTGGAAGCCAGAACCAGAGGTGATACCAAGGTTGAAGCAATGCAGAAGTCATATTTCCATATACCAGTTGTATAATAATAAGGTATGTCATCTTTTTTGGCAACTGGTATATGGAAATATGACTTCTGCATTGCTTCAACCTTGGTATCACCTCTGGTTCTGGCTTCAACTGAAGAGACCTCAATAAAGGTCGAAATTGGTCTGGGCAGGGGCATGTCTGCAAAGAGATGTGCTTTGCATGATGGAATACTAAGGAAAGTGATCAGAACTCAAACCACCTTTGCCACGAGTTGCCCCAGTCCTGAAGATACTTCAGGCGCAAACTATGTTTGCTTACACTTGGATAAAGGATTAAACTAAATATATAATTTAAAATGACCTGCTTACTGAAAGTCACATGTTACTTGAAAAAATGCCATAATTGTTCTCTAAAACATGGTAAAAAATGAAATAAAAATTTTATGTCATACTTTTACATACGTAATTTATAAATTACATAGGTATTCTAGAATTGCTACGTACTTTACTGATGACCACAAATGAACAACATAACAATTAATATTATTATTATTATTATTATTATTATTATCCAGGCCTCCATGGAGTCAAAAGACTCATCGTGGGAGGTCATTTTTAGGAAACACAAAGTTTATCATACCACTCCTTGAACCCACTGACCATTCCCACTCCAACCACTCTCTTAGGCAATGCATTCCAAGATTCAACTACCCTCCATGAAAAGAAACCTCACCCTCTTGCACACAGCCTCCTTTCGTAACTTCCAGGGATCGTCCCTTGTCATCGCTCCTTCCCGCCGTTCCACCAAGTGAAAAACTCTCCGATGTCTACTCTGTAACTGCCTCTCAACAGTTTAAAAGTCTCGATCATATCAAATATGCTAAAGTAAATCATGAAAAGATGCAGTTATTGGCAGTTTAGTTATTTGCACATGATAAACTATAACTTAATCAAAATAACAAACATTTCTTTTCACTCTTTCTTTTCACAAGATATTGCAGTGTGACATCTTTGCCTAGTTACACATTTTCACAAAACCATGACCCGTATCACCTGATTGTGCTGTGGATACCATAATGAAGAAACACTTTTTCGAGCAGCACTTCTTCAGGGAATTAAGATCTTACAAACACTAAATTGTGACCTTGTATATATTTCTTTTATAATTTCGTTTCTACTGTGCAATTTATGAAAAACTGAGGATGTTTATCCTCAGTTTATATAAACTACACAGAAGGAAAGAAATTATAATTCACATTAGGATAGTTGAACCATGCTGATCATTGGATTATCTAGATATTCAGATGAGCTATAAATGTCTAGATTTAATATGAAGCAACAAAAATTAAAAGTACTGCAAAGAGAGTTAATCATGATTAATAGTCATTATGACACTTTGTTAGGTAGGTATATGTTTTGTCCATTGAGTGTGGCCTGAAGATGCTGCATAGAAAACAAGGGAAATATTAGAAAGTCCAATAAATGAATTTATTTTTTACTCTCTTGGTGATATTTATAATGTTAAGCACTATTATGAATAATCAACAAAACCTAAGCTTTTCAACGTATATACAAATTGATACACTGTCTTAGAGCCTTCATTCTGTAAAAGAACCATTCTGTCCTCTTTCCATTAGACCTTGCCAGAGGCAAGCTTAAGCAAGTTAGTCAAAAGTGTTAGAGGTTCTCTTGAACTTTAAGCATTGCCAAAATCCTATGGCTGTATTTACCCTAAAATTAATATCCTAAACATTTTCAGTTTATCTATCTCTAATCTAGAGCTGTTCCCTGTTACATCAGTCACCACATTATCTTCAGTTGAATGATATATCTCGTAAAGCGATCATTCAATACCATGTTTTCTACTTCAGTCATCTTCCTGCCCACTACATCCATTAACCATCTTAATAGCCATGTATAATATATATCAAAAATATATGCTTCGTATCCATATTATTTCTATAATATCCGAAGGTTATACTGACTTCAATGGACACTTCACATCTATGTAATTATCGACATAAGGCCAGTTCAGTGATTAAAGTAATCCTTCCATAAAAAGAATTCATTTTACTTGCCACATTGCAAAAAACTCATTAGAAATTCCTGTTTGACTACTTTCCTCTCATAATCTGATTTCAACTTCTTAACCATGCCACTCATATCCTTCTTACCTGTGTTTCATACTGATCATAAGATTATTGATCACCTTTATCATTATATTACTTCAATGACATTTCAGTTTTTTGCAGTTCCCAATGCAATTCATCCATTTTACTTCCACTATACTCATTCATTTATCCCTAGGTGTGTTGATACTGCTACTTTCCAATACTGTTTGACAATGTCCTGGAGAAAGCCAACAGCTTCCCTTGAATTTCCAAGCCAATTCAAAAGTATGTCATAATTTCCTACATTCCATATATATATATATATATATATATATATATATATATATATATGCATACTTAATAAAAGTTCAACCAAACCATTCAATTCTACAGAACAATAATCCTAGAGCATTCTGATGAATGCTCTAGGTGAGGGAATGAAAGTACTCTTCTTCAATTAAGAACCACGTGGAGACATTTTGATTTAATCCCCAATGCTCATTTCCTCACAAGATGAATGTTTTACAGACAGATAAACCTGAGATTATCATTATCATCATTCCAAGAACACATGTCATACACACAACTCATTATACCATGCCTTCAATAAATTCTCAGCAGACACCACACTTTCAGGAAATACATTCCCATCATTCACAATTCTCCATGCAAAAATCCTGCTTCTCACTACCTTGCTCCCACCTTATTTATAAAGCTTCAGGAATGACCATCTGTACTTCCCCAACTTCCATCAGTTTATGAACAACCGTTCTAACATTAATCCCATTACAAATCCCTGACTAAATTATACATCTCTATCATATTAACACTCTTCCTCCTACCTAGTAGACACTGCAAACTGCATCTTCTCAACTCTTCTTCATACTCAACATGCCAGAGAGCAGAAACTACCTTACTCAATTGCCTCTAGACACTTTTTCAACATCTCTTCCTCCTTTCGAAAACAGGTAACCAAATCTGTGCACAAGAGTCCATATGTGACAAAATCAAAGCCATATGCAAAGGAACCAGAATTGCCTTACTTCTACAAATGTGTCTGTTCTGCATCACTGCTGGAATTCGTTGTGCTGTTCTCACAATTTTGGCAATGTGCACACTAACTTTTAGATACTTATCCACCATCACCCTCAAGATCTCTCATTTCCTTCACCTCTAACAACATATCCTTGCTAAGAGTAAAGTCTACATTGCATCTTTGTTTTGTAAATTTTAAAACCTTACATTTGAACAACATTGAACTAGTATCTTCATTTTTATGCCCATTCACTCAGTCTATTCAAATCTTTATGTAAGGCCACAAAATTTTGACTATTCCTAATAGCTCTTCCCAAATTTGCATCATTTGCAAACAACTGAATATCCCCATTCAAAATTTCCCTAATATCATTAACATACAAGTTAAACAGCAATGGTCCTAAAACAGAACCCTGAGGTACACCACTAGTGACTTTCATCTTCAGGGATACTGCTTCCCCATACATAACTTGCTGATATCTATCAATCCAACAGCCAATCTCCAATACAATGCACTAGTCTAATATCCAATCCCATCTGCTTTAGTTTGACTATAAATCTTATCACATGGTAATCTATCAAAAGCCTTTGCAAAATTAAAGCATACTACTGAGTATCCATCTCTCTCATACAGCTGTCTCTTTATTGTAATAAGTAAGTATAATAAGTAAGATGAAAACAACCTCCCTTCAGCAAATCTGTGCTGTCCATCAAAGATAATAGCATTCCTTTTAACCAAATTCTGGATATTGGTTTTCGCTAGTCTCTCCAACACTATAACCAAAATACAGACACACACAGACTTATCTATAATTTGATGCTTGAGTTTTGTTAAAGTGGTACAATCTTGCCTTCCTACAACTCCTTTGAAACTTGAACCAATGTAAGACTCATATTAAATAAATATTCTAAGGCAGATGTCAATCCCCAGGAACATTTCTTGAAAATAAAGTGTTATCAGCAAGTTCCACAGTCTTTGCTCAATTTCCCATACACCTCATGCTCACTTACAGATTCTTCTCCTCATCCATTCTCTCAAACTCTCCATGATGTCACATTCACAAGGATGAAAGCCCTTTATGAAGTACTCATTAAATATCTCAACTATATCCTTACAGCAGTTTCCCTTATACCATTTTCTCCATTCAACGTTTATCCTATCATAATCATTCTTTTCCTTTGATGGCTATGTATAGAAAGAGCTTGATAGTGTTTTTTTTTTTCTTTTTCCCACATCATTAGCTAACTGATGCTCTTACTACACTTTTCCTATTCTTACTAAATGAGTCACTTTCCTTGCCCATTTTTGTACTCCTCATGGAACTGATTACTACCATTCATCTGATGTTGATTACATAATGACTTCTTTCTCTGTATTACAAGCTTAAGCTCTTCATTTATCGATTTCACACTTACCTTATTTAACCTTCTGATCTTTGGAATACATTTGCTTCTACTAGATGGTTCTTAAATAGCATCCAAGCAGCATTCATCTCCTTTCCACCCAAATCCTCATTCCATGCTACAGCTACAGTTGTAGCAACCAGCTGTCTCCTGAGCTTCTCATAATCACCAGCTTTCTCACAGAAAGCATGGTTAGCAACCACACAGGAGATGACCACTTCATGGTCACTCTCACCAAATGAAGGAAGATTTGAAACTTCATTTATAATGACATCATCTGATGAGATGTTCAAATCAGCAACCCTCAATTCTCATATACACTTTGATACATACTATATAAAGTAGTTTTCCCTCAAAAACTCAAGAAACTTATTTTCTTTACTTCCATTTGCTATCTTTTTATCCCAATCTATATTGCCATAATTAAAATCACCCATTATGATCATGATAAGCCTTTTCACATTTGATTGGCTAATTTGCTTATACATTTCCTTGTCACTACCCTCCACTTTATCAGGCCTATAGCAACATATGACTAAGGTTATCATTCTATTCATCTCTATTTCACACCATAGTGCCATGATCCCCCCCCTCCCTGCTTTTCTACTTTGTACAGACATAACTCTTTTTCTATCATACCCTTGCATCTCTATTCCTGTCAGGATGTCATCCTCATCCACCCATGTCTCACTTATTCCAACAAGTCTTGATTGAATGAACTCAATCAATACAACCATTTCATTTCCATTGTTTCTTATATTTTTAGCATTTGTATACAAACATACAGTAGTGAACAATTTAATCCAAACAAGCCGAATGTTCATCAAGTTTTTTGTTTGGGCTTGGTTTTTGTTTCAGTTCACAATAATTCTGGTTTTGGTTTTATTTCACTATTTTTGTTGAGTGTTGCATGTTTTAACTGTCTCTACGATGTTTATTGATAGTGTAAACAAGCTGAAATTCATAGTGTTTTATTCATTTTGTGCAGCTATAAAATAAATACATCTCCAAGAAAGAGTTCAAAAACATGTTCTCTTTCTCAGCACACATCCATGACTCAAAGACAAATTGCTAATGAGTGTTGTGTTGGTTTGTGTGCTCTTAATGTGATTTTAAAGAGGTTTAGGGAGACAGGTACCTTTTCTCCTGTGAGAAAAGGAAAAGGTGGGGGGAAAAAGGAAAACTGCACTTACTCAAAATCATTTACTAGTTATGAAAAGCAAAATGAATACAAGATTGTCTGCTGTATAATTAAACAGAGACTTGGCAGCTATTGGGATTAATGTTTCTGACATGACAGTACATCAATGACTGTTGAAAGCAGGGAGGACTGCTCACAGACCAAAAATTAAACAACTGTTGTAGAAGGCTATACAGAAAAAGAGGTTCCAGCAGGTAAAAGTGTACAAAGATTGGATTGTTAAGAAGTGGAAGAAATATTCTCAGATGAGAACAATTTCTTTGTCCAAGAAGGGTGAGTACCTTATGTTTGTGAATCAGCAGCTGGGAAGACTTCTCCTGCCCAGCTTCAAAGAGCTCTTAAACACCCAGCTAAAAGATGTTCTGGAGTTGTTTTAAGAGTTCCAGGATCACTTGTGCCTGTTGATGGTATGATGGAAAGTGCCCAACAGATAAAAATATTGGAGAAAAGAGTGGTCCCACAGATCCAGAAAAACAAAGAATTAATCTTCTTACAGGATCTTTCTCCATGCCATGCTTCTATAAAAGTGAAAGAGTTCCTCAAAAAGCACAACATCCAAATGCTTCAATGGCCAGGTAACTCAACTGACATTAGACCCAATAGAAAATCTGTGCCATAGTGAAAAAAAGAGTTATGAAAAATTAAATTCTGATACAAAGGATAATTTAATATGATCCATCCATTATAGAAGTATGGTTTCAAGTTGCAGAAATAAAAAAATGTGTTCGATGTTGTAGAGTCCATGCCTAAGTGAATTAGTGAACTTATTAAGAACATATAAATTATTAGGTAAAGTTGGTGTATAATTTTTGTACTTATTTTCTAGCAAAATTAAGATTTTTGTTTAAAATGCTAGTGTTATGATTAATTTGTTTGCTGTTGTAACAGCTCATTCCTGTGTCTATAACAAGTTTAACTGACATATTCAAATAAAAATGCTTAAAAAATTTGATGTTAAGTGTAAGTAACAACACCTAGACACCCCTGTTATAAGAAATCAAATGGATCTTTGACCTTCACCATCTACAGAACCCCCCCCCCACACACACACACAGGTAAATGCATCCATCGACAGTCACATCTCCCCCCCCCCTTTTTTTTACAATAATATGGCGCTATAAAAACCTTAGTCCGCTGGGTAAAATTAATTTCAGATAACACTGCACTCATCACAGAACAACCACATAAAAAACACCTTTTAAGCCAATGGCTACACTCTCACCAGATGAGAAGAATTCTAACACCCTGTACTCACATCCCACTTCTACCTTTTCAAATATAGATTACAGCAAATCCATCCCTTATACTCTTGGCCTCTTAGAAAAGGTGGCCAAGATCTTTAAAAAGCACAATCTTGTGACCACTTATAAACCACACAAAAAGCTAGTGTTAAATCGTGAATGAACAAATTCATGAAATGAATGCTTTTCATTCCCGATTTAACAAGTTCGCCATTTCCCAAAGACTAAGTGATAATCAGAATGATGCTGTTTAAGTAAATAATGTATTATATTCTAACTCTGTAAATTTCACCTACTGCCTATATGTTAAAAATGTGTACTATATCTTCCTTCTGCCTTGAAATAATAATACCAACGAATCTAGATACTTTTATTTGGAACTTAATCCTATTATCGGTAATGCAGCCGCCAGCTATGATCGTGTGTTAAATTTTGCAAGTCATGCTTGGGTGTGGAACTTATCCGCCAGTTGCATTGATGGCACTGCTCATCGCGTACCAGTTCTGACTCGACCGCCAGAGTCCTATTTGGCGCTTGTGGCTTTGTGATACGAAAGCTGATTTGATAAGTGAGTACACCCAATGAGTAGAAATAGCGGGAGATATAAAAATTAATTACCTGACCTGAGAGGTTCTCTTGTTCCTGATTTTCATCCTAGATGTGTTCCAGGTGAACTGCTGATGTTTGTATCTCAGAGCTCTCGGCACGAGTCACCTTGTTCTATGACTTAAGAGTTGGTACTACGGAAGCTGTACTTCAAGAGAGAAAAACTAAGTCCGAGCAGATGATGTCTGAGGAGCGCTCTGAGATTTCCAAAGGCATACAGCCAAGTAATCTTGAAGTCCACTGTGATGAAGGCCTATGCTGATATCGAGGAAGGCCCCGTGCAAGGAAATCTGCGGATGCTATGCTGGCCAGAGAGCAGTAACAGACAAGGAGCTGAAGAGACTATTTAGGGACACTCAATTTACTTCCGAGGAATCACAGTAGAAGTTGATGTTATCCAGAACCTAGATGTGATGTAAGTCGCCTGAATGTGGTAAGAGAAATTTGATTCAATTTTGTCTCTGCCTTAACTAAAGATTGAATAATGTTAAATGAATAGGCGCTAAGTTAACGAAAGCCAAGGCATTACTTTGTTCCGAGTGAACGTATCTAGAACCAGAACTCATTACCTGTGATGATATTATCTGGATTAATAGTTTAGTCTATGAGAGGAATGTTCTTAATCTGTAACACCCAATCTAATAAGACTGTAAGTGTTAGAATAGATATCTGAGTGAATAGTCCTCCTTTTTAATGAGTTGTTTAACATAGAATATTTGTACTAAGTTACGTGTGATCGACAAGGAAATTGTTTCCTACGAAAGTGCCTTGAAGTGCATTGTGTCCATATAGATGCATTAGTGTATCATGTTGTTCCACTGGGATATGTGAATGTAATATTAATCAGTTGATATTGAACTACTATGTGTTAAGTATAAGACTTGTTTATGAATGCTCTTTTACTGATTAACTTAGAGATATCATAAAGATTAATGAGTACTTAGTAGAGGATTTTCGTTTGTTTTGCCCATGTATTGGGAAATTTGAATTGTGTTTCAATTTTAATAGTATTTTCATGGAAGTAATATCTGTTTGAATGCAGTATTGATGTTAATTTAATGTTTCATAATTAGAGAAGTAGAACCCCGAAGTTACTTTGAGTGAATTGCCTTATTACTAGAATTTGATATATCTTGTAGTGTGTATTCTAAAGTAAAATAAATGTCCTTTGTTTCATGCACAATCCAGCTTGCCTGAATTCAATTCACTGTACCATTCATAAAATTATTCGGATCTTAGTGGGAACCCAAAGTGATAGGAAAGATTGAGTAACCTCGGCCACTTCTGTATAAAGGAAACTAATTGAGATATTTAAAGTATCCTTAGCTTAAAGAAACTAAAAGTGTTATTGTGCTTATTGATTGATTTTTCCATGAGGTTATTTTTCATAGCATCTAGGCATAGAGTGGTGCAGGATAATATAAATTTTCTCTATGTTAATTAATGAGAATCTGTAGACTAATTAATTAATGAGAATCTGTAGACTAATACAAAGTAGTAAGATGTCTTTTTCTACTAACTTCTGCTAAGTGCAATTTCACTGGGATAAGTATAGACTGCTGCTTATTTTAAGACTAGCTACAAGGATTGAGATATAAGAGTAATTGAGGATCAATAAGACTTCCCAAGTATCTGATATTGTTTAAGTATATTAATATTGGAGTTAATACCATATGCATGTGTAAAGTAAAAGGGGGGTGTCACAACACTAGCAACCGTTATCTGCTCTCCCAAAGACTAGCTACAGCCACAGGATTTATCTGGAGTGCACCAAGTATCCTGCAGCTGCAAGTGTTCATACCACAGCCAAACATGCAGGGCAGCTACCATCTGTATATCAGAACACCAGGATTACATCCGGTTCCACTATTTTGGTTGCTAAGGATTGATGCCCTGGATACCTGGAACAGGGTCCATTGGATAAAAGCTGCCTTACTCCATCAAAGCAAATTGAAATTTCAGAGGCTTTTCCTCGAGTCTGCTGCAGCTCTTACCAACTATCCCAACCTAAACAAATATGATTATATCAAACTGCCTCTCATATGGGAATTCCTCATCTGTAGACATTCAGCCCAATGGCCAAGAACACCCAACCAAAGCCAATAAGTGGCATAATTATAGGGCTTTAGGCCTGCCTGTATCTCTCCTGTTCCACCTTTGTTACTGAAGTGTACTTGCATGCATGTGTTTGATACCAACATATTAATCCGTAAATTAATATATATCAATTTATTCTATTCATAATAATACAAAATATATGAATACTTAAATTTTTAGCTATTATTTAGTCTATGCTGTCAATTTCCTGAAACAAAACTATTCAGTTACGTGGTGTTTGTTTGATATAAGCAAATATCATTCACTAATCAAATATAATTATTTAAAGATTTAATTTTTGTTTCATATGAGATACACTTACCTTCCTGGTTCTCTAAACTTCTGCAATACTGTTGGGCTATTTGTTCTTTTTAGTTCTCCTAGACCAAGTTCCCATATAAATTGAAGTGCCATTTCAGTTGCAGGAAGAACTTTGGCTTTCAGATGTAATTCTTCACCCGTAGGTATTTCTAAGTCACTTCCTTCACAAACCTTACCAGTTTCTTTCAATTCTATGCAAAGTTCCACTCCTTAATAAATTGAATATAATGAAATATAAGTAATAATTCAATGATGCATACAACTGATTCATAAACACCCCCAATACACTCCCACACAAGAGGGTCTTCAGATGCTTTCTTTCTCTCGGTGTCAGCCACTAAGAGAAAGAAAGGGTAAGCTTTGGATCAAAATAAATATTTTATAGCTAGCTATTATAAAATTTGTAAATGTGATCACATTTCAGCATCCAATTAAATACAGCAGAAATGAAATCTTCATCATCAATTTTGACCAAAGAAAATGACTAGCATATATTACATGAGGACAGTGTTATTATTATTATTATGTTACAACCCAGGGAGTCCAAAGACTCATCGAGGGAGAGTGTGCCAACAGTATCGAACGATTGTTCCCCTTCCAACTACTAACCATGCTCAAACTTGCTTAACTTTTTTGCATGAGCCATTATTAGCAGAAGCTCTACCAATCGACCAACCTTTGCTGCATAGTATTAGATCCAATACGCTTGCTTATGGATAGCAAATTAATTGTGTTATTCAAGACATAATTGAATTTTGAATGCATGTATACACTTGCAAGTCTTATCTGGTTTCATGTTAGTGGTGCATTACTCAGTGGTGTATAAATGAAAAGTTATTAGTCTACCAATTTGAATAACACTTATAATATTAATCATTTTAATCTTAATCTATGTTTATGCATTATGCACAAAACTGGTTAAGAGAGAGAGTTTAGAGACCTAAGCCTACCAACAGAAGATATGTCCCTACTCGCACGCACGCACACACACACACACACACACACACATACTGTAATAGAACACTGAAAATTTATCTATCTTTGTTGTTTTTAGAATATCTGAACCTGTGATTAAATTCTCATTTATAATGAATATCACCAGATATGCAATTTATGAAACACCACTAAGAAATGAATATATGATACGGTAGAGAGAATAGTTAACGGACACATTGCCTGCATATATCCAATTAAAGTCAGCAAACATTTCTAATTTTCAGTACAATGTTCAAACCTTACTTCTATCATTTCAAGAGAGTATTCTTTATTTAGTTTCTCTTAATGTATATGGTGATTGATACCCAACAAGAACATTGTAATAAACAAGATATTTAAAATGGTCCTCATATAATTTAAATCTTTGATTTCCATATTGATAATCGCCTATTATAAAATAATGTGTTTTTACAGGGTTCAGTGAAATCACTAATAGACATGGCAATTATCACTGGTGAGTGATGGATTTCACAAGATATATAGCTAAGGCAGTATATTTTATTCCTTTAATTCAGCAATGAATGTTGATGTTACAGATATTGGTGTTACTAAGCATGCACTCCTAATAGGAGATAACATAAATTCTTGGGGGAAAAAAAACACAATGCCAGTTTTGTTACTGTTTGTTTGTTTCTAATTAAATTTTCTTGAAAGGTACAAAACATAGAAAAGAAATGCAAAGAAGACTTATTTTTCAGAACTTTACACAGAATTGTGCGAGCCTGGTTCTGAGAGAGAGAGAGAGTTGTCTAGTTGGACAGATTAACATGAAGTGGGGAGATTATGCGAACCATGTAGCTGTATGTAATAGAACTTCACAAGGTTGGAAAGATCTGGGTCCATATTGGTGGAAAAAAAGAGCAGGCCTAGATTCCTCCACAATGGTCTCCCACAGGGCTCTGTGTTAGCCCCTTTACTCTTTAACATCTACATGTCTGACTTACTACATACCATCTCAAGCAAATATATGTATGCAAGTGACATAATGATCCTACACCAATCTACCTCCTTTGCCAACCTGGAAACAACCTTGAACACAGACCTGAACATCCTGGAAAAGTACTTCAAGCAGTGGTACCTGAAGCCAAATCCAACAAAAACTGTGTCCACAGCATTCCACCTAAACAAATGCAGAGGCAAATCGACACCTCAACCTCTCTTTCTGTGGCAAAATGGTGGACCATGAGCTTCACCCAAAATACCTTAGAGAGAGTCTGGAAAGAAGCCTAACCTATAAAAGGCACATCATCCTGTCCAACAAAATTATAATAAGAAATAATATCATTTCAAGGCTTGCTGGAATAATCTGGGGTTGTGGTGCAGAAGTCCTAAGGTCATCTGCACAATCCCTTGCATTCTCTGCAGCAGAATACTGTGTCCCCTCCCTGGGAAAGAAGTGCACACACTAACATTATAGACACCCAGCTAAACTCTACCATGCACACAGTTAGTGGGAGACTGAGAAGCACTCCTATCCCCTGGCTTCCTGTCCTATCTAACATTGCTCCACCAAATATATGGAGAAGACAAACTTGATTAAATAATTTAATAAAGTAATGAGCAAACTACTCCTGCCGCTGTAACAGACTCTCATAAATCCACCTAGTCTTTGCCTAAAATCAAGAAATCCTTTCTGGCACATGAACAAACTCTCTTCTTCAATTGCCTTACCATCAACACAACACGTGGAGAGAACATTGGTCCAACAATCCTCCAACAAATGGCATCCTGTTGAAGAACCCTGTGCTCCTCAGCCTGGTTTTGCACTTCCTAAGAAAATTTGGTCATCTATCAACAGAATCAGAACTAACCAGGGCAGATGTGGCTACCTAGTGCATAAATGAAGACTGTCAGACCACCCTTATTGTAACTGTTTCCCCCTGGCCCAGACAATCACTCATATTGGTGCACAAGGCACCAAATTTCATGATGGTGGCCTACAGGACATCCACGAGGTGACAGATGAGGCCCTGGATTGGCTTTCTGGACTGGACAATGACTTGTAGCTGCTTTGTATTCCTTTTGCCATAAGAATAAACAAATAAATAAACAAGTTTGGGATGCAGCCACCTAAAAACACTCAGGATCAGCAGGATGTTTGTGTATCAGACTAATAAACATTATAATGGTACAGAAGACAAAGCTGACCACCAAAGAACAGGATGTGACTACACTGCATTAGGATGAAAAAGCATGGAGGACTGTGAATGCACACCTCTGCAGTAATCCCATGAGAATGCAGAAAGTGATGTTGTGGGAGATGAACATTTCACAGAGAACAATGTCATGTGTACTAACTGATGACCTGGGGGCGATAGTCTATAGTTGTTCTACTGGACACTTCCTAACACCAAAACTTATGTGGTAGGGAGTGATAATATTCAAAAGCGCTTCTCCAGCAGTATGTTGTGAACAACAAAAACAGAGATATCCTCTCCACAGATGAGAAGATTTTCACCACTGAAGCATTGTTTAACAGCCAAAACGATTGGGTATATGCCCTCGATGGTCGAACAGCATGTGCCATAGCACCCAGAATTCAGAGAGGTCATCAACCCGTGTCAGTGATGGTTTGGTGGTGGAGGTGGGGAGGGGTGTATAAGGGGTATCCAAGTTACATTTCTGCAATAAAGAAGTCAAAACCTACATCAAAGTGTATCAATACACTGTGCTGGAACCGGTGGTACAGCCACTGAACAATACTGTGTTTCATGGTAGGCAGTGGATCTTCCAACAAGACTCAGATCCTGCACACAGCAGTAGTTGGAGGCAAACATGTCCAACCACATCATCATCTGATTGGCCATCCATTGACTTCCAATTGTGATTGGTACAAGAGAGAGTAGCCTGCAAGAAGACACCCCAGTATCTCCAGCCTGAAGATGGATTTGGAATGAACAGTGGCAATGTTTCCATTGGATGTTGTGCATGTCATTATCAATATGTGTGGCCTCACAGACTTCAGGAACACATGAAGGCAAAAGGAGGGGACATTTCAAACACTGAGTGCTACTATATGCTGTTATACATGTGATTTGCATGTGCTGAAAGTTGTAAATGATTTACTGATAGATTAAAGGTTTATGGGCAGTTCAAGTTGTAACAGTATTATTATTATTATTACCTGAAGAATCTCCGTAGCTCAGTCAGTATATTTGAAGCCCTTTAGTCAGAAAGACTTCAGTTAGATTCCCGTCCAAGATGTGAGGAACCTTTATCTGGTCTCTTTCGACTAAAGGCAAGTTAGCTGGTCTCATATGGGAGTGAGGGTTTTTTTCAACTGGAAACCCAGAACAGGTAAACCAGTCCCCTGAACATTGGTTTCTACAGTCATAAAAATTGTCAACCTTCCATCAACACCAGACTCTGCGACAAGCTGGTTGAGGTTTCCTGTAGTCGCATAATCATGGAGGATCCTGCACTGATAACTGTTTTATCCTGCTTAGGTGCAGGGTCTGCTATGATTATGATTATTATTTGAGACCTACAGGGAGTCAAGGGCTCATCAAGAGAGGCTATAAATTACCCAAACCAACTGTCATACCTTCTCTTAGGTTCATTCACATTAGATGCACTCACTATCCGTAAAGGCAAACTATTCCACTCGCTCTCTATGAGAGAAAAACCTAGTTTTCACCCATTTTCATGACTGCAAACATATTTAACTTCCATGAATGCTCTGGATGTTATCAAGTGGTGGATATCAGTAGCATTCCTGATTGTCCTTCTTTGCATCATTGGAACAATTGTACATCTCTTGTTAGACCCTTCCTAATGTCATTAATGTATAGATTGAACAATAATGTCCTAAGGACTGAATCCTGAGCTCCACCACTGATCACCTTAAATCTGGCAGATTCACACCCACCCACCCACCACACACACCCCCCTTTTTGATATCTGTCTGTCAACCATCCAAGTTAAGAGTTTATTTTCCAATCCCATATTCTTCAGTTTATGCAACAGCTTTTCGTGTGGTATCCTATCAAATGCCTTAGCAAAATCCAACATTATCATAGTGTATCCATTCCTTTATCCAAATTGGCCATAACATTGCTATAAAATATGAGTAAATTGCTAAAACATGATCTTCATTTAGTAAAACCATGCTGGTCCTTGCTTGTTTGTCCACTGATTTCAATATATGCAAATTCTTACTAACTTCTTTAAAATCTACACTATCACACCAGACATACTGATAGGTCAGTAGTCAGAAACATGAGTTTTTGCATCACCCTTGCACAATGGAACTATTATACATTCCTATTACTCTTGTGGTATCATTCCTGAGCTGAGACTCAAGTTATACCAACATGTGAAAGGCCAAGCCAATTCGGTTGAACATTCCTTCAGCAAATGTTCTGATATTCCATTTGTCCCTATAGAGAAATTCTTATCCAGATTATGCAACAGCTCTACAACCTCATTTTCATGCATCTCTAACTCTTCATCCCATGTAGCAGTAGTAGTACTGTGCACCATGTCACACACACCTGGTTTATATGTCTTAGCAAAATGAGCAATCATTAACTGAACAATCTCATTAGCTTCTGACACTAGAGTACCATCTGTATTCAATAAAGTTATTCTTCCATTCATTCTTTCTTAGCGTGTGGCATAACAATAAAATTCTTTTGGACTGCTTTTAGCCTGAATAGCCAATTTCTTTTCATACTCAAATTTAATTTTCTGCACAATACTCACTACTTTTCTGGTCTGTGCGTTATATATTTCGTAACTCTTCTCACTCTTATTCTCACAATATTCTTTCCACATCATCATCTTCTAGTGGATCTCTTGCTTAATAAGGTCGCCCATCCATTTCCCCCCCCCCAACCTATTTATCCTTCGAACACTAGGGATACATTTAGATACCACTCTCATTTAAGCACTTTTTTTGAAAATTCCCATGCATTGCTGACATTTTTCCCATTCAGTAATTCATACAATGGGACCAAAGGTAGTATTCTCCTAAGATGATTATTTAATTATTTAAATGATTATTTATCATTTTATTTATAAGTATATAATTAATCTAGACTAGGTATATAATTTTCCAATTAAATGATTTAAAAAGGATAATTTTTATCTGTTATGTAAAAGAATAACAAAAAATCCAAGCATATAATTTAATAATATAATTTTTTATGTATGTTATACCATAATCAATAAAATTTTACAGTGACATGAAAGGCACGATGAATATGAATAGTTCATTGTCAACTGGTTTATTCATAAATAAAATATTACATACCCTGAAGAGGCTCTTGAACATAGATTTTTACAGAAGCTGTTTTCCTCATGACATTGTCTAAAGCTTGATCTGTGACATGATTATAAGCTTCAACTGTAACAGTGTATGTGCCTGACTTCAGAAAGGATAATGTGACATCTGGTCCTGCTCACCAAAAAAGGCATACCATACATTATTGTATATGATAGAATAATGTGCAATATACAATATTATACTTTATTATATGATATATAAAATCATTTACCATAACAAAAGAAACAAATTATATATTGTTTCTTTTGTTATGGTAAATGTATGTGCATGTGTCTGACTTCAGAAAGGATAATGTGACATCTGGTCCTGCTCACCAAAAAAGGCATACCATACATTATTATATATGATAGAATAATGTGCAATATACAATATTATACTTTATTATATGATATATAAAATCATTTACCATAACAAAAGAAACAAATTATATATTGATTATTCAGCACAATTAAAGATAATAAAAGAAAGCCGAAGCAAAAATTAACTGAGGATAAAAGACAAACAAATATTAACATGCATGACTTTGAAAAGTATAATACAACATATGATACTGCTCTGATCCACTAACTCGCAGTAGAATGCAATTGATAGCCTCTCCCAGTCAACTGTCAACTCAGTTCTTATGATATGTGGCTTGTTTCCATCAAAGGGAATCTGGCATATTTAGTGAGTATTCCTGATGTAAAAGGGATATCTTTCTATCTGAAAAAAATGCCAACTAGACTTACTACATTATATGACCTTCATTGTTCACTGAAACACAATAATGGCTACTAGCTTTTTTTTTTTTTCTTCTGAGTGTGTGTGTGTGGGGGGGGGGGGGAACTAAAGTGGCTGATGCCATGTTTCTTTTCCAAAGAAGGAGTCTAGTTTCTATTTCTCCTCCCTACCCCCTTCTTCTTCTTCAACATGCAGGTTGAATGATACTCTTCAAAAGCAAGTCAAACATACTGTGGAGATTCAGACCATCCACACTATTCCCCATGCATCTGAGATTCCCTAAGGCTTTTAGCAATCGGATTCCCCATAGTACAGAGGATATGAATTCAAGGATACAGCAATTAAAGCATACAGCAATAAAGTGTTTGAAAGGCTTGCCACCAGATAGTACATGAAACCATATATGATGGTAGCACCATTAAGAAATCTCTCAATTAACTAGTGCATACTTTTCTGGTTCCCATACTGCCAGATCATATCTGGAGGAAGATCAAGGAGTTCAATAGCAAGGGATAATATTGAGGCCACA
Organism: Typopeltis vanoorti; assembly: GCF_054136105.1. Taxonomy (NCBI): domain Eukaryota; kingdom Metazoa; phylum Arthropoda; class Arachnida; order Uropygi; family Thelyphonidae; genus Typopeltis; species Typopeltis vanoorti. The sequence continues at coordinate 48,816,817 of NC_143554.1, forward strand.
TTCTGACATGGATGCAAGATGTCTTCAGTATGGGCAACATCTAAAAGTCTACTGCATGTCCTAGTACTTTATTTCATTTGAAAAACAAAAACAACCACTCTAATAGGAAAATCAAATAAACTCAATTGGTGTGAGTAAAAATTCGAAATTCGTTCAAAAAAAAATCTGAAAAAAAAATTACTGAAAATATTGCTTTCGAATGCACTTCACCAATATTCATGGCATAAATACAAACTTGTTAAATTCAATAATGTGTGGCAGAAATAGAGTGATGTTTACACCACCCTATTATGCATATCCACTTTCCAAACTACACTCCGTGTGGTTTTGCTAAAACAGTGGCATATGTGATTTTTGTATCGTACATTTTTTCCCCCTTAAATGTTGAGTCCATACACGAGAGGTTGAGTGATCAACCTGTAGAATATTAGTACCGTATATGAGTAGCGGGTTGGGAAAGGATAAACTTGATTACATTTGATTTAAAAGCCTGTATATTGTATTCCTTGGGAAACACATCGGGGTAAGAATGTTAAGGAATGGGAAGGAGATGAGGAAAAGAAATTGCTCTGTGGGTTTCAAGGTGTACTTTGAAGGGATGCTGAATGTCAGCTGCACATGTTCCAAAGGACTTAGTACTAAGTGGGTGAATTATCAATGCAATTTCAGATGAACATTTGCCACAATGGAAATATTTATAGAATAAACGTCACTTTTTTCAATTTTCTCTGTTTCAGGTTTCCTTTCCCTGTTCTCTATATTTGTCTGCAGTGTCTACTACTGCTCTAAATCCTGAAGACTATGATAACCTCTTTGACTTGATACTTGATTTCCTTCAGCACAACTATCTGAACAGCAACTTCAGATAATTGTGAACACTGTAATATCCATAACTCCAACTGATGCCCTTTCTAGAATTTCACTCACCAAGCTGGAAGAGAAGTAATGATCTAATGCAAATTGTCCATCTACAACCAAGAATGCCAAACAATCATCTCTACTCATCCAACATTTAGAATTTTTCTTACTATTTCTCCTTCCAAGTATACTTTTGAGGTCACTTCTCATCTCAGTATACTAAGATCAGACATTGTTACAAGAGTAATCTTCGGTGAAATGCGTTCCTTTCTCACCTTACTTTCTTCACCATTTCAACTGAGGTAAGTGAGATGACCACTGGAACTTCTACTTCCTTTCCAGGATCAGACTACAGTTTACACTCTTCTGATCCAAATACTTGTTCTAACCAAGATACAGAAATGTCCAGAGGGGGGGGGGGGGAATTCACTTCCCTACACTGAAAATTCATACCTAACTCCTGCAAAGATGACAAAAGCATATCACCTACAACCATACCAGAACCTATACTCTGCATGTCTCCTGTAGCCACTGGGTAGACGGTCATTCCAAGTGAGACTATTCAGGAACTGAAGTTAATACTTTTTGATTTTCATGAGGATTATTTTGTCACACTATCCTTAAGATGGAAGATTTTTAAAGGCTTTTCCTGGCATCCTGCTAATTATGGCAATCATTTTTATTTTGCAGATTGGCACAATTTTTAAAATTGTCAAGAGTTTTAAACTTAATCACAGCTTATTTCCAGATTGTCCAATTTCTGATGTTTTTATTGTCAATTTAATTTCAGGTGTGAACTGTATTTTTTTTTAATTTCTAATTTAAATTTTCAAATGAAATTATTTTTTGTCAAAGTAGCAACCACCAGTTAGGTGTACTTTTATTATTATTCTTAACATCTGACCTCCATGACATCAAGGGAGATCACAGGAGGTCTATTCTCTCATGCCAAAAGATCACCAAACAGTCCTTGAACCATTCACAGTTTCAGCACTCACCACACTCTAAATGCAAAGAACCACTCCCATGCTCACACCCTCCTTATATAGCTTCCATAGATGGCCTCTTGTTCTACCATTGCCACCCTCTACTCTATGAAATATCTTCTCCATATTAATCTGGTAACAAACCCACACCAACTTAAATGTCTCAATCATATCCTTTCTTCTTCTTTTATTCACATGGCTATGTAAATTGGATTCCCTCAATCTCTCCTCATATCTGACATTCCATAGAGATGACACTAACTTAGTAAACCATCTCTGGACCTTCTCCAATACATCCTCATACCTGTGAAAACCTGGCAACCAAATCTGGCCTGATCAAAGACTTCTACAAGGGAACTATAACCACTTTGCATCTATATGTCAATGTCCTCCTCATTATTGCCATAATCCATTGGGATGTTCTTACAATTTTAGCAATGTGATCCCTAAACTTCAGTCTATCCACCATCACTCCAGGATTTATCATCTGCTCCACCTCCCCAAAAAATTTCTCCATTGATTGTATACTCTGCATCCCAATCTTGCCTAAAATGCTAAGAAATTGCACATTGCAACATTAAATTGATAGCTCCACTCATTTACCCACTAACTAGTCTATTCAGATCCTTCTGTAAGACCACAACGTCTACTATACGTCTCATAACCTTTCCTAACTTGAATGGCAAACAGCTGCACTTCTTCAATTCAGCCAGAACCAATATCATTAAAGTACAAGTCAAACACAGTCCCAAATGATCCCTATGGCACTCCACTGGCGATAATCCTATTTCAAGATACCACTCCTCAATATACACATTGCTGATACCTGTCCGACAGCCAATCAGCAATACAACTTACTAGTTTGTTATCTAATCCCACCCATTTCAGTTTAGATACTAGCTTGTCATGTGGCAGTGTATCAAAAGCCTTTGAAAAATTCAAGTACACCGACACATATGAATCACTCTTATCGAGGGAATGAATTTTACGATGTGGTGTGGCATTATATTCCATAAAAATGAATTCTGCACCTACAGCACCATGGAACAATTGAGAATGATGTTGAAGAACTTTGTTGCAGTATTGTTCACCATTATAGTCACTTTTCCCAGAACTTGCAGCATCCATTTAGCATAATGCCTGCCCATGCCATGACCCCAGCACTGCCATATATATCGCTTTCAAGAAAATTCTTGTGATGGTAAGCAGTACCGTTGCTTACCAGTCTTTTAGTCTTTCAGAGGAAAGACTAAAACAATTCTCATCTCTACAGAATGCATTAGTCCATTGGTATCTTGTCCAATTTTTATGGATACAACACCACTGAAAACATGCTCTACAATGAGCTGTGGATAAAAGGATGCAGACTACAGGCATGACCTATTTGCCATAGACGTCTTGCCACAGTTTGTCGAGATATCCACATACCTGTGCATGAATGAAGCCAACTTGCAAACTGACCTGCTGTGGTGCTTTGATTATGTTTTCTGTTATAACTCAAAATCTGTCTTCATGCTCCATGGTAGTGTGAAGGCAACTGCTTAGCAAACATCTGGAACACATTCCATTCCATCGGAATGGGTTCCAACCATTACCTTCCTGGCCTGCTCTTTGTACTTTTCATGCAACTAATCATTGCCAAACATTCATCTTGTGTTGCCTCCCAGTGCTTTCTTCTTCCAGATTTCACATTTAATCTCTTCATTCGTCCATTTTACTCCTATCTTGTTTAGCTTTTGCCTTTTCACCTGAGGGATATACTCAGACATTGCTGCTGTTAAATACCTCCTCATCAATGCCCATCAGCATCTATATCCTTCCCACTCAACTCCTCTTTCCATGCTATAGCTTGCAGTTGTCTCCTAAACATTCCATAATCACCAGCCTTGTAGTTCCACATATATGCCTTTTTTTATAGAACTTCGAATATGCCTGACTGTAACTCAGATGACCACTTCCTTGTCACTCTCACAACCTGGGGAAAGATTAGACACCCCATTCACAATCACATCCTCTGATAATATAACCAATCTAAGACTCTGAACCATAATATGCTTTTTGTTACATACTACCTAAGAACTCTAGAAATTCATTCGCCTTATTACCTGATTCTATCTCTTTATTCTAATAAATATTGCCATAATTGAAATCACACGATCACCCTTTGCTTGATCACTAAATCAAGTTAGTTCCTATACATTTCTTTGTTTCCATCTTTCATATTCCCTGGCCTGTAGCAACACTCCAATATCTCATTCTATCAACATCTGCTTCACACCATACTGCTTTAAAACCACTGCCCCCTTTTTCTCCTTGCACAGACACAATTCCCTGCTACCACTCCCTCTCCCTTCTTACCTTTCCTATCTTCATGAAAACATCATATCCCTCCATTTCTATTCCTGTAGAGTAGCAGTTCTGAACTATGCCCATGCACACAAATGCACTCACTCACTGTCAATTATTAAATAAAGAAAAAATAAAATTAAAACTGGAAAATATGTCTTCTCCTGATAATAATATTTACTGAAATTGTAAAAAATGTTAACATTTATGTTATATTACAAACATTTTGTAATTCTTCTGTTGCACATATTTTATTTATTTAGTCTAATGGCAACCATGCGCTTGAGGGATGTGTCACCACTTCATCGGTGTTGTCAGCATGCTTTGACCATATATTGTTTTCTCGTGTTTAAAAATTTTGCCACAAAATGAGTAATCCAAATAAAAAACAATGAACCTATAAATTCAAAAATAATTGGAAAGAAGATTATTGTTTTATCCACCAGAATAAAGAGAAATGTTTTTGCTTATTATGTGATGGTTAATTTAGTTGTATAATAAATGTTACTTGTGTATTCATCCTACTTTCATAGTTAATTTATTTGTTAATTGTCATCATTTGATATGATAAGGAAGTATAAATTTTCATAGAAAAAAATATTTGTGTCCACCACTCTTTTCCCAATCTTGAATACGCCTGCGACCACAACCAGGTTGAGAACCCCTACTGTAGAGTCTCTGTAGCTCAGTCGATGTAGATGAAGCCCTTTGGTTGGAAAGACCTGGGTTCGATTCCCATTCATGACATGAGAAACCTTCTGTCTATTTTGAAGAAAGGTGAGTTAGCTGGTCTCATATGGAGGTAAGGGTTTTTTTTCACCTGGAAACTAGGGTTTTTCATCCCCAGAACAGGCAGACTAGCTCCATGAATACACATCGATTACCGTACGGAGATCTCGGGACTGTATGTTAAATAAAAATAGATAAATTTCTATTCATGTCAAGATATCATTCTCAACCAACACCATGTTTCACTATTTCTAACTATTTTCAGGCACATAAACTAATGCAACAATTTATAAACATAACAATTCATTTCTTGATCTATAAGCAGTGCTACTCATGCTATCCTACATCTGTGACTTCACCTCACCTGTTCCTATCTGCTCATCTTCTGCCTCACATAGTCCTCCAGATCCAGCCCCCCCCCATATATTCCTGACCATTTCATTCCTATGCTGAGCATCTAGATACATTCATTACCACTTTCAGAAACCATTCTCAACGCACCATGTCTTCCTGATCTCCCTATTTCCCTGTCCAACTTGTAATCCCATTCTCACATTCTCCATTCTCTTTTCCATTGAAAACCACCTCAGTCTCATGTGGTTCACTGAAAAAATTCTGACAAAGTGTTTCAAAATGATTACCTATGAAATCCAAACATGCCACACTTAATCACAAGCAAACCAGACTAAAATTACACTAATGTATTGATATTATTCAATGTCAATTGACAACAATTAACATTGAAACTAATCTTTTTTATTATTATTTTTTTTTTTATTGCAGACTGTATATTGCAAAAGACCGAACTGTACTTCCAAGCTTTTTTTTCTCATTTTGTTACCTATAGACACAAGGGTGAATCCACAAGTCTGATTTTTTGTGTTTCATTTATAGATGTAGTGGAATATATATTTCTCAAATCACCTTGATTGAATTAAAGATACCAAGAAATTATATACTTGGTTTAATCCTTTATCCAAGTGTAACCAAACAACGTTTGCACCTGAAGTATTTTCAGGACTCCCACTGAGAGACACTTAAAGGTTTCTACCCTTCCCATAATGCACAGCATTATACATGTCCGTAAGGATACGTGCCTTACATTACAGGATACTAAGGCAGGTGATGTGAAGTCTTAGCTTCCTTATACTAGTTGTCCCAGTCCTGAAAATACTTCAGGCACAAACTTTGTTTGCTGACACTTCGATAAAGGATTAAACCAAGTATATAATTCTTTGGTATCTTTAATTTATAGCATAACCAAGTGAAAAAAACATCCAACACCTTGATTGAAGCATTTCTTCTATGGGGGAAAATAAAAAATAAAAAAGCCTGAAAGTTTGTAAAAATTAAAAATGGCCAACTGTGAAGTCCATGTATGTGGAAACCAAATGAAAGTTTGATACTTTTATGAGAAATTCTTGATAAGTAGCTAGAAAGCAAAATTGGTCTCATTTTTGTTATTTTTAATTTCTTCAACCTAGACAGTTTTTTTCAAAATGGAAAACCAGCAATTTTTTATTACATCTTTCAACATATTGAGTATAATATCAAGACATGATGTTTTAGGGTCCCTTGAATTGTGTGAAGGATTTTATGTCACTAGGAGTAGAAAAAAAAACATTAAAAAAATACAATAATCTGAGTGACTGCAACAACTTCAAAGGTCTCTGAAGCAGAATAGTGGCAGACAACAATTTTTTTCTTCACTGTCTCAAATATAGTTGTGAAACATTGCGTTGTCAATTTTCTGTGCTTTTTCAAATATTTCTTTAAGCAGCTTGCCTTCATGTTTTATATCTTCACTGAATTAAAAAAAAAAATGCTAGAACAGAAGTCAAACATACAGAGACAATATGTGGTTTCTAATAATAAATTGCAAGCTTGTTTTTCTAACCATCCATTCATTGATTTCTTCCAAGCACCATCAAATTGATCTTGCCATGTAATATGCCAAAAAATTGAAACTCCATGAATATACCAAAATCATCTTTTTGATTTATTTGGAGACTGGCTTCATCTTCTATCATAAATGTGTATGTGTATGAAACACTTGCCTGAAAGGTGTACTTTTAGGAAAGTTTCTGATACTACAGTTTTCAACAAGATGATTAAGATAATCCAGAAAGACTAAGAAAAAATTAATTGGGAGAGCAAAAGATAAAGAGTAAACAAATATTCAAATTAAAATGATTTACAATAAAATAAAAATTAAAGAAAAAATTTTACCTGCTTCACTTAAATAAGTGTCGCTTCCTATTATCCAATCATAAGAAATATTAGTTCCTCTAATAACAGAGGCATGCAGATCAATAGCATTTCCTAGCTGAACAATATAATAATCGTGCTGAAGGGATAATCCATCTGGTGGAATCTGTACAATAAATGGTTTATTCAAAAACTGATGGTCACTTCCTAAAGGATTCTTTGCAGTCACTGATACCATAAAGAAGCCCTCTGATCAGAAAAGTAGAAATCACTTTAATAGAAATATACTGTTATATCTTAAATCATGAAATATATGATAAATCACACAAGTTCTAAAGAAATTAAAAACAAAAAGGCAGGCATAACTTAATTTTGAAAAAACTGTATTCAAGATATTTTAGATTTGTAGCTTCATTTTCAACTGTAATTATGCCATTAATATTATTTCCATCCCTCATGTCACATTAAGTCACACCATGTTTTCAATGAATTTTTAGTATCTTAATGTGAGTAGAAGAAACAGGAATAATATATACATACATATATACATATATGCTTCTATGACAATTACCCCTCCTCTATCAATAACCTCCTGTAAAAAAAAAATCATATAAAAAAAAAAAAAAACTGACATTAATCCCCCCATGCAAAATAACCCACAATGAACCCTCCCATTTGAAATATTGGCAGATGAAATTAAATATGATAAAACAAAAAAATAAAAAAAAGTCTTAAAGTTGCAATAACAAAAAATAAATAGAATGCAGAATAACAATTTAATTTTCTTCGGATGTTTTCTTTGAATGCACAATCAAAGGGACTGATGACATTTCTAGGATCCGGTGATTCTGTTAATAATATTTACCTGTAGTTTCTTTAATCTGAATTATGTGTCAAAACAAGACTAATTTTTCCAGGAATTTTAACTGTTATGACCATCATGAAGCAATTTACGTTAAGATCATAGGATGAGGAATCTCCACCAACAAATAATTTTCAATCTGTTTCATCTTATTACTGTAAACATTATGGCTAAATATTTGTATATAAATAACTTACATTTGTGAATTATTGTAGTCTTGATAATAACACTGAGTATGTCAAAACTGGTGTTGAAGTGAAATTGAAAACAAAATATGTTATTTCAATCTATTATAATATTTATAAAATATTTTTGATTCTCCATGATGGAATTTGTAAAATCAAATAAAGGTAAAGAGAAAGTGATTTCTGAAGGTTATGTGTATGTAAAACAAAAAACAACAACAAAAAAAAATTTACAAATGGTGTTGTATCATGTTAAAAAATGTTAATTTTCTTGACCATAACAGTTATAAAAAGACTTCTAATGGGACTATATTGGTCAAGTGCATATAATAAACAGCTATGCTTTACCAACTAGTTTCACCAACTAAGGTTGTTGGCATCTTCAGGGTACATAACTGATGTAAGGCACTAAAAAGTAAAAAACTGTTACAAACTATAATCAACCGATTCAAATTATATTAGACAAAAGAACATAGTGCTTACAAAACATGAATTGAGCATGCATCATCTCACTTGTTATTTAGGGACGTTCTATGGTTGGCAATGTAATTCAGTTCTGGTGAGTTAAGAGATCTAATAAGGATCTTCCAGATCACGGGCAAGATTAGTCCTTGGTTCCTGTTAAGGTTTTGTGTACGGCGGGCAACTGCTGTGGCTTCTTTAATAAATCGGGAGTGGAAGTCCTCCTCTATATAAGGAATTGGGCTTCTATCCCACTCTATGACATGGTTCGTTCTTGAGAAGTGAAAAGCTAACCCCCGATTTTTCTTATCTGTTATTATTGACATCACCAATGTGTTCTTTTTGGCTAATTTCAAGGCTCCTTGAAGTCTGGCCAATATAATTCAAGCCGCACAAGCAGGGTATGTTGTAAACTCCAGCATATTTGAAGAAAGGATGGTTATCTTTTGGAGATCTTAAGAATTGTCTAATCGTTTCTGTAGGTTTAAAGGCCACTCTTATTTTATGTGGTCTAAGGAGTCTTGCCATCTTATTCGAAACTGTCCCTAAGTATGGAATGATGATGGTAGAAATATACTGTATGTCATTTCGTTGTCTTTGTGGGGTCAGAGAAAAGTATCTTGTGGATGCGTCTTCAAGGAAATCCATTCATGGTAAGGTTGTTAGATATCAGGGATAGTTCTTCCTGGAGGTCCTGTTGCTCTGTTGTAAGGAGAGAAGCACGGTTCTTCAGCATGTGCACAATGCTAAGTTTCTGAGAACACATAAATGTGTTTATGCATTACAAAACTCAGGATACATATATTAAACTGTTTGAGACATTAACTATACGGAATGTCAATCTGAAGCCAATCAGCATCATGATCGATTTTGAATTGGCAGTTATAAACAGTTTAGAAAGAAGTTTCCCAGACAGTGAAATTAAAGGATGCTTCTTTCATCTATGTCAGAACATCTACTGGAAAATTCAAGAGAATAGTTTGCAACAACGTTACGAAGAAGATTCCGACTTCGCACTGAAATTAAGAATGATGACGGCTCTTGCATTTGTTCCAACAGATGAAATTGTTAGTGCTTTTGAAGAATTGTATGAATTTCTACCTCCAGAAAGCTTACCAGTCGCAGATTATTTTGAAGATTCTTATCTCATTGGAAGACCACAACGCCATGGACAATGGCAACCAACTTATGCCATCAGTATGTGGAATATGTATCAACAATCCGAAAATGAATTATCAAAAACAAATAAATCAGTAGAAGGATGGCAGAGAAGTTTCCAGTCCAATGTCGGAAGTTTCTATCCCACCATTTGGAAATTTATTGGATTTGATTTCTCCAAAGAGAACAAGCATTACAATAAGTTTACAGGAATCAAATGTTGGCCGGTCATCCATCACAAACTCCAAGAAAGAAGTATGCTGATTCAAATACACGGATTCTTACCATAGTTCGCAGCTACTATGATCGCAGCATTATGGACTATCTATGTGGGATAGTACACAACCGTTCTTTCTAAGTAGTAATGCATAATTAATAATATTAAACTACATTTCCTATAAAAGATTCAATATTTTAAATGAATTAATTTTTCTCTCTGTCTGTATCCTAAAATGTGCATGTTAAATGTTAGTATAATTTTAAATTTCTATCCATATTTTGTTGTGTCAAATGAATTTTTGTTAAAATTTTTATTTTGTCAAATAATTTTTAGTATCGTTTGTTGTGTCAAGGAAATTTTATTTAAAGAGTTTTTATTTTTTATACAGGGAGTTAATGTCTGGGTTTTTTTTTTTTTTTACACAAGGAAATTATTGTATGGGGGGGGGAAATTTATTGTATGGGTATTGACGGAGGGGGGGTTGTCCAAGGGTATTCCTGTTACGATATATATATATATCAGAAACTCAATCAATGTAACCATTTCATTTGCCTTGTTTCTAATACTTCTGCCATTCGTATAGAAAAATAAGAGCTCATTCCTGGATTTATAACAGGTTTCACTGCTTCCACTTACTAGATGTGATTTCTCCATGCTTTCCATTAGTTATTTCTTTTTCTCCTTAATCATCCCCAAAACCTCCTCAAATCAGACTTTCTCTACATCACAGGTCATCCCCTTTCCTTTATGCATTCACACCCTCTTGGAGCATAAACCTTTCTCGCGCTGTATTTCTACTGTCCATACTGAGTCCCCCCCCCCCATTACCAGTTTCATCTTGCATATATGTTGTCTCATTCTTTACACTCATTCCCAGTCAAGTCATTTGTTGCTACTACTACAACCAACTCATTTGATCGCTTACTCCATATATCCAACAGCTCAATCATTCTGTTCATTTTATCTCCCAGAAAACAAACACTGTGCATCTTCTTGTTTATTACACTTCTAGTGATCAAATCACCATACAATGCCATTCGTGGGTCTTTAGTTACTGTTTCTATATCCATATCATTTGTTTTCATCTTCTTCACACTTTTATACATATCTCCAATTCTCTTCATTCCACTCCACATCTGCCTCATCTCACCAACTGAGCTTTCAAATCTTGCCTCCTTTTTTCACTGTCGTTATTTTATCACCAGTCACACACGCTTGTTCACCATCAACCACACTTGCCACTGTACCATTAATTTCACTTTTTTTAACTCTCTCTCTCTCTCTCTCTTTTTCTCTCTTCAAGTAATGTGTCAGTAATGATGCCATGTTCCCTACTCATATTGAACTAATTCAATATGAGTAGGCCTGGTTGGCCGAGTGGATAGTGTATCCACTCTCCACCCAAAAGGCTGTGGGTTCGAATCCTGCCGTGGGCATGAATGTTTGTGATTCTCTGTGAAAATAGTGGTGGTGGTCGGCAGCAGATGGTTTTGGTGTAGTTATGAAGGTAGTTGCGGCTAGTGGAGTGGTGGAGATGAGAGTTGTAGAGTAGGTGCCCTCCCTCAATGAGTCTTTGGACTCCCTGGAGGTGTTATGTAATAATAATAATAATTTAAACTTATATTTAAGCAAGCCATCAGTATATTGCATTTCCTACATACCTACACTCATTCTTTTCTCTATTCAGACTATCTACATAAATATCCACGACATCTTCCTACACATACATACTACGTTCATGGCACCGTACTGTTTTTGAGAAATGCATGCCATTTACATTATTTGTCTTCCATAACATATGCAGTGATTTGCTTTTCATCACTATATTGTATCAGTGTGCTCACATAAACAATGAATTTATGTTAACATCGCCTAAGAAATTTATCCAAATACATGTTCCACACTCAAATATCTCACAGTAATAATTAATCTACAATTTAGACAATATTGACACACATTTAAATATAAAATTTACTTATCTTGCTGCAGTCCACACTGACTGATGTTTTTTGAGACATTAAAACTCATTCATTGTATCTGTGCCCATTACTTTCAGGCATTCCACTTAATGGTAAAAAAAGCAATCTTTATGGTGAGTCAATTTCTGCTATCCCACCACCAAACAAAAAATGTACATCTAGCTTCACTGCTTACTTAATTTCTTCACCAACTGCCAGAGATGGCATCATCTTCTCCTCTTGTGATATTCCTTCTTCTCAATTTTTATTTTTCTATCATATTACTCTTTTTTCTTTTATCTCCTAGGGTTCTGCAGATCCCATTTTTCCTTATCAGTCTTTATAGTCTTCACATCACAGTAACCTAGAAGTGGTCTCATGTGGCTTTATACAGTGAAACAAAACATTTTTATCTCCATTTGCAAATATTTATCTTATTATTGCAGCAATTGACTTTTTTCACAACTCTTGCTATATGTCACCTATTTTTCAACTCACTGTTTACTGTCAATCCCAAATTATATATCTGCAGTTGTAATGCCTTCATTATAGATTGGTAGTGCAATGAAATGAAATGAAATTTATAATAAAGTGAAAACTTTATTATATACAAATAAAACTTTTCTTTGAAAAGGAAAAAAAAATACACCCCCACACACACACTTCTATATATATATATCCCATTTGTATGTCATCTCTGATCCAGGCGGTTGGCTACCATGATGTGACTAATGGTTGAGTATGGGCATAACTACGTGTGATGAGGACTCTATCTCTTCCACACATTGTCGTAAGTATATGTGGTTGTAAATCCGTGTGTTCACAGGGCCAGTTTGCCTTACTGAAGGACAAAAACGAGTTTCCAGGTGAAAAAACCCTCAACCTCCATATGAGACTGGCTAAATAACCTTTAGTCGAAAGAGACCAGACGATGACCAGATGAAATAGTCTATTTCAAAAAATAAATAAATACATTTTTTTGTTTGTTTGCACAAAAAAAAAGGAACATAAAAAAAAAAGCTTATAGGTAATGGAATTGTGATACATGACTGCATGACCATCCAATGGTGGATTACAAACAGAAGGTATAAGATTATCTTGTTGGGAAAATGAATGCAGAGAAGACCTGCACATAACAGAAATAAGTATATAAAACTAAAAGCAAAAAAGAATACTGTGGGGAAAAAATGAATGAACTTTAAACTTACTAAGCAATAAAAGTGACAGAAGTAAAATTAGATCTTTCCACTTACTGATTTCCACAGTACTACAACAAACTTGCAGGATCAAAGGGATATTTTGTTACAATGGAAGGTTTGTATAGTAAATTGATTTATACATATAATGATGGATATATGGATATTCTGATGACATTGCCTAGGATTTTTTTTTTTTTCATAGCTGACTATAGTAATAACCAGCTATCAAAAACTACAATGGTGGCTGATAAAACAAGAGTTGGCTATATATACAAGCAAGAGATATTAAGCAGATATCTAATCTCGTATTGAGCCCAATAACTTGTTATCCATTTCAATTTCTTCAATTTAAATATCAAGCAGGCATGTGGTATTCTGTCAATTACCTTATTAAATTCAAGCTGAAATATTACAGGCATGTGCTGGATGGATATACATATACCCATCTGGAACATGCATCTTAAATGTAAGTAAATGTCTGATACATGATCTCACTTAAACTCATGTAGAACCCTATAAATAATCCTATATACATCAACTCACTCTTGTAATCTAATTTTCTTCTTCTTCAGCTGTTTTCTATTCTTTGCTGGATGAAGACCTCTCCCAAAGTCCTCCATTCAGTCCTATCTTGAAGCTTCCTATGCCACTGAGTTCCATCCATCCTCTTTAATCTCATCCTCTCACCATTTCTCTGGTCTTCTGTCCCTCTCTTTTCATCTCTGGATACCCTCCAGAGATCAACTTTGTCCATTTTTTTGAGTGTTACTTCTTGCAATATCATCTGTGCATTGCCATTTGGATCTTTTAATGGCTGATTCTCTCACCCTAGTCTGAACTTTTACCCAAGTATTGAAATGGATAAAAAACAGATATACATAAGGAATGGGGGTAACCATTTCTTTTTGTCTATTATAAACATTCCATTTCACGTTATGCATATCAGGTTCTAAAATACTCCAAAATTATTAGGCACTAATTTTTGTAAGGTTTTTAACAGAAGTTGCCTGTAAGAGTTTTGGATCTTAACTGCATCAATTTGTCCAGGATGTTTAAGTGATTTCCTCTGGAGTCACAAGCCCATGTTTTGTGGTAGTTGTCGAATGGTTGACTATGCATAAACTAATAAATGCCCAAGTATAATAAAAATTAAATTATATGATTAATTAAAAATACCAACATAATTAACAAGAAATACCAACATATAAATACCAAAATACTGACTGAGCTATGATAATAATATATGAAACACACACACACACACACACACACACACACACACACACACACACACACACACACACACACACACAATAGATTCCAGTTAATTAGGGCATTGATTAATCGGGGAAGCCATTTATTTGGACTCCCTTACCACTTTAATGGGACAGTGGCTGTAGATACCGCACGTGTAGTGAGTTGCATAAGTGTAGCTGACAGTCAGCACTGGGATACAGAGTAGGAAGGACATGTGTATTTTGACTGTGTAAAGATTCTACTTATAGTGACTGCTAGGTAGCATACTTTTGATTAAATCAAGTTTGTGTTAATTTTTTTAGTAAAAAGTGCAACAAACAGTGTAGCAATTTAATTTTTTTAAGGTCCCTGTCAAGATGCCAATGAAAGATCTAACATTAGCAGACAAAATAAAAAGCCAACCATCTAACACCAGTTGTCGTCATCAGCTGGCAGAGATAACCAGTATTCCAAAATGTACAATTGCATGTTTATTAGGACAGCAGGACAAATTGCGAGAAGAATGGGCATCACACGATGGAAAATAGGGAATATCCCAAAAATGGAAGTGAGAAGGCAATGATCTAGACATTGATGAAGCTCTCAATCAATGGTTCTCTATTGTAACTGGATGAGGCATGTGTGTTAATGGTCAAATGTTAAATCCAAATTGGAAGAGTTAGCTAGAAAGCTGGGCCATGTGAGCTTAAAAGCTACAGATGGTTAGTTATCACGATGGAAAACTAGACACGAAATAAAATTTAAGAAGGAACACAGTGAGAAGGACAGTGTTGATACTGTGAGCACTTAACAGTGGAAATCAACTAAACTACCAGAATTGCTGCAGAAATTTAGTTAGTCAGCATCACAGATTTCATAGATGAAATCTATGATGCTGATGAAGCAGGTCTGTTTTACCATGCCACACCAGACAGTACCATGAGCTATAAACTTTCAGAGCTGCAATGTTCAAAAAAAGAAATGGATCGCATTATCATGTTGTGCTGCTATAACACAATAGAAGGTGACAAACAGAAGCTGTTGGTTATTGGAAAACTAAGCCTCGATGCTTTAAAGGTGTTAGAATGGACAGTTTGCCAGTTCTGTATTATGACAACAAGAATGAATAGATGACTTATTTTATTTTTCAGGAATTGCTAATGAGTTGGAATGCAGAATTACAATGAAATCCAAGAAAAATTCTTCTGCTTCTGGACAACTGTGTGGCATGCCATCAATTGAATTATTCAAAAAACATTCAACTTGAATTTCTTCCTGCAAACACCACATCCATGGTACAGCCACTGGAGATGGGAATCAAAAAATTTGAAGACATTGTATCGCAGAAGGTTTGTGCACTACATCCTTGACACAAAATGACACAACATAAGAAAATATACTAACGTAATCTTCAAAGGCCAAAGAAATCAGCAGACAGGTTATCATTTTACAGGCAGTACAATTTAAAACTGCTTTGCTCATTGTTATTTTAAGAATTCAGACCAGGAAATGCTAGATATGACTGATAATGAAAATGAAATCATTTTGGAACTGTAACATGTCAGAAACTACAAAGAATTTTTATGCATTGACAATAGCCTTCAATATTACAACGAAAGTGAAGATTGTGAGGATGCAATTGTTGAACAAATTGCAACAAAACACCTAAAGACACTGGAAGACAAAGAAAGTAATGAGCATGAAACACCTAAACATGAGCAAGTGACTAACCAGGAAGCCAGGAAATTTATTGCTGATTTATGTCATTATTTTATGCAAGAAGGCAATGAAGGCAGCAATTTATCTGAATTAGATACCTGTGCTGATTTTGTTCAGTTGCGGTCAAGAAAGGGAACACATCAGAGCATGATTGATAAATTTCTCAAAAATAATTATTAGGGAAAATATGCTTCTTTGATAGACACTTATATATAATTAACACTTCAGGGATGCTAACACATATGTGTACATTTAGGTTTTTTTTTTTTTTTTTTTTTTTTTTAACAAAAACATGGTTAACAAAGATATACTGAAAGTTTGTCTATTTTAAAACATTTTTAACTTTTTGTGATATTTAAGCTTCTTCAAGGGTCAAAGCTGTATAACTGAGAGACCTCCACATAGTCTTTAAAGGAATGCAGAGATCTGACAAGAGTTTCTAATCTAATTTTCATCACCTTCTCGTGATGTACCTTGTTAGGTATCTACCTGGATACTGAATGAACGAGGAAGGATTAGCAATTTGGGATTTAGTCAACCAAATTGTATTCTTATTGGCTTAAACCATAATATTAAATGATGGTACAACATGACAGAATTTCATGCCAGCTGGGGCATGGCCCAGTTAAACAAGGCCCGCCCCAGTTGTTTTTGCCAGAGAACCATAGCCAACGATGAAAAGTCAGCTACTGGAACAAATCCTAAAATGCATCCCCAACTCAATACCACCAGAGTTCAAGATTGGTACTATCAACATAAGAAGCCTGAATGGCAAAGAAATGGAGCTAGCCGAGGAACTGGATAAGTACCACGACATAATAGAGATGACTGAAACAAAAAAGACAAAAACTGGTAAGATCTTTCTGAGCAATAAATACAAAATGTTATATTCAGGCAATGACAATCAAGCAAAAGAAGGAAAATAGTATAATCATAGTATTCAACACTAAACATGAGGCTAATCTTCTTGAATGGCAGGCAATTTCAAGTAGAGTGATGTGGGAAAATATCAGAATGGTGAACTGGACAATGAGATTTATTTGTGCCTATGGTCTCACAGAACCTTCTGTGAGACCATAGGCACAAGAATCTTTTGAACCTTAAGAGAAAGCAGCTGACACAATGAAGAATGAAAAGTTGGTCCTTGTTGGGGATCTAAATAGCAGAGTTGGAAATGACTGTCAGACATACAAAAATATTTTGGGAAAATTTGGAGAAAAGAGCAAAGCTAATAATAATGGCAAATGTTTGTTGGATTTCTGCTCAGGACATGGAATGGTTATTACTAACGCCATGTTTCAACATAAAAATGTGCACAAATTCAAATGGAGAGAAGACGCAAGGAATAAGAAAAATCTCCTTGACTATCTTATTGTTGAAAGTGATAATTCCTCTCTGGTGCAGGACGCTAGAGTGTACAGAGGATTTGAAATTGGAAGTGATCACCATTTAGCCTTCAGCAGGATAAAATTGAATTTCATATAGAAAAAAAAGAACATGTAAAAAAGAAGAACTGTAGACTCAATATACAAACATTATTCAAGAAAAAATGAAAGAGGAAATGAAATGTGGAAAGGCAGCTGGAGTAGATGATATTCTACCAGAAATGCTCAAGTATGGAGGTATAAAAGTCTTACATTGACTGCACTGCATAGTTCAGAGGGCCTGAAGAGAGGGACAAATTTCAGATGATTGGAGTAGAGCTCTCATAGTACCCATATATAAAAAGGGAAATAAAACTGAATATGAGAATTACAGAGGTATTTCTCTACTGAGTGTTCCTGATAAGATTTATGCAAGTATACTTGAGAAACGGATCAGAAAGATTGTGGAAGAGAAGCTTGGTGAAGAACAAGCTGGATTCAGGCGAAACAGATTTTCGCTTTATGACAAATAGTTGAGAAGTCGTGGGAATATAACAAGGATCTGTATTTAAGTTTTGTAGATCTGAAAAAAGCATATTACAAGGAGCCGAGAGAGAGAGAGAGAGAGAGAGAGAGAGAGAAGCTATTCAAAATGCTACAGATGTATGGTGTCAGTGGGGCATTACATCAAGCAATACTTAGTCTTTATTTGAGTTGTAAGTCAGCAGTGAATTGAATAAAGTATAGGAAGATGGTTTAACATTAAATCTGGTGTCAGACAAGGATGTACATTATCCCCTCTGTTATTCATTATCTATATGGATCACATTATGAAGAAAAGTGGTATTAAACATGATATCAAAATTGGAGATATTAATATCAGCTCTTTGCTTTATGCGAATGATATTATACTTCTAAATAAATCCACTACAAGTCTGCAAGATTCCCAAACTAAATTGAATAACTGTTGTAATAGATATGGTATGAAGGTCATCAATAACAAGGCAGAAGCATTGAAAATATCAACTGCATTTTGAATGGAAAACTTATAGAACAAGCACAACATTTCAGCTACTTAGGCACGATTTTCAGTGAAGATGTAAATTAAATATGGAAATAGACAACAGAATCAAAAAAGCTGGTATATGTAAGACAGAGTATATGTGTTGCACAGTGGGCGGTGGCCAGGAGACAGATCTGGAGCTGGAAGGAAATGTCATCAGGAAGGTGAAGAACTTTAGATACTTAAGTTCCACAGTGGAAGAAGATGGAGGGCTGAGAAGGAAGTGGAATGCAGGATACAAGCAGGTTGGAAGAACTGGAGAGAGATGGTTGGAGTGCTATGCGATAAGAGGGTGCTGATCAATCTGAAAGGCAAAATCTATAGGACAGTAGAGAGACCAGCTATGATGTATGCTATGGAAACTGTGGTCCTGAGGAAAAATAACATCAGCAGGATGGAGGTAGCAGAGATGAGAATGTTTAGGTGGACGTGCAGTGTGACCAGAAGGGATCGTCTGAGAAATGACTATGTGAGGGGAACAGTGAAAGTTACGAACTTAGGAGGGAAGATACAGGAGGCAAGGTTGAGATGGTTTGGTGATGTGATGAGGAGGGAGGACGAATATGTGGCAAAGGTCATGCAGATGGATGTGCAAGGAAGGAGAAGCAGGAGAGCCAAAGAAGAGATGGAGGGAGCAGGTAGAAGAGGACTTGAGGATGAAGAATGTGGATGTGGTGACAGCCCAAGACAGGAGGATGCGGAGGAGACTCATCATTAACAGCGACCCCACTTAAGTGGGACAAGCTGCAGAAGAAGAAGAAGAAGAAGAAGAATGCATGACACCTCCAGGGAGTCCAAAGACTCACTGAGGAAGAGCACCTACTCACCAACTCTCTATCTCTACCATCATATTCACCAACTACAATGAACTGCAACTACTTTCATCATCTACACCAGTGCAATCTGCTGCCAACATCACTAGTATTTTCACAGAGAATCACAAGCTTCCATGCCCATGGCAGGATTTGAACCCACAGCCTTTGGGCTGCAGAGCAGATATGCTAACCACTTGGCCAACCAAGCCAGCTAATTTTTTCTTATATTTTTCCTATGACTTGTTTAAGGTATTTGCATCATACAAATGCCTGATGTCCACTGCATATGCTGAAAAAGGCTAAGGTTCATAATGCTAGAGAAAATTAAATCTGGAATTTAAATGAATGAAACAAAATTAAAATAACTGTGCTGTGAATCAGAGCTGAATTTGGGCCAGCCTGAAGACAACGTGAAATACCACTGCAATCCACAACAAGAATGTAATGAAGAAAACTGTACATTTAGCTATTTGAAAATGGAATAACAACACAAGAAATAGGAGTTTGTAAATGCATTAAAAATTGAGGTAAGTTACTCAGAAATTGTTAGCATGATGCTAAGGACCTGACATGCTCATATAGAACCCTGTTTACTAATTTATAGATTTCTATCATATCTTTTTTCTGCCTGTCATAGCTAGACTTTGCAACACACACACACACACACACACACACACACACACACACACACACACACACACACACACACACACACACACACACACACACACACACACACACACACACACACAATCTATCCTCAAAGGGAGCATTCACATCTACAGACTTCTCACCACTCGGTCACTTATCTCTGGATCCTAGTCAAGCTTTGGCGGAATTATAGCCTTAAAGAGGCATAATAACCTCACTATCTTTACTTGTTAGTGTCACACTAACTTTCTGCAATATGCCCTCTGAACTTTAACTCTTTGTCCACAATTACCCTCCAATTTTTAGCCTCGTTAAATTTCCTGCAATCCAGTGCTATCAATGTGATACCCAGTATAAAATAATAATAAGAATAATAACAACAACAAGTAACAGGGATAAGAACAAAAAATTCTTAACTAACTACATTCTCAGTGAATGTGGATCTTTATAAAGCTAATGACATATTCAGCTATATCCCTCTATATCTCTCCCAAAAAGTAAAACTGTAGAATGGATATACAAATGATTTAAAAGAAGAGTAATACAAATAACATCAGCAGTAGCAGTAATTACCTGTTGTATAGCTATGTGTGGCCAGACCATTAGGAACTGACCACATATCTGTGACTGCAGGAACTTCTGCTTTATGTCCATCTCCAAAATCAAATGTAAAAATCACATTCGATCCTCGCCACACTGTTGCCTCAAAGACAATATTTTGTGTAGAAAAAGGTGATGACTGATGTAGCTTCTCTTTTTCCCAAAATTTTTTTTCTCTTAGAGGAGCAGCATAATGACCTGCTGCAGGTCGCAAGTGAAGTTTTTCAATAGGTTCAACTGCTTGAATTGGTGTATCCAAATGAACAAT
The DNA here is from genome assembly GCF_054136105.1 of Typopeltis vanoorti. Taxonomy (NCBI): domain Eukaryota; kingdom Metazoa; phylum Arthropoda; class Arachnida; order Uropygi; family Thelyphonidae; genus Typopeltis; species Typopeltis vanoorti. The sequence goes on from NC_143554.1 coordinate 48,837,704, forward strand.
AACTGGATGCTTATACAGATGATTAAAAAATTTTTAACGTAACAGTATATGTGTCTGCTATACCATAACTATGGCGAGCAATGCTTGTATTTCCCTTACTGAAAAGAACAGAAAAAAATAATTATTGGTTTACTTTGAAAATCAAAGAATATACAAAGCTAACTTATAACCAATGAAATAAATAAATAAATAAATAAATAATGGATCAATTCTGTTTAAAAAAAAAAAGAAAAATTCAAAACAAATTCTGTTTTAAAAGTATAGCTTACTTTCCTTTCCTTTCTGAACTTATTATTATTATTATTATTATGATCATCTGGCTCCATGGAGTCAGAGACTCATCATGGAAGGTACACACTATTGCACACAATGATCATCCAACTGTGACTTAAATTAATTCAATGTGTCTAAATTCACACATTCAAGCAATGCATTACACTCACCAACCACTCTCCATGCAATGAACCTTCTCCTCACTCCTCTGCTCACACCCTACAGTTCCCAGGAATGGCCTCTTGTTTCCCCCTCCCTCCCTCCCATTCTGTGAAAATTCTCTTCCAAGTCAACTTGATAACAACCCCTGACTAGCTTATATGTCTCAATCATACCCCCCTCCCACACTTCCTCTTTTTCCTATTCACGAAGCTTTGCAACTTACATTCTTTCAATCTGTTCTCTTACTCCACATTCCAAAGACCACTGACCACCTGTGTGAATCTTTTCTGGATTCTTTCCAGCATATCCTCGTCACCATGAAAACTGGTGACCAAATTTGAGCACAATAATCTATATGAGGCCTAACCATGGGCTTATACAATGGCATCATAACCTCTTTGTTTCTGCATATCAGGATCCTCCACATCATTGCCATAATCTGATGTGACGTCTCCACAACTCATGCAATGTGGCCCCTGAATTTCAGGTACTTGTCCACCATCAATCATAGATCTCTCATCTCCTCTACTTCCTTTAACATTTTCCTACCAAGTGTATACTTTGCACCCATCATTGCTTACCCAATCTCAAAACCTTGCACTCAGCAAACATTGAACTGATAGTTCCACTTACCTGCCCATTCATGTTATCTATTCAAGTCCTCCTGTAAGGCAATACCACCTACTTGACTCTGCACTGCTCTTCCCAATTTCGCATCATCTGCAAACAGCTGCACATAAGTAGTTAAATTCCATCCCAATATAACTAACATACAAATTGAACAACAATGGTCACAAAACTGACCCTTGTGGTACACCAGTAGTGATCTTCCTCTTTTGGGATACTGCACCCCCATTATACAACTTTCTGATACCTATCTGATAGTCAGTCACTCATCCAATGAAGAAGTCTGATATGGGCCCATCTGTTTCATTTCTGTTTATTTAACATTTTGTCATGTGGCAGTCTATCTAAGGCTTTTGCAAAATCCAAGTTCACCACTATATATGCATCTCCCCTGTCCAAGATATTTGTCACCTTTTTAACAGTACATAAGCAAGTTATTAAAATATGATCTCCCTTTAACAAACCCATGCTGATAACCATGGAGAATACTGCTGTTATCAACCTATTTCTGTATCCTACTTCACACCAGTCTCTCCAGTACCTTCATCACAACTCCAGATATACAGATGGGCCTATATATTTAAGCTACAACATTATCACTACCTTTATACAGTGGAACATTTTAAGCTCCATCCACTCCTCTTGGAATCTCTGCTCTTCTAACACTCTTATTAAACAGGCATGCTACTGACAATTTCCTGAAACATTCTCTTGAGATGTGTGCTGATATGTCATCAAACCCTTATCACCTTATCAAATAAACATCAAGATTATTTGTTTCCTCAAATACCTCCTGACACATAATTAAGCCATCCTCTTGTATGTCCTCTATACTTAAGTTCCTCATGACTCCATCCGGATCAGGATGAAACACACAGTTATAAATTAATCACTGAATACCTCAACAATTTCTTCTGCAGCAGTTACCATTCTACTATTTTCATCCATTAATATCATCTTACCATGATCGTTCTTCCTTCTACTTGCCACATATCTAAAAAAACTCTCTGAGGCTTTTCTTTCGCCAATTTCTACTCATATTGTACTTTTGTTTTTCTTACTAACTGAGTTACTCTTCTGGGTTATTCTTTATTATTATTATTATTATTATGTAACACCTCCAACAAGCCTAAGGACTCATCGAGGAAGGGCACCTACTCTACAACTCTCCACCAACTACAACTAACTGCAACTACACCAACAGCATCTACCGCACCACTAGTATTTCCACAGACAATCACAAACATCCATGCCCATGGTGGGATTCGAATCCTCAGCCTTTTGGATGGAGAGCTGATACACTAACCACTCGGCCAACCAGGCCCTTCATGTAACTGATTATTGCCATTATTCATCTTGTACTGTCTCCAAAGTGGTTTCTTCTTCTTCTTCTTCCAGATTTCATGCTATATACCATCATTCATCCATTTTACATCTATCTTATTCATCTTATGGACTTCAGAATACATTTACACATTGCTGTTATGCATTTCTTTGTCAGTTCCCAAGCAGCATTTATTTCCTTACTGCTCAACTCCTCGTTCCATGTTATAGCTACAAACTGTCTTCTAAGCTTGTCCTAATTGCCAGCCTTATAATTCCACATATATCATTTCCACACAAAAGTCTGCATATGGCTAGCTACAACCCAGGTGATCACTTCATGATCACTCTCACTAACTGGAGGAAAGTGTCAAACCACACTCACAATTCCTCTGATAAAATGATCAGATCTAAAACTCTTGATCCTCGCCTGCCTTCCTTTACATGCTGCCTGAGATAGTTATCTCTCAAGGACTCAAGATTCATTTTCCATATTCCTAAATGATATGTCTTCATTTCAATATATTCTGCCATAATTAAGATCACACATAATAATTACACTTCCTTTGTTCACTAATCTAATTTGTTTAACATTTCTTCATCGCCACCATCCACATTCCCCCCTGGCCTATAGCAACATCAAACTAAATATGTCTTTCTGCCTTCCTCCACATTACGCCACACTGTCTCATAACCATTGCCACTGTTTCTCTCTTTCATCTACCTTATGCGGATATAATTCCACTGCTTTCATCAGCAGCACTCTCCCTTCCTTTCTGTCCTTTCTATCTTTGCAAAAAAAATACTGTATTCTTCCATTTCTATTCCTATTAGAATATCATTTTCATTCAACCATGTTTCAATTATTCCAATTACTTTGGAGAAAATAAACTCAATCAATAAAACATTTCATCTCCCTCATTTCTGATACTTCTGATATTTGTAAACAAACACAGTAATTCATTTTTATTTCTATAGCCAGTCCTATCCAAGCCACTTGTTGGTCATGGTTTCTCCACCACACATGTCCAATCACTTTTATTAATGCTTACCACATATATCTGTTCAGTCTCAACTTCCCCAACCCATATCACAATATACTCCCCATCTTCATACACACATTCACTGGCAATTTCAAGATCGACTCTCCCTATCCACCCAGGCTCCCTGCATTTCCCTGTTCCTTTTGCATTCCCATTCTCTCTTCATCAATTACACTACTACTGCTTTCACTTCCAAACACTTCTCTCTCTTCAACAATACCACTCTCCTGATTTTTCACTTCATCTCTTGATTCTGATCTCTTGCATGCATCACTCACTCACTCACTCACTCACTCACACTCACACACACACACACACACACACACATTGTACTTCCACCTGCAACACTTTCTCCAGTGCCTCACTCCAAGCCATTCAAATGCAACCCATCATACCTGTATAATTTGTTATATTATGTCATATATGTTGTGAATGTTATATTTAACATTAAACAAAGTCCAGAAGCCAGGATACTTGGGAGTTGATCCTACTTGATGTTTTACCAGTTTTTGAAAAGATTAATAATTCAACATACAAGTGAATATTTCATGTTGTAGGTGTTTGTGTAAGGCAGGGGATTGGGGTAATGGCATATGAAAATAAAATACATTTTCAGGTGCCACTGATATGTTCAAACTGTGCAACAGGTAAATTGTGCTGCCACTGTCATTTGCCTGCGAGCCAAGATGCATCAAACTTCAGTGTGTGTGCTTTCCATCAAGACCAAAACTAAGTAGAAAGGTTTGAATCTGATAATTGCAGGACATATATAACAATTTATATAAAAATAAGTATTCGCAATGTTACGGCCAATTTGGATTAAGGGAATGGATACACTATGATAATGTTGGATTTAAGGTGACCAGTGGTGTACCTCAGGGTCTAACATCAGATGTGCAATTCTTTGCTGATGATGCAAAGATAGGCAGGGCATTCAGGGATGCTACTGATATTCAACACTTACAAAATGATTTGAATAGGCTGGAAATTTGGACAAATGAAAATGGCTGTCAGTTTAATGTTAGTAAGTGTAAAGCTATGCACTTTGGTGTGATTGGAGTTCCAGTGACATATTATATTAGGGGGGTTATGCTACTAGAAACTGAGGAGGCAAGGGATCTTGATATATTGGTGGACAGGAATTTGAAGTTCAAAGGTCACATAGCAAAAGTTGCAAATACAATAATTGGATAATATATATTATTATTTAATAAATATAATTAAAGGAAAGGGTGCAAAGAAGAGTTACAAAGATTATATCTGGATTATGGGATTTAGATTATGAGGACAGATTGAAAGTATGTGGATTGCAGACTCTGGTTAACAAGAGGAGGAGAAGGAGGAGTGATATGATTGAAGTGTATAAACTTTTAAATGGTGTTATAGGATATCATCTGATGAAAATTTTCATTATATAGAAGGTGGGGAGAGAACACAGGGGCATCCATGGAAGTTAAATTTGTTCATAGTCAAGAAAGGGGTAATAGCTTTCACTCATTCGCTGCTCTCCCATAGAGCAGTGAATGAGTGAAATAGTTTGCCTTTAGGGGTAGTGAGTGCATCTAGTGTGAATGAATTTAAGGGAAGGTATGGCAGCTGGTCTGGGTGATTTATTGCCTCTCTCGATGAGTCCTTGACTTCTGGGGGCCTCAGATAATAATATAAGTAATCAGTAAGTAGCAAAGAATAATATGTTAACCTACATTATTAACCCTTTAACTGTTAAAAGGTTACGACATGAATTATTTTACTATCATCAGCATGTTTAAGGAGGAAAGAAATGTAAATATAAATATATATATATATCTATATATATATATATATATATATATATATATATTATAAACAAATAAATATTATACAAATAAATAAATAAAACAAATATCACAAATGTGCTTTCAGATGAGTGGAATGAAACTGCACAGTGAATAATATCTTAAATCCCCCCCCCCAACAAACATAGACACACATACTGCATATAAACAAGCAAAACAAAGTGAATGTCTATTGGAGTAGTAAGTATGTCAAATTTTGGACAGATAGGGTTGGAGGCAACAAATCCAGGATGCCAAGGCTCCATTTGGGCTGTAGAACCGTTAGAAGAAGAAAAAGAAGAAACAGAGAACAACATTTAACAATCTATTTCAAAACAAATAAAGAACATTCATTCTAAGAATTGTCAATGATCTCACATCCTGTGCCTCTGTTCTTTAATTACAAGAAAGAAAGAAAGAAAGAAAGAGAAGACGTTAGATGTCATAGTTTATGATCAACAAGGTGTTTTTAATTAGTGTATAGTGTGGCATTTTATTGCAAATTGTGCTGTATTTTTTTCAGTTTGGATACAAGTGTCCTTCAGTAGTGTAGTTGTTGCTGTAAATTTTTTTTTATATATTGTGCTCTGCTATTTACTTGTTCATGTACTGATTCTGCTTCTGAAAATGGCATCCATAAAGAAATGCACGTTGTTAGCATGGACGGCTTCAGTATGAAGATCTAACTCTACCTTGGATTTTTTGCAGTGGATGTGTTGCAAAAATTGCTATATGTACGATGTGAAAGATTTGTGGACTGTTTGGGTAAACAAGAAGAAGGGAAGCATTAACATATGTGAAAAGTATCTTGATAGATTAGAGTGATTAGAAATAGGAGAAAGTGTTCGGACTAGTAGAAGAGCTTAGGCAAGAGTTAGTGAAAATGAAGAGTGAAACGAAACATCTGGAAAAGGATATTAAACATCTAAAGAAGAGATTTGCTGATGAGAATGAGGAAGTTAGTATTATGAAGAAAGAGTCAAAAGATAGTCATATATCATTGTATGGGAACTTGATCATTAGAGATATGATGACTAATAAGGTTCATAAAACATGCTTTCCTGGTGGAACAATGAAGCAAACAACTGATGCAATGTAGAAAAGGAAAGACCGGGCATCAAAATCAGTGCTAGTCATAGACACAAACGACTTAGTTGGGGAAAAAAATAATTATTATTATTATTATTATTATTTCGGGCGACTCCAGGAGTCCTTAGACTCATCGAGGGAGGCCCTAAACATCATGTCCACACAACTATGCGATTACATTCTCACAGTATCTATCATACCTTGCCTTGAACTCATTAACCGTCATAGCACCCACAACAGACTCTGGCAGCTTATTCCACTCATTTACCACTCTAAAAGTAAAGAACCCAGCTCTAACACCCCTGCTAACCACACTCTTGCCCAGCTTCCATAGGTGTCCCCTAGTTCTCCCACCACCAGTCCTGATCTCAAAAATATCCTCTGAATTAATCCTATAGAATCCCTTTAGCAATTTGAATGTCTCAATCATATCTCCCCTCCTCTGCCGATCAACTAGTTTCTGCAACCCACAAATCTTCAACGTGTTCTCATATGGTTCATTCCATAGACCTGTTATCATCTTAGTCACTCGCCTCTGGATCCTCTCCACCTCCTCTCCATCAATAAGGAACCGAGGTGACCAAATCTGGGCACAGTAGTCGAGATGAGGTCTTATCAAGGCTCGATACAGAGGTACAATAACTTGCTTGTCTCTGCTCGTCAAGGTATTTTTCAACAACCAAGTGAGTTGATGAGCTGATTTAGCTACTTTTGCAATGTGCCCCCTAAACTTCATCTCCCTATCCACCAACACTCCCAAGTCCATGGCCTCATCAATCTCTTGGAGTACAGTTCCACCAATGTGGTATACTGCTGCTAATCTTTTCACCCCAAAATGCATAACCTTACATTTTGTCACATTAAATTGACATCCATTCTCCTTAGCCCAGAACTCCAATCTATCTAAGTCATCCTGCAAGACTTTGACATCTTCTGCATTCACTATTGCCCTACCCAACTTTGCATCATCAGCGAACAAATGAATTGTTCCACTTAAATCCTTCCCTATATCGTTAATGAACAGATTAAACAGCAGTGATCCAAGAACAGAACCCTGCGGCACACCACTAGTCACAGGTCGTGTTTTGGACTCTACTCCTGAATAAACTACTTTTTGATATCTCTCCATCAACCAACCATCTATCCATCTCACCAACCCTATATCCATTCCCATATGTTGTAGTTTACGGATTGGTATTCCATGTAGTATCCTGTCAAATGCCTTTGCCAGGTCCAGCAGTATCACTGTAAACCCATTTCCCTTATCCAGTTCAGCCGTCACCTTGTTATAAAACTTGAGCAAGTTATTGAAACATGATCTACCCTTCACAAAGCCATGCTGTCCCCTGTAGAGTATCTCATTTTCATCAATCCATTCCTGTATTTTTCCCTTGACTACTTTCTCCAAGACCTTGACAACGACTCCTGATATGCTGATCAGTCGGTAATTTGCAACCGTAGTCTTGGATCCTCCTTTATGCAGTGAAACTATTTTCCCCTCTTTCCACACCTTCGGGACTAAACCAGACAGATTAAACAACATGGTCAAGGGCACTGATAATTCCTTAGCCGCTTCACGCAAGACCCGTGCTGGTATACCATCCAATCCCACAGATGTGTTCACATTAAGGTTCTGTAATAGACTAGTCACCTCCACTTCATTCATCACTATTCCCATATAAACTAATGGTTCCTTCATTTTTTCAATGTCACCACCTGGATGATATGCTTTTGCAAAGTGCGCGCTCAGTAACTCCACTATATCGACTGATTCAGTGACCTCCTTACCATCATCATTCCTTAACACGTTCGCTGCCAACTACAAGTATACTCGTAGTGGGTAAACCTGCTTCACAAGCCAGCTACGAGTATACTCGTATGACGCTTACCGCCGGGAACGAGATTATTGTAGTGACCTTGAAGAAGTGAAAATCCTTGGCTTGTGGGACTAGCATCAAAACTGTGTATTCTCATAGACCGTATATGCTCTGTACAAGCCAAATACAAGTATACTCGTAGGACGTTTACCTCCGGTTACGAGATTATCGTACTGACCTTGAAGAAGTAAAACTGCTCGGCGTAGGGGAACAGACCATGCCAAAGTAGCGTGGCAGCGAACATGTTAAAATCATTTTGCCGTGTACAGTTTTTTTCTTGCTTGCAGCATATTGAAAGAACTGTTTGGGATTCTCTTTTGCTTGCAAAGCTAGTTTCCTTTCATAATCCGCTTTTGCTTTTTTTTACCACACTCGTTACCTTTCTGGCCTGCACTTTATACCGTTCGTGTGCCTGCAGGTCATCCCTTTCTTTAAATTCCCTCCACAGTTGTTACTTTTTTTGCAGCTCAAGCTTAATGGTGTTATTCATCCATTTAACCCCTACTTGTTTTACTATTCGGACCCAAGGTATACAATCAGCCATAACCTCCTGTAAATGCTCCTTGACCACTTCCCATGCTCTATCGACATCCAGCCCTTGCAGTTGTACATGCCATGGCACTGATCCAAGCAATCTCCTAAGCTTGTCATACTTGCCAGCACGGTAATTCCACATATACCCTGAATAAACTGAAGAAAAAATAAAAATTGTGGCAGGGCAAGATGAATAGTGTTGTTGAATAGTAAGATGGCTGAGTTGTGTAAGGCAAAGGGGATTCAATTTGTAAATCTGTGGAGTGATTTTGAAGAAAAGTTGGAATGGTTTAAAGTTGATTCATTGCATTTGGATGGGTATGGTGTTGGGTATTTAGAAAGGCTATTGTTTTCTGTGAAGGCACAGTCAACAAGTTAATGTAGTAAATGATCAGAGTCTACTTGTGAAGCAGAATAGCACAAGTAAATGGATTGTATAAAAGAAGATAGATCGATATCTTTCTTGTAAGAAAGATATCCATCTATCTTGTTTCACCAAGTAAGACTTGGTGAAGTTGTGGTTGCAGCAGCACAAGATGATGGAATGCATAAGGGTAAGAATTAGAGAGGTAGGAATGGAAATCAGAGTCAGGATCAGGGAAACATCAGTGGACGGACAAAAGAGAGTGAGAGGTGTTGTATAACAGCAGGAATAGAGAATGATGGTGCTGGTCGAATGGTTTCAATGACACAGGGATTGTTATGTTTGTACACAAATGAGTTTGCTGACAGAGCCAGTATGCCCAAAGATTGGAATAAGTAAGACTTGGTTGTCTGAGGAGGAGGATGTGATGTCAGGAATAGAAATAGAAGGATTTATAATTTTCTGCAAGGATAAAAATGTGAAAAGATGACAGGGGGTGCTGTTAATGATTGCAGAGGAATCATGTCCAATGTGTGGAAGTTGATAGTGCATGTACATATTTTGAGTCTGGTGTCAATTTGAAATTAACAGCATCCTATATCTAATAGGATGCTGTTATAGGCCAGGGAATGTAGAGAATACTGATTATGAAATGTTTAGGCAAATTTGTTGGGCATGCAATAAAGGTGATGATGATGATGATGGTGGGAGACTTTAATTATAGGAATAGAGGATGGAAGGAGGAGATAGTGTATTGTTGAATTTCTGAGAGATAAATTACTTAAGCATCATGTGACTGAAACAACTAGAGGCTTTAATATTTTGGATTTAATGAAGTGTTGACACTGCTGCCAGTTGGTGAGAGTGATCATGAGGTACTTGTTTGAGAAGTGATGAAACAAGAAAAGTTACTGCCAAAAATGGATACATGTGAAAGTATAGAGCATGTGATTATAGGAAGCTCTGTAGTAAGTTAAGATCAGTACATTGGGTAGATGAGCTGAGCGATCAAATTGTTGACAATGCATAGAAACTCACAAGGCAGTATCTGACAAAACAATGTATGACTGTATACCAAGGGTTAAGCGAGTAAATAGAGTAGGAGTGAGGGTTCTGTTCTTTGGCCCTTGCTGTTTAATTTGTTTGTAAACAAGATATCATGTGGACTGACTGGGGATCTTCAGTTATTTGCTGATGATGCAAAGTTGGGAAGAATTATAAGTAGAACTGCTGATGTTAATTCCCTTCGGGAAGATTTTGAACAGACTTTTTACTTGGACAAAAGATTTGGGGTTGTAGTTTTAATATCAAAAAGTGCAAGGTGTTGCATTTGGAGTATAGAAATATAAGGATTATGTACTATTCTTGCATACTGCAAGAATTGATGAGATTAGAGATATGGGAGTGATGGTTGACAGTAGACTGAAGTTTAGAGGGCATATTGCTAGTATTACAAAGGCTGCAACAATGTAGCACTGCTATGATAAGAAGGGATAAAGAAGTTGTTCATTCTGCCATTGTATAAGGCACTGGTCACCTGGTTATCAATGTGATGTGGAGACATTGGAGAGGGTTCAAAGGCAAGTGACTAACGATGTCAAGAATTTGGAATGCAGGCTATTGAGAGATGTTGACGAAATGTGGATTGGAGGAAGAGAGGTGATATTATTATTATTATTAAACAAGACCTCATGGAGTCAAAGACTCGTCTAGGATATGATAGAGACATTTAAGTTAGTGAGAGGATTTGATCAGATTAATCCAGAGGGGATTATAAAAAGAGTAGAAGGTGAGAGAGGAAAGGAAGAACCAGAAGTCATCCCTGGAAGTTATGTACAAGTGTGGTGAAGAGGGGTGTGAGAAATAGATTTTTTACATGGAGAATTGTCAGCGAATGGAGCACATTACCAGAATGTGTTGTTAATGCAAGGAGTGTTAAAGATTTTAAGATTCTATATGATAAATATGTTGTCAGTTGAATGAACCTCCCAAGATGAGTCTGTTGACTCCATTAATAATAATAATAATAAAAGATAAAAGCAAAAATGAAAAAAATAAAGAAATATCAGAAAATCTATGGAGCAATTAAAAAGACTAATTAATTCAGTTAACACAACTGAATAAAAAAAAATAAAAAAATTAAAAAAAAAAGACAAGAAACTCAACTAAAATTTTATAATGTAATGGCCATTCCCACTATATTATATAGTTCAGAAACATGGACTGTTAAAAAGAAAGATGAAAGCAAAATACAAGTTGCAGAAATGAGATTTTTAAGAGCAATTAAAGGACCGGACCATATAAAAAATGAAGTCAGAAGAGGGCTAGACATTTACAATGTAGATGAAAATGTCAAGGAATATATAGAGAGAAATGGAAAGAGCATCTATTTAGGATAATTCATTTCTATTAATTTTACTCCTTATTTACACATTTGTAAAAGATTTGATGATTAATTTTAAAAATAATTCAAATATGGCTTATAATGATTAACAATTTAGTTCATAGTAGCTGTTGCTTCTATCTTTTATAATTAACACATGATCTATTATACCAATACAACTATTATATTTAACATCAGAATTAGCACATCTATACATCTATTATACATAATCATCTGATTCATCTATACATCTGTTATCCTTGATAGTTGGTTTATCACACCTATATGATGTTCACAGCTTTTACTCACAATATATTTCCTTGAGAACTTGTTTACCCATTAAACTATCTCACCTTTATTCATTGTTTCCATTAACCACTATCTCCTGGTTTTGCTGAAGTCAAAATCAGGGATGAAATAAAATTCCACCCATCTGATAATTTTGAAATTACTCCAAAAACTAACTATTTGTCAAACTTCTCTCTGAATATGAATTAAATATGCCACTGTGATTTAGACTATGATATCATAGTCTAAATCTTCCCTGATAACAATACTGCATCTTCTTCCTCTGTTTCCATTCACTCTTTTCTGGCAATATTGTAATTTTCACTGCATATTTCTATATGCAATATTGTTACCAGGGAAGATTTAGACTATGATATCAGTGGCATATTTAATTCATATTCAGGGAGAAGTTTGACAAGTAGTTAGTTTTTGGCATAATTTCAAAATTATCAGATGGTTGGAATTTTATTTCATCCCCGATTTTGACTTCAGCAAAACCAGGAGATAGTGGTTAATGAAAACAATGAATAAAGGAGGGATAGTTTAATAGGTAAACAAGTTCTCAAGGAAATATTTTGTGAGTAAAAGCTGTGAACATCATATAGGTGCACCATGCACAGCCTTGGTTTAACTGGGGCTATGAAACAGCTATAAAAGCTGTGCAGTAGAAATTGTACATCTATGCATTTGGCTGTGGTTCAAATCAACACAGAAGCTGCAAAGACTTAAAATATATATATATATATATATATATATATATCTGATAATTTATATATATTTGCTGATTGGTTTTTCTATTCTACATGAGGGAAATCAGTCATCTCTCTATGATACTAACTCATCTTCAGTGAGAAGGTCTACTAAACATTTTTATGTTATACAATCAACCTACGCCATAAAAGTATTGATATACATGCATTACCAGTTGTGATGAATGGATAAAATTAGTTTATGGTGGTTAGTGATTTGAAAGAATGTCATATAAAACAGGAAAGAAAAAGATAAAATAACTTGTAAATATGTAAAATCATGAAACACAAGTGCAATGCTATATACTATAAAAAATTAATTTACTAAGCATTCTGATCGGATATGTCTTACCTATTAACATGAGTATATTGTCCTCCAGTGCCATCTCCAAAGTCCCATGTAAAACTGAGTCCTGTTCCACTTCCTACAGTAGCTTTAACAGCAACCTCTTCAAATAATGCCACCAATGGAGAAGTTAATAATGCTAATGCAATCCCGGAGATTGGTTCCTCAACAGCAGCAACAGAAGAGCATATTAACCAGCTTACAGAATTTGAGATGTTTACCCAGACAGGATAATATCCTGAAAAAACATATTGGTGGTCGAAAGTAACTGTGGAATAAAAAAATGGTTTATTTTCTTTCATTATTTCTTGTGTACCATGCTTTATCTTTTTGTTATTTCCATCGCCAAAAGTAATATAAACATCCATTTCAGAACTACCTTCTACAAAAATGGTCACAGTTGTTTTATGCCTAGCAATTGATACTGGAATCATTATAGTGGCTTCCCTCAAAATCGAACCTGCATCAACAAGAAGTGAAGCTTCAAGTTGTACAAATGAATTCTTTATTTTAGCCCTCAGTGCATAGGATCCAGGATGAAGAACAGCATGTGAAAACTGGAAACAAACACATTATATTACACACTAGTATATATACACAATATAAGTAATATTTAATATATAGAGTATATAGCTCATTACATGTCATCACATGAGCATCATAAGGCTCCGCTGTCAGTTGCAAAATGACAGGAAACATCATATATACAGGTACTGATCTCCTCTATGAATAATTTCTGCATGTTGCTGATACTGCAGCAGCAAAAATTCACTTGTTGGTTTGTCTTTGTGAAATGAAAAACCAAAGGTTCTATGAGGGAAAACACTGCTACCTCCATATTATAAGACCAACTAATCCCTTTTCATATGAAAAGCCCTAATAAAAGCTTCCTTGCATACTAGATAGATTTGAATCCTAGGCTGGTAATACTTCAGTAGGAGAGAAAGAAAAATAATTAATGAGGAATATGGGTGTTAAGATATACACTGAGAGCACACTGACTAGTCAAACTGGATCGATACTGGATAGATTTTTTGTTGAACTTTAATCTTCTTCTGTGCTCTATGACAGTAAGAACTCAAAACATTCATTCTCCTTATTCTCTGATGGTCTCTTCATTCCAATTATTATTATTATAGTTGAAATTAACCATAATGATCACCCTTTACTTGTTAACTAAGCCAAGTTGCCTATACATTTCTTTGTCTCCACCTTCTACATTCTCTGGCTTGTAGCAACACCCTGCTAAATATCGCATTATTTCTACCATCACTTCACACCATGCTGCTTCAAAACAACTAACACTTTTTTCTCCTTGTATCTCAGCCTTGTATGGACATAATTCCCCTGCTATCATCAACAGCTTTAGTGGCAGACATATTTCATTACCTTATGTGAAACAACTATCCTGCTTACTGGAGGCCTAAAGTAGCTTGAAAAATTGCATGTTTGGTCTCTGGAAAAAAGTTTCCAAATGTTCTAACCTCTAGTCTACCCAGGATACTAATGTACTATAGTACATTAGGTTGCATAGTACAAGAAACCTTTCTAGGCAGAATTTTATTATTATCATTACGTGACACCTCCAAGGAGTCCAAACACTCATCGAAGGAGGGCACCTACTCTACAACTCTCTCTCCACTGCATCATCTACACTAATGTCATCTACTGCCAACCACTACCACTACCATCACCACCAGTCACAGACAATCACAAACATTCATACCCACCACGGGATTTGAACCCACAGCCTTTTGGCTGGAGAATGGATATGCTAACCACTCAGCCACCAGGCCAGCATTTTCATTAAAAAAAATAAATAAAAAGAATAAGAGGTAAGTAATCTGAGTAGATAATATATTTAAATATTCTAAATGCATAGCTTCTATGTATGTTGGAAAAGTTTAAAATGACTTCACAAGATTCTTCAAATTATCTTTCCTCAAACTTGGTTATGAATGAAAAAATATTCAGTTCTCAGTTACTCTGATATCACTATTATTATTATTTGAGCTCTTAGAGATCAGTATCAGTTAAGACATACTATTTTACCATAGTAACATGTTGGAGTAACTTTTGTTCTTCATGTATAGATTTCAAACTGACATAATATTGAACTTACAACCACCTACCAAATAGCATGTTGGGCTACCTTTCTTTAAAAAGAAAGATAAAAAGCCTAACATGGATAATTCCACTGATGGCACTGGCATAGATCTGTAGCTATGATGCTTACAAGGTAGTAACTCCCAGTCTATAAATGCACTACCTATAACTCTCTCTCTCTCTCTCTCTCTCACACACACACACACCACTTGCATAAGAGTTTGACTGGGATTACATAGGATGAATTTGTTAGACATTCAAGATGGCTGATGATCTGTGTGTGTGTGTGTGTGTGTGTGTGTGTGTGTGTGTGTGTGTGTGTGTGTGTGTGTGTGTGTGTGTGTGTGTGTGTGTGTGTGTGAGTGAGTGAGTGAGTGAGTGAGTGAGAGAGAGAGAGAGAGAGAGAGAGAGAGACCAATTATTTATATCATGGGCCTGCTTATGTTTAACTCAAAAATAAGCAAGTGGCAGGTAATTTTCATGCACCGATATGATACTACACAAAGTTATTCTAGATCTGAAGTGAAAAAGCCTATTTGCATTAGTTTCCAAATTAATTCCTTAGACAAGCATGATACAACTGTGTTACATGTATTTTTCAACTTTTCAGTTATTGCAATAAAAAAAATAATTAAATTAAAATATAAAAATGCAGTGGGTAAATTTAATGTGTGCATATCACAACTTACTTATTTTCTGACATATGACTTAACCGCACGGTTAATGAGAATAATATATTTCACACAACAGCATTTTATTCACAAAACTGTTTGCAACTACCATCTTCAATAATGACCTATACCTATGTTTTACGCTTTTGCATTCCACTGCAAGCATTCAATATGAAATATAGTACCTTGTTTGAGACAGTTATTGCTTTATGACTTCCAAAGGTCCATTCATAAAGCACGCCAAAACAAGATGCAGGGTAAACTGCTATTGTCCAATGATGCTGAACAGGTAATCTGCAAATAGATAAAAATCAAATAAGAACATTGAGTGAATGATGCAAAACCATATTACAAAATGAATATTTAAAAAGAAACCTACATTCATTTCATTGAAAGCTGCTCTTTTTGTAAACATACCTTTATATATATATATATATATATATATATATATATATATATATATATATATATATATATGTATGTATGTATGCAGAATATGTATATGGTTTAGTATTTAGTATCAAAGTATTCAGTGAAGCACTCACTTCACATATATCCATTAAAGTACCTAGCCATATTTCAATAAATTGTAAAACACACCACAGAGTTTTAACACATGATAGATCCAGAAGGGTGATGGCTATCCTCTCCTCAAAAAGTATCATCCCCATTTTTTTTTTTTTTTTTTCAATGTAAAACACTTTATTTTAAATAATTTTCTGTATTTGTGTGGATTTTATCATCAATAAGACTGAAGATTTATCTATCTTATTTTTTATCTTATTATTTTAGCATAAACCATCAAGCCTAGTTGGCAGAGTAGTTAGCATATCTGCTTTCCGACTAAAATGCTGTAGTTCAAATTCTGCTATTGGCATGGATGTCATTAGGTGGGAGATGAATTTCAACAAGCGGTGTGAGACCACTACCCTACTTATTGCAAGCCTGAAGTGCTTGGTAAAAGTTAATGGTTGGTCTCTGGTTCTTGATATATAATAAATGAATAACAATATAAAAAATAATTTTGAAAAAAATCTTAGCCTACCTACTGTATTAATGGTATATCGATTTACAACCTTCTATGTCTTGGAAGTGCATAAAAAATATATATATATAAAAATCTGTGGATTATAAACATATTGGATATTTACTAATGGACAACTCATTCTTCTATGGACATATTTACTAAAGGACAACTATTCATCTGTGGACATAATTTGTTTTTTTAAAATAAATTATGTCCACAGTTATGGTACAGCCCCAAACAATTCTTAACTGTTAACTACTATAACAAGCAGTGGGATTTGCTAATGGTGCTAACAGACAAAGCTTGTGCAAGCATTGATTACACAAACTTCCTTCAAGCAAGTAACTTTTCAGACATACTTCTCTGATGATAATACTACAGTTAATGAGATATCTAACAATAACTCTTTTGAAGTACCTAGCCATATTTTAATATAAATTATAAAACACACCACAGAGTTTTAACATATGATAGATCCAGAAGGGTGATGGCTACTCCCTCCTCAAAAATAAAAAATAAAATAAATAATAATGATAATAAATAAATAAATAAATAAAATGATAATAAATAAATAAAATAAAATAAAAACAAGAATTATCTTTTTATTTTTTATTTTAATTTTATTTGTAAGCAACTCCTAAACTAAACAAGGATTTGAAGTGGATAAATTAACTGTGGAAAGGGTACAAAGGCAGATAGCAAAGATGGTTTCAGGACTGTATAATGTTAGTCATGACGATCGGCTGAGGGAATGTGGACTACAGAGTTTGGTGGATAGAAGAAGGAGAGGCGATATGATTGAGACTTTTAAGCTGTTGAGAGGTGGTTACATTCGCTTGGTTGAACATCGTGAAGGAGTGATGACAAGGGGGCCCATCCCTGGAAGTTACGAAAGGAAACTGTGAGCAAGAGAGTGGTTTCCTTGCATGGAAGGTGGTTGAACCATGGAATGCAATGCCTGATAGAGTGGTGAGAGCAAGAATGGTCAATGAGTTTAAGGAATGGTATGATAGACTTTGTGTTTCCTAAGAGGGACCTGCCACGATGAGTCTTGATAGACTTTGTGTTTCCTGGGAAGGACCTCTCACAATGAGTCTTTTGATTCCATGGAGGCCTGAATAATAATAAAAAAAAATAATAATAATAAAAAAAACAGTGCGCAACCCTATCACACATTAAGCAAGTTAAAAGTTAGGTAAAGAGACATTACGGTCAGGTAAAGGTACATCTTGCTCTAGAAAACTGCTTGCATTTAATAACAGAATTGCAGCAGAACAAGTAAAGAGAAATGAAGATAACACAATGCTTGCTGATTTTGCAAGGATCTGACAAAAGTCCACATGCAAGGTTTGTAAATTAACTGAAAAGGGATAGGTATGAACAATAAACTTGTGACATGGATAGAAGAATAGCTGACTGACAGATATTAGAAAGTGATGTATGGAGGTGTTGAGTCTAAGAGAAGGAGGATAGCAAGTGGTATACTACACGATGATGTATATGGGCCATTGTTTAACCTATTCAGTAAGGAACCAGTGGTCGATGGACATTGCACAGTGCTTAAAAATAACAGGTTGTAAAGAATTAAACCATAAACCAGTAGCATTCGGGCAATTCCATTTATTTAAGTATTTAATAATTATCTTTTCTATTATTATTTTAACTTTTTCACTTTCTACTTTTCTCTTATCTTGCCAGAGGTCAGGCTAGGGTGAATAATTGACCAGGGCAGTAATGCAATATATTGAAAAGAATAACATGTAAGAAAGTTTTAAAGCGAATAAAAGTTGAGCAGCTCTCAGATGTAAACTGTAGACTAAAATACAGAAATATTATTGAAAAGAAAATGAAAGAGTGTGAGAACAGGAATCAAACCTTGGAGATTCAGTGGCAAACTCTGAAGGAAACATTGATTGATTCTGCCAGAGAGGCATGTGGTGAGGTTGTGTGCAAAGATAAAAAAATCAGAACTCCCTGGTGGACACAGGAAGTTAAAGAGGCAGTGAAGGAAAAGAAGAAAGCATATCAAAAGTTCCTGGCAAATAAGTCAGCTTTTACTCTTACAGAATACAGAGACAAATGTAAGAAAGCTAAACAGTGTGTAAAACTAGCTAAACAAAAGTCATGGGAGGACTTTGGCAAGAATATAGAAAATAAATATCAAGAAGGTGGCAAAATATTCTGGAGGTTGTTGAAGAAGCTTAGGAATGGAGGAAAGAGTGCTGTAAAAGGAATTAGAGATGATAAAGGTGAAATGAAAACAGGAGAAAAAGATATCCTTGAAGTATGGAGTAATTACTTTGAAAAACTGCTAAATGAAACAAGCAGTGATGACAGCACAGTGATAAAAAACACTGACCAGGCATGCAGTCAGGAATACATATCCATACTTGAAGTAGAAAAAGCCATCAAAGGCTTGAAATGTGGAAAGGCAGCAGGAGTAGATGATATTCGACCAGAAATGCTGAAGTATGGTGGTATAAGAGTCTTACAGTGGCTGCACTGCATAGTTCAGAAAGCCTGGACAGAGGGACGAATTCCCAATGATTGGAGTAGAGCTCTCATAGTACCCATATATAAAAAGGGAAATAAAACTGAATGTGAGAATTACAGAGGTATTTCCCTACTGAGTGTTCCTGGCAAGATCTATGCAAGTATACTTGAGAAACGGTTGAGAAGAATTGTGGAAGAAAAGCTTGGTGAAGAACAAGCTGGATTCAGGCCAAATAGAGGCTGTCAGGATCAGATCTTCACTTTACGACAAATAGTCGAGAAAGCATGGGAATATAACAAAGATCTGTATTTAAGTTTTGTTGATTTGGAAAAGGCATATGACAAGGTGCCAAGAGAGAAGCTATTCAATACGCTGCAGTTATATGGTGTCAATGGGGCATTATATCAAGCAATACTTAGTCTTTATTTGAGTTGTGAGTCAGCAGTTAGAATTGAAGGAAGTACAGGAAGATGGTTTAATGTTAAATCTGGTGTGAGACAAGGATGTACATTATCCCCTCTGTTATTCATTATCTATATGGATCACATTATGAAGGAATGTGGTATTAAACCTGATATCAAAATTGGAGATGTTAATGTCAGCTCTTTGCTTTATGCGGATGATGTTATACTTCTAAATAAATCCGCTACAAGTCTGCAAGATTCTCTGACTAAATTGAATAGCTGTTGTAATAGATATGGTATGAAGGTCAGCAATAAAAAGACAAAGACAATGAAAATAGGCAGAATCATTGAAAATGTCAACTGTGTTGTGAATGGAGAACCTGTGGAACAAGTAAAACATTTCAGCTACTTAGGCACAATTTTTACTGAAGATGGTAAACTAAATATAGAAATAGACAACAGAATCAGCAAAGCTGGTATCGTGGGAAGTCAATTGAATAAATTCATATGGAATAAGAAAGAAATTAGTCTGAACACTAAATTAGCTGTATACAAGACTGTGTTCAAACCAATTTTAACTTATGGATCTGAGAGCTGGGTCAGAAGTAAAACACTTGACCAAAGACTAGAGACCGCAGATATGAGAGTCCTGAGAAAGATTAGAGGCGTGAACAGATGGCATCAATGGCAATATCATATTAAAAATGAGGATATTAGGAAAGAACTTGACATTGTCAGCATCCAGGAATGCGTTAGCAGAGCTAATCTCAGATGGTATGGTCACTTAAATAGAATGGGAGAGGAAAGATTAGCAAAACAAGTGTTCTCTGCCAGGTTGGCAGGAAAACGACCCAGAGGAAGACCAAGATATAGGTGGATTGATACGGTACAAAGTGCCTTAGACGATAGAAATATAAGATCTGATAATGTTGGAGTCTTGACAAGTAACAGACTGATTTGGAGGAAAATTGTAGATAGGAAGTTAGTAATGATGTAATTTTTTCATGTAGTACTGTCATATCCTGTACACCCCTTGAGGGTACATGGCAGGAATTTGATGATGATGATGATGATGATGATATTATATTATACAATAATATAATAGTATAACATCCAATATGCATTATATGTATGTATGTACATATAAAATATTGAATAGCAGTGGAAGTTCAGAAATCTACAGTAGTTCACTTGTCACGTTCACTTGTCACGTTTCTCTTTACAGACTGCTAAATCCATAAACAATGCCTTTTAACACACTACTCCGCCATACTATAATTCTTTGATTTCTTTGTCTCAGTTACATTTGTATTTAATCCATACCGATATATCAAGGTTGAATTAATGAAAAAGTCATATTTCACATATACAAGCAACAAAACAGATGAATCATCTTATTATTAAAATACTCTGAATCAGAGACAGATATATAAAGCTTTTTCACTTGGTTAGAAAATAAATATACTTGGTAATAAATTATATTACCTGTTTAATCCTTTTTCCAAGCATATATAAACAAAGTTATCATGTGAAATATCTTCAGTACTTCACAATACAGGGAAAAACTGGTCTAGGTAGCGACCCTCCCTTAATGCATAGCATGATACGCTTCTAAAAGAAGGTGTGCTTTGCATTATGGAATATTAAGGCAAATGATGTAAAGTTGTCAGCCTCTATATGTAAGTGGCCTAGTTGTAAAGATACTACATACACAAACTTTGTATCTTCTTCTGTTCTCTTCTCTCCTAAACCTATTGGTTGGTAGGCAAGATGAGAAATTAATAATGGTTCTGTTTTGTGCAGTTAGTTTGACTGTTTGGTAGCTTTGTCCATTTTTGATGTCACTCGTGTATTGGGTACTTGGCTTTTCTCTATCAAGTCTTCCTTCCATCATTCTCTCAATCAAATTTGTATTAAAATCTAAATGTCTAATTAGGTGCCCATCCTATCACGGTATTTCTCCTTTTTCTCTTCATAAATTTAGTTTAATCCTTTATCCAAGTGTGAGCAAACAAAGTTTGTGCCTGAAAGTATCTTCAGGACTGGGGTAAGGTAGTGCAACACCTGGGAACTCATTGCAAATTTTGCAACGAGTTCCGGGTGTTGCACTACCTTACCCCGGTCCTGAAGATACTTTCAGGCACAAACTTTGTTTGCTCATACTTGGATAAAGGATTAAACTAAATTTATTACAGTCTAACCAAGTGAAAAATAAACGTTCAACACCTTTTTTTCTCTTCATTTATAACTCTTTCTGTCCATGCAATCTTCAGCATTCAGTGCCAATCCCACATATCAAAGGTCAGAAATCTTGATGTCTCTTTTATGAAGAGTCCATGTCTCTGATTCATAGAACATAATGCTCAAAAAAAAACTTTTGATGAAGTCCTTCTTTGTTCTCAGTGACTTATCCTTTGTAGATAATTATTAAATACCTTATTATTAAATTGTATTTTGCTATTCATATTCTCATGTCCCTTCCATTTCTTCCATATGATGTTATCAGATCTTATATTCTAGGTATAAGCTTTTTTCTATATCAATGAATGCTATGAGTATGGGTATGTTTATACTAAATGCTTTACAGTGACCTGTAGAAGAGTTTGTAGCTTTCCTTGTCCCCCATATTTCTGGTGAAACCAAATTGGTATTGGGTAGATTTTCTTTTATTTTTCTTTCAATACAGTGATAGATAATTCTACTTAAGATTTTATTTTATTTTATTTTATGTATTAATAAAAATAACAGAAGTAAAATAATGTTTTCTTATATGATGCAGACCCCCTTATCTCTATTTTAAAAGGGTCCCCCCCCCCTCTCTCTCTCTCTGTGTAAAAAACTATGCTTGTTTGAAAACACCATTTACATTGCTGCATTTCTATTAAAATTATAGATTAAAATTATCTCATACTGCAAAATTTCCTGAAATTTTCAAAGAAAACCTATATATTTTTCAATTGTTATGGAGATAAATACAATCTTGCATGACTGTTCATGTTTAAGCATACTATCAAGGCGACTAAAAAAAAAAAAAATGTGAATTTTTAAAATATGACCTATTACGAGGGTGGTCTGAAAAGTTCTTGCCCTAACAATGAAAAAAACAAATTTATAATTTCAAAATTATTTTTATTTTCAACATAATCTCCCTTAAGACAAATACATTTATTCCAGTGATGCTTCAGTGCCATTATCCCATCCCTGCAGTGGTTCTCAGTAAGATCTGCAAAATACCCCTCTACAGTTGCAATCACCTCGTGATTCGAATCAAAATGCTGACCAGTGAGAAAGGGTTTTAGTTTTGGGAAGAGATAGAAGTCAGAGGGAGCTAAATCTGGCGAATAGGATGGATTGTTCCAACAATTCATATTGTAGATTCTTTAATTTTCCCATTGCCAAAACACCTTTGTGGGCAGGTGCATTGGCCTGATGAAAGATGATTTGTTTCTTCTGCAAACTGGGTCTTTTCTCACAAATTTTTTAATCTAGTCTGGTTAAAAGATTGGAATAATATTCCCCGGTTATTGTTTTACCCTTTTCAGGATAATTAATAAACAAAATGCCTTTAGCATCCCAAAACACAGATACTATGACCTTTCCTGCTGATGGAACCGACTTTGTCTTCTTTGGCGCTGAAACAACCAGTTTCTGTCCACTGTTTTGATGCTGTTTGGATTCTGGTGTGTAATGGTGATCCAAGTCTCATCCATCGTAATAAATCAATGCACAAAATCAGTTTTATTTTTGTCAAAATGCTCCAAGCACTGTTCAGAGATTTTCATGCGAGTGTGTTTTTGATCTGCTGGGAGCAAGTGCAGCACTCATCTTGCACAAAGCTTTTTCATATGCAATTCTTCATGCAAAATATATCCTAAACATTCTTTTGAAATGCCTATAGTCTCAGCAATTTCATGCACTTGGACTCGCTGGTCATCCAATACCATATTGCGCACTTGATACAGCCACATTTAAACTTGACAGCCCATTTCTTAATCGTTGAAAACGAAAGAGAAGAGTTCCCATAAAATTTTATGAACTTCGAATGAATTTCTTTTGCCATTAAACCTTTTTTTTACAAAGAATTTTATAACTGCATGATACTCAATTTTTATCCATTTCAAGGGATACAGACAACACTTTTGCTTAAGACAGCTGTATAAAACAAACTACTTGATAGAATGACTTGCAATTTCCCATGGATGTTTATGACAGATGTACCAACTTAGAAAAAAAAAAAAAATCTTGCCAATAGTGTTGTCATCTATGGTCTAAGCCAAGAACTTGTCATATCACCCTCATATTCACGATTAAATACTAAACATTCCAGTAAACTAAGAACATTTAAAAAATGGCAAAGAAATTCTTTCTAACTAATCACACCCACAGCAGTACTATAGGTTTTAATCTTTCACTGCTATTTAAAAGTATACATAAATCTCACTACTTTTTTTTTTTTAACTATATTATTTTTCTTTTCATAATTCGATTTCTGGAATCAACTATTTTCCATACTGGGAATATCACAAAAAAATAAAATGAAATAAAATAATGCAGATTTAAATCTTTTTCAAGGATATTTATCAGAAAAACTTTATAAAATCTGGGATTTAAGAATGTCCTATTTAAGACTAAACAGATTTACTGTACAGAAGTAATACAACTGCATGTAACCATGCAGTAGTCCACTTGCAGTCCAGCACTGACAAGTGCTGGTACAGAATAGTGCATACATTTTGAGAAAAGAGCCACATATTGGTAGGACTGTAACAGAAGCATTTCCCCTTCTCTCTTTTCTGATCACAGTGATATTCACATTTGCATTGAACTGTACATACTCATATGAAATAGCAGATGATAATACTTAATCATCTGCTATTTCAGAGGTATCTATGACATTACTAACAGGTGTGACAAATTTTGATATTAACAATTATTTCATAAATAGTTTATAATAAATAATTTCTTTATGTTATGTGTACCTTTTTAACTATCCCTTGCAATGCTTTATATAGGCCAGACATTTCTATTTTTTATTTTATTTTTTCTTAAATTAAATGTGAAAATTCTGAATAGCTTTGTACCACTTGGGGTAAAATGAATTTTTTTTCCCATTGACTTTTTCATGGTTGGATTCACAATTTTTAAAGTTAGAAACATTTTTTAATAAACATTTTATTTGTACATATTCCATTTACAACAGACAAATTTTTACCACACTTAACCACATTAAATATAAGAAGATATTTTTCCAAATAATGTATTTTCTCCACCATATTAGAATTTGCTGCTAGTTTCTCAATGAATACCTCAAACGATACACAAATATTTGTCTTAAATGCTATAATAGCTCATAATGGCTAATATACAGTCTTGCCATAAACACTGTTGTGGATGTGCGTAGCATATATATGAGGGAAGAATGGAATTATACAGATGTGATGAATTGCATTTTAATAGCTTTGGAGTGAGGGAACAGAAGAAATCATTGCTAGATAGAAGTGCAGTGTGTGACACAAGTAAGAGATCAGCAGTAAGAGATGAAAGATCAGGAGAGTGGTATTGAAGAGAGAGAAGTGCTTGGCAATGGAAACAGTAGTAGTGTGAGAGATGGAGAGAGAGTGGGATCCTGGATGGACAGGGAGACAAGGCATGGGGAGAATGAATGTTAGAAGTAGTAGTGTATGTATGTATGTATGGGAATGATCATCATAGAGATGAAAGAGATCAGAGTGTGAGTGGAGAAGTTGAAATTGAGAGGATATATGTGATTAAAGGTGATCATTAAGCAAAGGCAGGGAACTCACAACCAACAAGTGGCTTGAATAGGAATAGTTATAGACTTAAAAGTGAACTGCTGCGTATATTTACAAATGGCAGGAGTATCAGAAATAAGGGACGTGAAATGATTTCAGTGATTGAGTTTATTTGTTTATTTATATGAGTTCCTAAAATCAATGGAATAAGTGAAACATGGCTGAACAAAGATGATATCCTAACAGGAATAGAAATGGAATGTTTTTTGAGTGGATAGAAAGGACAAGAAGGGAGGGGGAAGTGCTGCCGATGATAGCAGAGGGAATAATGTCCACATAAGGTAGCCGTGAAAGCTTTGGTGTAATGTTGAGGTTGACAGGAAGACATTTAGTTGGATGTTGTTAATGGCCAGGGAATATGGAGGGTGGTTGGAGTGATGAAGAACTGTAAAAACAACTTGGGTTAGTTAACAAAGGAAGAATGAATATTATGGGTGATTTTAATTATGGCGATATCAATTGGAATGAAGAAATAGCATTTAGGAATAAGGAAAATGAATTTTTCCTTATTCCTAAATGAATGTGAGAGATAACTATCTCAGGCAGTACATAAAGAAGGGCACACAAGGATCAAGAGTTTTAGATCTGATCATTTCATCAGAGGATGCAACCATGAGTGATGCTTCACACCTTCCTCCAGTTAATGAGAGTGATAATGAAGTGATCACCTAGGTTGTGGCTAGCCATATGCAGACTACTGTGAGAAAAGGATAGGTGTGGAAGTACAAGGCTGGTGATTACAACAGTCTAAGTGACAGCATGGAGCTACAGCATGGAATGAGGGGGGGGGGGGTTGAGCAGTAGGGAAATAAATGATACCTGGGAAATGACAAAGAAATATATAACAGCATCAATGTATGAATGTATTCTGAAGGTCAAAAGACTAAATAAGGTAGGTATAAAATGGATGAATGAGGGGATTAAGCATGAAATATGTTAGAAGGCACTATGCAGACAGTAAAAGATGAATAATGGTAATAATCAGTTACATGAAGAGTATAAAGAACAATCCAGGAGACTGACTTGGTAATTATTATTATTATTCAGGCTATCATGGAGTCAAAAGACTCATCGAAGGCGGTCCTTCCTAAGAAACACAAAGTCTATCAAGACTCATCGAGGGGAGCCCCCCCCCCTAAGATACACAAAGTCTATCATGCCACTCCTTGAACTCATTGACCGTTCTCGCTCTCACCACTCCATCAGGCATTGCATTCCATGGTTCAACCGCCCTCCATGCAAAGAAACCACTCCTCACCCTCTTAATCACAGTTTCCTTTCATAACTTTCAGGGATGGCCTCTTGTAATCACTCCTTCCTGCTGTTCAACCAAGCGAAAGAACTCCTCAGTGTCAACCCTGTAACCACCTCTCAACAGTTTAAAAGTCTCAATCATATCACCTCTCCTTCTTCTATCCACCAAACTCAGCAGTCCACATTCCCTCAGACAATCCTCATAACTATCATTGTACAGTCCTGAAACAATCTTTGTTATCTGCCTTTGTGCCCTTTCCACAGTAAATTTATAATCTTCAAATCCTGGGGACCAAATCTGAGAACAATAGTCCAAGTGTGGTCTGATCAGGGTCTTATACAACAGAATAGTAACTGTTTTATCTCTGCAGGTCAGTGTCCTTCTCATTATTACAGCAATCCTCTCTGTTACCTTTGCCATGTTTGCAATATGTCCCCTAAATTTCAGGTTTCTATCAATCATCAACCTCAGATCTCTTTTCTCCCCTACTTCCTCCAGTGCCAGCAAAGGTTGGTCAACTGGTAGAGCCTCTGCTACTAATGGCTCAGTTAAGTAAGTTTGAGCACGGTTAGTAGTTGGAAGGGGTCCAATCGTTCGATGCTGTCAGCACACCCTCCCTCAATGAGTCTTTGGACTCCCTGGAGGTGTCAAAATAATAATAATAATAATAACTCTTCCCATAGAGTATACAGTATCCCTTCGATGTTTCCCAAATCTCAAGACCTTACATTTTGCGGCATTAAACCGAGACCCCCATTCATTTACCCATCTATTTAGCTTATTCAAATCCTCTTGCAGGGCTGCCGCATCTGCACTATTACTAATAATCCTTCCCAGCTTCGCATCATCTGCAAACAACTGAATATCCCCTTGAAATCTGCCGACAATGTCATTGATATAAAGGTTAAACAATATAGGTCCCAGTACTGAGCCCTGTGGGACCCCACTTGTAACCCTCTGCTTCCTTAAAACTGCCCCACCATACACAACTCTCTGATAACTATTGTCTGCCAATCCTGAATCCAGTTGACCAATCTGACATCCAGACCCATGTGCTGCAACTTAAATATCAGCTTATCATGTGGCACCCTGTCAAATGCCTTCGCTAAGTCTAAGAAAATTGCAGTATATGCCTTTCCCCTCATCTAATGTTCTTGTAACTTGATCATAAAAGGCTAGCATATTGCTAAAACAAGAGCACCCCTTCACAAATCCATGTTGACTCTCACAGATAACATTACCCTCATCTGCTCAATGCTGTATACAATGTGTGTCATCAGTAGTTAGATCTTACTAACTATTGATGACACACAAACTGGTCTATAATTAGACACTTCCAGTCTGCTAGCGCCCTTATGCAATGGCACTATCTTACCTTCCTTCCATTTCATGGGCACTTACCAACAGCCAGACTTTCATTGAAAAGCCAGGTCAAAGGCACTGTCAGTTTCCTAGCACATTCTCTCAAAACTCGTGGTGACTTACCATCCAGTCCCACAGCTTTACTGACATCCAGAGTACTCAGTATTTGAAACACACTCTCCTCCTGTACCTCTAAACCTTGAACCTGCCCTATCCCTCTAGCATTAAAACTGACTCTTCCAGGATGAAATACTCCAATAAAGTGTTCATTGAACAATTCTACTATGTCTGCTGCATCAGTCACCCTATTCCCATTTTTATCCCACAATATCATTCTTCCACAGTCATTTCTCCTCCTGCTGGCCACATATCTAAAAAATTCCCTAGGATTTTCTTTGGATCTTAGGGTTAATCTCCTCTCATATTCCAGTTTCGTCTTCCTTACCATACTAGTCACTCTTCTGCCAGTGTCTTATACTCTTCATGCATTTTCTCTTCTCCTGTCTCCTTATATCTCTTCCACAGCCTCTTTTTCGCATGCAATTCCTGTTTAATATTATTGTTTGTAATCCACTTTACTCCAAATTGTGTCCTCTTGTTCATTCGTGGTATACAACTTACCATTGCTGCTAACAAATATTCTTTCATAATTTCCCACGCACTAATGATATCCTGGCCTACCAATTCCTCCCTCCATGAAACTTCCTCAAGTTGACGTCTAAGACTATTATAATCACCTGCTTTATAATTCCACATACGTTCCCGTCTCTTTGATACTCCTGCATGTCTATTCATTTTCCAGGTCAAAACCATATGGTCACTCTCTCCAACTGGTGGGAGAGATGTCATCTCAGTTATTATCAACTCTTCTGATGCTATAACCAAATCCAAAACTCTTGAACCTCTTGTTCCCTCTATTACATGTTGCCTAAGACATTTGTCCCCCGAGAATTCTAGAAATTTCATTCCCTTATTGCTACATGCATCTTCCTCTCCCCAGTTTATACTATTGTAGTTAAAATCTCCCCTAACAATCATTCTTTTTGCACTTGCCAAACTCAACTGTCTAAACATTTCCTGGTCCCCACCTCTGTACTCCTGGGTCTGTAGCAACACCCCACTAAATATCCTGTCTTTACCACCTCTACCTCACACTATATGCTTTCAAAATCATTGGTGTCACTGCCTTCCAAAGTCCCCAGCATTATCCCCTCTAGACTTCACTGGGCTCAGTGTTACCTGATGTCATCCCCCTTCTCCCAAGTACCCATTCCCACAAGAGGCCAGGACAACAAAAATGTAATATGAGCAGAAATTAGCAAAGGAGGCAAAGAAAAACCCTAGAGAGTGTTTTAAATATAAGGAAGAATATTATGGATAGATGATATTAATGGACAAAAATAGTAAAAGTAAGACATTGGTTGAGGTATTCAGTGATCAATTTATAAGGGTGTTTCATCCTCACCTGCTGTTTTCATCAGAGAACCAGAGCAAACAATGAAAAATCGGCTACTGGAACAAGCTCCAATCAACATCTAGAAGAAGAAGAATAAACACAACATCAGAAGAACTGAAGATAGAAACCATCAATATAAGGAGTATTAATGGAAAAGAAATCAAACTTGCAGAAGAATTGGAAAAGTACCACATGGACATAATTGGCATTATTAAGAAACAGAAGACAAAAAAGGAGAGGTATCTTACTAAATAATGAGCATTCGATGTTAATTTTAAGAATAGTGATCAAGGAAAGGAAGTGATAGCATTCAACACCAAACATGAAGATAAACTTCTGGATTGGAAGGCAATTTCAAGTAGAATTATTTGGGCAAACTTCATAATAGGGAGATGGGACAATGAAAGTTATTTGTGAATATGATCCCCCAATAGATTCTTACAAGGAAGAAGCAGAAGAATTTTCGAGTCATTAGAATAGGCAGTTGACATAAAGAAAATAGAAAATGTGATCGCTCTTGGAGATCTAAACAGCATGTAGGAAATGAATCCCACCAGGCACATAGGAACATTTTGGGAAATTTCTGAGAAAAGGGCAAAGCTAATGATAATGGTAAGTATTTACTGGACATGGACTAGTCATTACTAACACCATGTTTCAACACAAAGGTGTTCACAAGTTCACATGGAGAGAAGACACAAGAAATAAGCAAAGTCGCATTGATTATAAGAGTGTATAGAGGATTTGAAATTGGAAGTGACCATTACTTAGTACTAAGTAGAACAAAAATGGTTATCATATTGAAAGGAACAATATGTAAGAAAGTTTTAAAAACAATTAAAGTTGAGAAGCTTTTATAAGGAAATTGTAGAATTAACTATACAAACATTTTTGAAGAAAAAAAACATGAAATAAACCTTGGAGTCTCAGTGACAAATTCTGAAGAAGACATTGATTGATTCCGCTAGGGAGGTATGTAGTGAAATTGTCTGCAAGGATAGAAAAATAAGAACACCATGGCAGACACAAAAGTTAAAGAAGCAGTCCTGCTAAAGAAGAAAGCATACCAAAAGTTCCTAGCAAATAAGTTGGCAAATGTCCTAAAAGAATTCAGAGAAAGAGATAAACAAAAGTCATGGGAAGACATTGGTAAAAATACAGAAAATAAAAATCAGGAAGGTGGCAAAATGCTCTGGAGGCTGTTGAAGAAGCTTAGAAATGGAGGAAAGCAGGGCTACCACCAGATTAGATCGCGTCCTGAGGCAAACAATTAAATCTCACCCCTGATAGATTATAAAGGAAGAAGTTTAGAGTTTAAAGGAAGAAGTGAACTGTATGGGAGCGATGGACTGCATTTGAGTGGTTATGGTGTGAGTCGCTCAGAGAGACTGCTGCTGGAAGGTAGTGAAGTGAGTAAAGTGAGAGAGAATGAATCAGATCAAGCG
Organism: Typopeltis vanoorti; assembly: GCF_054136105.1. Lineage (NCBI taxonomy): Eukaryota > Metazoa > Arthropoda > Arachnida > Uropygi > Thelyphonidae > Typopeltis > Typopeltis vanoorti. Next base: position 48,868,609 of record NC_143554.1, read on the forward strand.
GGAAGTGATGTGGAAGCACAGGAGAGTAAGACAGGAGAGATTGAAGAGGTGGTTATGAATGAGGAAGTGAGTCATATGAGTACAAAAAATGAGAGAATGGGTGTGAAAGAGGAGCAGGGAAACAGGGAGAGTTCAGGGTGGACAGGGGTACACAGTGTGACAAAGGTGGATGCTCCGAGAGGAGGTAAGAGCATGTGTAGACAGGAAAGAAATGGGATGACCTAGGATCAAGAGGAAACAGTTGGAATTGAAAGGGTTTTAAAATGAATAAGCATAAAGGGAAATGGTCCCAGTCATGCATGGAGAGATCACATCGAGTGAGTGGTATCAGTGGAACTAGCTGTAGATCCAGAAATGAGCTGTTGTGTTTGTATACAAATGCTAGAAGTATAAGAAACAAGGCAGATGAAATGGTTGATTTAATTGCGACTGTTCAACCAAAGATTGTTGGAATAAGTGAGACGTGGTTGGAAGAGGACAACATCCTGACAGGAATAGAGATGGAAGGGTATGATGTGTTTCGTGAGGATACAAAGGATAAACAGGAAGGAGGGGGGGGGGGAGTGCTATTGGAGAAAGAGTTATGTCCATACAAAGTAGAGATGCAAGAGGGAAATAGTGCCAGTGGTTTTGAGGCAGTATGATGTGAGATAGAGGTGAATGGAATCAAATACTTGGTTGGATGTTGTTATAGACCAGGTAATGCGGATGGTGGCGATAATGAAATGTATAATCAAATTAGTCAAGCAAGAAAAGGGTAATCATTATGGGCGATTTTAATTATGGCAATATAGACTGGAATGATGAGATAGCAACTGGAAGTAAAGAAAATGAGTTTCTTGAGTTTTTGAGGGATAACTACCTCAGACAGTACGTAACAGAGGGCACACGAGGATTGAGGGTCTTGGATTTGGTCATCTCATCAGAGGATGTAATTATAAATGAGGTGTTAAATCATCCACCAATTGGTGAGAGTGACCATGAGGTGATTACCTGGGTGGTTGCCAGCAGTGTGAGGACCTCTGTGAGAAAAGGGTATATGTGGAATTACAAGGGGGGGGGGTGATTATGAAAAACTCAGGAGATAGCTTGTAGCATGTCTCTTGTAGCATGGAATGAGGAGTTAGCTGAAAAAAAGATCAATGCAGCTTGGGGGATTTTCAAAAACTATCTAGTAGATGCAATTTCTAAGTGTATTCCAAGGGTGAGAAGGTTAAACAAGGTAGGTGTGAGTTAGATGAATAAAGAGATTAAGAATGCGATAAAGAGAAAGAGAGCATTGTGGAGGCAGCATAAGAGAAGTGGAAATAACCAATTCCATGAGGTCTACAAAGACCAGGCAAGGATGGTGACTTGGTTGGTGAGGGTAGCTAAAGAGAGATATGAACAGCAGTTAACTAATGAAGCCAAAGAGAATCCTAAGTTCTTTCGATATGTAGCCAGCAAAAGAAAGAATGATATGGAAGGATGACACTGATAGGAGAAAATGGTATAAAGACAGCTGTTGTGGAATGTGTGGTGGAGATAATTAATTACCAATTCATAAAGGTCTTTCAAACTTGTGAATGCGACTTCATGAAGAGATTGAGAGCAGTAGATGATGGGGTGGAGAGACTGACTGTAAGTGAGCAAGAGGTGTATGGGGAGTTGAGTAAACTAGATGTTAATAAGGCTGTGGGACTTGATAATATATCACCACATATTCTGAAGGAATGTGCCAGGGAGTTGACACCTGTCTTGACATTTTTTTTTAATACGAGTCTTGCACTCGGTCAAGTACCTAAGGAGTGGAAGGAAGACAAGACTGTGCCACTTCATAAAGGAGGTGATTGAACTCAAGCATCAAACTATAGACCTATCTGTGTGTCAAGTGTCGTGGTTAAGTTGGAGAAGTTTGTGAGAACTAGGATCCAGAGTTGGATTGACAACAATGGTATTATCTTTGATGGATAGCATGGATTTGTTATTACAATAAAGTGACTGCTTCATTGGACAGAGGAGAATGATACACAGTAATATACTTAGAATTTCGCAAAGAGTACCTCATGATAAATTGATACTCAAACTAGAGCAGATGGGGTTGGATATTAGATTAGTGCATTGGATTGGAGACTGGCTATCTGATAGGTATCAACAAGTTGTGTATGGAGGGGAGGGGAGGGGGAGGGAGCAATAGCCATGAAAATGAAAATCACTTGTGGAGTGCCTTAGGGGTTTGTTTTGGGGCCATTACTATTTAACTTGTATATTAACGATATAGGTGAAGATTTGGATGGAGATATTTAGTTGTTTGCAGATGATGCAAAGTGGGGATGAACCACGAAGAGTAGTGAAGATGTTGTGGCCTTACAAGAAGACTTGAATAAATTGAGTGATTGGGCACAGAAATGGAGATGTGAGTTCGATGTTGCAAAATGTAAGGTTTCAAAATTTGGAAAACAAAGTTGGGATGCAGAATTTATGCTTGGTGAGGATATATATATATCGTTGGAGGTGGAAGAAATAAGAGATCTGGGGGTGATAGTAGATAAGGATCTGAAATTTAGGGAACACATAGCCAAAATTGTGAAGATAACACAAAGGCTCCTGGGAATGATGTAGCGGACATTGACATGTAGAAGTAGGGAGATTCTCGTTTTGTTGTATAAGGCTTTGATTAGGCCACACAAGGACTATTGTGCCCAGATTTGGTCACCTGGTTTTCAGAAGGATGAAGAGATGTTGGAAAGGGGCCAAAGGCGATTGAATAAAGTAGTTTCTGACCTATGGAATGTCGAGTATGAGGAAAGATCGAGAAGATGTAATTTGCAGAGTCTGGTGGACAGGAGGAAGAGGGGAGATATGATAGAGATCTACAAGTTGGTAAGTGGTTGTTATAAGATCAATGCTGGAGAAGTTCTACAGAAAATAGTGGGAGATCGGGGGAGAACCAGAGGTCATCCCTGGAAACTGTATAAAGAGGGTGTGAGTAGGGGAGTGAGAGGCAGGTTTTTTTCATGCAGAGTTGTGTATGATTGGAATGTCTTGCCTGAGAGTGTGGTTTGGATGTGTTTAAGGCATGGTATGATGAGCTGTGTGTGATAAAAGGATTTCCCAGATGAGTCTTTGATTCCATGAGGTATTGGGGTAGTAATAATAATAATAATAAGAAGAAGAAGACAAAAATTTGTTTTTATTACAAGAGAAACATTAATGCAAGACGACTACATGATAATATTAATTAAATGTTTGCTCTACAGGGATATCGCACAGTAAAACTTTATAAGCTGTTCTAAATTTAAATTACAAGTTATGTCCACCTCTATCGATATAGTTGCCAGACCAACCAATCTTTCTTGGGTCATTGCTGTTCGCAAATAATTTTTAATTAGATTAAGCCTGGAAAAACTTTTTTCCACACTTGCTATGCTAACAGGAATTGTTAGCATAGCGACACTACCTACAGCAATATAGCTGAATGAGCATCCGTATTAAGCTGTGCTGTGAGGCAGGCGACCTCCATGCTATACCCTGTCGATGGTACTGGAGGAAAGAGTACTGTAAAAGGAATCAAAGATTATAAAGTGGACATGAAAACTGAATATAAGGATATCCTAAATGACTGAAATAATTATTTGAAAGGCTGTTAAGAGAACCAAGCAGTGAGAAAACCATACCAGAAAATTTTCAAGAGGAATGAAAAGAGGAGTACATATCGATACTTAAGGTAGAAAAGGCAATCAAAAGCTTGAAATGTGGAAAGGCAGCTAGAATACAGCTGGAAATGCTTAAGTATGGAACTATAAAAGTGTTGCATTGGCTACACTGTATAATTCAGAGAGCCTGGTCAGAAGGCCAAATTTCCAACAACTGAAGTAGAGCTCTCCAATAGTTCCCATCTATAAACAAGGGAATCAGGTGCGGCTCATGCACAGGTACTGGGGAATTGCACCACCCAAATTTTTCTCAATATATAAATATATTTATTAATTTATTTATATTTGCTTGTAATATTTAATTTCATCATCAATAGCCCTATACAATTCTCTTTTTTGTATAAAAAATAATAAAAATCCATCTCGTAGCACTTAGGAGGGCAAAGAACGCTAGCAGCACTGTGTTTACCACAGTGTCATATTGCTACGTGCGCAAGCATATGCACATCATAGTGAGATGCAAGCTATTAGCGTAATGCGTCACCGTCTGTCGCACAGATCCACTGTTGTTTATATGCAGTTTGCCCAGTAGTAAAGTGTTCGTAGTGCTTACTGTGTTTACTCCGTCTCTTTAAACATTTGGACATTACAATTAAAGACATAACATTTGTTATATTTCAGAGTTTATTTTTCACTTGGTTAGACTATAATAAGTTTAGTTTAATCCTTTATCCAAGTGTGAGCAAACAAAGTTTGCACCTGAAAGTATCTCCAGGACTGGGGTAAGGTAGTGCACCACCAGGCAACTCGTTGCAAAGGTGGAGAAAGCTCTCACCACTCCTATCTCAGTATCTCCCATAATGCAAAGCACATCTCCTTACACATATCCGCAAGGAGATGTGCTTTGCATTATGGGAGATACTGAGATAGGAGTGATGAGAGCTTTCTCCACCTTTACAACGAGTTGCCTGGTGTTGCACTACCTTACCCAAGTCCTGAAGATAATTTCAGGTGCAAACTTTGTTTGCTCACACTTGGATAAAGGATTAAACTAAACTTATTATAACATTTGTTATAGTTTTTATTTTAGAACATTATTGGGGTTATGATTAAGAAAGGTTAGCAAAACAGTTGTTTGATGCCAAGATGGCAGGAAAGAGACCCAGAGGAAGACCAAGGTCTAGATGGATTTATTTGGTCAGAAGTGCCTTAGAAGTACAAAATGTTAGATATGGCAATATTGGAGTGCTCACAAGTAATAGACTGATTTGGAGGAAAACTATAATAATGTAAACTTAATCATGTAGTGCTGTCATAACCAAAACATCCCTTAGGAGTACATATCAGGAAATTGATGATGATGGGGGACTGGATAACATACTTCTGAGTTGGATCAGTGACTGGCTGTCAGATAGGTATCAGAAAGTTGTATACGGGAGGGGGGAAGAGTGTAGAAAGAGGAAGGTCACTAGTAGTGTGCCACAGGGGAAGGTTGAGACCACTGTTGCTCAATTTGTATATTAATGATATTGGGATGGGTTTAACTGGTAATATGCAGCTGTTGGCAGATGATGCAAAATTGGGGAGAGCAATACATAGTCTTGCAGGTGTTATGGCCTTACAGGAGGACACTTAATAGATTGCATGAAAAGACAGGTAGGTTGAACTAGCAGTTCAATGTTGCAAAGTGTAAGGTTTTGAAATTTGGTAAGTAATGATTGGATACAAAGTATGTATAGTATGCCCATGCTTTGTAGAGCTCCACTTGGCTTTCTGTCAAGAATAGTCGATTCATACTGAAGGGGAGAAAGAAATGAAGGATGTATGAACTGGTCGCCAACATGCAAAATCATGTGCTTTCTTGTCTGTCGCTATACTAGTTTAAAAATTACAATGTTCGTAACAGAAAAGTTAAATTTTCCAACTTGTAATAATAAACAAACTCATCCCAGAAGATGGACTGATTACCCTATTATTGGAATGGATTATCCTTTTTTGTGACATGCACAGAAGAGTTGAAGGGTCTCGAATCTGTGGGCGTACTATACTTGGTGGGCAAACTTTAAAGGAGGTACAGGAGTTGAGAGTTCTGGAAGTAGTGATGGACAAAGACCTGAAATTCAGGGGCTACATCACATAAATTGTGAAGAAGTCACATTGGATAATAGCAATGATGCAGAGGACCCTGACCTGCAGAAATACAGAGATTTTGATGCCAATGTATAAGTCTTTGATCAGGCCTTACATGGATTATTGTGCACAGATTTCTTTAATGGGTTTTCATGGTGATGAGGATATGATAGATCCAGAAAAGATTCACAAAGGTGGTCAGTGGTCTTTGGAATGTGGAGTATTAGGACAGATTGAAGAACATAAATTGCAAAACCTTGTGAATAGGAAGAAGAGGAGGGGCGATTGGATTGAGACATGTAAGTTAGTCATTAGTTATCAGTGCGAATTAAACCCTGTGGAGGCCCCTAGACACTCGAAATCTTGGGGTCTTACTTGCAAATTATCTCCTAATACATTTTTAATTTTACCAACCAACAATTTTAATAAACCAATTTTATTACACAAAACAAACAATAACAATTATTAATGTTATTAAACAAATAAATATATTATGTTATTAAACAATAATTATTAAATATTATTAACCAAAAATAAGGAATTTTTAATTTTAATAAACAAACAAAACGTTAAACTTTCCTCAATTTTTTTGTGGTGAAATCTTTCAGGATATCTTGGAAGTGTTTTTGCACTGTCTAATTTCTATACAGTAGAAATTAGACGGTGAAGTTAATCGAACTTCATTATAACTCAGAAAAGCTAACTAACTTATGCAGATGTCAGGTATATATATACTCATTGGTATTTTTGAAGTTTCTACTCTCGAACATTCTACTAGGATCTAAAGTCGGCGGGAACACACGACACACTAACTCCTAGAAAGCTTTATTTCTGGGGATTTCTCGTGCACACACTCTAGTTGGATAACATTAATTTATATTTTGATTTCTTTGAGTTGATTTGTTTTTTCTATCTTTTGGAAATAATTTAAAAAAGTTTGATTGTAATTTTTAATCAACATTATTTTGATCCATTGTCACGGGGCTCATAGGTCAGCAGTACAGTAATGAGGGTATGAAGTGCCTGTGGCAAGTGTCTAACCTGCAACCCCCTAACCCAAAACTGACAAAAATTTTGAAAAATTTAAATGTAATAAGTTAAATTTTACTAAATTCAATATGTTAAATACTTACTATTAACCCCATCAAAATGAGTTGCAGAATTTGTGTAAAGCAGCTTATTGCCGAAATTTAAAAATACAATATAAAACACCGGACTTTTATATCTATTTATTTATTTTTATTTTTTATGTTTTGTGCCCCAAACCTAGTTGCTCCCATGGCAGGAGCCTCTTTCACCATGTGCTGATTACAGAACTGTAGGCCAGTGCCTACTCTGCCTATTTGGTAATCCAGCACTGGTAGTTATCAGGTTGATATGGAAGAAGAGTTGGGTAGAACAAGAGGCCATTCCAGAAAACTGTATAAGGAGGGAGTAAGCAGACAATTAAGGAGCAGGTTCGTCACATGGAAAGTGGTAGGTAAGTGGAAAACATTGTCAAGTGCGTTGTGAATGCAGACACATTGAATCAGTTTAAGACACAGTTGGATGAGCTTTGTGTGATTGTGTGTACTTCCCACGATGAGTTTCTGACTCCATGAAAGTCAGATGTTAATAATAATACTGTTATGACTTTAGCACACCACTATGCTACCCTGAGAATTCCACGAGCCCAGTTCTGTTAATGGTACTGTGTGGAGCCAACATTTGTGTGTTTATCAGTAGAGTGAGAGAGTTGTCTAGCTAAGTGTTAACATGCAGTGGGGACATTTTGACAATTGTGTCATAATGACCTCACTGTGTGGCTATAATAGCACTTCACAAGGTTGGAATGCAGCCACCTGTTATTTTCAACATGCTAAAAAAAAACTCAGGATCAGTAGGATATTTGTGTATTGTATTAATCATTACAACAATACAGAAGAAGTATCTGACTACCAACGAACACACTGACCATGCTGCATTAGGATGTAACAGCTTGTGAAGGCTGTAAAGGGATGCCTCTACTGTAATCATGTGAGAAAGCAGAAAGTGATGTTGCATGATGTCGTGTGCACTAATTGATGACATTGGGGCAAAGAGGCTATCGTGGTTCTACTGGAAACTTCCTAACATCATAACTTATGCGGTAGAGAGTGATAAAAATCAAAATCACTTCTCGAGCAGTACATGAACAATAGACACAGAGGTATCCTCTTCAGAGATGAAAAGAATTTTTAACTACAGTGGTACCTCGCCAATCCGAACTAATAAAAACCGTGCTCGTTCGGATTAGAGAAACGTTCGGATTAGCGAATTTCCCCCGAGATACAATAACAACTAGCATTTAAGATCAAAATAATCAGATTCTAATGGTATATCAATTTAATTCTCTATCAATGGTATATCAATTTAATTAATAAATAAATGAAGTAACTGATAGAAAAAAAAAGGCTACTGTAATGTAAAACTTAAAAAATAATACAGTACACAAGTTTATTTTAGTAAAAAATTTAGCTTGTATGTACCTATATTGTTGAGTATTCTGATTTAATAAAATTGCATAGTTCAGTACATAACTTAATTTGCATAAAAAATATCACTTTCTTGTACACAACACAAAAAAAAGTTTCACAAAATAACACAAAAAAGTTTTTATTTCCTTGTAAAAAAGGTCACTGATTTTCTTTTGCTTTTTGGAAGCTAAACTTTTTTCGAATGCTTCCTCTCAGAGCTGCATTAACAATAAAATTTTGTGGAATGGCGTATCATTCTGCTTAGCCCATTCTATACGCATATTAAAACTGTCAACTGCTTCTTCATGTTTCACTTTTTTTTCTTAAGAGTTCTTTATCGTCATCATCATCTTCTAATTCATTCTGCAGCATCATATAATTTCAGCATCCCATTTGATTTTGAATTCACTTTCGGTTCTACCTGTAATCCATTCCTTAACATCTGTTTGTGAAATTTCAACATTTGGATTTATATTTTTAATCAAATTATGCACGCTCTTTTTGTGTATCACCGTAGTTATCTTGGTAAATTCTAGAAGGCCTATGTTACTGTACAGTATAAAAAAGCAAACAAGAACACACCATAAATCAAAATAGGCCTACAGTATAACCGTACAATCGACAGTATGAAAAAATACTGTACTGTAATAATAATAAAATAAATAATAATAGTTAAAATAATAATTATTAAATAAAAATAATAGTACACAATATAATAATACATAATAAATAAAACGTTTTTTTTTTCAAACTGCAGTTCGTTTTACTGGAGGGTTTGGATTTGAGATAGCAGTGTATTTAAGGTTCACTTATCCCCCATAATGACTGGAATATGCTTAGGATGGTCACCCGGCATGTGCCATAGCACCCAGGGTTCAGAGAAGTCATCACCCTGCATCAGTGATGGTTTAGTGGGAGGGGTGAGTAGGAGAAAGGAGTTAAAACCTCTGCATTGTGTATCAAGATGCCATGCTGGAATCTGTGGTATGGGCCCTCTGAACAACACCTTGTTTCATGGTAGGCAGTGGACCATGAGGCTTCCAACAGGACTCAGCCCCTGCACACAAGGCGATGACCACACAACAGTGGTTGAGACTAATGTTCCCGACCACATATCACCAACTGATTGACCATCTGGAAGTCCTGATCTGAATCTGTTAGACTTCAAATTGTGGTTGGAGCTTGCGAGAGTAACCTGCAAGTAACAACACCCCAGCCTGAAGGTGAATTTGGAGCAAGCAGTGACAGGATTTCTGTTAGATGTTGTGTGACGGCATCGATATGTGGAATACAGACTTTGTGGGCGTGCCTGAAGAGAGAGAGAGAGATTTTGAACATTGAGTGCTGCTATATGTATGTTATACAAGTGATTTGTATGTGCTGAAAGCTGTAAAATTTACTGAGAGATTAAAGGTTTATGTGTTGCTCAAGTTGTAACATTATTTATGGCTAGACTAGTATACTTAGGCAAATGAAATAAAATAAAAATAGGACGTAATGTGAGTCGTTTTCCGAGGTGTTTTTTCTATCTACATCGCTTACGACCGCTCCCTATTCGCACGCTACTTTCGGTAAGCCAATACACGCGTAAGTGCAATATTACGAGGAAATATACAAACACGGAAATATGCGTTCGATAAATGAATGTACTTTTACTACAGTAAACTGTAACACCTCCTTACACATTAGATTCAGCCTGGTATTTGTCATGACCTCTAGAGCCCCACCTTGTCTACATTATACCCTAATAAGGTCATGATGAACTCCAGTGAGCATTATAATCTGCGTAACAGAATATGCTACTACCGTATTTTCAGATCGATTGTTTTTCATAGCCAGTATTTAGCTATTCTGTTTGTTGTCATTGGTATTCACAAGGTAAATTCAACTAAATTTTACTTCGCATTACTACCCTGCTGAGGGAAAGCCGTTGCATGTTTTGTGTATTGCCTGATATCGACGGGGCACAAAGCGTAGCGCTCCCATCAAGCATACACCTGTTTACACAAACACCTGTCAAGTGCAGGTGCAAGAGAAGTCGATAGAGCACAGTGACACCGAGGTCAGCGATAATGTAAGACCGCTGGAGCATGAGAGTGACCTCTCATTTGTCACGGTAGAAGAAAGACGCGTCAGATACGCGTTCCGTCACGAAGTAGGTCATGCAGTTGCTAGGAGACGTGTTCTTCGGACATGAACTTGCGATGGTGACTCTAACTATATGCATTTCACGCGCTTAGATTGCCTCCACTGACGACCATGATTCTAAAGTTTAACTTTGATATCGTCTTTCAAGCTAACAGTTTCAATTTTCCTAACTGAAAGTCGAAATATAATTTTACTGCATTTTAGAATTATTTTATCATATTCCGTTCTCGATCAATTAGTTTATCTTTAAAAGTCACATCCCCTACCCCCTATTTTTTTAAAGTTGTCTAGCGCAGTGCTTCCCCTTTTTTTTTTTTTGTTCAGCACAGTGAAGAATCATTATATGTACTAATTCTTACAAACTCTTAACTTCGCATATTTTGCGACGAGCACCAAATGAATTCCGAAAAACCGGAATGCGATTCTTCGTAATAAGAGTTCTTCGTAATAGCATAAACAATCAGTCCAGAATACTGACCCAAGTTGCAGCTCGAGAGACGTTGGCCGCAATAAAGGTGGATACTAATACCCACTGCCAGAATTTTATTTTAGAACTTAGTGACAAAGTAAAGGTGGAGGGTTAAATTGTATTGATTGATTATTGCACTATCATTAAAAATATTTGCAAAGTAAAATAATAATTAATTTGTTCAATAGGAGATTTGTGCTTGTTTCCGTAAACACAAGTCTTGGTCGCTGCTTGAAAGAGTTATGCATAATTCCTGATCAAGACTTTTTAAACATGACCTATTCAAATACTGGATCTTTCTCATGGCCCCATTGACGAGAAAGATTGTTCACAGAGATAGGTTGCAGCAAAATGGCAGAAGCATCTTAATTGCTTTTTTTCTCCAGTAGATGGGAACTCTTCTTTTGACAGTACCATATGTGATCTATTTTCCACCGGAACATTATAAAAATTTGCCACCCTTCCTCTTTTTTATTTTTCAGAAAAAATTTATGGAGGAAAATATGTTATAAATTATGGAAATCGATATTTCCAATCATATGGAATAAGCTATTTCTTGCAATATAAATTACAGCTCAGCAAAATATAATTTCGTAAAACGATCTTCGTTTTCAAACTGTGGGAATTTTCAAAATAACCTAACGGATGTTTTCAAATAATTTAAAGCAAGAAATTAAGATAGCCTACAGTTTATTTACTAGTAAAATTTTAAACTTCGTTTAGCGCAGTTTAGCTTGAATTTTGCTTTTAAATACGACTGTGTAGCGCTTGTATTTAAGTAAATAAGTAATGCTTCGGAAAGTAGAGCATTCAAGGCATATTTTGAAATATGCTATATTAACACAAATTCTAAACGCTTTCATCCAGAGCGAGACACGCCCAATATAAAAGTACGTGTGGCACCGCATGCTAGCATGATATAGTAAGAATATGGTTATACACAGGGCCGACGGAAGCAGGCATGCAGAGAATGTGGTGCATGCGGGCATCGCTATGAAGGGGGGCGCCGCCGCCGAGGCACAGTTCATAAGTTCATTTTTAAGAAACAAAATTTTTATCATAAAAACAAAAAATTCTTAGCATGATCAATATTAAAATAAATAAGGCCAGATACACCGAATAAAAATTTTAAAAAATTGTATATTTCCACCTCTTTGATCAGTAGGCAGTTTACGATTTTCCAGCGAGAGCAGGATAAATGCCTGCCTGCAGAATGTTGTGTCTGTTGCAGTCTATCTAAAGTGAAACGGTGAACGGTTTTTATGCGCAGAAACGAATTTTCGTACAAAACATTTGTTGCTAGTTAACCAGTCATACGGTACGCATATCAGTAGGCTACTGACAGTAGCGCAGTATGGACTATTATTTCGTCTTTGTATCATGTTGTGTAATAATTTGATTCCATTTCTATTTTGTGTATAAAATAGAAATGGAATCAAAAATTTTAAAAAAAGTTATCTCGTGCACAAAATCGTAAGCGTCATGCTGCGAAATTTGTTAAAATATTAAAATATTCTGATGCAGATTGTAACTAACTCAATACATCAGAAATCAGAGTTGAAGAACCATACATATCATCCAGTTTTCATGAAAGTACTATTGCAACTATTGAACAAGATAACAAGATGCATGATTTAAGTAAAAAACAGTTAGGAGAAGACTTATTTGTAGTTGACCACGAAACTAACACATTGTTAGTCTCTGTAAATTTAGAAGATCCAGGTGAATGGGGAAATATTGATGAAAAATTACGAGTTGTTTTAATTGATAACGGGCCTGTTCAAAAGAAATATATAATATATCCCAGAGATACATATGGTCGTAAATTTGACGACACGTATTATAATAGAAAAATGTAAAACGGGGAGCTCATGCCAAGAACATGGCTCATTTATTCCGAAACTTTAAATTCTGTTTTTTGCTTTTGTTGTAAACTTTTCGCATTGATAAATTATATGAAAGGAATAACGGCATTTTTTTTTTAAAATTAGTCGAACTGTTTGCGTTTGATCCCGTTATGGAAAATCATGTTGTAAGGGACCTACAACGAAACAATAGAGTACACTATTTGAGTAAAGACAGTCAAAATGAAATATTGGAAACTTTAAGTAACGCAATCAGGGATACAATTTTATTATCAATTCGAAAATCTAAATATTATTCCATAATTTTAGACTGCACACCTGATGCAAGTAAAACAGAACAAATGACCATTATTATTCGCTTTGTTTCCTGTGACCATGGAATTGTCAAGATCAGGGAAAACGTTTTAAGTTTTGCAGATATATCAGATTCCACAGGACGTGCTTTATGTGCAACAACAATGGAACAACTGGAAAAATGGAACATTCCCGTTGAAGACATGCGAGATCAAGGGTATGACAATGGGAAAAATATGAAAAGGGGAAAATATGGGCTCCAAAATTTGCTTTTGAACAAAAATCCTCGAGCTTTTTACGTGCCATGTGCTGCTCATACTCTAAATTTAATCATTAACGATGCAGCCAACGTGAATGCAGATACAATTCGTTTCTTTGCAATTATTCAAGAAATATACAATTTCTTTTCATTCTCTTACAAACGTTGGGCAAGCCTTTTAAAGTTCGTAAAAAAATTAACATTGAAACAGCCATCAGAAACGCGATGGGAAAGTAAAATTAATACAATCCGCCCTCTACGATATCAGTTAGGAGAAATTTACGATGCACTTTTTGAAATTTTAAATAATGAAAATTTTAATAAAGAAACTCAGCATAAAGCAAACATTATGTGCTAAAATAAAGGACTACATTTATTTGCTCTCTTATAATTTGGCATGATTTACTTAACAGAATAAACCCTGTGAGTAAAATGCTTCAAGACAAAAATATGAACATTACACTTGCTTTAGAATCTATCGAAAACTTAAAAATATTCTTAGAAGAGTATCGCTCAGATAGAAATTTTAAAGAAGTTCTAAAAACGGCAAAAGAACTGAGTGAAGAGGTGGATGGAGAACAAGAATTTAAAACTGGTACGGAAGTTCGACGACGAAAGAAGACACGACAATTTGACTACGAATATCATGAGAAACGCCACAATCGCCAGAAGATAAATTTTGAGTGAATGTGTTTTATACACTTCTAGACGTTGCAATAGAACGTTTTGAACAACTAAAAGCACATTATGATAATTTCAATTTCTTGTATAGATTACTACAAATTAATAACGAAGATTTACGAAAAAAACTGTGACGATTTAGAGTTCTCTTGAAGGACAGCGACAATAAAGACGTAAATGCAATAGAACTATATGACGAGTTATGTGCTTTCCGGGATATTTTTCGCAAAGATAATTTAAATATTCAAAACCCTTTCGATATTCTTAATTTTATTGTGTCCAATAATTTATCTTTCCCTAACTTTTCAATTGATTTAGGAATACTATTAACCTTACCTGTTAGTGTAGCGAGCGGTGAACGTTCCTTTTTCAAGTTGAAATTGATTAAAACTTACTTAAGAACAAGTATGTCACAAAAACAGGCTTGTTAGTTTGGCGTTAATAGCTATTGAAAATGATACATGTGTGGAATTAGACTTTAAGACCATTATTTCTAATTTTGTGAATGTGAAATCAAAAACCCTTAAATTTTAATTTAAAAAATTTCAAGTATATTTATGTAATTTAATTTATTTCCTGTTATTCTGTAAAGATGTTATTTTTTGAATGCTTATATTAAATGTTCTAATTATTTCTGAATTGTTTTCTTATTTTCTCATCTATCTTGAGTTTATTTTATTTTCCTAAAGTTACTAAGAATTTAGTAACTTGTGAAACGCGAGAATTTTTTAAACTTTAGTTCAAATAAGTTTTAACTTTAATTAAAATTCATTTTAATTTTGTTAGCGATTCGGGTCGGTGAAAAGGCTATAATCCCTGTATCATTATATTCAACGATTAAAGTGAAGTGGCTTTATCAAAATTTGCTTTAACTTTTGAGAATTTTTTGAATATTCGGGTTTTAAAGATTAGCCTGCCTAGTCAACACCCCCGGTTCGTTACATTTAGCGTACCAACGTGTGGCTGTTCTGTCCAAATTTATTTAAGAAATTTCAAATAATTTAAATTTTTATTATCGTAAAAGAACCACACACGCCAGAATCGTTACAGGGGCGCTTAGATAGAAATTGCATGCAGGTGGCAAAGACCCTAGCGCCGGTTCTGGTTGTACAAACCCCACTAAGGGGAAAAATGTAAATATCACAGAGTTTACAATGTGTGAGAGCATCAGATGCTTCCATTTTGGATGTAACATTCCTTGTTGATCGCTCATGGATCACAGTGGTTTAGGACAGGCACGTTTCCATCGGATTTTAAGAAGGCCGTAGTTGTACCTATTTACAACAAAGGAAACAAAATATAACTTGAAAAATTAAAAACCGGTCTTTTCGAAAATATTACAGAAATTGGTAAAAATTAGACTCATAAATTTTTGAACAAAAACAACTTCTTTTCAAAGAATCAATTTGGATTCAGGCAAAAGTTTAGCACAGAACATGCTTTACTTTACTTCACAAACACAGTTTATACTTCCCTAGATAAACAAACTAACATGAGCAGTATTTTTGATATACGCAAAGTTTTTGACACTGTATCACATGAAATTTTAATTAAAAAAAATTAGAAGTCATAGGAATACGAGGTACTGCCCTAAACTGGTTCAAAATTACTTAAATGCCAGATCACAAATTATAAAAATAAACAACAGCTATAGCAGCTCCAAAACAGTAGACTGCGGTGTACCACAAGGATGTGTCTTAGAACCAATTTTATTTAATATTAACGAGTATATCAATGGCTTCTGCAATTTTAAACTAAAGAGTAAAATAAACTTTTGCAGATCATACAGTACTAATTTTCTCTACAGACACAGTCGAACAAATGCAAACCATAGTGAATGCTGATCTTTAAAAGTAATAAATTTGATTCTAGTCAAATAAACTCAGTCTGAATGTCTCAAAAACTAAATATGTAAATTTTAACTTGCGAAACACAACAGGCAAAATGAACTTCACTGCACAATTAATTTTGCATGAGTGGAATTACAAGACAAATTCAAATTGCAACTGGAAATAGAAAACGTCAATGTAATAACTTATTTGGGATTAAAAATTGATAGTAATGTAAGCTGGAAACCGCATATTACCGATGTCGTAAAAAAAAGTATGATTAAACAGACTTTACTACCTAAATAAATTCTTAAATTTAAATATGCTAATATATTATAATCTGCCTTATTGTATATTAAGTTGGGGAGGGGGGGGGGGATCTATCTCACGACGCTGAAACCTTCAGTTTCGACTCAGAATAAAGTAATTCAATTCTTAACTAGAAACAAATACAAAGATACTGCAATGTATAATAAATACCATACTAAACATGCTATACCTTAGATATTTATACGCCTATAGGGTACTCTATTCATAAAAAACAACGGAATACGTAAATATCAAACAAGATGCTTTCCTTAGTAAACATAAGGGACTAAAATATTAGTTCTTTAAGCAAATAAAGAAGTAATAATGCTTACAAACATTAATACTTATTTAGCGCCAAAAATATTCAACACACTACCTTTAACAATAAGAAATGAAACTAACCCAAACAAATACAAAACTCTATTTTAACACAGAAATGAGGAAGCTCTGTTCAAAATAATAATATAAATGATTGGTTTTTGCATACTGGTATTAAAAAGATCCCATTTAAGGTATAAAATGTAAAAAAAAATTAAACGCTATTTAACTTTGTTTTATTTTGTTCATAATTAATATTATGCAACTTGTTCTGTATATATTAGCATGTTTCAGGTGATTTTATTATGTTATTATATTATAATAATGTATAATATCTATTATATGGATGTACATAAATGTATATAATGATAATGCATTACATAACTTTTTGTAACTTTATGCATATCGTAACCTGGACGAGCTTTGCTCTTAGATTACATATGATAGTCAAAATTTTGTACTAGAACATGAAGCTTACAATAAAAATACAATAAAACACTGAATGTGACAAACACGTGACCCACCTCCAAATGAAAGTGCAATGGCGCATGGTGAGCAAGAATGGAACGCTTCACGAGCACTAATCAAAGTCGCTATAAAACATGGGGTAGGTAGGAGCAGAATCATAGATGACCATATGATGCATTTTCACACGTTACTGAGACTAAGGTCCACAAGATCCTCTCCTCACGACCCATTCAACGACAAAAGTAGTTACTCTATATGTATGTGTGTGCGCGCGCGCGCGCGTTTTTAGCGTACAGTTTCCACAAGAGGGTGGAAAATGGTATACCAAGACACACGTAGAGTACACTGCCGGTCTTAAATGCGGGTTGAATCATCTAACTTCAATCTAAACGAATAGCTGTGGAAAGTTGTAGAAAATGCTGTAAGATGTACATAGGAGTATATATATCCCCTTCTCTATTCGGGACCTGTCGGATTCCTTCCAGATATCATCCGCAAGGCATCGCACAGAATGGAGGAGGAAACAGTATCTATATATATTATGGACCAAAGATCTATATCAACATTATTAGGCATTAATACCACAGCGAAAATAGGCTGTTATCCATGCGAAAGAAGGCCCAAACGGATATTAGACTGGTAGTCATAATATATATATATATATATATATATATATATATATATATATTTTGACAATTCATTTTAACTCGGTTGGAATATTATAAAATAAGTTTAATGACTATTACCGAGAGAAAAGATGGCAAGATATATTTAACAATATACTACTAGTTTACTAGTTTCGTTACAAGAACATCATCAGGTATCATACTCAAAGAAGTATATAAAAAACTACAGAGACTTAACATTGTACTAACAGAACAAGTGAAAAACAGTAGCATGTTTGAAAAAATGCAAGTATGAGTTCCATACAAACGAATACTACGCGCTGTCGCGAGTGCGCCAGTACTGAACAGAAGCAACGTGTGCGTCCGAGAGATTGTAACTTAGGCTGTTATTGATATGAGAGGAATCTAGAGAAATTTCTCTTGATTCAACAATCTTTCTTTCCAGTTCATCGTAGCACACATGGATATTAGCAGTTTGAGTCCAGTTTACAATGTGCTGGCGGCCTTCGTCTGAGTTAGCAGAAAAGAGAACGTGGCTAGAGAGAGCGCTAGCTCTAGTCCTGTTATAGGAGATATCTCTACGGTGTTCATCCAAACGTAGAAGGATGGATTTAGCAGTCTGTCCATAATATGGCTTTCCGCAATCACATAAAATCTTGTAGACTCCTGGAAACTGAGTAGGAAGATGTTTCTGTTTATATTGGCAAAGTAATGAACGAAGTTTTGGAAGCGTAGTGTAGCACGTTTTGAAGTTAAATTTCTTGAGAATGTTAGCCAGTTTTGGTGAAAGAGAGCTGATGTAAGGTAAGGAGATGAAGGCTCTTGGGAGAGGGGGATCTTCAGCAGTAGTTGAGTGCCTGGGGGAAAGAAATTTGTCAATCTTCTTTGGAGAGAAGCCATTGTTGATAAACGTTTTTTTAAGAAAACTGAGTTCATTTATAATTTCTGTTTCTTCTGTAAGTAATGATTTGGCTCGGTGGGCTAAAGTGGAAATAATACCACATTTTTGTGGGGGATAATGATGGGAGGAAGCATGAAGGTATCTGTCAGTATGAGTAGGCTTTCTAAAAATTGAGATTTTAATGTTCTCAGCACATCTGGTAAGTTTGAGGTCTAAAAAGGGAAGACAGTCATCATGAACTCAGTTTTCTTAAAAAAACGTTTATCAACAATGGCTTCTCTCCAAAGAAGATTGACAAATTTCTTTCCCCCAGGCACTCAACTACTGCTGAAGATCCCCCTCTCCCAAGAGCCTTCATCTCCTTACCTTACATCAGCTCTCTTTCACCAAAACTGGCTAACATTCTCAAGAAATTTAACTTCAAAACGTGCTACACTACGCTTCCAAAACTTCGTTCATTACTTTGCCAATATAAACAGAAACATCTTCCTACTCAGTTTCCAGGAGTCTACAAGATTTTATGTGATTGCGGAAAGCCATATTATGGACAGACTGCTAAATCCATCCTTCTACGTTTGGATGAACACCGTAGAGATATCTCCTATAACAGGACTAGAGCTAGCGCTCTCTCTAGCCACGTTCTCTTTTCTGCTAACTCAGACGAAGGCCGCCAGCACATTGTAAACTGGACTCAAACTGCTAATATCCATGTGTGCTACGATGAACTGGAAAGAAAGATTGTTGAATCAAGAGAAATTTCTCTAGATTCCTCTCATATCAATAACAGCCTAAGTTACAATCTCTCGGACGCACACGTTGCTTCTGTTCAGTACTGGCGCACTCGCGACAGCGCGTAGTATTCGTTTGTATGGAACTCATACTTGCATTTTTTCAAACATGCTACTGTTTTTCACTTGTTCTGTTAGTACAATGTTAAGTCTCTGTAGTTTTTTATATACTTCTTTGAGTATGATACCTGATGATGTTCTTGTAACGAAACTAGTAAACTAGTAGTATATTGTTAAATATATCTTGCCATCTTTTCTCTCGGTAATAGTCATTAAACTTATTTTATATATATATATATATATATATATATATATATATATATATATATATATATATATATATATATATATACAGTATATATATTTGAAAAAAAAAATAGATTTAATGACTCCAAGACCGAGATAACATATAAAGATTTTAATGATAAATACTACTAGTTTCGGCATATAGCAGCCTTCTTCAGGTATTTATAAAGGAAAGGAATACTAATAAACATTGAATTATTTAAACAAACTGGAAATTACAGGTACAAATTGCCTCACATAATCGATACATAAAAACGTTGTATTTTTCAAGTTGTTCCAACTGGCGTGCCATTGTTTGTTGCAATTGTGCGTGCAAGTTCACGTGAACGCCAATATTGAATAACTGCAGCATGGCTATCTGGGATGTTATAACTTAAATTATTATTTAAGTCGGATGAACAACTTGAAAAATACAACGTTTTTATGTATCGATTATGTGAGGCAATTTGTACCTGTAATTTACAGTTTGTTTAAATAATTCAATGTTTATTAGTATTCCTTTCCTTTATAAATACCTGAAGAAGGCTGCTACATGCCGAAACTAGTAGTATTTATCATTAAAATCTTTATATGTTATCTCGGTCTTGGAGTCATTAAATCTATTTTTTTCAAATGTATAACAACCGAGTAAAAGCTGATCGCCACATATATATATATAATATTCATCAAAGCTTGATTTGCTTCCTCGGTCTTAAGAAGAGGCTGGTTATATTCCACTAATTCGAGCCCTACCCAAGGGCCTATGAGTTGTGGAAATACTTTCTGAAAATGAAAGCTGTGCCGAACAAAGTGGCCTTTTGCAGCTGCCCAATTTTTAATCCATCTAACTCGAGTATTATTATGGGAACAACTTAAATTTTCTTTTGCCAGATTCGTTCAACTTCGATTTGCAAATCGCGATATTTTGTAATTTTTTCATTTTCTTTGTTGTCAATCCGACTATCTCCTGGTACTGATATTTCGATAAACGTAACACCCTTGTTTTCACTTTTTTCAACCACTGTGATATTGGGTGTATTACATTCCAAGCTTTTGTCAGTCTGGATTTTGAAATCCCAGAGTATTTTAGCTTTTTCATTCTCAACCACTTTCTGGTGAACTTTATGCTTCCAATAGTCTTTAGATTCTTCAAACCCATACTTTTTACATAAATGCCAGTGGATTATCTTAGCTACGTTATCATGCCTTTTAAGGTACTCAATTTGTGCGATTTTGCTACATCCACTTATAATGTGGTCTGCCGTTAATTCCTTTTCTTTGCACAATCTACATTTACTGTCTTCTTGAATTTTTTTTTGTATTTTTGCCTTCATAACGTTGGTTTTAATGGCCTGTTCTTGTGCTGCAAAAATTACCGATTCTGTTTCTTTCTTTAGTGCTCCATTTCTCAACCATTGCCAGGTCAAGTTGCTGTCAGCGCTGTCCTCTATGATGTGAAGGTATTTTCAATGCAGTGCCTTATTTTTCCATCTTTCAGTTCTCACTTTTACTTGGTTGGTTTTGTATTCCAATTTTGTCTCCATGGTTAAACCCATGGAGATAAACCCTCTTTCCTTATCTCAATTAGAAAATTTTTCCATTGTTTGCTGCAGGTAATCATTCAAATTTCGTTTTTCTTCTTCAATAACTTGCTTCACTTGTAATAATCTTCTACCTCCTTTTTTGCGTGACAGATATAGCCTATCAATGTCACTGCGAGGATTGAGGGCATGGTACATTGTCATTAATTTTCGAGTTTTTCGATCTAAATCTTCCATCTCAAGCTGGGTCCATTCAACAAGCTTGCTGAATATCTCAGAACAGGTATGGCCCAGGTATTAATTGCTTTTATCAAATTTCCAGCATTAAGCATTGACTTAAGGAGTTTTCTTAATCGTCTTATATATTCTGCTCTAGTTCTTTCTTTGATCTTATTGTACAGAATTTGTGATGTTTCTAAAATTCCCAAATATTTGTAGCTGTCTTCGAATTTTATTGCCTTGATTATTTCACCATTGAGCAGCTCGATTTCGTTCATATCTTCAAACTTTCCTCTTGTTATTCCAGCAATTGCACATTTGTCTAAGCCAAAATCCATTGATATATCTTGACTTAATATGTGCATTCTCTGATTTTGCATACAACTTCAGATCGTCCATGTATAAAAGGTGAGATATCTTTGCACTCTTTTGCGCAGCTTGATAACCACAAGCAGTTTTATTTAAAATTCTAGTTAAGGGGATCAATGACAATATAACCAATACAGGAGATAATGAGTCTCCTTGACAGATGCCCCTTTTTATGTTTACCTCTCCAATTTCTTCTCTATTTATAACCAACGTTGTTTTCCAGTTTTTCATGCTGGATTGCAAAACATTTTGCATGTTTTCTCTAATACAGAATAGTTCTGTGCATTTTAAAATCCAACTATGAAGCACCGAATCAAACGCTTTTTTATAATCTATCCAAGCCATATGAAGGTTGGTTTCTACGTTTGCAATTTTTAAGAATCATTTTATCAATCAGCAATTGGTCTTTTGTGCCTCTTGAATTTTTGCTGTTACCTTTTTGTTCAATTGGGAGAAAAGAATTTGCTTTAAAATAGCTGTATATTTTATCAGCTAGTATGCCTGTGAGTAGCTTAAAAGTTGTTGGCAGGCAAGTTATTGGTCGGAAGTTTTCTGGCTTTGGACCTTTTTCTTTATCCTTTATGTTCAAAAACGTTTTCCCTGCTGTGAGCCACTCTTCTTTGCTTTTTCCTTCTAAAACATCATAAAATTGGTTAGCAAGTCTTTCATGTAAGCCTGTTAGATATTTCAACCAGTAGCCATGTAATTCATCCTTCCCGGGTGTTGACCAATTTTTTATTTTTTTAGTTTACTTTTGAACCATTTCTGTTGTTATTTTCAGTTGGTCCATTTTTCGTTCTTGAGATCCATTCGTAATTTGTTCAATCCATTTTGCCTTGTTATTGTGTCTCTTAGGGTTGTTCCATAGGTTTTTCCAAAACTTCAGTGTATTTTCTTTGTCTCTGGTATTTATATTTTCTTTAAGGTTATCATTCCTGCAACAATCAATTTGCTTGTAAAACTGGTGCTGATTTGCGCGAAACACCGAATTTTGCTTGTACTGTTCAATGCGTGCACTGTATCTTCTTATTTTAGCTGCAACTGCAACTATTTTTTTGCTTCACTTCCTCCAATACTTCATCAATAGGTCGTATTCCAGTATTATATCTCTTTATGAGGTTATTTCGGATTTTTGTGTTTTTCAGCTTCTTTTCCTTAAGGTTTTTCAAATTGTTCACGTCTGCTCTGAGTTTAAGAATTTTATTCTCCAGTCGATGCTTCCATTTTGGTTCCTGAGTCTTACTGCTTTTGGGTTCACTAATCTTATATACTAATTCAAATGTTACGACGTAGGCTATTGAGTACATAAGTTGATTCGTTTACCCAATAGTTCCAGTAGGAATATCCCTTGCAGCTTTATTGGCCTCTTGTAGGAGTTCCTTCAGTTTTTGTTGAGGTACTTGTCTCAATACTGGTAGTCTAACTCGTTCCTGGTTGCTGTTCATTTGCTCGATAATTTTTCTTGCGAGTTCTTGTTCCTTATTTGATAGCTTCCTTTCAACTATTTGTATATTTCAAAATTTTCAGCATTCTGCACGTTGGAATCTGGTTCTGCTCCATTCATATTCTTGGTCACTTCAGGGTCAGTACGGTCTCCTTTTACAGCTTGAGGTTTCAGTGCTTCTAGCTCAAGTTCACTAAATACCTTGCGTTTGATAATGAAGCTGCGTTGTTGCATCAGCCTTTCGAATGAAATTTCAGAATTTGGGTATCGTTCAAGCCAAAGTTGGAACATTCGTTTCTGAAATCCCCTAACCGGTGGGTTTGAACTGTAGAAGCACTGCATGACTTGTCTATTTTCAGCCATGCTCCACTTTTTCATAGTAAATACTTTCGAGTTCTGTGAATCTTGCTCCTGTAGCCCATTTATCACTGGCTGTCCAGGAAGCCTAGCATCCAGTGCGGTCCTTGGTAACCCGCGCGACGACCGATGCGGTATAGAGTTCTGATTTGTCTTCACCATTTTTAACTGGGGGGTGGGCAGGTGCATGAAATAAAAAAATAGGACAGAATCACCCCAACCCCTCGAATACTCTAATAGCATTGGAGGGAAAGAGCAAGGTGAAAAGAAATACAGAGGGAAAGAAGAATATGGACCAGTCTACAGATAATATAACAGCTGTATATTACATGAAGTAAGGCGTGGTCCAGCTTCAGGTGCCTCGGGTTCGCCATGCCCGTACTCACTAGAGTGAGCCCTTGAGGATTATTCAAAATACAGGGTGTCCCAAAATTCACGCAAGATTTAAATTTAGCGCCATTTGTGCGGTAAAGTGTTGCCAACGAGAAAAAAAAAAAGAGCGTGACAGCTGACAGTTCAGGGTTATTAAAAATGGAGCGCTACACGAAAGAACAACGCATTTTCATGGATTATGGAACAACAAGTGGATGCTTATTTTTCGAACAAATTCATCTTCAGCGATGAGGCTCATTTTCATCTTCGGCTTCGTTAATCGACAAAATTGGCGCATTTGGGGCTCAGAAAATCCACGAGTGATTGTTGAGAAACAAATGCATCCACAACGTGTCACTATTTGGTGCGGATTTTGGGCTGGAGGCATCATCGGTCCATTCTTCTTCGAAAATGCAGCTGGTAAGGCAATAACAGTTAATGGTGCTCGCTATCGCGACATGATAATCCAGTTTTTTGTGCCTAAATTGCAAGATATGGATGTGGACGACATGTGGTTTCAACAAGACGGTGCCACATGCCATACAGCCCGAGAAACAATTCAATTACTGCATGAGTAATTTCCTGGTCGTGTAATTTCCCGTTTTGGTGATCAGAATTGGCCGCCCAGATCATGTGACTTAACGCCGTTGGACTTTTTTCTTTGGGGTTTTTTGAAGTCTAAGGTTTATGCCAACAAGCCCACGACCACACACACGCCTTGAAGGAGGAAATTGAGCGCTGTATCAACGAAATTCAGCCACGTTTATGCAAAACGGTCATGGAAAATTTCGACAAAAGAGTGCGTATGTGCAAGCAAGGCCGTGGAGGCCATTTATCAGATATGTTATTCCATGTAACCCTATACTGTATACTTTATGAATCAATAAGAAATTACAATTTTTAATTAAAAACCTGTGTTTTCTATCAAAATTACTTCTTGCGTGAATTTTGGGACGCCCTGTATATATATGTATATTAGGGTTACCAAGTAATTTTATAAACTTGGTTATTTTACTCCTAATCCCAAGTAAGTAAACAGGTAAGTTTGCGACTGAAACGTAATTCAAGTCTAAAGGTAGGTGTAACACCAGGTATATTCATTGTAAAGGTGGCTAAAGCTCTGATCACTATTCTTAGTATTTTCCATAATGTAAATCACATCTCACTAAGAGATGTATATATGTATATAGATGTATAAGTAAAATAACCAAGTTTATAAAATTACTTGGTAACCCTAATATACATTATTCCCAAGGTAAAAAAACTTATTTACATCTATATCTCCTCCAGAGATTATTCAAAATAAAAACAACTTGTAGCAACTTGTATAGGTAAAGTTGATAAGGCTCTGTATTATTAAAAACCTTGGTATTTCAGGGTCTAGCTACTCACCGAGGAGACCTCAAAAAAGGTTGAAACCGGTCTGGGTAGTGACCCCACCCATAATGTATTGCAGTATACATCTCTTAGTGAGATGTGCTTTACATTATGGAAAATAGTGATTAGAGAATAGTGATTAGAGCTTTAACCACCTTTACAATAAGTTGCCCTGGTGTTGCACCACCTTCAGAGTTGAACTACGTTTCAGGCGTAGACTTAACTGTTTGCTTACTTGGGATTAGGAGTAAAATAACCAAGTTTATAAAATTACTTGGAAACCTTAATATACATTATTCCCAAGGTAAAAAAAACTTATATATATATATATGATTATCGGCTATATTGACTCGGTATGCAGATATATTCATATTATTTACTGACTGAATTCCGAGAATGTTTGCTCTGCTGTCACATTGTGTTAATTCGGGCTACTTAATTTTGAAGAAAAAAATTTATAACAAAATAAGAGATTAGCAATAGGCAGCCCCCTGTCTCCAATACTAGCCAACATTTTTTTTTCGAGGATTTCGAATAAAAAGGCCATCTATTTGAAGTGTAACAGTAGAGATGGGTTTTTTTTTTCAGCCAAATTTTTTAAAATCTGGCTACGTTACGTGGATGACATATTCCTTATTTGAGAATAAGGTATAGATAATCTTCACATTTATTTTTAAATCACTTAAACAACTTCCGTCCAGACATCAAGTTTACCATCGAAATTGAAGAAAATGGATCTTTGCCGTTTTTAGACATCAAACTTACTACGATGTCTGACTCCTTAAAAATCTCGATCTCAGAAAATCAACCTGCATGCGTCCTCACACCACTATCCAGCACAGAAGTTAGGTATCGTCTCCACTCTGGCTCATCGTGCCAGGTCTGTATTGTCAGATGAGGAGGAGCTGAGAAATGAACTACAATATCTCAAAAGAACCTTCATAAATAATGGTTACTCTTCAAAAATGATCAATAAACAATTATATCGCCGTCCTCAAAACAACACAGAGACACAGGACAACCCCAAGGGTTATACCTCTTTACCGTACATCAGCTCGCTCTTCCAGAAACTAAGAAGAATTTTGAAAAAATTTAATATAAAAACGTGCTTTTCCATTCTTCCTAAACTCAGATCAATTCTAGGCCAACCAAAGCAGGCTCACAACCATCTTCAGTTTCCAGGTGTATATAAAATCATATGTGACTGTGGGAAGCCATATTATAGCCAAACTGAGAAGTCCATCCTCCTGCGTCTCGAAGAACACCAGAGAGACATCGCTTATAGTAGAATCAGAGCAAGCGCCCTCTCAAGCCATGTCCTGTTTTCAGTGAACACAAATAATGAAGGCCGCCAACACGAAATAGATTGGAATACGACATCAAACATTCATAATTGCCACGATGAAGTAGAACGCCGCACAGTTGAATCAAAAGAAATTATCCTTGACTCTTCTCACATAAACAGTAACCTTAGTTATAGTTTGCCAGACTCGCATAGCTCTGCTATCAGATACTGGCGCACTCGTGAAGTCACACGCTCGCAGATGCCTAACAATAGAACTTTAGCCCGGACTGTAGCTTCAGTTCAAACTTAATTCCAGTTCACAGTATGTTTTTGTAGTGGTATAATGTTTCTTTACAGTGTTTTTATGTTTGCTTTTAGTATTCTCACGCATGAAGAAGTCGGCATTCCGACGAAACATGTTGTGTGTTAAATTAAATTAATTTGTTTTTCTAATTCTCGGAATTCAGTTAGTAAATAATATGAACACACACACACACACACACACATATATATATATATATATATATATATATTAAAGATGCCAAGAAATTTTATAATTGGTTTGACCAAGTATAAAAATGACCAAGTAAGCAAAACAAAGTTTTGCGCGTGAAATATATTCACGTCTGAGCTACTTGTATATAGAGGCTAACGACTGCATATTACTTGCCTTAGTGTGTATCCTATTATGCAAAGTACCCTCCCCCCCTTTCAGGCGTGTATAATGCAATACATAATGAGAAGGGCCACAACTCAAACCGGACAGAGATACCAAGGTTTTATATATATACACACACACTGGGGGGGGTCCCCCGGCGCCCAACCCCCCGAGTTCTGGGCTGGTAAGCCGGTTCTCCTTCAATTCTGATGACTCGAGACATGAGACAACCATGTGTTGGTCTCATGAAGGCAAACACATTGTTGGACGTTTCAAAACAATGAAGAGACAAAAAAAGTGACATAAAAAACGTTTCAAATTTCGGCTTATATATATATATATATATATATGGGGGGGAAGAGAGAGAGAGTTGACCTGTCTGCGAGGTTAGGCGAGTGGCTATGCATTTCGCAACTAGATGACTGGGAAAGGAGTGTCCTGGGTTTGATTCCCGTCGCTGACGTGAGGAGCTTAGGATCTTTCTCAGGCATAGCCAAGTTAGCAGGTCTTGAGCGTGGACTGCAGGGTTTTTCTCCACAGTTTATCTGGAGTGTTTCATCCCGCAAGCAGGCAAACGGTCTTCAGAACTCAAGGCTTCTAGACATAGGATACAGCGGGAAGCATAGGGCTAACCACCTTATCCTTGTGTACGGTTGCGGTTAAATGAATAAAAAACCCTCGAGACCGCAAGATAAAAAGAGGGGGAAAAGGTGACCCTTTAACAACGCGGGGTTAGAAGCGCCGACCCACCCTCCCGCGCTGTTCGAAAATCGCGTATAACTTTTGCCTCCCCAAAAACTTAACTACTAATAGCCTACTGTTGACCAGAAGCCTTACCGCTAACATAAACAGTCGATTGACACATATTTGTATGATATGTATGTATTATATACTACATTCTTACAATAAAGTAAACTAGAGAAAAGAAAATGTTATTACAGAAAATCATAAGGAAGTGAAAATACAGTACTGTAGTTAAATTTACAGTACTGTAGTGTACTGTATTTATCGATACCGTAAGTTCACGTCATCTATTTAAAAGATGAATCGTCTGTCTGTCAGCACTACATCAATATTGTCTTATATGACAGGGGTGGCCATTTGCAGCAAGAGCCCTAGTTACCTACCAGAAATTGTTAAGAGCCACATCCCAAAGGTCTATATCATTTACAAGGAATAAGGAAACAAAGTTCTTGAAACATTGTATTTATTATTACAATTTTTTTCATGTATTTACATTTTTTTTATTTACTCTTTACTAGTAGAAGATTTATGGATTTCTAAGTGAGCAACTAATTTTTGATAATTTGGTTTGTAATTAGTAATTGAACTTCTTATTAATTCTTTCAAATGTTGGTTTGTTAATTGAGAACGATACTTGGATTTTACAAATTCATCGTTGAGTACAGTGATTCAACATCATACGTATAACATCTATACAATGTTTTGTATCATATAATATATGACACAAAGCATTGTAGATGTTATACGTATTACTAACACTAGACATAAAAATGAAAAGATAATGTGAAAAAAAAAAATTTATTTATAGGTAAAACGATTCATGCATTGATAACGAAGCAGCAGCAATATGATTGCTTTATGGTAGCCTAGCCTATACACTACTGAATTAATAGTTTTTTTTTTCCATTTCTATGCTAATTAACTAATTAATAGCAATTCATTTTATGAAGTTTTGATTTAATACTGCATCTTAACGTTTATTTAGCGTTCTCTCGACTGCGAATGGCGCTAGATACAGTCTGTAAGTGTTTGTGTGCGTATTAGTGTTGATAAATTTTAACTTTTTATAATAAACTAGGGGGGACTCCCCCCCCCCCGAGTTCCGGACTACCAGTCCGGAACTTGGGGGGGGGGGGGACACTTTCGAGTCTTCAAAATTCAAGTCATCAGAATTTTGAAGACCCCCCCCCCTGGCGCCTACGGCGCAGAACGAACCTCCCAGAATTCAAGGAGAACTGGCAGGCCGGTTCTCCTTGAATTCTGATGACTCGAATTTTGAAGATCGACACTCAGGGTAGCCCTGAGTTTCAAAACGTTTCAAATATAACTCGACACAAAAACGTTACAAAAAAAGGCTTATCATATAGACTAGTAAAAAAAAGGCTTATCATATAGACTAATATCTACATATATTTTATGTATTCATGACATAATTAACTTTTTCTTATTTATTTCGATATTTCTAAGCTACGCGGTTCGTCTACGAGTTTTTTTAAAATTGTCGCAAACCTCCAAAATATATATTTTGGAGGTTTGCGACATTCAATATATTTCGCGCTTGGCCGCACGAAGGAAGACTTCGTTTCGAGTCTAGTCGGCGACTAGAGGAAATTTTTCTAAGCCTTTTTTCGACCGGTTCCCGAGTTAGTCGATCTCTGGCACGGGCAAGCAGGTTTTTCCTCCCGGAAACTCGGGTTTTTCGTCCTGTAAACTCAAGAAAATCGACCGTAGAACCCACATTATTTCAGACATTAAATATATTGTCTTAGGGTTAGGGACCACGAGATGGCGGCACATTTGAGCAGCCGTCTCTCTTCACTGCGTACCGCTTAATTAGTGATAGCTTTGGGCCATCTGTCTCTGATTGGGTACCAGTGGAGATTGAACTGCCCACTCAGTCTCCAAAAGTTAGATAGGGCTAAATGGCCTCGCCTACTCCCGTATACGGGAATAAAAAAGGCGTTAGCTGATTTTTTTTTTTTTTTTTTTTTATTCAAAAAAAAAAAAAAAAAAAAAAAAAAAAAAAAAAAAAAAAAAACGTGTATAAATGGAACCGCCCAGTTCAAACCCGCGTTCTTCAAGTTCCCTTCTCGGGCCATTTCACCCGGACATACTTGCACAGACTTTGGACATCATATTTCTCCAATTTATACAGGCTACAAACACGTGACTCGTTATATGGCACGATGCACCTTGCCCATGGGAGTGGGGTGTCTGTTAATTTCTTTCTAAACAGTGTATCTTATGTTAATGAGATATCATAAGATATCGCATTTTTTAGATGAAGTAGGTGAACTGCAGACGAATATCGAAATCAGCTAAATAATGTCACAGGTAACAGGTCTCCATTTTAGTTCCATTCGTGTGGAATTCTCAAAGGACTATAAACAACATAAGAACTACTTTTAAATCTGAAGAGGGTGATGGAGAAAACGACCTTTAAAGTATTTTCATTGCAGTTCTTTCATTGATTGGATTTAGCGGTCCCAATTTGGCAGGCTGAGTCCTGCCAAATGCTACTTCAAATATCCCGGTCGAAATGGCAGATCGATAATATTCACCTTAGAACTGCAGTTAAGCGGTTCGATTTTGGCAGATTTTTGTCATAAGTGTGGGCAGTGACTTGCGTCAGTAAATGCTAAAGTAACTGCCTTAAACCAAGTACTTGTAGGCGGAATAATTATTATCCAAAGTCATGACAGTGACCTTCCTTAATAATTCTTATAAAGGATTTAATCCAAGACTAAAAGAAAACTGAATTTCATTTTAATCCAATTTCATTTCAGTATAGCATGCAAGTATACAATACTCAAACTTACAAATAACCCTACTTCAGGTAAGTAGCATAGCCTTTCTGTTTTCTTTAGAGAATGAAAAAGCAGCTACGGGATTAATTATTTATAATTTTTATTCATCCCGTGTAGGACTCGAAGAACCTTTTAAGGACTTCTAAACTGAAGATGAGGCAGCCAGTCTTACAGTGGTGCCACGGTTTTTCGTTCCACAAAACAGACAAATCAACTAGAAGAAGATACGCAAATTATAGAAATAATACACTGGCCCAACAGTGTGAGCTACTTCTCCCCCTCCTGCTAACAGTAACGTGGGAACGCTATGGAAACTGCCTGTATCAATCTACCTATATCTTGGTCTTTTCCCTGGCAACCTGGCAAAGAACACTTGTTTAACTAATCCTCCCATTCTGTTTAAGTGACTATACCACCTGACATTAGCTCTGGTAACACATTCCTGCGAACAATGTCAAATTCTTGCCTAATATTCTCGTTTAAAGACGCATAGCTACGAATTTGTCAACGGAGGCAAAACCCTAGCTACGCAACTACTTCCCTCCGAAGAACAAAAGTTCTCTCTCTCCATGCCACGGAGTCTATTTACTTGAGAAAGTACACGGAACGAAACTAGGATCTCCTTCTCCCTAACCCAACACACACACACACGTGCTTTCCATACACCCACTTAAGGCTCGTAACAAGCATGGTTAAGCCATGGTTTTCTGTTCTCCCCCCCCCCCCCCCCAAGACCGGCGTTTCCTAAACTTTCAGTACTCGTGTACCCCTTCTGGAATTTTATTAACACCATCGTACCCCTCTGAAGCAAAAGCCATTTGAGAGAAGTTAAAAATATAGTTGCAAAGACGAATAATCATAAAGATATTTATTATTTAACATTTGCATTTTAATAAATTACGCACATAATTATCAACAATTTCCTAATATGTACCCCCAACGAGTATATAGGCTACTCTGAGAATACTACGTTATTAAATTACAAACATATTAAACATTTTAACCCTGCGGAGCTCGCGGTGGTAAAAATTGCATCGTAGGTCGCGGTATTATTTGAATATATCTGAGAGATACATTCATTACTAGTACGTGCTAAAATGCAATAAAACATAAAGAGAAAACACTGCAAATATAATACATGATGGTAAAAATTAAGTGGATATTGAATCCAATATTATTTCATAGCCGAATATAGAAACTAGAACGAGTTTCGTGCCGAATATATAGAAACTAAAAGTTTCGGCGGAGATGCAAGCATAAGCAACCTTATGGGCAACTCGTAGTAAAGTTGAAGTAACCTCCAGATAACTTTCCTTAGTATTTTCCATAAATGTAAAGCACATCTCCTAGAGGACATGTATGATAAATAAGCCTTTGGCTCTCTATTTCAGTAATACATGATAGTTTATTTATTTTCAGTTACGAGCTAGAAATTATTGAACAAAGAATAAAAAAAACAACAACTAAATATACTATACTGACATCAGAGTTCGCAGTATCTCTCAGATACAATTTACTGTCAAATATCACAAATCTTTACATAACATGTGTTAAACCAAACTGACAGCAAAAAACAGTGCGGAATATATTTATATTAAGCATTTTGCTTGTATCTGTCAGATCAGCTACGAGGTCCGCAGGGTTAATTATTAAATAATACAAACATGATTAAACACGTACAGATGCACGCACTGGTAGTGAAACAATCACGGAGGACTGTTAGAATTTAAGATAATGATTCCAAAATTTAGCCGAGTTTCGATTGCGTGATTCGAACTATTATTATTATCATTACGTGACACCTCTAAGGAGTCCAAAGACTCATTGAGGGAGGGCACCTACTCGACACATCTCTCCGTCTCCACCACTTAATCCACTAACTACAGCAAACTGTCACTATCATCATCACCTACACCAACACCGTCTACTGCCCGCCACCACTAGTAATTTTTGTCTGTAAATCGTGTGTTTTCTTCAAGTGTTCTTTTAAATTTAATTTGAATTTAAAATTTTAATGCAAACAATTTGAAATACGCAGTTAGAACACGATGGTGCCGTCAACCAGACGCTGTCCTAACGGAGGTCCATCGATACATGCCAAGACATAAATTTTATTTAAAACTTCCTTTGCATTTTTTAGATATTGAAAAATTCCTTATAAAATAAACGACGCGTACTTATATGCGACAATACGGCTACAAAAATATAAAACTAAAAAATGTGCCGCGCATTCCAGGAATGCGCGTCCAACACTATGGGAAACTGGCATTGGGCAATCGGCTGTTCTTGGCCAGTTCATCGTATTACAAGAGACTTCGTAAGTAAATATGAAAAAATTCGTTTGGGAAAGAACCGATTATAAATTTTACAGGTAAGCCGTCTTTGTGGTTATGACTGACTGACTTTGGAAGAGTCAATAGTGGTATTCTATCGGCAAAGTAGTTAGCGTCTTGTCCGGACTGAATTTATCTCCTTAACATCGCTTATCACAACTGAAGAACATTTCTATGGACGCCAGAAAAGTTCTAAGGAATTTTACTGTGTCAATGGACTGACTGCTAATATTCCACTTGCCTCAATTTTTTGCTTATAGTGTGCAACTTGAATCTTAACGGGAAGAAGGAAGTACACGATGTATTTCAATATTTTCAGCTGTTACTAGTAATCTGAAACCATCTCTCTCTCACCTCGATCTTGAAGCAGATCCTGAAATTATTGCAAGTATCGTAGCTGATATATTACTATATCAAATGTTAGTTTAAAACCTCGGGGTGGGGGGCATTTTGGTATTTAAATATATTTTTTTTTTAATTGTCTGGATTTTAAGACTCCGAGTATGAAGAAGTAGTGCTATTCAGTTATGTCGAGACAAATTTGATTTATGCCAAAACAGCGAAAATTCTGACTTGGTTCTGTTTTTCCGAACTCGATTACATTCCCCCCCCCCCTCATTTTTATAATTTTTTTTCCATCCTAGCTTGTACAATTTTCAAATTTTACGAAAAAATGTCATAAAACACTAAATAATACAAATGATCGCCCTACAATCAAACGATTTTTCAGCTTGCTATTATCTGTCCATTAAAAAAAAAAAAAAAAAATATATATATATATATATATATATATATATATATATATATATGCATATGTAGTATTTGAAATTAGTGGGTTTGATCTGTAGAGGAGAAACTGAATCATCCATCTTAACCTTATATACCACGTTCAAGGTTAGATAGTGTGCGATGGGTTTACAACCCTTCGGTTGTAAATAAACAAACACACACACACACCGTACGTTTGCTTAAAATAACACTTCGAATCTATAAACCTGAAATGTTTAGCCTTCGTTTGATAAATATTTACTCAAGTACATTACTTAACCATAACATTCTTTATAAAATAAAGAACAAGATGGTCTATATTTATAATCTTTGAGAATTAACGCACCTATTGATCAAGGATTCGAGAGAAAGAAGGTGAAATTTAAATAAAAAAAAAGTACGTAAAGAAGACAAGAAAAAAAGTAATACAGTAGATTTACAATTACAACTGACATCAGTTATAATCAATGTGAAGAATTCTAATTAAAGCGTACAGCAGAGGGGGAGGGGTAACCGTTTATAAACGTGAGCTAAAGCTACTTACGACACAGAGATCCCCGCTTTTACGACTGGAAATTTATTTTTTTTTTTTTTTATTATGTCTGCAATGAAATGCCCCGCGACAGAAATGCGGCGATCGGTATACTTTAAAGGCAGATTGTCGTTTGAGTGACAGTACAGAGCAGAACCAGAATAGAGCATTTTAACTAGTATCAACTGAATCGGCATGGTTTATTTTTTTATCCAATAACAAAGTTACGTCGCATAATACTGAATGCAAATCTACATGTAAAAAAAAAAAAAAAAGTCGCTGAACCCGGATCGCTTCATAGATGCAGAGGTAATTTACGCTGCAGCTTGTGCTTGGAGCGAACTGTTGTGATTTGAATTCGCTCTTTTGTCGCTCATTTATTGGCAGTTTAATTAAAATTATTTCCAGTAAAGTATATACATATATAGATATGTGCTCCTGAAAATGCTCGGAAAGTGGAAAAGTGAATTTGAGAAAACAAACAAAAGCAATAACATTAGAAGAGAAACATGACATTTTAAGCCTTCACGAATCTGGAATAACAGTGACGGAATTTATCTCCTTGTTAATGGTCTCATTCCATGATACACACTATTTTAAGGAATAAACAAAAAAAGTTTATATTATGTTATGTTATTACAGTTCACATTGTATCTCCAAGACCGTAAACGTAATTCAATGCTCCTTAATCGAAGAACTAATTCGTAAAAGAGTTGTCCTACTCAATTAAAAATGTCTTGAAATTTACCATGAATGATAATCATGATTAGGACTAATCATAATCAATTGATAATGGGAAATTGCGTTTTATCATTATTATTATTTCTATATTAAATTAATAAAATTCACAATCAGAGAATAACAAGATTGTCGTTACATGTCGAAACATGTAACGACAATCAAATCTTTGATTGGTAGATGTGTCCAATTCGGTCTAATCCAAAGGCCATAGAATCGTGCAGTGTGAGACGTCTCTAATAATGGCGACTGAAGCATATGGGAGGCTCCGCTTTTCCAAATATTTCACCAGTATTCTTTGTATTGTTCCTAGTGCTCCCATGACAACTGGAACTCTCAATTGCATTTCGTTCCAAATTCATTGAAATTCAATCTGAGGGTATTTATACTTGATCATTTTTTATGCGCTTTTCTCTTTTGCTCTACTATCCCATTGAATAGCTACGTCAATAAATCATCCATATTGCTGCTGAATTATAATGCTGTCTGGCATATCACATTCCATAGTCTATCTGTTCTTAAAGCCCATAACACGCTTTGCATTTTCATTATCAATAACTTTTTCAATTGTGAGTTGGGAAACCATATTTCCTATAGCTCCAATGTATAATTTTTGCAACCTGATCATGCCTCTGGTTATTGTCTATATGAGCAATCTTGCTGCAATAACTAATCAGATGTCCAGTGTCATCGCCACTTAGTCGGTATTTGCTACCATTACGGATCTTTTCAATCCTCGCATTGATTGCATTAGTTTGTAATGTGCTTGTTTTTGAGCAACAAGTATCAGAAAGTTGGTTGGGTTGTAAAAGTATCTCACTACTCAGTACCATGGGTGCGTTAAGTTTAAGATAAACCTGGAAACTTCTGTTGAGAACAAACACGAAGTTTGTTTTTTTTCCCAAGCCGCTTCAGACTCTAATAAGTAGTAGTGGTTATGAGGAGTTTAGGTGGCATATGAGATTCATCGAGCAGTGAATCTCAGTTTAATGAATGGAGAACAGAGAAGTTATCCATTCTGTCAACCAAGTTGACATTCGCTCGATTACTGTAACGTTATAAAAGAACTTGGGGTAATATGGAATAACCAAATTCAGGCTTCTAGTATAAGTTCTATTCCATATTATCCGAAGTTCCTCAATAAGTTTAAAAAATCAATTAACGCCTTTTATTCCTTAAGAGGGAGTAGACGAGGCTGTTCAATCTCCACTGGTAGCCAATCAGAGATAGTTGGTCCAAGACTATAACTAATTATAAATGGCATCTGGTAAAGAGACGGCTAACAAAGTACTGCCATCTCGTGGTCCCTAATCCCAACGCTATATTTTTATTATCTGAAATACTGTGGGTTTTACGGTCGATTTTCTTGAGTTTATGGAACGAAAAACCCGGGTATTCGGGATAAAATCCAGCTAGCCCGTGCCGAAGATCTGCTAACTCGGGAACCGACCGAAGAAAGGCTTAGAAAACGTTCCTCTAGTCGGAGATTAGAATCAAACTTAAGTCTTTCTTTGGGCGGTCTAGCGTCGTATACCAGAAGCAAACGTCATCCACTTAGCTACATCGGCCTCTACCGAACTAATAAGAGTTCTAAAAGCTTCAACTAACGTAATTAGCCAGTTTCATGCGGAGGTGGCAAAATTTTCCCTCCCGGAAACTCAAGATTTTTTATCACGAAAACGGTCAGACTGAACAGAGAATCACCAATAGGCATGATCTAATGTTCCCATAGTCTCAGTCGCATAATCCCGGCCACAGTTTCAAACAACACAGTCAAAGTGATGCTCTTGTATCAGCTCTGAACTCTATCAAATATTTTCCATGGTTAGCCTTTCAAACGGTAATTTATCATTCTTCTTGTTCTGTACTTGTTTTGCACGAATTTCGTTGAAGGAAACTTCGATTTAAATTAGTACCGTATTTGGAGCCAATGTATAAGCGCATCTGAAGTACAACAATATCGAGGCATATTTTAAACACAGATTTTTGCAAATGACCAGATTCCACCAGCTGATTTACTTAAAAAAAAAAATCAGTAGCCTGCACAAAATGAGTTTCATGATCAATGGAAGATCTATCCATAACGATTTTGTATTTCTTTGATTTTAACACATAGGTCAATGGTTCCCAAAATTTTTCGCTTCTCGGCGCCCTTGCTGAATCCAGGTTTTCCCAAGGCGCCCATGTCAAATTCTAACAAGTACGCTTTGCGAAATAGCGAATAATTTTTTTAATTAAAGGGTTAGGTAAAAATAAATAAAACACGTATTTAAGATCACAAAAAAAAGTAATTGAACAAATTCAACTAAGTATCATTAGTGGGATGGATGAGCCTGTTGATTACCGCACATTTTCTCAAATCTTGGAATCAAACTGGACACAGCCACCTTCATTTCCTTCTCCACATTGATTTTCGCGCCATACTTAGCTTTTATCACAGGACCGCCGAAAATCCAGCTTCGCACAAATAAGTCGAAAATGGAATTAAATTTCTCTGAGCTTTTTCACTCATAAGGGGATATTCATCTTTTACTAATATCCAAAATTCAGTTAATTCCATGCTGGTAAATTTTGATTTTAACGTATTGTCGCAAGACAACTCAATAAGATTCTCTTCATCTGCAGCAGTAAATTCAGATGGAGCACTGGCATTAAATGGATCTTGAATCCATGCAAATTTATCGATATTATCATTTTTGAAAATATTTCTCAAACCAGGTGATAAGCTGTGATAAGTGTTTTTCAAAAATGGATTTCATACCTCGAGAGAAATCAACTCCATTGGAGATCAAAAACTGTTGCAACAAGGGGAAACATTCTTTGCCTCCGTCTTCATTCATTTCTTTTCCATAGTTTTAATTTTTTTTTTTATAAAAGCTGAAAATTTCTCAATCGACTTTAAAAGGTGCATGTTGCATCCCTGCAGGGAGAGATTCAGAGCATTCATCTTTTCAAAAATATCACATAAGTATGCTAGTTTTACCAAAAAATCTTCATTCACAAAATTTTCGGTATACTTGTGGTCTTCCTCTTTAAGAAAAATATAAATTTCCTGTCGCAGTTCAAACGTACGAGACAAAACATTACCACGAGAGAGCCATCGCGAAGTGCTGTAGTACAACAAAGACGTGTGCTCGGATCCCATATCCTCACATAGTTTTTTGAAAAACCTTGCCTTCAACGGCCGAGTTTTTATAAAGTTTACTACATTCACTACATATTCGAAGACCTGGTTCAATGTAGGCCTCAGATATTTTGAACGCGAGTGCTTCCCTCTGAATAACGTAATGGGTCTACAGTGCATCGGGGGGGGGGGGGGGGGTTGCTTCGAATAAGTACCTGCAATCCTCCATAACAGCCGGACATAGAACGAGCACCATCAGTACAGACACCAACGCACTTAGTCCACTTCAAATTATTTTCGGAGTGTCAAAATAATAATAATAATAATAATAATAATAATAATAATAATAATAATAATAATAATAAAGTATCCAGGATCTCGAACAAGCCTTCAGCCTTAGCACCAGCAGTGATACTTTTACAAAAGAGGTCTTCTACAATGTTATTACCATCTATAAAAGGTACATAGCAAATCAAGTGAGCATCATTATTATTATCTGTGGCCTCATCCAGCAGCAACCCAAATTCTTTCCCTTTTATTTTTTCAATTAATTGATCATTGAGGTCCTCGGTGTATTCTGCAACTGATGGTATTATTGGACAAAGGCTCTTTTGAAAGCAGCTTCCCAGCAGACTCACCGATCATAATGTCACCATATCTACAGCAGCCGGTAGAATGAGTTCTTCTGCGATGGTATAAGGCTTCTTATATTTTGCGATTCTATGTGCAACCTTGTAAGATTCTAGCAAAGCATTGCTTAGTATTGATGCCTGCTTATAAAAACTATCTTTTTGTTGATTTAACTCTTTTAACTTTCTGGTAAAGTAGTCACGAGATGTACTAACCATGCTGGGATGATTGGTTTCTAAATGGCGTTTCGACTTACTTGGTAGCATGCACTCTGGTGCCAAAACTGTCATACACAGTACATACTGCGGCCTCCCTTCACCATTGACTTCTGTCGACGTAAAACCAAAGTCATCATCGGAACATATATGTTCCGATGATGACCACGAATAGTCGAAACGGTCCACACCCCGTCAACCACCTTTCCCCTTCCCCCTCCCTATTTTAAAAAATTAACCCTTTCACTTTTTCCCCACCCTATATAAAAGTATATGTTTCTACATATTACGAAAAAAACCCGGGTTTTTCTAACTTATTCTACCAAACTGCCTACCCCCCCCCCCCCACACACACACTCTGCAGTTCTCGACATCGCAGACAGAGGAAAAGCCACAACACCCAGAAAAAGGTATGTGCAATTTCTATTCCTTAAGCTACATATACTTTTTAGTACATCTACACTCATAATGCCCTAAGAACCCATGAGTAAATAGCCAATGACATTTAAACAGGGATACTCCTAAACTAAAGCAGGCGATATAGCTGTATTATAATAGTTATTACTAAGGCTCTATTTAGAGCCTTAGTTATTACTAAGTGAGTTACTGGTTTTCACCAGGTCCGCTAGATGTCGCGTCCTATCACATTGAATTGAAAATGGAAATAAAATTATGAAAATTTCGCGGCGCACACTTTGGGAACCACTGACATTGGTTATTCAGGGGGAAAATACATTAAAGTTTGTGAGTAGATTGCCCCATCTTCGTTTTTAGAAAATAAATTTTTCTAGCAAATGTATTTATTTATTTTTATTATTTTATTATATTATTTTGAGTGGGGTTATTAAAATATACGTATTAGATTTTTAACTCTTGTATTAGTAATTGGATTTATATTTTAAATATTTGCTTACATCTATTGTAACTGGTGTTATTATTAGTGCGCAAAAGTAAACTATGCTTATAATTTTTGCTCCAATTTCTTTAAAACGGTGCGAATGTTTAATCCTATGAAGTGCTAAACGAAACAAAAATAGGCTTGGCGTCTATACATCATCGCCCTGCAAAATATGATTTTACACTCCCACCACTATTTCAACATTATAATGCTAATTAAAAAGTAAATGTTCATAAATACTATCGTAAACGCCTTCAGAGTATTTTAACTCATTATAGCTTTTCTGTCTTCAAAACGATGCGGTCTGGTTATATCTGTTTTGTTATTAATGAGTCTCTGCTCCTATTTCTTTGCATTGGATCAACTGAGTATGAGTGGAAAATGAGAAGCAGCACAAGCGGATCTGTGGGAAGACAGCGTCCCCTGCTGTTTTAAAACGCAAGACAATCTTAATTATAAAATGCAGATACTGTACTAAAAAAATAACTTCGGAGAGTCATGCCGCTGAAACCTACACAAGTGAAAACAATTCAGATTTATTTTTCTCTCTCCTTTATGTGAATCCACCTACGAAAGGTTGCAAACCTATTAAATATTTGTATTCAGAAACTCTGCTCCAGAAACTAAACATGGGACTTTTTTTCCAGCTAAGACCGCCAATAAGCAATGCGATAGTCTCATACCGGAAGACAATGAAATTCATCTACTATCGAGACATTCGCAAACAGCCATTTTCGCAAATGGAATTCGAATTTACCACCTACCGGTTGAAGAGTGGAAGCACTATCCACTCAACCAAAGAGGTCGGCATTTTGTCAGGGAACAAAATGAAATACACATCACAGTCGTAGTTA
This sequence comes from Typopeltis vanoorti, assembly GCF_054136105.1. Taxonomy (NCBI): domain Eukaryota; kingdom Metazoa; phylum Arthropoda; class Arachnida; order Uropygi; family Thelyphonidae; genus Typopeltis; species Typopeltis vanoorti. The sequence continues at coordinate 48,909,374 of NC_143554.1, forward strand.
CCAACGCATTGGTTGTTTCAAATTATTTAAAAGCAACTAAATCTCTGCAGTGAAAGTATTCCATCCATCCATTTCTTATCCATCGGAAACGGATTGAGTTCCCTGATTACGAGCTTGAAGAGCTTACTGCATTCCTCTAGTATGTCTACAAAACTGTGTGCTAACAGGATCAGTTTGTCTGTTCCGAGGGACGAAAAACCCGAGTTTCGGGGGGAAAAATCTCTACCACCGTATGAGATCGGCTAAGATAAATATTCTTCACCTCATAGAGGGAATTCAAATCTAAGTATTTTCAATCAAAGGACTCGTTTATACCAACTGAGCTACGGAGGCTGCAGTGAAAGTATTATGTGCGTTCATTGAGCTCGTTTTGATTTGTGCATGATTTGCAGGACAATTTAAATGCAAGAAACACAGGGGAAATTTTTTGTATTATGTATTTGTGCAATGAATTCGAAAAGGTCAATTAATGATATATTTTAACTCAGTTTTAAAATAGGATTTTAATATAATTCTTATATAACGGATTTTTGAAGAATACCCCCAGATAATTCTATTAAACTGAGGTCACACACACACTAATAATAATTTCACTAATGGAAGATTGAGAACTTATACTAGATTAGCATGGCGAGTGGTACAAAGGTTACCTAGGAGACGGGAAACTGTGCGCTCTCTGTGGTCCACAGAAATCGACTAAACATGATGTAATATTCTGCAATGTTACAATAAGACAGCTATCATTATAACTCAAAGATATTAGTCGTAGATAGCAACCATCTATCACCATTTTGATCGGCAGATAACAAATAAATTTGCCTTCATCGATGAATGAAGGCAAATTTGTTTATGGAATGCATATTCAAGTATTACAGTGAAAGACCATATTCTGCAATATAGTATTCTTTCGGCATTTTTTGAGTGTGTGTGCGCGCGCGTAATATATGCTAAACAAGAATGAATATGGGATAAAACGCTAATTAGAGCACTCTTGCTATCCCCAATAAAAATAAAAATATGTTAATAAATTACGGATTATTAGTTAAAACCGAATTTGTTTTTTTTAACTGACAAAACCTTAGTTGTCAGACCTTTTTGAACGGTATGACAACTTGAAAATTCTCTTCCTTTTAGAATATTGTAATAAAATTACTACAAAGCGATGGAATGTCTGATTCGAATGTCTTTTTCCATTCTGTATTAGTGTGGGGAAATGGTTACCCCACCCCCTTGCAGACTGGAGCTTACTTTGTACATGGAAGGATGAGAAGGTGTTTGACTAAACCTTATATCCCCAATGTGACTAGTATAAATATACAAAACACGGCCTTTTCCCTTTCGCTGTTGGTACCGGACAAGGTCGGCGGGCAGAGCGGGATCTTCCCGATTGGCCAATCAATCAGTTAAGTTCATCAGTGCCACGTAACTGCATCCTCCGCATTCTTCATCCCAGCATCCAGGAATAAGGATGCTGAGAGCGCAGCAAGCAGGCGCCTCGGAATGCCGGTATTGATATGGCACTCGATTATCCGAAGAAGGTGTCGTGTTCAGGGCGCGAGCGGGCCGCTCCCATGGGGGCAATTTTCAAGGCCATCCATCACCAGAGCCGCTGCTCAAACAGGGAAGAGTGAGATGCACGGAATGACAATGACCATCCTGGGTTTAGCAGATAAACCTTCCGTCGAACCGCGTCTCAGATACTGACGGGAAGCCACGCAAAATACAGCGGGGCTTTATAGGCGGGGATTCAGCATCGATCGTATACAAATAAAGAGGGCCTGGTCGGAACAATATCGAGCTGATGGCAACAGGAAGAACGAGTTGTTGAAGAGTGGAGCAATATTACAAAGACCAATCTTGCATTCTGAGGTTACTGGAACTCACGCCTACTCCTCTTCATGAAGCAGCGCAGTCAATCAGTTCGACTTTTCCGATATCAGAGAACTGAAGGAAAAAAAAAAAAAAACAGCCATTTACTACTGCTCTATGTATGATCAATGAAAAGGCAACTGCCGTGTTACTTGTTGCTCTGGATAGGAGCATCGAAACAGTGCTTTAACATCTTGTATAACCTGCGCAATCAGTCACTCCACATTTTAGATGCAACCCACAAGAAATAGCAAACGGGGATATGAAAGGGAAATATAGCACCTGTGATCACTAACCTAAAGTATCGCGCTCCACTAGTATTCAATGGAACACGAGAAGAACAGGTTTTTACTCTATAATCAAAGAAATCAAATATTTCAGATATTTCTCGGCACCATTTATATGCGTTTTTTTATCCTCTCTTAATTTAGTCTTAAACTAATACTAATTTATCGTTTTTTTTTTAAAAGCTGCGAACGATATTCCACGAATATATATATAAATATATATATATATATTTTTTCCTTTTTTTCCCATTCCAATTCATGAAAGGTTACCCGCAAACCTACAGTACAATTGGTACCGTGGGTTGATTAGAGATTTTTTTTTTTCGTTTATTATCAGTTTTTCTGAATCTATTTTTACTATACTCCTTTGAAAAGTTTCAAAGATGAAACTTTTTCAAGTCACTTCAGGACTCGAAAGAGCGGGTCAATGGTCTTACAACGATAAAATTCATCTTCCACCTAAAGACAATCACAAAGATCCATGCCCACGGCGGGATTTGAACCCGCAATCTGTTGGTTGGAGAGCGATTACGCTATCCACTTTACTAACCAGGCCAGCGCTGAGAGGTGAAATAAATATATCTCTCAGGGAGAGAGAAGGGAAAAAAAATACAAATATTCCTAAAACTAAAAAAGAAATGAAAATCTTCTTATGCTCTATGAGTAACATTTTTTTCTTCCCCCCCATTCATAATATGCCTACATGTTACGCTCCAAACAAAAATTGAGGAAGCAGAAATTAGTTCTTTGCTGAACGATACACACATTTTGCGATCGAGCTAACCGTTCTCTTGATGAATTTTTCTTTTAATAAAATCTGTATCATATATATTATATACAGACAAAGTGTGTTGTACAATATATATACATACATACATACATACATATATATATACATACATACATATATATATATATATATATATATATATGGGAATAAATTTTTAACTTGGGTATATTGTATATTAGGATAACCAAGCAATTTTATATGCTTGGTTATTTTAGCTCCTAATCCCAAGTATGCAAACAATTAAGTTTGCGCCTGAAACAAAGTTCAAGTCTAAAGATGGTACAACACCAGGGCAACTCATTGTAAAGGTGGTTAAAGCTTTGATCACTATTCTTAGTATTTTCCCATAATGTAAAGCACATCTCACTAGAAGATGTATACTGCAATGCATTATGGGTGGGGTCACTACCCAGACCGGTTTCGACCTTTTTTGAGGTCTCCTCAGTGAGTAGCTAGACCCTAAATACCAAGGTTTTAGTAATACAAAGCCTTATCAACTTTACCTATATAAGTTGCAACAAGGTGTATTAAGTTTTAATAAAAATCTCTGGAGGAGATATTGATGGGATTAGGAGCTAAAATAACCAAGCATATAAAATTGCTTGGTTATCCTAATATACAATATACCCAAGTTAAAAATTTATTCCCATCAATATCTCCTCCAGAGATTTTTATTAAAACTTAATACACCTTGTTGCAACTTATATAGGTAAAGTTGATAAGGCTTTGTATTACTAAAACCTTGGTATTTAGGGTCTAGCTACTCACTGAGGAGACCTCAAAAAAGGTCGAAACCGGTCTGGGTAGTGACCCCACCCATAATGCATTGCAGTATACATCTTCTAGTGAGATGTGCTTTACATTATGGGAAAATACTAAGAATAGTGATCAAAGCTTTAACCACCTTTACAATGAGTTGCCCTGGTGTTGTACCATCTTTAGACTTGAACTTTGTTTCAGGCGCAAACTTAATTGTTTGCATACTTGGGATTAGGAGCTAAAATAACCAAGCATATAAAATTGCTTGGTTATCCTAATATATATATATATATATATATATAAATTAGTTTTTTTTTTACCTTGGTTACTAAGTAATTTTATAAACTTAGTTATTTTACTCCTAATCCCAAGTAAGCAAACAGTTAAGTTTGCGCCTGAACGTAATTCAAGTCTAAAGGTGGTGCAACTCATAGTAAAGGTGGGAAAAGCTCTGATCACTATTCTTAGTATTTTCCATAATGTAGGGCACATCTCACTAAGAGATGTATACTGCAATACATTATGGGTGGGGTGTATATATATATACACACACACACACACACACAGACACACACTCGTATAACATACAAACACACTTTGGGTCACAGTAAAAAAACTGATTCAGAAACCTTACTCCAGAGACCAACGTAATTAAAAAAAAAAAAAAAAAAAACGTCAGGGCTTCAGTAAACAGGCTGGTGGTCCTCACGCTGGATGACAAAAAGTATCTATCACCTAAAATATATATTCCAAAGCATTCATATTAGACTGAAAATTGAACTTGGAACTTTGTTGGCTGCAGAATGGGAGCTGTCGGCAAAAACTTGTTGCCTTGTGGCATTTGTCAGAATAGCGGGAGGTGGACGCAAGTAAAACTCTGCATTCGCCGTATGAAGGAACAATCTGCAGATTGGATTTAATTTAATTCACGAAGTCTTCCACTGTTATCCATCTGTTGATAATGAATATGAAAGTCATCACTGCAATCATAAAAACATTCATATCCACCGATCATACTTGTGGTTGTTTGGAATTACCGACGAACCAATTAGGGCCACGAGGCGAGTGTATTATGCCTGTTGATTGTGTGTTTTCTTCTGGCCGGTTTGCCTATTTTGTGGGATGAAATATTCGGGTTTCCGAGAGGGAAAAACCCTTCCACATCCGATCCGTATAGGATCCGATAATTCAAGTACAGCTGAAAAGTCCTTAAAAACGTTATTCGCGTTATATCCAGTCCAGGCCTTTCATCTGATAATACAGAACGTGGATATTATCATAAGGGAAGTTCGAAGTTCTGTAATTTAAAAGAACAAACGGATACCCCCCCCCAATACCCTTGATATTTGCTACTAAAAAAATAAATTAAATAAATTAAAAAAAAACGTCGTATTAGGAAATGCAAATACTTCAAGTCAAATAGATACTCTGTTGGTGTCGATTGAAACCTAGACCAACAATGTGGCATTCTCAGAGCTCAATGGAACAAATTTAGTGATCATACTTCTTATCATTGAGGGAAACTACAGCAATAAAGATAAACCGCGTAAGGTGCTTCAGAGCAAGTAAAAACCAACATTCATCAAGTTACAATAAGGAGAAGTTTTTATATCGAGTTTGCTAATTCTATTCTTAATGCAGGAGGTTCAAATAAACAAACAAGCATATAGAAGAAAATATGAGTATCCGTGGCTCAGTAGTCGGTAACTAAGAGACCCATTGAACAGAACGATGTTGGGTTTGAATTCCGTGCCGGAATCAGATAGCTTTTTATACGAACTTTGGAGTTTTTAATCCAGCAAAACAGGCAAACTGGTCACAGAATAAATAGATGGCAGACTATGCGGATTTAATTAATCTCCCTGTGGTAACATTAATCATGTTTCTATAGAGGGAAGTTATTTGGTTCGTGATAGTAAAGTGGGTCTAAATCAGGGCTGTTTAACTTATCAATATCCAGTCACGTGATCGTTAGCCGAAATATATGCTATTCAAAGCTGTTATCCTGATTCAACTTGAAACATGCTAAATTTTGTAATTGAAAATTTCTTTCCAACTAAAAATAAGAGTTCCATAAAAAGGTTAGTTACTGCTGCTCTAAGCTACAAGGTATACGTATGAAAAGATATTAAAAACTTTATATTAGTTAAATTCCTGGCTTATATAAGTCAGAAATGCACAAAAATTGAATGGAATTAGACAGCTGAAGAATGCGTTTCGGCTGTGAAGTAGATTTAAGGACGCTAAGGTTCAACCATTGTTCATACCATTCTCTCAGGGAGTGAATAACAAAGAACATTGCACTTAAAACCATCAATATTTTCACTTTCAAAATATTTCAAATTAATCCTTGGAATTTATTTGATAAAATTTCCTTAATAAAAAATTGATAAAAAATTAAATGGGATGAAATATTTGAACGAATGGATCTAAATGCAACATACAACATTGTGTTTGTATGTGAAGAATAAATGCTACGCATTTCAAACTGACTGACGCCTATCTACATGTTTTTCGATGAATCAACATTACATTTGGTAAACCGTTCAGAATTTTACTGTATGGCAAATGGATAGTCGGAAAACTACTCGTCACTTACCTCTCTCGCAAGGGATGACTCAGCAGCGGGAGCCTGTTATTCACTTTTCAAGTACCATCTTCGTTGAAATAGCCATACTACGACAACTCCCATGTGCTGTGAGAGGAACACAGCGACATACGCTCTTGAACAGATAGCCCAGAGGTCAACTGATGACCTTAAGAAAATCTAATCTTGTTACAAAACTCATTTATCACTCCGAAATAAAATCTGTAGAGAACCACGCAGGTGATTTCCATAAATTTTTCACTCATCACACAACCACCATTAATCACGATGTCTGCACCGCCTTCTCCTGTGGTTGCTAATCCCCCAACGTTACCTCTTCCAAGCTGTCAGACAATGTAATATTTATCAGTAGTATTTATGCCGGCTATTATTTACCACAACAGGCATTGTGTTACGGAGGGAAACGAGTTTTTGGTTGCCACAATGGGTTGCCACTTTTCTATAACGCAGCTTCCGCACTAACCGAAATTTGATTTCAGGAACGGAGGGAAGTTAATGCGGACAGCGGATAGCGCCCACGATTTCTCCAATAAAACACATTAAAGTGAAGTTACATAGAAACGTTCGCGCAGATTCTGTGAGGAATTCTAAGCGTTAGAATAGCTGGAATGAAAATCTGTATCTTTCTTTACAATTCATATATGTATAAATCTATTCTAATATGATCAAACTAAAGAAAATCAAAATTTCAGCAACAGGACATTCAACGGAACAATGCCGTGAATGTCCTGTTGATGAAATTTTGATCTATATATATATATTTAATCGGAGCTAAATACTGATACTACGTTCACCCAGAAAAATTAGCACTACTCATTTCGGAAACTCAGCATGTTATTAATATTTACTTTCATATCTGCAGTTGGTGTTCTCTTCAGATTTCTAACTAAATTAAGGAAAATAAAAGCATAATCACTCAAATTTACACTTCTGTCACTAGAAGAAAGCTAACGGAAAAGGGGATCCAAAGAGTTATTCTGGTTAGTGTCTTAGATTCAGATTTTATTATTAAGAGGAAGGCAAAATCTCTATTTTACGAGATGTAACAAGAAACATATTTATGATCTATTCCATTTGAGATCTAATGGTCATAGATCGGACTGCAAGGTTAAAGTCAAGATCACTTAAAAAAAAAAAAAATTGAGAAGGGAAGTTTTGTCTTCATGTTTTTTTTTTTTTTTTTTTTTTTGTAATGCAACGCCCGTGAAAGAAAGGTTGTAAGCATATGGACATTGTTACCAAACGTGGGATTTTTTTTTTTTTTTACTCTATTCTAGAAATCAACAGGGAACTTTTTGAAGCCACTACAGGCAACGAATAAGCTGAGCGGTAGTCTCGCACTAGGCGGTGTAATTCCTTTAATGGAAAGCAATTCCATACTTTCCGGACACACTTTAGCCATTCTTACGGGAACAGGAAAAAATATTAGTAGCCTTTAAGTGCCAACCATTTTCTTTTATGTCTTCCTAAGCACATTCTCAAGCTTCCTAATTAATATATTTAATTTTTGGACACGGAAAATATTATAGTTCTCGAATGAGAATAATATGCAATGAATTTTCAAATAAGTGTTTCAAAGATAAGGAATTTTTATATCCCATTTTCTAATCGATACATTATATTTACAATTAATTTATGTTATTGCTTTTATTTTGTACTTAACAGAGCAACTTTCAAACATTAGAATGTGTGAAGGATTACAGAATTAATCCAAGGCCCTGGAGTGGCACATTTATCAAATACGCGTGTTCTATGGCCGATATGTCAGTTTGACGGAAGGAGGAGGACAAGGAAATCTTTCTAGTTCCATATGAATTCGGCTAAGTTGCATTCAGTTGAGTCTTACCGATAAAAAAAAAAAAAAAAAAAGCATGATCGTACTTCTAGCTGCGGTGTGCTACGGAGTCGAAAAGTCACGAGTTTTCACTCTCAAACCATATATATTAACATTATTTGGTGTCTGCTGTATTGCTTTTATATGCATCTGTGAAGTCTGCAGCCCTCGCGAGTCGAAATGCCATTTGAAGAACTCTGAAGTGAGAGGGATAATAATAATAATGATAATAAAAAAAAAAACTTGGAAAACTTTATAGACAAGTAGAAAACGATTGCAGATTTACTTACACAAACGAATCTAAAATATAGTAAGTTCTTAATTTAACAAGAGCATAAACTCCAGGAGAGCCTCTTGTAACTCAATCGCAAGAAATTCATGGCGTTTTCCTTTTAGTTGGGAACAATTCCATTGAAGGCAAGTTAATCAGTCAGTCACATACGGAGAGGATATGGTTTTTGATTCAGAACCCTCCCCCGTGCATGAAATAAACCCGCCAGCGAATATGAACATGCATAGTCATATATGGATGTCTTTAAGAAATTTAGAAAAGGAATGACTAACTGGTTACACTGAATATACGCAAAATTAAATCAGGGACTTGATCCAACCTGGGATGAAAGATATATAATATATATGAGAGAGAGAGACAAACAGAATGAATGTTCCAGTTAAAGGGGAAACAAGAAGATACCGAACAACTCTATGAATAAATTCAGGCTTTCATGGATATCCTCTTAATGATGTATTATCATTAAAGTAGTTCCGTAAATAAACAAGTTTTTTCATTCATTAAACTTCGAAGTATGTAGCATATATTTTAAAGCTTACGGATTTATACAAGTATACGTGGGAACCAAGAGAAACAAAATTCATAATAGATAATTTTATTTTTAATGATAAACTCATATCCAACAAAAAATTCAAGGTTATATAGGGAATAATTCCTTTTCTGAAAATGTATTAGAAAATATGCACATCCCTCCAAAATAAAGTATAAGACCACAGATAACAAATGGTTAACATTCAGTTATGTGAACAAAAAAAGTTGCGGATATCTCTATGAAAAACAAACAAAGTAAAACTCAAAAACACATTACAGTTAATATAGAAGAAGAAGAAAGACAGATTATAAACGAGCAATACTGGGGAAAACAAAGGAAATTTAGATACAAACTATCAAAGAATAAGAAATGAATTAGGACATGAAGCAATAAAAAATAATGAAATGTTTTAATAGATAAGATAAAAACAAATATAAAAACATTTTGAAAAGAGAAAAAATGTAGAGGATTATATACGATAGGTAGGTATCAATGAATATAAGAAATGACTGAAATAAATTTCGCAAATCCTTGGAAGAAGGCATTAAATCCCATTTTCTGAAAGCCAGCAAAGTGTTGAAAAAAGTTACAAACCGAAAAATTGGATAAACTCAAAAGTTAGTTTTAATTTGTACAGGATTTAGAAAACATGATTAACCATGATATGTTGAAACTAAGTGGTTTAGCAATAATGGTCTTAAAATTAATACCGATAAAACTAAATACATATATTTCATCTTAACAAATAAGGTAGATCATGATATAATTATAAAATGGCATGAAACAAACTGTACTGGTACTCTAAACTGGAACTGTATTTTAATTTAAAAAAAATTAGTCAAGTCTGGGTCTCCATATTGACAGCAACCTGAAATGGAATTCCCATATCACATTTTTAACAAACAAGTTGTGCTTTGTAATTAACAGAATATATTATGTTAAATTTATCAATTCAGTATTTTTAAGATACTTATATTATTCATGGATAAATTCTTCGCTGCACATGGTATCACTTTGCGGGGGGGGGGATAAGTACAACAATCTCCTTCCGTTGATTCGAATACAAAATAGAATAATCAGAGCTATAGCCGTTATTAATTTCTTCACATATTCAACTAGCGACCTGTTTGCCATTACAGAAACTTTATCTATACAATTGTATACTATACGTAAGAAAGAGCATTGTAAATTTTTCTTTATATAACGTAGACTATGGTTTATGCTGTGGCCGGAACTTGCTGGTAGTTCTCAAGGTAAACAAAGACATTTTTCACAAATGTTTAGACTAGAGCATTTAGCAACAAGTAGCTACAATAAACTGCCTAATGAAATGCAGTCTGTAATTTCAGGATACTCTTTTAGAAAAAAGACTGGAAAAATATCTCATGGGACTAAAGAATGTTGACTTTTATTTTAACGCATATTATAGAAAATTAGTCTATATATTATGTCTCAATTATTTTTTGTATGTATTCTGTGTGCCCTTATTGATACAGTCATTTAATTTTTTAGTGACTGCATCGCCTACAATGTGTTTTTATACTAACTAATATGGCCACGGCCCTTGGTTACACACTTTTTTTAAAAAAAAGTACAGTACTTTTTAACCTATTTCTATTTTCTGTTCTTTATTCCTAAGTCTTTTTTTTTTACTATCAATCTCTATATTACCACTTGTATAATAATTGTTTTGTTTATAACATATGTAGTATACTTTTTACTATCTATTATAATCACTTGTATTGTTCTAAATATGGTGCATCTTGCATACACGCTGCATCTATTGTATTATATTTACATTTGTAGTACTTATTCAGTGTTAATAAATTTCAATTTCAAATAATAACGGAAGAAAATAAGTATTTTCTTATGAAGAAAATGAAAAAATAAACTTTGACAAAATAAATACATTTTTAAAGAAATACGAAAGATGTAATGATATGAATTAGGTAACTTACATACAGAATACAAAGAATGGTTAAAGAAAGGCAATTGACACTGTTTAACGGCATGTGGAAAATTAAACTCCAGATAGACAGCAGCAAACAGTTTTAGTAATTACTAAATCACAAAAAAGGAGCCAAAGAGAAATAAGTGAAAACAATAGCTTTATTACTTTACTTTCAACAACTTCAGAATTATATAGAAACTTATTAAAGAGCAAAGCAAAGCAAATCTGCAAAAAAGCACTGTGAAAAACTCGGTATAGGTTAAGATGCAATGTTTATAATGTAACGCAAGTAACTGAGAAGATACAGTACATGCCTATTATTTGAAAACTACCGAAAAAAGCAGATGATGTCTGAGGCATAGACACTACACAAAATACTTAATTACCATGAAACAACTTCTCAACAAACTTATTATGGATTAAAAAAGTATGTAATAAATCCAATGCTAAATCTGATTTAAATTAATAAATGAACTAGGAAGAACTGTGGACCCCCCTCTTCCACTTTATTTATCTTAACAAAATGCGGAATAAAATATGAAACTTAACCACGAGATGTTGCAATTGCACAATTATGAAAACAATTCTTTTTCCCCCCCTTCCAATCAAATACCGTTGTCTTAATTCAAAGAAGAGTATAGCATATGGAACATTATCAAAAATAATAACTGCGAAGGAATGATGCTAAATTTATAAAACGGTTAAAAATCTCTATCAAAAAATCGATATTTTGATATTATTTATAATAATAATAAATATTATTATTAAATATATTGATATTAAATAGTAAAAAATGCAATATATGACAAAGTTATTGATCATGTTACACAATTAAAATATTTGGAAAACAATATTTTACATATAAAACAGAGAGACTAGAATAATAAAATAGCATTTTAGCAAACACATGGCAAAAAAGTTTTATTTTTCATTCTTCAAATGGAATAGCAGGGGGCTCTTTCAGCTCAAACTATTAGAAATTGGTAGGCATCCACTTCTCACCCTTCGCTATCTGCAGTTAAATGCATTTCTACTGATGATTTGAATACTTATTTAAGAGATAATAATTACACCGGTCATTTAAAAATAAATACGAAATCATCTGATCGATTGATGAGAAATCTTAGACGTGTGTGTGTGTGTGCGTGTGTGTGTGTGCGCGCAAAACAAACTGCAGTGTACTAGACTTGGATAACAAGAACACATGAAGAGAGGGAAATCCTATCAGCTGCGATGATCTTTTTACTGGATGTAATCCACTTTATGATTCCGAGACTGATAGGTGATCATACAGGCGCTGTAATAATCTACATCCATAGAGCTTTTGCCTTTATGAAATGGAGAGTTAGATTCGAACTGTATGATTAACCATGAAACCATCTTATCCTACCTGTACCCATTGTGACAATAACCTCTTTATAGTTAATTCTATAAAAATATGGTGGTAGATAGGATTCATATCAATCACATCAATTTAAGTAGCAGAATATTTTGTAGCTGTGTTTCCGAGAATGAATTCCGAAAAAGCCATTACACGCGAGCACTTTTTCCTCAGTTTCATCATTCATGCGGCATTACAACGCCTCTGACCGTGAGAAAGGTTAGCAGCACATCGGTAATTCCGGAGGGCCACAATAAAGCGTTCTAAGAGGGTGAATTACTAGCTAAATAGCTGTTTACAACAGAGAGCACATAAAAGTCAACAGGAAAGAGTCTTATACTGATTGATGGGTCTTCTAAGCCGAAGTACCAGTCTTAAAGGACACGCGGGTCCACCGCTTAAACTCTGCCTATAGAGTGAACAAAGGAGCGGGTATCACAGGAGGATATAAAATACCTTACGGAAAAAATAATAAAAAATGTTCGCATTTTTGAATAGAGGTCTGCTAGTCATTTTTAGATTGTTCAGAATGAAAAGGAAAATTAGAAACGCTCAGACTTTTTTTTTTTTTTTTTTTTTAAACGCAGATGAAGATTCGTGTACAAATAGCAATAAAGCTCATGATATTAATATTACATGGAAAGAGCTATACTATGCTATATCTATATCATGACCAAGTTGGAAAAAAAAAAAAAAAACCTTCCTGGTCAACATGGTAAGTGATGCTTAATTCCTAATTAAAATTTTGAAGAATAACCATACTTTGTATCTTAAAATGAAATTACTTAGAAACGATCAAAATTTATATGTGGAATGTATTTATACTCAAGTAGGAAAGAAATAAAAACAACAAAGTCAAATCCATTAATATGTGTGAAAACAGCACTTAAAAAGTTTAAAAAAACTCATGTTGTGTCCAGAAATTTCTGTTTTTTAATGTAAAAAAAAACTATTGGACAACCGAAGCTGATTTCCTATTTTGATAATTATACAAATAGCATGACATTCAATTAAAATACGAACAAATCTAGGATATTGAAAAACAAAACAAAAACAAAGAATGTTGTATACCATCGGTAATATTTTAACTATTTAAAGTGTATATAAATAAAATAGGACTAATAGAAAAATAAAGTGAGACACTAACGAATGAGGCCTGTTGTAACTTATTATTTGGCTAATGTTGCCAATAAATTTAAATCCAACTGCGCATGCACATGTGATAATACGAATAGCAACTGTTTCGCAAGCTGCAGTTAGATAACGACCCGTTAGATTATTCAAAAATAATATGTTGAAAACTAAATGTTGTAAAAGATAAATACGTTTCATAAATATTAAAAAAAAATAGGAGAATCCTTATATGGTGATATTTTTATCAGATCTTTTCAAAACTATTTTCCCCAAATATCACAGAGCCTAGTATCTAACTCTCATTATATTATGCTGCAAATGTTGAGAAATACATTTAAAAAAAAAAATAAAAGTATTAAACTAGAGCAGCTTTCCGATTCATTGTAAACTCAAATACAGAAGTATCATTTGATTAAAATGAGTGTGAAAAGAAGTAAGAAACTGAATAACTTACTAAAATTAGAAGGAAACATTAACAGGATCAGCCAACGAGCATGTTGTAAAGTTATCGCTAAATTACGAACCTCGACGAGTTCATGAACTTAAAGGACGAAGTCCAGAAAGTTCCTAAGAGTTCCCTAAAAATCCTTCACTCAGTACAAAAGAGTAATTAGGTTGATTAATGACTTATCTCTCATGAATTCGCTACACTCTCTTTCACACAGATGTTCAACTGCTGCTACTGCAGACTGAATTTTCTGCAAAGATTTCTATGGGAAAATGTTCATCGAAATTATCTTCGAAATTCTCTTACTATTTTCTAAATCTGTTAAAAGCACGTGCAGCAAGGACACACTAAGTACTTCATTACGGTTCAATTATAAACTCAAAAAAAAATAATTTTCTCTTCTTCGCTATGCAGGCCTTCAAGTAAAGTTTTTATTTTCTCTTTCCCTTTCTAGAGACGGTATTAACATATCTTAGGCTGAGAAAACTGTGTGTGTAAGTAAGAAGTAAGACAAGATTGTACAGTATCGTCATCCCTATTTTAAACTATATGAATTGATTATGAAAGAAAGTGGCAATAAACCGGATATCAAAATTAGTCATTTTAAATTAGTCCTTTACATTATGTAAATCGGCTAAAAATGCAAATGAATTAACTGATATAATTCATTATGAAAATTAGCAATAAAAAGGCAAGACCAAGTTAAATGGACAGCATCACTTGCATCCACAGCAATGAAAAGGTAGTAAAATCTTTCAGCTCTTTATTTAGGCATAAGTTTTGGCGAACAAAACAAATGAGATAAAGGAATAAGAAAGGGTGGCTTCGTAAGGGAAATGGAGAAATTTAACGAAAAGGCAGAAATCAACCATAATTTTCATGTCAGCTGTAGTAGATAAAATTGTTCAAACTAATTTTCATATTTTCTGGACGAAAAATAAAACAGCTGATCAAAGACTAAGGTAGAAAAGAAAATATGAGGATTCCTGAAGGATTATGTGACGAAAAAGGAGGCAAAACCATATTAAAAATGAAGAGATCAGAAAAGAACTTGACATTATTAATATCAATAATCTGTATGCGTTAATTTAATGTAAAATTATCACTAAAACAAGCTAACTACTCGATGAACACACAGCGCATAGAATTGAGGTGTGTGTTTATTCATCGAGGAGTTAGTTTGTTGTAGGAACTCTTTAACCTATGTCCGAGGACTGATTACTCAGCTTAAACAAAAAATGTTAGACGCATTCTTAGTGGAATTAAAATGAGCTCTTTACCCTTAATAAGCACATGACCATTTTCCGATTGGATCAAGGTACTGTAGAGAATTGTCTATATTTCGTTTGATATTGAGTTGTATTAACATGTTCATTTTATAAGACAACAAGGATTAAACCAAGAAATTGAAGGGCTAACGTGGGGGAGGGAAGGAAGAAGAATGTTTCTTGAAATTATTGCCCCCCCCCCCACCAAGTGACAGGAGAAAATGAGTTCTGGGGCAAAGACTAGATGATTGTAGAGTATTCCACTGTCTGCAAGAGTTGAAACAGTTTCTGATCGGTAATATTTTTTATTAATACAACATGAAAACGGAGATGGTTGTGGCTGTTTGGAATTATGGCCGAAGTAACTCAGGCTAAGAGGCCAATGTACTATACACGAAGATTAGGTGTGTTTTTCTGATAGGTACGTCTTTGGCGAGATGACCCCCCCCCCCCTGTATATCCGTATGAGACTTGCTAATCTATCTTTAAATGAAAAACTCTTATACAGGTAGACGGGATTAGAGCTCATCTTTCTATCCAAAGAGTATCATGATACAAGCTGAGGAAACAGAGATAGCAAGCGTTTTAATAATGTCTAAAGTTAAACTGATGTGACTGGCAACGTACATGCACTACCATCTAAATGCGGAAAAAGCTTTCAGTAATCTTAAGTCTGTCTCTATTTCATGCTGTTGTCTTTCTTCAAAGACAAATGAAAAATAAATATTCGTCGATACAGATATTGTTATGCAGATTGTGCAGATATGATTCGACTTCAAAGAGCAGAGAAAAATTATAAAAACATCTTGACGTTACATGAAGGCATATTATTGCAATGGATCATTTAAATTGTCAGTGTGCCATGGGAAATCATTAGCGGCTGTGTGACAGTGATGTTATTAGTTATGTTGGTCACGCAATGTTACCAATGTCGCATCAACTGAAGCGCACATCTATGGACCGAGAAAAACTCAGAATGGTTTTTCACGGATTAAATAAGAATATTTTTAATAAAATATTCTTATTTAATAATAATAAAGAAACTTACTTATCCAACCACAGTACAGCACTATTAATAATTTTGGAGAAAACCTGTTGACTTATTGGGACATATCATTAAAAGATGGGGTGAAGGAGAATATTTGGGCGGGTATTTTTGCCAGGCGAGTAGAGTTTTGCATAATTTGTCGAACCCTGTGTGTGTGTGTGTGTGTGTGTGTGTGTGTGTGTGTGTGTGTGTGTGTGTGTGTGTGTGTGTGTGTGTGTGTGTGTGTGTGTGGGTGGGTGGGTGGGTGGGTGGGTGGGTGGGTGGGTGCGCGCGCGCTTAAAAAAATTGAATGACTAGAAACCGAGAAAAGTGAAAACAAAGTTTATCAGCCTTCTTCAGGTGCACATTAAAAAAGAAATAACCAGTAAAAACATTGAGGAAATAATTGTAAACACCACGAAAAGTTAGTGTATATATGTCAACGTGAAGTCTGCGTATTCAAAACTGTTCTCTCGTTGGCTTCATTGTTGGGCATATGCATGCGTATAGCATCTCGTGAATGTCAGTAATTGGATCGTAGCACAATGACAGTCTGAAAGGTTGTAACTTAAGTAGCTGTTGAGATGTAGGGGATTGAGAATGATTTCTTTAGCTTCTATTATCTTCCTTTCTAATTCATCGTAGCAACGGAAAATGTTATTAGACTTGTCCCATAGAACTATATGGCTAAGGTTTTCTTCATTAGAACTGGCCGACAAATTATGCAAAACTCTATTCGCCTGGCAAAAAATTTACCCGCCCAAATATTCCTCTTCACCCCATCTTTTACTGATATGTCCCAATAAGTTAACAGGCTTTCTCCAAAATTATTAATAGTGCTGTACTGTGTTTATTATTATTATTAAATAGGAATGTTTTATTAATTATTCTGTTTGGCGAACGTATCTGCTGAACCGTGTGTGTGTGTGTGTGTGTGTGTGTGTGTGTGTGTGTGTGTGTGTGTGTGTGTGTGTGTGTGTAATTTTGCGTGCAAAAACACACGAAATTCAAGACGTTTGCAATGAAAAAACAGATGAGATTTCTGCATGAGAAACAAACACGACGAAGTCTACCAGAGATGATCAGCAAATAAAAAAGTGAACTTGTACATCGAAATCATTGTTGAGATCATATCCAAAGTTCATTTTTCGTTATCTTCTATTGATTATAATTATTATTATTACAACGTGACACCTCCAAAGACTCATCGCGGAAGAGCACTCTACTCCGCCACATACACATCTCGCCATCTCCCCTTACTACTCAATTCTCCAACTAAACGACACTACTACCATCTATCGCCCATCACCAACAACAGGATTTTTTTTATTTTTTCTGTCTGTAAATTGCGTGTGTTCTCACGGCCGATTTGCCTATATGCGGGATGAAAAACTCGAGAGCAAAAACTCTGCTATCTCCATATGAAATCAGTTATTATCCTATACCAGTGATGGCGAACCTATGACACACTTGAGGGTTTCAGGTGACACACCTTGGATGTTGAAAAATATTGGTATTCTGATGAAAAAAACTGCGATAAATCGTGTAAAATCGCTCTCAGTTAAAGCGAAGGTAGGTTTGTTCATTGAAAGAACTTTCTACCAGTAGGCAGCAACAGAAAAGTCATTAAATGTAATATAAGTTTGTAATTTCAGTTTATTAAATTAATTGTATAATATGAATTCATAGATTTTATATCAATGTCCTATTAAATAAATAGCCTAATATGATATGTATAAGTCACCGTCTATGATTATGTAGTTACATTTATAATGCATGTATGCAAGTGGCACATCAACGTCAATATTTAAAAAAAAAAAGAAAAAAGTTTGACACACCTAGGTAAAAAGGTTCATCATCACTGTCCTATACTATACAAATGCTAAGAAATACACATTATTTTTAATAATACAAGTTGAAGTAAAATGTCATCGGTTTCCACCCCCTACAGTTCCTCTGTCCATTCTACAGTCATACTATCGCTGCAATGCAACCATCAATCCAGAGATACATGCATTCTTCCTTTATTCTCTACAGCTACTTATTGCGTTGGAATTATTTTCTTCTCGCGTTCTCAATATCTTGGAAGGAAAGCTATATCATAATACGAACGGTATCAACTGAAGGCATTCAAGACTGCCTTAAATGAGCAAAAATTAACTTTACACCGCAATTCACAATCTGTTGTATTGATGGCAAAGCATTATCAATCTTGATACTTCCTTAGTACGCAGGATGATTCGATTGTATTTTTAGTACACTTTTTTTTCCCCCATAATGAGAATTGCCAGGATATAACATTAAAAGTTTACATACTGGCGATTAAGCTATTAAAATATTAAAAAAAAATTCATATTTCTTATCTATTAGGCAACAAGGCTTCTGGTTTAAGAACTCGAACATTTGTAATACTATTAGAAACTGATAGCATTATGAAAGCTTATAGATTATGTCCTATCATCATGAGTTTCAGCCTCCAGTCGAAAGGGATATCAAATGGAAGATAGAAATCGGTATTTTGAAAAGAGATTAAGTTCTTTATCGAAATGATGCTTTTTCGATTTTAGTCGGTCTTTGAAAACCAAATCTATTATCGATTTCAGGTAATGTCTTTTAATAGTAACTTGCTTGTACTCGTATATCAGAAGGAAGTAAGGGAATGCCCACTTTTATTATTCTTTTTTTTTTTTTTCTTTTCATGAAAGGCTGTTAGCCTCTAGTCTCTAGAGCAGAATTTCAATAATCTAAGGACAGGTACATTATCGAACTCTTAGATAATTGAAACCCTGTTCTAGAAAACAAACAAACAAGCAACTTCAGCAAGCCACTTCATGTCTCCAATAAGCATGATGGTGGTCACACAGTAGACAATGGAATTCATCTCCGACCTAAAGATATTTCCAAAGTGTCCATATCTACGGCGAGATTCGAACCCACAGCCTGCTAACCGAAGTTCAGATATGCTAACCAGGCCAGAAAATTCAGATCGAATTACTATTTAATACAAATAAAAAAAAAATGTATGTAAAAAGAAGGGAGAAAGGCAAAGGCTTTTTTTTTTTTTAATGTTCACCATTAGAGTGTGAGTCACCGTTCAATACGTTGCTGATTTATCTAATTAAAACTAAAGTAAAATTTCAAATTTTCATATAAAACTGTTAAGTTTACTGGTTCAGAATCAGCTTGATTTTCAACTCTATACGGAAACAAATCAACAAAACTTCTTTAAAGAAAGTAAATTCGATCACAGGCATGAAGATTAATTCAGAAAGCATCTATGCTGACGAATATTTCAATGCCAACCGCGAGTTCGTTATTATGACGGTGCAGAACAAGTTTGCAGGTGCAGGAAAAAGCCAGAGGTTGTTATCGCAGCGTCAGTCTGCTGTTGCTAGCCAATAAAACGGAATGTCTTTTGATCTGTGGTTTTAGAATATTTGAAAGTCTGGAGCAATGTGTTCGTATTAAATTGTACTTAAAATCAGCAAACAAAACTAGTGAAACATATGATTTACCCAAATATGTTTAATGTTGCTACGATACATCCACTTTTCGCTGGATAATTTCATCAATTTAAAGAAGTATCAAAATCAAAAGTTACCTCGCTTTGGACGACCATAAACGTATTTAATTTTACAATATTACTACCGAAAACTGAGCAGTTAGTTAGAAAGAGACTGTAATTCTTATCGAGGATCAAAATATAAAAGCATTTAAGTCAAATCTTCCTCCTCTTCTGCAGAGAAGCTACAAGGAAATCTTTTCAAGCTCTCTGATGTCCCTTTGATATATCTGAACATTTCTGCTCTCGATGCTAATCTTTTTTTTTTTTTTTAAGTTGAAAGATTAGGATTAGATTACGAAGCATTCAAAAAAATAATAAATAAATAAAAAATTCGACGAAAACATGTTTGAACATCCGGAAAAGAAATTTTGATAAATATTTCTATTCCAACAGTGGTCAAATGATTAACGAAGTGTATTGCTGCAGAAAGGACACATTTTTGACAGCGAACTGAACTCTGAATTCCGACCTCGGAAGTCTCTTACTCTCAGTATAAAAATATCTGTTCGGATACTGTGTAATAGATATAAACTATATCCTCTATATATCATAGGCGTAGCTAGGGAGAGGTGGATGGGGCGGTCAGCTCCGGGCGACACTTTGCACCTTTTGGAACTTTTGCAGTTAATTCTAAAATACAGTCTCGAGAACTCATTTCCAAATATTGCAATACTACTGCGAATTTTCCTCGCAATTGCTGTAAGAGGGTTGCTAGTTGTGAGAGGAGTTTTTCTAAATAAAATTGATTAAGAATTACCTACATTATTATGAAACAAACTTCGCCAATGTCATCGACGATTTTGCTAACAGAAAAACAACAAAAATAACATTTTAGAATGTTGAAATTAAAGTTTTACTTCATAGTGTTTTAATTTATTTCCCTATACGTCGTTTTGACTTTTTGTAGTATTTTTGGTATGTATTGAGAGGGGCGGCAAACTCAGGGATCGCCCAGGGAGACAAAAGCTCTAGCTACAGCACTGTATATATTTCAGTTTTAGAATGACGAAAAAGAATCAAATCAGTGATGTGTTTTTTCCTATCAAAGTTAACCTTGAAAAAAAATAAACAAAAAAAAACTAGTTTTAATTTTTTAGAACAATCTTTTTTTTCCTCCAGAAACCAGGGCAACCATTTTTTTCCCCTTTTTCTTTCTTTTTTGTCTCCAAATAGTACTTCGGTCCTACTCGATGTACTAATAATATTTCTAACAGCGATAACCAGTCTTTTAAGTCAAATGTATGCATGCACATTTTATTTCATTTGTCATGCTTTAACATAAATGTTAACAATTCATATTAATGTGTTTTAGGTAAGAATTTTATATCATGTCTATGATTGAAAATTTATTAGCCTAATTGGAAATGACGGGAAGATGATGAAGACTACCAGTTACGCTAACGTACAATACTCGGTCAGCCCCTCGAGACAGCATAAATCAACAGACGATTATTTATTCATCTGTACTCCTAGCAGAAGCACCAATTACGCAACAGTACTACTATGGAGCACGTAGTTTTATGGCCTTCTAGACGAACACTGATCAATCAAGCATCAATGTCAGTGTTGCGTAGCTGTAGCGCGTGCCACATCCTCCAAGAGAAATCTCGTGTATCAAGAAGAAAATATGCACCGATGCGGAACTGGGTTTTACAGCCATAAAAGATGGTTACATGAGACGTGACCCACACATCACTCTCTCAGTCGCATGCACTACACCTAGGCCAAGAAATCTTGTGAATTAATTATGGAAATCCGAGGTATTCAGGAGCAAAAACATTCTGTTCAATTACAGCAGCTGAGACTTCCGAAAAATTCTAACAAAACCAAGCCTAAAACACCTGAGCGCATGATCTACTCCTAACTTTTATTATTATTATTATAAGCAAGAGTGAAAACACAGACAAAAGTCGGAAACTAGAGGATAGTAGACACATAAGAAAGCATCTTCTCTTGCCATAGACGTAAAATATTAAATTCTTACGTTCTGCCAACATAGAACTACAAACAATAGCATACAGTATCCCAAGATGCAATTCTGAAAGAATATTGTCACAGTAATTTTGAGAACTCTGTCATCTCAGTATCTTCTTTATTTCACTATTTTTTTTATTTATTTATTTTTTGACTCCTATCCATAAAAGGTCGCATAACCGGTAGTATTGATGGACTAAGAAAGAAAAAACTTATTCGAAGAAGTTAACCACGCGGAGAACCAGGGCGGTTGTTAGGCATAGAAATCTTAAGCAGCTTTCATGCACCACTTTTCAGATCTGAGACTTCACCTTCAAATCAACGAAAGAATAACAGTTCGCCAACCTTCAGGAATTACGTTTAAATAAAGACTGATTTTGTCTGGTTGGCCGAGTTAACCATATACCCATTCCAATCAACAGGCTGCATTGTTTGGTCTATAGAGAAGGATTTGTGGATTATGTAAAAAAATAAAATGTCTTAAAAAATAGAAAAATCCTTAATCACCCACGGTACTAACGTACTACTATAAGTTTAAAACCTTTCTTGTGTGTGAGTCACATAAAATGTATATGCACACACTGATGTTATCATTCGCATAAAATCATTCTCATAATGTTTTATTTTATTTGATCTGCTTAAAGCTTGATTGGGCAGAATAGTTCTATAAAATGTTTTTCTAGAATTTTCCAGTCACGTCATGCATGATCAGTTAAGTCTATTTAAAGGCTAATCATCTTATTTCGATTTTAAATCGCTTTTGTTACATATTAGTTAAGATGGTTTATATTAAAGAATGTCTCTATAGCAATGTATAGAAAACTGAAAGTTATTTGAAACCAAGTCAATTATCCAGTATGGTTTGAAGTGAACTATTACTATTGTCTTCAATGAATCTTCATTCCATTATCTAAAATCTAAAGGTATAAAGTAAGTTCATTTTAACCCTGCAGAGGACGCGGCTGATCTGACAGATACAAATAAATTGTTTATTATATAAATATTCTTTCACATATCCAGTGTATAGCTTGGAGGTCATGAGTAGCTGCGCATACATATATTATGAGTGATATTCCACACTGTTTATGCGGTCAGTTTTGGTTTTAACACGTGTTAAACCAAAACTATCAAGCCGAGGTGTATAATATAATATAATGTAAAGGTGTGTAATATTTGATAGTAAATTGTATCTGAGAGATACCGCGAACTCCGATGTCAGTATAGCATTCGTTTAGTTGTTTTTTTCTTCTTCTTTGTTTGATAATTTCTTGATTGTAACTGCAAATAAATAAATCATCATGTATTATATTTGCAGTGTTTTTTTTTTTAAGTTTTATCGCATTTTAGCACATACTAGTAATGAATGTATCTCCCAGATACACGCGACCTAAGCTGCAACTTTTACGACCGCGACCTCCACAGGGTTAATCTGGTAAGTACTGCCTGCATACAGCCAAATTCCATCTCAAGGACGATTTCCCTATACTTTAATTGTATTGTTTCTTCGTACATATGTAAGCGGTTCAATAAAAAGAGCAGGTTATATACATAATCCAGAAACTATTTATTAAGAAGAAACCTTGAAGTCTCATTTGGCATAAAAACCTTAAAAAAATTTTTTTAAAAAGCTGATGCTACACACACATTGCGTCAGGTGGTGAAACTACACATATGTTATACGAAACTTCAAAAGACGCTTGAAAAGTAATCGACCAGTAAACAGAACACGTATAACTCGGCTTGATATTGCACTACTTAAAAGACAAGACTCCGTAATACTGTCATTATAAATATTTGGTTAAGGTTTCCTGACACTACTGGTTTTCTTGCGAGCCAAGATGCTAAGGTTTTTGATCCCGGAAAACCGTCGAACTGGTAAGAAGAACACAAACAAATTACAGACATAATACACTCCTCATACTCTTAGTCGCTTCGGCTGTAAATACAAACCAACTACAAGGCCAAACAAAAACACAGAATATCTATAAAATTATATGGTGGTATTATGTGTTCTGCATATGGTCTGCCAACTGGTCTTTGAAATCTTAATAATTAAGAGACTTAAAGGGCTTCGTTTTATATTAAAAAATTATTTAGTACAAGGATGGATGTTATAGGCAATTAGTCAAACTACAGTATCTGCGTTATGAAACTTCAAACGAAGTTTTAAAGAGTAAAACTTAAAAACTATAATTTAATTATATAAAAATAAACATTGTCACTAATTTTCAACTGATGGATATAAATCCAAGCGTATGTATCTTTTTTATGTAGGCTATAGAAAGATTACTAAGATTGCAAGATTTATATACAGAAGCAATTCCAGCAAAACTATTGCTGGAATTGCTTGAAATCTTATATATATATGTAAGATTTTACATAAATTAAAATTACAATAAAATATAATTTACTGGACGTTTGCTAGAGTAATCATAAATAAATGCTAAATTAAAATACTTTATTTAAATAAATAATATAAATGAAGTACAATAATGTTATTACATATATAAATATTAGTAATGCTTCATGTATTGTGAAAAGTTCAAAATTTTTCTAAATACTATTTTATTAGTTTTATGCTGTGTCACATGGAATAGCTGGCACGCTACAGGTGGCATGCATGCTAACTGCACTTTGACCGTGAATTGCACAATATAACAATTGAGAAACACGCGGAGGGAGAAAGTTACAATTAATCAATATGTACATACAGATAGAAAACATTATGTCTCCTCTGCAACTTGCTTCAATATTTTTGTTTTATATTCAAATCTAATAGTTGTACATAACTACATCAATAAAAAAGAACTCGACAATTCTAATTTCCTTCCTGAACTTCGAAAGAAAATGCTTAGTATTAATTGTTAAAAGCCAGATCATGAAACAGAACACCAATACATGATTTGGAAAAGAAATGTCTTCGTTGTTGACAATATTAGTTTTGGAAATGTAGTTCCCACATTGATTTTTGGTTTTATACTCGGACATAATACAAAATAATGTCTACCTGCCCAAGACCACTAAAGGATATCGCGAGACAAATTGTTCTTCGGTTGGAAAAAAAGGTTCGAATCTGGTCTACAATGCGAACCTTTATAATGAACTTTTCAACTTAACAAGTTAACAAGTGTCATACGGGCGGTCGTAAGGTTTTGTTAACGGAAACTCCAATTATTTATTTATTTATTTATTCATCCAGAAAAGCAACATGAAGCACCAGCATTTAATAGCTCTACACTAACCTCAAAGGCAGTTTGCTTGGATCGTACTCCCAAACTAACGCCAAGTCCAACAGTATGAAAAAAAAAATAAGGCACTAAGTATGTAAAATTGATATATATCAGTAAAATGAAGGAGAATTAGGAAGTGCGCAAGATTTGAACGTATGAAGAATTTTACTTTTACACTTGAGCATGTTACAGCTTCCACGAAACCATTCAGCAACAGGTCCAACAGAAGCAGACATTAGAAATATAAGTCTCATATAAGGTCACGAACAGCATTAATGAACTTGACGATATTTTATCTCAAAACACATTTATATATGTTACTGCAGGAATAAGTGCGACTGCGGCCAAATTGGTACCCACCATCATTTTCGGATTAACGGAGGCCAACAGGATACCTGACATTAATGCTGATCACCAGGGACTGTTTGTGGCGACGGGAGCAGACTGTGGAAATTCTCTGAGCACATAGCTAAAACGGCGTTAGCGCGCAAGGCGAACGCGGTAACATTTTGCCGGTATTATCATTCCACGCAGGCCTACGATCAACTCCGTTAACTTTAGCATCCCTACATTAACCTACCAAGCGATACGACTGCGACAATCAGCGCAAGCGAGAAGGAAGGCGGTGGCAATGGCGCTCGCGACTCGTGAAACCAATTTTAGGAGATGGGACCGTAACACATGAAGGGAAGAAGGAATAAATGGAAGCTGTGTACCAAGCATGAAAGCATGCAGTCCCAGTCCTGTCGGAAGCTATTAGTCAGGCTAGAATGTGAATGCGGCCATTTGCATGCTAATGGTTGCTTTTTAGGTTTCCGCTCCTCCTCCACAGAAATGGAAACCTATTTCCGAGGGAATTCTACGAAGGTTGTACAGAAAATGGGAGAGGGGCGGGTTTCAGGGAAGAAAAAAAAAGGGAACTGACGCATCCCCAAAACGTGACCAGTTAAAAAAGGGAAGTTTAAGCTATGTAACAAAAGCTATGAGTTTGATAGGACCACAATGAACAGCGAATGTATATACACTGTAAAAGATTATAAATATCGCTATCTACCTAAACAGCAGTCTTAGAATCTTGTGCATAAAGAGCTAAAAGCGGTTGAAAATTATTCAACAATTTTAATATTGTACCTCGCATTGTAATCCCTACTTGATATTTTAACGTAGGTTTGAATGCACTATACTAAGAATGGCGCTGTAATTCAGTAACAATAAACAGCCCCCCCCCCCCCCCCCCTCGTGAACAGATCGGGCTTAAAAGACATGCTTAAAAGTGCATAAAGCAGGAACGTTACAATACACTTTTTAAGATTCAAAATAGTCAGAGTCAATTCCAAGTAAAGGATTAGGGTTCTAGTCACAAAATAACATTTTATGAAACTTCCACAGATTTAAACGACTTTTATACATCTACTTACCTATATAGGACTTTTCATGGGGGCATCCGGCCTGCAGGAAAGAATATATGTCGGAGATAAAAAATTAATATCTGCAAACCATTTCCAAGTTTCATGGTTTAATAGGAAATTCGAGATTTATTTAAGTTTTTATTTATTATTATTTAATTTTTCGGAGAAATCAAAATATCTAAATATTTCTTCGAATAGCCCATGATCGTTTACAGAAACTCTTTAGGGTCCTAATATGTCATTCAAGCGCCACAGGTAGGTGGTGCCCTTCTCCTCTTATTCAGACTATTCCACCGTTATAATATTTCCCTTCAACACCATGTATAAACAACTGTTGATAATAATGGATATTTTCTTTAAAAAAAAACATGCTTTTTTTCTTAAAATATGGATCGACAACAAACAGCTATTTGCATTAATTTAGAATATTTTTCAGGTGTTCTTTCCTCCCATAATAATAAAAAAGGACTTAGATTCCATAGCGTGATATATAACTACTGTCCTCGAGAGATTATTTTGACTATATGCTTGACTAACTGGTAATTAATTTACGGAATTAACAACGCATATAAAGTAAATTAATTAAAGATAACTTTAATGAATCACTTCTATATTTCGACAATGTCACATTGTCATCTTCAGGAACATAAAGATATGGTATGTGCACTACAGGAACTAACAAAGCAAATGAGGAAGAAATTAAGACAAAATTAATCTGCTCAGATGACAAGGCCCTGACTATGGAACTAAACCACATCCTCAACACTTTCTTAGCCAATGGCTATAACCCCAAAAAAATCCAAAAAATACTAAAACCTGAAAACCACAACCCCCCTCCCCCCCCTCAACAATAAAGACTACACCAAGTCTATCACTATCCCCTACATCCAGGGCACCTCTGAAAAAATAACTAATATCCTCAAGAAATATGACCTTACTTCCTGTTACAGACCATATAAAAAGTTGGCATCCCTTATCCGCTCTACCAAAGACCAACCACTTCCCCTAGACCTACCTGGTGTATACCAGGTCCCTTGCAGCTGCAAATTGTCCTACTTTGGCCAAACAGGCAGAACAACAAATATCAGGATTTCAGAACACCAAGACTACATCCGGTTTCACCAGTACAGCCGCTCTGGGCTGGCAGACCATGCCTTAGATACCCACCATAAAATTCGTTGGAAGAAGACAAAAATAATCCATCGCAGCAAGTTTAAATACGAAAGATTATTCAAAGAATCTTCAGCAGCTCTAAAAAACGTTCCTAACCTCAACAAATTTGGGTGCATGAAACTGCCCCAAATTTGGGAGACTTTCATTATGAGAACTTCAGCCCAACGGCCAAGACTACCAAATTAGCCCGCAAGAGGGCACCATTAGGACTTTAGGAACAAAATTAGTGTCTTAATTTCTTCCTCATTTGCTTTGTTAGTTCCTGTAGTGCACATACCATATCTTTATGTTCCTGAAGATGACAATGTGACATTGTCGAAATATAGAAGTGATTCATTAAAGTTATCTTTAATTAATTTACTTTATATGCGTTGTTAATTCCGTAAATTAATTACCAGTTATGTCTAACCAACGTATAAGTCTTACCACTAGAATTATATGCTTGACTATCGACTGAATTTGTCAGTAATATAAATTCACCTTCATCAGCGAAATCAGATTCCTTCTTCACCCCTTTCTCGCCGTTGCTTCAAAGTCAACATATAAGTTTCTGTTTAAAAGTATAGACTAATGCAGTCTTAGTCTCTCTCTCTCTCTTGCCAGATAAAGTTGTCGTTCCTGGCAATTAAATATCAGCTAACGCCTTTTATTCGCTTATAGGGAGTAGGTGATGCCTTTCATCCCATCTAGCTTTGGAAGACTGAGTAGGAAGTTCAATCTCCACCGGTAGCCAGTCAGAGATATCTAGCCCAAGACTACACTGATTATAAGATGCAACCGATGAAGAGACGGGAAAGCAAGCGCTGCCATCTCTTGGTACCTAATCCTAACAGGATGTTACTGTCTGAAATAATGTGGGGTTTATGGTCGATTTTCTTGAATTTATGGGACGAAAACCCCGAGTTTCCGGGAGAAAAAAAAAAAAAAACTCTCGATCGCCGGTACCAGGGGTTGACAACTCGGAACCGCTCAAAGAAATTCTTAGAAAAAAATTCCTCCAGTCAGAAACTAGACTTGAACTTAAGTTTATCTTCGGGTTGCCTAGCGAACGGTCTCGCAAAACACTCTTTCCATATTGCTTAGGAGACTTGTGAATGAGGAACATTGAAAGTTAATGCTTGTATATTTAATAGATGGAGTTTGTTTCGTGTGCATTATAGTAGACTTATTATTCACGAGAGAGAGAGAGAGAGAGATAAGCAGGTTTGGACACAATCAAGGACGTGGAGGGAAACAGGACTGGCCGCATATACAATATGGACGAATCACGAAGTATTGTGGTCATTATTGGTCATTAGCAAAACAGGTGTTCTCTGCCAGGTTGTCAGGAAAACTGTAAGACATGTATGACCAGAAATGACCTGTATGCGCCATTTCTGTAACAACTTAATCAAAGCATTAATATAATCATCTAAAATGTTAAAAAAAAACGCTATCAAAGTAACGAGAAACAAGGTATGATCCTACATCAGGTCTGGTCGTCTTCCTTTTAACAGAGGGAGCAAGCGGATGTCAAACATTCTACGCATCACATCACTATAGCTATCATAATACAACGAAAATCGCGAACGCACCGTTATTAGTCTATTTCTGATATTCTATTAGTTTGTAATATGAGTTTAGTTTATTATTATTATTATTATTATTTTACTCTCCTAAACAAGTGTACAGCAATGCACAGAGCTAGTAGACATTAAAAATTCAAAGATTGTTAAAAAAAACTTTTTTAGGCATGCTTTTGCAATTATTTAGTCAGAAATGGGCTGAAGTACTAAAATATGACAACCGAATCGCGTTTTTTTCCCCCCAACTGATAAAGTATTGGTTTTTTTATCATCATCATCAAATTCCTGCAATGTATCCTCAAGGGATGTACAGGATATCGTAAGTACTACATGAAACATTTACATAATTTCTATCTACAATTTTCCTCCAAATCAGTCTGTTACTTGTCAAGACTCCAACATTATCAGATCTTACATTTCTATTGTCTAATTTACCACACATTTTATCAATCTGCCTATATCTTGGTCTTCCTATGGGTCGTTTTCCTGACAACCTTGCAGAGAACACCTGTTTTGCTAATGACCAAACATGACCAAAATACAAAATGATGGTATTGTTTTTTTATATAAATAAATACATTTCTCATATGGGATCAAGGTTACTGAAGAAAACTGAAAACAGTCGCAGTCATACAACAGAAATGAATTTCTAAGATCCATAGGAAGGTTGCAACAGATCATATCGAATAAAGAATGAAGTTCGAATGGATATTTTAGCTGACAAAACTGAGAATTAAATAGAAAAGAAGCTAAGAAGAACAGCAACCGCAAGTAAAATAAGCATAATGATGAGAATTCCAACGAGCGAATCACGAAAGAAAAGTGTTCGAACGTGTTTATTTGACGCTGACGTGCCAAGGCCAGTTACGTTAAAATATTTTAATTAAGAAAGCATATGATGCATAATATTACAAATAAGAAAGTAATATAACTGTTCTAGATATAAATCAGTTTAATAAAAAATTTGTATTTTCCCCATTCATTGAAACTCTTTTCATAAACTACATCCAATACAAGTTCTGTAAGGAACTCTAAGGAACAAGTTTTCTCGGAACTTTAGAATTCTAATAAGTCAGTCAGAGTGGCAAGTCTTTTTCGGGAGAGGCTTTGTTAATAGGATTCTTCACCCGAAAATCAGTCTGTGCAAAACACACATTTACAGACTTAATACACTAAACGTGTCCCAGAAAGGAAATATTGCCTACCTAATATTTGCTGATCTGACGATTAATTTGGAACTACAGAATAGAATGTACGTAAGGCGAAGGTATAAATGTCTCTGCTCGTTATTTCCATCTTCTAGTTCAGTGGACCTTAACCTTTTAATGACAAGGCTGAGTCGAACACAGAAAATTTGATGCTTTAGTTACCAGAGTACTGGAAACTTTTTTTAAATGTCAAAATGATACGTAAATTTTATCAAATACGGCAATTGAAGTTTACACGCTAAGACTAGCGATAGTCGTGTACAGCATACTCTATTTAATCGCTTTGGTACATCTTTATGGTACTAGTTACAGTTCAGTCTGTAGGTTATTACGTGAGATGTTCGCTGAGATTAGTATAAGGCTATGTTATGCAAGTATTTTTATCTGCTAGTGATCGTGGTGAAATGTCAGCGATTCTTTTGTAATGTGTTGCATTCTTAGATATTGGTATCACTCCATTTTATTTGATAAACGTGATCCACATCTTTTTTTAATCCTAGTGTTAGACTTACCACAATTTTTATAGAATTTTTTTATAAATATATATATATATATATATATATATATATATTTATCCCACACAGGAGATGGACAAGAACACTAACACTCAAGAGAATAATGAAAGCCTATTTTTATTACATTAATATTAGTGGAAGGTTTTATAATTCCTTTGCTTCGGTAGTTCATCATAAATGAGCAGATCTTTGCTCATATAAACCAAAACTTCTATTGCAGTTCGACAGCGGAAACTATGCGAAACAAAATTAGCATTTCTTTTCTACTAAACACTAAAATATTAGACAGACAGATACCCGATTATTTAGTAGCCTTTAGCAAAACAAAAACAACAACGAAAAAAACAAAAAACATGGGTATTCATACAGCATCTCATTTGAAATATTAAGCCAATCCAATTTAGAATCACTCATTGTATTTATCGTATTTATTGTACTCGTTTTAAACTTGGTCGCCATTCGCCAGAAATCATCAAACAAACAATACTCGGTTCACAATATATTATTCGCTGTGCTCATTTTATTGCCAATATCTCACTTTACAAACGCAATTTTTAAATTCTTTTCTTAGAACCAACCAAAATATCTCTCCCGATCCAGGGACGTGTGTGTGTGCGTGTGTGTGTGTGTGTGTGTGTGTGTGTGTGTGTGTGTGTGTGTGTGTGTGTGTGTGTGTGTGTGTGTGTGTGTGTTTTCTGGCGAATTGCTTGTTTCGCAGGAGGAAAATATTCTTCGGTTCCGTTTGATACAGGTTAACTCGTCTTCAATTGCAAGTTCTTATAAAGGCTCTACCCTAGACAGGGTTCGAAACCAATCCTCTTAACCGAAGTATGTCGTTGCCACTAACTGAATTTCGAGGACGTTATATATCATAAAACATAAAAGCTTCATTAATAATACCAAATTTGCATCGCAGAACACGAGCAAGGATGAGAAAAACTAAAAATCTAAACGGAAGCGAGACGCAGAGCGTAACGAAGGTCGAGCTCTCTAGAGCACGGAGGTTGGAGAGTGATAGCGAGCAAAAGGGTGTGTTGCATCCCAGTATGTGTAATGGATACTTATTACGCATTTCAAAGTCGATAATTTTGAAATATATGAATTTAGATGGTTAAACAAAAGCAACTCAGGTGATAGACGATTTTTCAGCACACGATGAGAGATCACAGCCACCCTGCCTCCTGAAATGACCTGACGTGTACCGTATCATGTTTGATCTCTTCAGCAGGGTTCCGAGATTATCCAATCTTGTGGCCCCATCCAGGCTAGTAAAGTATCAAAAATGGGTAGATTTACAATCTTTTTTGGGTGGATTTCACATTTAAAAAAAAAAAAAAAAATACCATTGTTCAAAATAATATCAACCAAGTCTTCTACGAATAAGTGAGCTATTAGACTATATGGAGTTACTGCCAAAGCAAGTGAGGCTATCAATGCCTGTTAATCGTGAATGTTTCTTCTGGCTGGTTTGCCTGTTTCGCAGGATGTGAAAACTATGTCTCATTCGTACAAGACTTTTACAAAGGTGAAGAAAGAAATCTACAAAAAGACAAACGATATCAAAATATAGGATCCAGTTGTCATCTTGCTGAAATATCATATTTTTATGTGGTTCACATCTAAGAAAGGTTATTAGTAAACCTATATTACGTTTGTAGAGTGGTAGTTTTTTTTTTTATAAATTTTTTACTTATAAATTTTATATTTTTTTATTTAATTTTACATAGTCCGGAAACCCTGCTCTTGAGATCAAACACGGAACTTTTTCAAGCTACTTCCGGCCACCAATAATATAATCCTAATCGCCCACCTAAAGACAATCACAAACATCCATGCGTATGGCAGAATTCGAGTCTGTGACCTGTTAGTTGGAAGAGCGGTTTCGCTAATCACATGGCCAACCAGGTCGGCTAGTAAATATGATAGCAAATATTACCTGAGTGAAATAGTTGCATACCACAAATGGGGAAACAATAATCATTTAGGTCATAAAACTTTACTTACCCAGTTACAGCCACTGTTTTCGGTCCTGCGATTGATGCCTCTTCTAGAGATGTTTCGACCGATATGGCTGAGAAGAAAGAGATGGTCTGGTGATGAGGCGATGAAATAGAAAGCGACGCATTGATCACAACGAATCCAGGCAATCCAAATACGTAAGTCCAACTGTAAAGAAGATTGTTGGTTTCGAATAAATGATGTTACTGAGTCAAGTCAAAATATTTACAAAAGCGGCAAAATTAAAGCTTGCGTTCTAAAGGCGAGCTTTTGGAATACGAAAATCTAGTACATATGCAACCAAAAAAAAAAAAAAAAAAAAAAAGAAAGTTGTTCTAAGTTCAATATGTGTGAGTGAGAGAGAGAGAGAGAGAGAGAGAGCATCATTACCTGAAATAGTATATGATTTCATTGCAGGAAATGTATTCGGAGATGCAAAACAAAACATTTCATTATAAATTTACTTTTTATATATTTTATTCTTATTTGCAGCAACTGCTCTATCCACACACTTTCTTCTTGTTTTATTCATTTTCACGTACTGCTTCCAGGATTCTGAAGTATGATCCTTAACGTGTTGGCCTGAAAGACTTATTACGGCCAAATAATAAGTCTTTCAGGCTTCACAGAACTAATTAAAGGCTGTGATTGGAACATTAATCCCACCTAACCAATCTATCAACTGTCTGTCTTTTCTGGATCGTTTACCTATTGAAGGCTGAAAAAATCCGAGCTACAGGAACAAAAGTAAACAAACAAACAAACAACAAAGTCTGTCACCTCCATATATATATAAGACTGGCTAACTCGCCGTCAATTGAAATGCTCTCATAAAAGTTCATCGCAACCTTTACAGATAGAGTCTGCGTCTTGCAAACCAAAGGGCGCTGTTGTTACCGAGTGAACTATGGAGGCTCTTGAAGTTTATATGACGTTCTTACTTTTTATTTAGGATGCATATACACTCATCTTAATTGAGAAAAGCTAAATTCCAGTCAGTCGTCATCGTTTCAGTGTTCCCAAAATGAGGTAGGCGGAGTTACGTGACGTGCACCTGATACTTTGACGATTTAGCTTGCTTTGATAAAAATTATGATGGCAACAACTAGTCAGTACATTATGGCTATTAGAATGATCTCCGTCCCTTAAGTTTGTTTTGGAGTAGCAATGAAGGCTTCGACCAAAGCCGTTTCAAAGTGAAATGACTATCACGTTGTCTTCATGAGTCAGTAAAGTGGCAAAAGAATGATAATTAATGAAACTGGATTCATTTTAGCGGTTCCTATTTATACCGTGTAATTATTATAGTTTATAATAATTGTAATTATAATAGTTGATCGCACAGGAAAGTGGGATGGATGGACAGACCGACCAGCCAGAGAAGCGAAAGCAATGGCAGTATTTCCATATGAAAAAGATAAGTATCCTAAATGCAAACTATAAATATATTTAATGCGGATGTTCGTTTTGTACAATAAAACTAATGCACATCATAGTTTTATAAATATGAACCACTTAATACAACATAACAAAGCGTATTTCAGAAATTTCAGAAATATAGTGTATAAACCATTGACTTTAGTTTTTTTTTTTTTTTTAAATATTTAAAATAGCAAATACGACATTAATAAAATATGTTGCATGTGCTATTTTAAACATTTAGAGCAATTTCAATTTTTTTTTTTTTAATCGAGTCCCAACACTGGGAGTGAATTTGTTACTGAAGGACACTATGATTTCAAAAATCGCAATGAAAAATAGGCTCAAATATTAATCTATTTATAATATATATATATATATATATATATATATATATATATATATATATATATATATATTTAAATATTTATATACATATTTAAATATATAAATATATTTATAATATTTATAATATATATATATTGATGGGAGATAGATGGCGTTGATGGTTGTAGTGTCGTAGTTGGAGAATTGAGTAGTAGTAGAGAGGATGAGATGTATTTAGAAGTAGAGTGGTGGCCCTCCCAGGAGATGTCACGTAATAATAATAATGATATTTTGTAATTCATATTCCTAATTTGTGTTACTAATTCCTGGTTTTTAAATATTAATCCTTTTTAATATATACTAAAATACATTAATTTATTAAGAAGTGTGTGAGAGAGAGAGAGAGAGAGACTATCGGAATATTTGGAGTTATAGCCGAAGCAACTAAAGCATGGGGGCAGTGCATATTATGTATATTCGCTATAGGTGTGAGTGGCGTGCGTGCTTCTCTCTCTCTCTCTCTCTCTCTCTCTCTCTGTGTGTGTGTGTGTGTGTGTGTGTGTGTGTGTGTGTGTGTGTGTGTGTGTGTGTGTGTGTGTGTGTGTGTGTGTGTGTGTGTGTGTGTGTGTTTGCCTGTTTTTGTGGGAGAAAAATCCTTCACCTTCCCTATGAGACTGGCTAATTCTTCAGGAAGAGAGAGAGAGAGAGATTTATACTCTACTCTGGTAAGTTTTCTATAACTTACATGGAATGTAAAAAAAATATGATTTTACACTAGAAGAATCATCAGTTACAGTCATCGAAAGCAATATTTTTGGTATTTATCATTTTTTCGTCCCCCCTTCCTCAATCTTATTCAACGTTGTGTTCCAAATTAACTCGATGTAGAGTTAATATCGGTTGATGTTAACTAATATCAATGTACATCGTGAATTCAAATTATATTCACACCATTTCAAAGTGGGAGAATAATCAGGTCCTGTGGGAAGGGGTAAAATTACCCCTTCCCACAGTGGGAAGGGGTAAAATTACCCCTTCCCACAATCGTATTTAGTGTTGTGCTTCGGACTAACTCTTTCAATATCTTTCCTACATTCCTTCGTAATCAATTGCATCATCTCTACATCATGAAAGCAAGTCTACATTCACACCATTCCAAGGGGGAATATGAATAAAAAGGGAAACTTTGTCATCAAATTATGGACCCGATTATCGTTATCAACACACTTCTATCCTAATGAAGATCACTGACACTCGATTTATTCGGTGGAGGCCCACTAGTGTGGATTTTGCAGTATAGTCATTAATTAACAACACTCTAGATGCCCAACAGATCTTCAAATTAGCATCACTCGTCATCAAAAGGGCTGGAGAAATTTAGGTAGCCGGTCTTAATGAGTCTGCATAGACGCTTACTTAAAATTAAAAAAAAAATAATAATAATAAAAATAAATTAAAAATGCAGTCATATCGTTCACTTTCCACATCGTAAGTGCTGGCCACTAATCATCATTCACTGCGTGTCATGACGGATGTTTTTCTTTCTTCAGATTTACCTACCAATATAGGAATTTCAGGCTCCTTTCCTCTGTTCCTCAATAAACAGATGACCTGAAATTCTATTTAAAATTTTGATGTAGATAGTCCATTCCTCGTACTTATTTGACAAATTTTGTAGTGCTCAAACATTTCAAACCTCAAGTTTTTTTGTTTGTTTGTTTTTGGAATCAGCATGCCAAACGCTGATTTTCATGTCATTTCTTTTAAGTCTATTCAGAGAAAGGAAAGCACTAGCAGCAGTTACTCGACATCTACCAGCGAACCAGTTCCTCCTCCTCTTTACATTCCACCTACTTATATTCTCTGTTTCTAAGTAGTGTCAGACAAAGACTAGGCCTCTAATTGCTCAAAAAGAACATCAATACATTCCCTTCTGTCTCTTTCGCCTCTAGCCACCCACAGCATTAATGCACACACACACACACACACGTGTGTGTGTGTGCATTAATGCTGGGGTGGTTTAGGGGCAACTGCTGTGGTATTCATAAACGTGTTTATATATAAAACATGACAGCTATGGCAAACATGCAAGAAAGAAATGCTGAGAAGTAATTGGAGAACCAAGAAGAAGAAGAAGATTGGACAAATACGAAAAGTCATTGAATGAGTCTGTTAAACATCTGAAAACTTCTTGTTAGTTGTGACGAAACATTGCAAACCCAAAAGAAAACTGTATCTTCATAATAATCAATTTTCCAATGTTCAATATGACTAAAAATAGAACACTAGAAGATACAACAAAAATATGAGCAAAGAAATCACTATGGTAAGGAACATAATTCTGGAATGATCAAAACAAAGCATACTAATGCAAAATCTAGTCAAATATGTTGAAAAGCGAGGAACTTTTTCTATTATGAACTGAAACAAAAAAAAAAAGTATTTTACAAGAAGCAACTAACACCCACTGCCCAAAACAAAAGCAGAAGGCTTTCAATTTTAGATTTTTACTTTTGTGACTTACGTGCATCAAAATTTGCAAATAATGAAAGAAGCTCCAACAGGAGCAGATAAGTCACGTCATGCAGAATATTTACCGACAGTACCCACTTTAACAAGATTATGTTAGCACAGTAAAAAAAACTGCAAATCCATATTGAGAATTTTATTTTTCATAGGTTAGAACCACTGAAAAATAAAATAATGCGATAAGTTCCTAGTCGAAATCAAATGTTTTTTTGTTTTTTTTTTAAATTGAAAAAATATTGAAACAATTCAATTGACACGTATAATAATTGCGATGTTTAATTGAAATGATTAACATTTGATCACAGTAAAACATTTAATGACCAAAGTTAATCATAACAGAGATATTTCGGTACAATTATTTATGAACCATCTTCAGTGTAGTATATTACAGGGGGAAATTCTAAAATCAAACAATGAAGACACATGGAGAATACAATCTTTTCTTGTCAGAATCAGTCGAGAGACAGCACTGTTAAAAATGTTTAATCTCAAAAATAAATAATAGAAATATTATGACAATAAACTGTCAATGTAATGATAATTATGATTTCGATAACCTGAGAATAATTTCATTTTGTAACAAGTAGGTGTGCATAAGCGAGCTGAATTTCAGCAATGACTACTAAGGCAAGTGATGAGAACTTATACAACCTTTGCCACGAGTTGCCCCTTTCCTTAAAATACTTCAGGCGCAAACTTTGTTTGCTTACACTTGGATAAAGGATTAAACCAAATATGTAATTGGTACTATAGCCAAGTGAAAAAACGTCCATCAACTATCTCTAATCCAGAGAAGTTTAATAAAAAGGTGTTGACACTTTTTGGCAACTCGTATATGGAAATATGACTTCTACATTACTTCCACCTCAGTATCACCACCTCTGGGTCTAGCTCCCACTGACGAGACCTCAATAACAGTTGAAACTGGTTCTGGGTAGTGGCCCTTCCCTTAATGCACAGTATTATATATGTCCGCAAGGAGATGTGCTTTGCATTATGGGATACTAAGGCAAATGATTAGAATTTATACCACCTTTGCCACAGTCCTGAAAGTACTTCAGGCATAAACTTTGTTTGCTTACACTTGGATAAAGGATTAAGCCAAATATGTAATTGGTACTATAGCCAAGTGAAAAAACTTCCATCAATGACTAAATTTAGTTTGTATGCTTTCTGATTCCTTTTAAATGT
The DNA here is from genome assembly GCF_054136105.1 of Typopeltis vanoorti. Lineage (NCBI taxonomy): Eukaryota > Metazoa > Arthropoda > Arachnida > Uropygi > Thelyphonidae > Typopeltis > Typopeltis vanoorti. Next base: position 48,947,657 of record NC_143554.1, read on the forward strand.
AAGTTAAGAAGCTTTTGGCTAATAAATAAATAAAATAATAATGCACAAACGTATGCTGCTCAAAATTCAAAATTAATACTCTTAAGATGAAGAATTTTTAGACTTTAGATTCAATAAGTTATTCATCTAAGGCAAAAAAAAATCACCTATTTTGTTATAAAAAAACAAACAAGAAAACCTATGAACTGAAGAGGAGCAACAAAACGGTGCAATGGAGTAAATGAATTTCTCCCAGAGAATTACTGTCTACTGTTTTTCACAGAAATTATAAATATCCTATTGCAATGTATGCACACAGTATTAATAGTGACTAGCTAGTTCGCTTCGAGGGAAGCGACGGGTGAAATTTTGCACGGACGCAGTTTTTAGTGTATTGGAAATGCAGATTTCACTTAAAGTAGCCTCTCTTTCTTATTTTTCAAAGTTGCTTTTGGCCTATTAACTCAAAATTGGTCTAAGATATCATGATATGATTGAAAGTTAATTACAATCGAAACAGGAAATTTACACACACACACACGAAATCTGCTTTCGAACGGCTCATTATTACTAGTTTATGCTCATCTTCTTAGGCAAGTGTCTCTGGGAAAAGAAAGCGGAACAGAGCTCTTGGTGGTATACCTGTTATACAAAGAACCTCACGTCGCACGGTGCAACCTACGTGATCCGAATCATTATATTATTTCTGAAATATAGTTGACCACAAGTGCTATTGACTGTAGCCTGTGCAAGAGTTTGGATTTTATTTTTGTTTGTTGCTACGGAAGTTAACTGATGTAAGTTTATGTATCTCCTGTTTCTTATTTTTCAAAGTTGCTTTTGACCTATTAACTCAAAACTAGTCTAAGATATTACGATATGACTGAAAGTTAATTACAGTGTGCATATTTACTGCTGTGTAAAATAAAGCAATACAGTTTTCTTTAAAAATATCTCTAACATTCCAAAATAACAACGTGGTTAAGAAAAACATTAAATAATCCATGCCAAATTATCAATTTCAAATGTGTGCACCGAGCACAAACAGCTAAATGAAAATAAAGGATGAAAACGAAATAAAAATGTTTAGTCAGGACATTATAACCATGTTTTGTTAAACTAAAATTGCAAGAAACATGAAATCGATTTTTAATATTAAGCTACATGGGAAGGTGCTTGAGTTATATGACGACGGCCTATTATTTCTGTAAGAAGACTTAAGCATTGCATAAAAAAACAAAAGGAGAAAAAAAAACACCTGGGAGTGTGATATCCAGTAGTGTTTTTCGTATACCTGCTCCATCGTCGGGCGAAGCCGTGAGGATGATGGATGAGAAAAGATGCGGTGGGAGATTGTTAACATCTGCTGAAAAAAGAATTTTCTCCAAAACTGGTTTCACAAGAAGATCGAACACACACACACACACACACACACACACACACACACACACACACACACACACACACACAGAGAGAGAGAGAAAGAGAGAGAGAGAGAGAGAGAAGGAAAAAAGCAACTTGGTTTGTTTAAAAGCAAAGTACGTTGACACGTCAATGATGTAGCGCTTAGAGTGGGTGGTGGAAAAATGCGCTGTTCGAGTTTTCTTGGATTTAAGCGCTAATGCTGTTTTAATAGAAGAATTTTAATGAGATGACCTTCCGCCCTTGCGTTTATCTAGTGGAAATTATTTCTCCATATCGTTCCTAGGCGTTTCGTTTCTTTATAACAGGATATATATTGTTTCAGTCTTGATTGAAATCGTCTACTGATATTACTACTTTAAATCAACAGACGGTTTCAATCAAAACATATTCTGTTATAAAGAAACGATATGGAAAAATAATTTCCACTAGATAAACGCAAGGGTGGATGAATAACAATAATAAATGACATAAGCATTGATGAGACAGAGAGGTTTAGTACATCATTTTGAAAAGGAAACAAGATATAGTATAAATATACAGTATCTTCTTTCTTCTTATTGTGCTATCTTCTATCGAAGGTCAGCGACCATCTTGGCGAACAAACTGCGCTCTTGTGCTAATCTGAGCAGTTGTGCTGCTCTTTCCTGTCCACGTCTTGATGTTGTCAAACCATGATATTCTTTTTCTTCCTCTAGTTCCTTTGCCATCAATTCTTCCTACCAAAATAGTTTGTAGAAGTTGGTATTTGCTGTTTCTCATGATTTGTCCAAGATATGATGTTTTTCGTTTCTTGATTATTTGTACAAGATGTTTAGCTTTGCCAATGGATTTTAAGACATCTTCATTGGTAATTTTTTCTGTCCATGATATCTTTAGCATTCTTCTGTATAGCCACATCTCAAAGGCTTCGATTTTCTTGATGGTTGTCGCCTTCAATGTCCATGTTTCAACTCCATAGAGCAGAATAGACCACACGTAACATTTCAGCATTCGGCATCTGACTTCCATGTTTAGGTCTTTATTGCAGAATAGTGTTCTCATTTTCATGAAGGACTGCCGTGCAACTTCAATCCTTGTCTTTATATCTATTTCTGGATCCCACCGTTCATTAAGCCAGCAACCAAGATATTTATATCTTGACACTTGATCAATATTTTTCCCATTGAGTGTCAGTTTCATTGATGAGGCTGGATGTTTGCTGATGATCATGTATTTTGTCTTGTTGATGTTTATATTTATTCCCATTCTTTGGCTTTCTATGTATACTCTGTCAACGAGTTTTTGGAGATCCATAATGTTATCTGCAATTAGCACAGTGTCATCTGCATATCGTAAGTTGTTAACAATCTTTCCATTTATTGTGATGCCCTCTGGACATTCTTCCAATGCTTTTTTAAAGATTACCTCTGTATATATGTTGAACAGGAGTGGTGAGAGCACACATCCTTGTCTCACTCCTCTTTTGATGTTAATATCACTGGTGGTAATGTTGTCTAATTGAACGGTAGCTGACTGATTCCAATACAGATTTGTTATTAGTCTTATGTCTTGTTCGTCTAGCCTTGTTTGTTGAAGGACTTCTATTAAGTTAGTGTGTCTGACTTTGTCGAATGCTTTTTCAAAATCTATGAAACACATAAAGACAGATTTCTGTTTTTCTATGCATTTTTGTATCAATATTTGGGTACAGAAAAGGGCCTCTCTACTACCAAAACCATTCCGAAAGCCGAATTGTGTTTCACTTAGAGTTTCTTCACTTTTTCTATAAATGCGATTCTGAATTACTTTCAAAAATATTTTTAATGTTTGGCTCATTAGACTAATAAGTCTGAAGTCACCACAGGAATTCGCTTTGGGTTTCTATGGGATAGTGATAAATGTAGATTTGAGCCAATCTGATGGAAATTCATCACTTTCATATATTTTATTAAATAGTTTTTCAAGAAGTTTGATGTTATCTGGTTCGATTAATTTTAAAAATTCTGTTTGCACACCATTTGGTCCACTGGCTTTTCCTGTTTTACTTGTTTGTATAGCATTCTCTATTTCGCATTTCATGATTGCTGGTCCTTGAATGTTATCTTTTATATTTATAGGCTTCTGTCTAGTATCATTGAAAAGTTCTGTTACATATTTTATCCAAATCTGTGCTTTATTCTCTTCTTCTAGAACTATTTTTCCATTTTCGTCTCTTAGAGACACTATTTGCTTTTTCCTCAGTTTTCTGGAAATTTCGTTGATTTTCTTATACAGATTGAAATTATCATGTTGTTTCTGAAGCAGTTCAATTTCAGTACATAAATTTTTCATCCAATTTTCCTTGGCTTCTTTTATTTTTTTCTTGATGATGTTATGTGTTTCTGTATACCTGGCTAGGTCTTTGTTTTTATACATTCTTCTTGTATCAATAAGAGAAAGAATCTCATCTGTCATCCATTCCTGTTGTTTTATATTATTCACATAACCTACTTCTTCAATACTTGTTGTTACGATGGCATTCTTTAAGCTATTCCAAAGAGATTCCACACTTTTATTTTCTTCTATGTTAATCTGTTGTAATCGCAGGTTAAGCTGTGTCTTGGCACTTTTATTTATGTTCGGGTCTTTCAGTTTTTCTACATCAATTTTCTTTTTCTTCTTTTGTGATTTTTTAGCTGATTTTAATCTAAGACGTACTTCTGCAACTATGGGATTGTGGTCTGATGAGATATCTGCTCCAGGATAAGTCTTTGCACTCTTTATACTACTGTGGAATCTTTTATTTATCAGTATATAATCAATTTGATTTCTGACAATATTATGTTGGTTATCTTGAGGCGATTTCCAAGTGTACAGTCTTCTTGGTGGAAGTTTAAACCAGGTATTTGCTATTGTTAGATCTTCTTCCTGACAGAATTGGACTAGGCGATCTCCTCTGTCATTTCTGGTGCCTAAGCCATGTTCGCCAACAATTTCTCCATCACCCCCTCTTCCCACTTTTGCATTGAAGTCACCCATCACTATGTTTATATCATGTTTCTTTGTTAGGTTTTTAATCTCTTTTAGGTGTTCATAAAACTCTTCAACATCTTCTTCACTTTTGTCAGCTGTGGGTGCATAAGCTTGGATGATATTTATGTTAACGGGGTTTCCCTTAAGTTGTAACAGCATTATCCTTTCAGAAAATGGAATCCAATTTATTACTGATTTATTGATTTCTTCATCTACTATTACAGCTACACCATGTCGATGTTTGTTCTCATCATTCCCAGAGTAATACATTGTCATATTATCTTGTTGACACTTTCTAGATCCTGGCCATCTGGTCTCGCAAATTCCCAAAATCCGGATGCCCAGCCTCTTCATTTCTCTTGTGGCATTTCTTAATTTGCCAGCTTCATACAGAGTTCTGACATTCCAAGTTGCAATTTTAAAAGTGGACACCATTTTGAGCCCGGAGATTCTTCGCACCCCTGTCCCATTTAAGGGACGCCGGGAACTTGGGGCCAATTGTAAGGGTTTGCTCGCCATGGTGGTTGTTCTGGAGATAAGGTAGAGCAGTAGTTTCTCCGTTTGCTTTCTGCTCCGCAGTATTACAGACGTACACAATATAATCATATTGCCATCTGCAAATCTCTGATCACAAGCTTTTCCGTCATCATTTGGCTTCAACCTTGTGTCAGTACTGACAATGCTGCTTCCCAATGTCAGGGGCGGTGACCCCAGCAGGTACTTATTTAATGGCGGCACTACTCGCCATGTCACCGAGTTGTCATTGGGCTTTGTGAGGTTTTAAGTGAGACAGAGTTGCCACTTCTGCTCCCCCACGCCCTGATAGCTCAGTCGCTGTTGGTCCACGGCTGCTTATTCGCCAGATTGCTCTGCTTATATCGCAGCTTACCTCCATATCTGAAGACTGTACCCCGATCCGCCACCTGGGGACGCACTCGGTAGTAGTCAGCTCTGCCCCGGGGCAGAGCTGACTACTACCGGGTGACTACTACGGCATACAGTATCACTTTTCAAAAATTGTGAGTTTTTCAACATGAGTTTTTGTTTTATATTCCGTTAGATGAACGTTTGTTATTGAGTGTAATAAATACAATGCTTTTACCTGCAATCTTGATTAGAACTGTTAGCAAGTTTGCTTACCAACTGTAAAATATAAACAATTTTGAGTAAAACTGTACATACAAACACGAACACACACAAAAAATGTGTACATAAATGCGCGAGAGTATTTTCGTTTCAGAGGAATCCCAACGAGATACTTGATGTGAGCACTGCCAACTGTATGAAAGTGTATGAGTAAACATCACGTGAAATGTAAGATTCTTATGGACATTATTGGCAACGCTTTCTCATAAGACATGATTGTCATTTTTGCAGCTGAAGATGAAGGGAAATATTCAATGACTGGAAAAAAATTGGGTACGTGTTCTTTTCAACAATATGGGAAATTGCAGGATATTTGTGGAAGAGTGGGTGGGGGGGGAAGCAATTCTTGTAGTACGTTTCGTCCCTCTTGTTAAATGCTGAATAAAAATGACCCAAAATCCATCATGTATCTAAAAGCAACAAGAAATGTTTTACATGCTTCTTAATTTTGATTTTTTTAAAAAGTTTCACTTACTTAAATCTTCTATGAAACAATTGCAGAACGCATACAATATGAGCAATAACAAAATTAATTTATTTTCCGAATGAGGATTTATAACATACAATGTGCAGATTATGAAAAAAAAAATCGTTTATTTTAAGTTTTAATACAAATTGATTTGGAAACGATAAGGATGTTCAAAGAAAACTGAGAAAAAAAACATCAAATAAAACGACTACGAACTTGAAACGTTTTGCTTTCATCTTATGAATCAACTGCACTGTAATGATATATATATATATATATATATATATATATATATATATATATATATATATATATATATATATATATATATATCCAACTCATCAAGTGCTACATGTATGTAAACGCGATATTTATCATTAACCGTGTAGATGCCAAATGATGTCCGCATGAGAGGAAAGAAAACAACAACAACAAAAAAAAAAAAACAACGTTATATATGAAGATATCATAAATCTTTTACATTGCCTGCTTAGGATCTAAACTGTTTAGTAACGACGATATACTCTACTAATAGACCTGTTTTTGGTCATTATGAGTATGGCAGTGCTGCTGATGCGAAGAAGATGCGTGCAGTTTCTCTAAACAGAAAGATGCTATTTTACGTAACTTTTTTCCAAGTAATGTCAGCGGTGCTAATTAGACGTCAAATCAACAACGACGCCAATTACCATCTCTGGAGGCAATAAATTCCCCCGGGGACCATCGGTAATCTCATGGCAGGGCTATAAAATTTAACAACGTCGGCTGACCGCAGCAGTCTCATTCTAAATTATGTGGCGGTCTCCTAGATTTACCAATCAAGCGGAAACATTTGCTTCTCGGCTGACGAAAGCGAATGTCACCGCACCCCTTCGCTCACTTATTGGCTCACTTAGTGAAAGCCGCGACACAGTCGACGTAAGGAGTCAAAAGGACCTCACTAACGGCTCATTTCACGGCTCCAGGCGAACCCAGTCTAAGGCCTCACCGTAAAGTTTCTCATTAGCCAGAATCTGAGATAGACCGACCCTCAGCTGTAGTAATTCCGTTTGATGGGCTTCACAGCTCATTAGACCAGCGATGAATACAAAGTAGTGCAACGATCTTCCAATCTCAGGAGGTCCACACCATTGACGGCAGAGTATTTACCACCTAACTAGCAGGAACTGTCATAAACTGCGTCGAAAGCGCAGATGTCACCTAGCGAGGTAACGCCACTGGGGAGTAGTTACGCAAGTGAAGCTAGTCCTTACAGGTGTCACTGTCACCTCGTTAGTGCTTATTACATCTTGATGAGACCCTTCTCAGCGCGTGACAGCATCGTAAAAATCGTACTGTTCTAAACGTTCGCCTAACAACTTCACACAGAAAGGGGACAAGCAAATGAGAGACGGTCTCTCTGTTTCCCACTGAGTGATTACAGCGACAGAATAATCCGATCAAAGCTACCACAAGGGAAATTATTGAGCCGACTGCTTAAAAGATTAAATTTTATAAATGGAAGAACAAATGAACTGGAACACTACTTGCATGTTTAAAAAATACAATTTTCAAATTGAGGCGGAAGCGGGGGGAGGATGTAAAGTGAACCGAAATACTTATGTAATATCTTGCAAACAGAATCGAAGCAGATCCACATCTAATTCGATTCAGGCAGGGGGAACAGGTAGATAGGCTATTTCGTTAAGTCTAGGAAGCTATTATATCGTTGAACTGTATCTCAAGAAATATTGTAAGTCATTTACGATGATGAACCATTATGAAGACGTATCAGAATAATAAAGACAAAATCCTTTGAATTCAATGGGGAAGGAATCGCTTTTTTCACGATTCACTTGATGAATTTTATTGACATATTCAACGATATATGCAACGTAATTTAAATAGCTTTTCTTCTGTTTTTTTTCCCCTTCCTATTAAGAAAAGCAACTGAATTTAATGATAATATGGGATTCTCTCAGACAGACACTAGCAAGTCTGTTTTTTTACTTACATAATATAATACTGTGAGTATTAAAAAACACGTCAGTATGAAACAATAACTATACGCGCCTAAGAAATATGAAGATGACCACCGCGAGATTCTTTTATTCTTTGTGTTTCCATTAGCTACACATATTCAACTCCTTCGAAATATATTTGCGCTGAGAGTTATACCGTTTCGAAGCAAAAAATTTCATTCTCAGAAAATAATGCTCCGTCTCAAACACACACACTGCCTACATCTTATCTATAAATAAAACTCTTATTTTATTTATTTAAATAATTTTTTGAGCATTATTTCTGGGAGTGAATTTTTTTTGCTTCGATCTGGAAATATCTTCAGAGCAACAAATAAAATTTCCCAATCCAGATAGATAAAAAATTCAGATTATATAAATTCTATCTCAGATTATTAATTCGTACGATTAAGGAAAAAAAAAAACTTTCATTCGAGTCATAACCATCTAGTTAATAAGTCAACGTTTCTAGTGGCAAACATTGCTTGCCTACTGGTACAAACGACGAATATTTATTATTTTTGCATATTTTGTTTCATTTAAAAATGGCCTAGTTTTATCAGAATTGATAACGTTGGTGACCTTGAATACAACAGCGCTGTATATATATAAAGGCAGGCGAGTATTGCGTCGAAGAGGCGATTGTTAGTTGGCGAGTAAAATTCGTTACGGTAATCAATTCAGATAATAAGGAACGCTGTAAACAGCACGCACTTTAAGCTAATTAATTATATGTATATATCGAATCGGAAATGTTATCGTATGGATCGAATAGTACGGGTAATTCTTTGCGTTATACTGGAATCAATTTTAAGTTCGAATCAGACAGGCTTAACAATAAAATAAGATTTCACATGACGTCAAGATTCACATAACAGAGAGGGTGCAAAGACTTCATTAAAAGTCATATATTTCATCCATGAAATGAATCTGTATGGAACATTAGATAGAAAGACCTCATCATAAATTTTTATAAGAAACTAAATTTTAAAAATTGCCACAATCTTTGGTTAATTTATTTTTTGCCTCTCAACTATTCAAAGAGGATCGGTCAATTTTCATGTTTTAATGTATTCAATAAGGATTCTTGATTATAATGGCTATTTTTGTATTCTGCAACTGTTCTATAAAAAACAGAACTTTGTCCATTAGTTCTGACCTCTTTGGGTGTCGCTGATATCTGTGTGACTTTCAGATGGAATGTCTGGCATTTATTCGAATATTATCATTTTGCCTAATGTATCCATTACGTTTTTCAGATTTATGACAAATTGATTCGAAGTGGAATCTATCAGCAAAAAAGTAACTTCCGCCTTTCTCACTCCTAAAGTTTGTTACATCTTCTCGAAAATTATTTTCATCATTATTCTTGTCTCATTAAACACAGTTTATTGCTTTTCCTAGACAAATCATTCATCCTTGATATGAAGTTTTTTAATGATTTGCACATTTCATTTTTCATAAACTGCAGTCGTAAATTATTAGCTGTACACTTGTATATTAATCTTGCATGCACACTAGCGTAATATTTTAGACATTAATCGAGTTTCTTAAGATGCAGATGCTCTAGATTTCTTTTATAATTTAAATAGAAAAAATTCTATTAAAACGTCATGCACGTTTTCCAGATATCTTCTTTATTCTTCAAATATAGTTTTTATGAAGTTATGAGAAACTTCTTGCCCAGAAATATAAAGTGACAAAAGCAAAAGTAAGTTAACAGCGAAAAGATATTCATAGATTGCATTCACAATTCAAGTTTAAGTCTAAATTATTTTCAAATTGTTCTAAACTTATGCAATCATTGTCAAAGAAGTATTTATACTTCCCTTCAATTCATCGAATAAGGAAATCTGAATACCGAAAAAATAAAATAAAAATAGAAAGAGACGACATCTAAAAGTTGCTTCTGATTTCCCCCCCCCCCATATATCTAGCATATATTAAAGAAGAACTCAAAGAATTTCATGAATCTCTTCCAAATAATATTGTTTCATATCCGAGTTAAGTTCTCTACAACTAGGCTTCTGTAATCAGAAAGGCAAAATAGTTTACTGTTTTCAAGAAGAAACAAAGAGTTCAACAACAACGGCGCGCTTAACATATGGCACTTCAAAAACCGAAACAAAAATACCACATTGTTGGCCCGTGTGGATTTAAATACAATCCTACCGTAGCCTGAATGTGTGGAAAATGGTTTGTATGTTTCTCCTCAACCTAATGGTGGTTGGCTAGCAATGCTACTTTACTAGAGAATTATTATACAACATGGGGGATATCCCGTTGCTTTCCTTGTCCAGTAGTATTCTATGTCTGTAGATATGTGTATTCAAGAGGCCGGCTTAACCTGATTTCAGGAAAGAAAAACCAGTTTCCGTGTTTTTTTTTTAATCTTCCATCATGGTATGAGACCGGCTAAACCAATCTTTTACTGAGAATCCGATGAAGGTTCTTCGAGTCAGAGATGGGATTCGAACTCAGATCATTCCAACCAAGGGACTCAATCGAAACCAACTGAACTAAGGAGACCTCCGATGATGATTTAAGTATAATGCAAAATTCATTCCCCCGCGGGAACCCTATTCCCAGACGATCTCTCCCTAAACCCACGTATCACCGTTTTGATTCTTCTGGGTTGGAATTGTCATAAAAATATGCTGGAACTTTTTGAAGTGTTCCAATTTTTCCCCTGATGAGAAGCAAACTATAACTCGCTAAAAATAGGGTTAAAATGATGTTACACAAATTGCAATTGTCTTCCATTTCTGCTCTGCATTTTATCTTAAGTAAAATAAATTAATTGACATGTTTAAGAATGAAAACTGGTCAAATAAATATTGAATAAATGCTCTTTCTAAATTTAAAATAGTTATATCTCAAAATAATCAATGTCTTTCTCACTCTGTGGATTATAATAGGTAGACAGCATCAGCACAGTAGTGCGCTCGGGACGACATGTGGTCTTTGGTTGGAGCCATGGGTGCGAATTCCGTCTAAAGACAAGCCAAGCATTTAAAAGAGTCTATTTCGTGGGCGGACTCATTCTAAAACTTTTAGCATAACTGATCCTGAAGTTATGCTAAAAGAAAATTACAATGTGACTACTCCTACTTTCTCCCCTTCGTGCATTAAAAGAATTTTATTTATTATATTTTACTTTACGGAATTCACGCTTTGACTAATCGTGAATTCTGTAACCTTGTAAAGCTGTTCTATAATTTTCACTACGTAAGACATGCTTTTTGGTTAAAAATACAATAATGCGATTTTTACCGATTAGAAAAGGACGAGAGTATACTACAATTCTGAAATTAAACGCTTTATTTTATAAATATTCTTTTTAATATTTTCTTCCGTATTGTACGATATTTACTACTTAAAGGGTTTCATATTTTCTTCGCATTCAATTAATAATCTACTTAAATACATGCAGAATATTTCGTCGGACGATGTTGTTTTCTACTGAAAGCTCCGAATTCTCACTGTGCTTCTCCTGAAGATATTCCAATCAATGATGAAACATCAAAGGAGGCGTGAAGGTGCCTTAGTCACTTATGTTTCTTTAAAGTTACAATTGTCCTAATAGTCCCTGTCGGGAAGAAGAATCGAGATCTATGTGGTTTTCCTGATAGTCTCACTTTATCAGCAAAATGATTCACATTTTTTTTTACTTAAAAAAAAAGAAAAAAAAAGATATTGCTGAGATTTGATTTCGGAATGCTCCAGGAATTAGAAAATATCATTACAATTATACGGCATTAAATGTTTTCAGACAGACAGAGCGATGTAAATTCATTCTCTTTATAAAACATAAAAATCGATTTACTAATTCCAACGCACAGATATGGTTTTAGAAAACAATGTGATCAATCCATTAAAAAAGAACTTGCGAAATCCAATACTGGCGCTTTAAAAAAAAAAAAAAAAAAAAAGGATGAAATTTGGCGCGCAGAATATTTCAACACTGGAGAGAGAGAGATTCGGAGGAGAGGATATAATACAATAAGAAAAACGATGACCATGCTAAGGGAAAAAAACATAATAATGCAAAAACATAAATAAATAAAATGAGCCTTCAATAGTCAGAAGGATGGATTTCAAAGGCAAGAAAGAAGGAATATGAAAAGGAAGAATAAGGAATATTAAAAGTTTTGCCTCTAAAGAAATAAAAGAAGCTGCTGTCTCTCAGAAAACGTGAGAGACAGCAGCAGTTATCTTAATGATAGTATCCAAATACTTATACTGATATACACAAGGTGAAATATCCAAATTTCACCCCTAAGTTATTCCAACAGCAGAACAAGCAGATCTGTCGCAATCTAATTAAAAAGAACATCCAATTAAGTACAGGGTTAATGATTCAAAAGAAATTAAAATGATATTGCTCAGAAACTGAAATATATACGGAGCACATGAAGGATCGCAATTCTTAAATGTGAATAGTGGTAAGAAAATAAGAGAAGCTCAGGTAGAAAAAATGAAAGTGCATACGAACTCCTTTGGGAAAAAACAGCGCTATAACTTCCGTTTTAGTGTCGGAGCAATGGGATGAATATCCATTGATTCCAGAAATTTCGGGTATTAAGTGCAATTTAAGGCTTGCAGTGTCAAGTATCTTCACATTTAGCTTCAATGTTAATTAACTGCTTTCTATAATTTCAGGATACATATCTGATTATAACCATAGGTTTAATTCGTTCATTTTGTGTTCAAATGATTAATGAGCATTATATTCAATGTTTCTGTTTATTTGTTCTTAGTCGTACAAGTACGATTTCCAACTTTAGAATGCGGTGAAACTATAGCTCCTGGTTTACTTGAAATAATTTAATTTAAAATAAATTTAAACTTCCATCATTTCTCTTCTTTGTATATATGTAATTGATTCTCAGTAGTTATTATTTAAAACCAATGATTTTGATTATGACATTTAAATAGGAATCATTGTAATGTCGCGTATAAAACAATTGAATATATCTATCCCTTGGCCTTGTTAACGTCAACAATTCCAATCTCTGTAGGAAGAAAATAATGATTTTTAAACCTTTGTACTTTCTGCTGATCACATTCCTTTAAGTATACAACGTCATGGCGGAGTCAAATCATAACTTTCTCCCAGACCTTAAAGCTATCAATTCAGCTAGGCTTCAGTTCTTCATAATTGGTTGTCGGATGGTCGTCTGTTATGCGTGTAAACACATACATTTTTTTACAAGTATTTCAGTAATTAACTACTTGTGAAAACGTGAATAACGATTTATTGATCTGTGAAATCAATAATGATTTCGGAGATCAATAAACCATTATCCACATGTCACACCCACGCTAATGCCTAAACCGAGTATAACACTTGAGATAGAGTCTCAAGAAGGCGATAAGAAATAATTATTTTAATAAAAGCCAAACCTGCGAGGCCCTGAAACTTTAATAATGTTCTGGTGACACCAATGATCGATTCACGAATACTACATAGCAATGTCCGTATGCAAAATATAAAACATGCTCAAAGAATCTCTACATCCTCACTCCGGAAGCCTATCATTCGCAATAAGTCACAAATGTTAAGCTTTCCAAATGTACAACTAACTATTCAATCAAATATAATTGGCTATTCTATTATGAACTTCAATTAGCACAGCTCTGGTGAAGTCATAAAAGTTTAATTGTTAGATTAAACTTTTATGACTTTACCAAAACAAAATCATCAAAACTTATAAAATATAACCTATACCAGAGATTACACGCTGTTCAGTAAATAGCACTTCAATTATTATTTTTTGCTGGCATGTTCATCTTAAGTTAGTTATGCTATTCATGATCATCTCGTTCTGAAAATAAAATTTTCTTTAAATCAAATCAATTCTTTCCATTTAGAGATTCTTCCTACTACATCTAAATTCAGACACGCGTCATCGTATAAGGTTATTTTTAAGCTTTATTTTTTCCTTGATTGCGTTAGCAATGATTTTTTTTTCCAGAACCAGTCTCGAGAGGATATATTAAACTATTCTTAGGGGGGGGGGGATACATTAAAAGTGCAAGCAAAAATATAACGCCGTGGTAGTAGTTATTTTCAAAAACAGTACTTCAGAACTATACAGCTTAGCTCATTCTCATATTATTTATGATAAAATGCATCAGCGGCGGCCTGTACATAAGCACTGCGACACTGCCGCACCCCTAAAGAAAAAAATGAAAAATTTAAATTTTGTTTTGTGTTTATAAATAATAACAATGCTTACAACATTATATAAATGCAATACAACATATTAAAGGTTACAGCTTATGTTTTTACATTGATTGAATAGTTAATAATTGGAATTGTTCGATTAACGCTTTAGATTACGAAACAAATAGTGTCGGAATTATCACGATCGACCAATCGCAGCCAAACTATTTGCGCTTGTCATTGCACGTTACAAGTGATTCCGACACTGCTCGTTTGGGCAGTGTATGCTTGCGCGCGTTATTTCTGTGAGATACGAAACTTTTATTATTGGTGCATGTTCGTGGTGAGGGTGAAACTATTTTTTGTAAATCTTATTTTATTTTGCTAAAATAGCATATAATTATTTATTTATTATAGATACAAGGCTGAATTATGACGAGTCACTGTTGAAAATATGAAAAGAATAATATTTTTTCAATTATCGTTACACGAAACAAATGTACTGCGATCTAACGCAGTGTCAGAATTACTGCGTTCGGCTAATTGCATCTAGACTCGCCGATATTAGTTTGCGCTTGTCATTGCAGGTTACAAGTGATTCCAACACTGGTCGTTTGGGCAGTGTAGCTTACAGATAAATTGCATGCATGCGCGCGTTATTTCTGAGATACGAAACTTTTATTATTGGTGTTTGTTCGTGGTGAGGGTGAAATATTTTTAATAAAGCAATTTTTAATATGTAAATTTATTTATTAATGAATTGGTTACTGATTAGGAAAAAAAAGATTTTTTTTTGTTTTTTTGTTTATGCAGTACCCCCACTTAAAATTTTCACCGGCCGCCACTGAAATGCATATATACTATGTATATATACCATGAAGTGTTCCATGAAGATATTAACTGTTTCCACATTCGTGTTCACTAACAGCTCCTTAACTTCGTTCAGAAAGGCCCTTTTATTCGAATTCCTATATCCAAGAAAATAAGTGAAAAAGAATAATAAAGGCAGTCTGTCATCACTCTCTAATTTCTCTTACTTTTTCAGTCTTCAGAGCAACCTATTCCCAAATGTATTCCCTTAACTACCACAAACATTAAGTGTTAATTAATTTTTTTCACTACTCGAGACCTTACATCCAATTTAAGATCTAAAATAATGAAATATCCAACGAAAAATATCGGAATAATAAAGTATATTTATAGGTGCAGCTGTTCTTGTCTGACTAAAAAGTCGACTAAATGAAAAATCATTTGCATGCAAGGTACATTCTTACCAATATACAGTTATGCAGATTCTGAACACCTATAATAACGAGCGTTGAACATTTTTTTTTTTGTCTTCTTGTCGTAGAAGTTAACATTTACTTCGTTAGAACCTCTAATATCTGTATGCAAAACGCAGAAGTTTACTAGTGCTGTGTCGACTAGGCGGCCAATCAGTAGTGTGAGATAAGGGCTGTGCTAACTACCCTCAAATTCGTCATCTTCCTAAGTTACCGCCACGAGAGGGAGAGCACTGCAGCCTTTGAAATGATCATTTCTAATGATATCCTCTTCTCCTCCTTATATGTCTTTGTTTGTTCAATGTTCTTAATTCCACCCACCCTTTTTGCCCTCAGCATAATAATACAAATTAGTTCACACATTTCATTCATCAATGTCAAAAACCAACCGCCATCTAAATACGCCTCTTTGCAGGTAATATTGATGCTAACTTAACATGTTGAAGTCTGTCATCGCCAATTACCTATTTTTAAGTTCACAGGATGAGGCGTGCAAAACAAAACAAAACAAAACAACAAAAAAAAAAAACCAGAGAGAGAGAGAAGAGAAACGAATTTGACAACTGATAACACATGACATGAAAGCTGAATGTCTGCCTCATTTAGGTTCATACCCGGTGCTTATAGTTAGAAAAATACTTCGCTTCGGAAAGGTGGACAAACTGAACACAAACAAATTTAAAAAAAAAAAAAAAAAAAAAAAAAAAAAAAAAAAAGCGTTCTGTTTTAAGTGAATGAATGTGTGCGGGAGCGGACGCATGAACGAAAGAACAAAAGAAAACTTGTATACAATTCCACTTGCACTCAATGTTACAAGTAATCGGCTAGAAGCAATTATCAAGGACAAAGAAAACACATCTGTCTAACTAGGACACAGTATGAAAGGGTACATAAAAGCCACAAATTATGTCCCCAGATAAAAAGCAAGTTTTATAAAAGTCACGGGTTGTGGTCTCGAAACGAGTGGGAGGAAAGAGTGCCAAGTGTCGATAATGCCTCATATGGGCTACTTAATTAATAATGCTGATAAATTAACGGTTCATTTAAAATTCAAAATTTCCTCATTAAGCCTTCCCTGACAAGTGATGTTAATTATGTTATCAATTATGCAAAATAATGTTTTCTAAATGAATTTCGTGCGCCGCTCAAGTGCACAAGGTTGCCTCAACACCGGATCGATTTATCGACCTCTGGGTGGTGACGTAGGTAAGGCTTACCAATAGTCTAAAGACGTTTGAATCATTCCAACATATACGTTAAGTGCAGAATACTCGTACTTCGGATATACAAAAGTGGCTTTATTACAAACAACTGACCTCATAATTTCTTCGCGTGGTGTCATCCGCTCATCCGTAACACTACCGAACAACTGGACATCTGTGTAATGAAGGATACGAGATTGGTCTCTGTTGTATATCGTGTAGTTAACCTGGAACCCATCATGTTGTAATCCTGGCCAAGGATTCTGAAAATAATTTTTATTAAAAATAATTAATACTTCCAAGCATAATCTAATTAAAAGAAACAAAGTTTTAGCAAACTTAATCAAACAAGTAATTATAGCTTATTAGACAGGTTCAATTTTCTCCCAAATCAATTTCAGGACATTTCTGTTCATGCGAGCAAAAGTAAAAGTATTCTAGTCAGCAGCAACCGTGGTGCATGTAAAGTAGAGAACTGAAAAAATAAAATAAAAAATTCGAATAAATGTTAGTGTGTATTACATTAACAGGGATTAATTAGCATGATTAAAGCACCGCCAATATCAGTAAATCAATGTTTGCCGAATAGTTTTTTGAAAATGTGATACAGAATAGACTGAACGCACTTAAAAGGGATAAGCGAATATCAGGATTACCTACGAAATATGCTAATTAATAATTATATTAAACACCAAGATACAATGGTTTCCATACATTGCAAGATAACCGCCAGGATATAAACTAATTTCGAAAAGATTCGCACGCAGATGTATTTTTCATGTAATAAACGCTTAACGTAAAGGTTAAAAATATAATAGGTGAACCACAAATCTTTCTGGGAAAAAAAAATCGGAAATATTTAAAAAAAAAAAGAAATTATATGATCAATAGGAAAATGATTTGATTTTTGTTTATTATTATTGAGGTGGAGAAATCACCAACAGAATATTAATATAATGATGATGAAATGGTATACAGGGATATCAGTCGAACACTCTTTTGTTTTCAGATTATTTCAGTATTTTCTTTCGTTTTCTCCCTCATCTATAAATAAATACATACATATTGGAGAACGGACAACCTAAAATTTTTTTATACATACGGGAACAAACTTTATTTTTTATTTTTTGTACAGGCCCCATTAACAAGAGCGGTGCATCTCTGTCCACGTATATGATGATGATTTCAGCTTGTATCTTCCCCACTGCTAAGTCTATTCCTATGGTGACCCAACTCCATATTGGGAGAGTGTATACAGGGTGGTTCAAAATTCCACGTACAAACTTTGAGGGGAGGTAGAGAACATCAAAACATCTTCACATAGGAAAGCATAACCGGAAACGCCACCAGAAGGTGCTAACAGAGACACAAAGATACAGAAATAACACAAGGCAGTAAGTAGAGTAAAAAACTTTATTAGGTGTAACTGAACAATTCAATGGTAGTTTACATAATATGGTAAACGATGTGCATGTCTGCCATCTCAGCGTTCGTAAAACGACGCATTTTCTTCGCACGACGTCGAAAGCTTAAATGAGGAAGCCCCCAATCGCTCACCTGGAGCGCTGGCGAACAGCGTCACCTATCACTTTAAGGTGGCGTTTTCCGGTCATGCTTTCCTATGTGAATATGGTTGATTTTGATGTTCTCTACCTCCTCTCAAAGTTTGTACGTGGAATTTTGAACCACCCTGTATATATTTGTATGAATGAATGTATGAAGGTGAAAGACAATCACCAACATCTATGACAAAGGCATCTATTGTCTTTT
The DNA here is from genome assembly GCF_054136105.1 of Typopeltis vanoorti. Classification (NCBI taxonomy): domain Eukaryota; kingdom Metazoa; phylum Arthropoda; class Arachnida; order Uropygi; family Thelyphonidae; genus Typopeltis; species Typopeltis vanoorti. The sequence continues at coordinate 48,966,091 of NC_143554.1, forward strand.
AAAAAGACTTCGTTGAGTGCATAACATGAGAAAAATTAGTTTAGCGGTTTTTTTAAATAAAAGTGTTTCTAATTTTATTGCTCGGCTTATAGTCATTTAATATGTTTGTTTATATATATATATATATATATATATATCAGTCACTTAAGATTCCCGAACACACCAGGATTAAGAACTCATCAACGTAATAAAATCTGTTACCAGCTGATAGCTGCAAGGACTATTCGTGGAATGACACGCTACCACACCACTCACAATATACACTACCCAAAATGGCAGGTAACTGCAGAAAATTTTAATTCAAATAAGGTGGAATCTCGTTTCGGGAAAATAGTTCCATGGAAACCCACTGTAGAAAAATCTCGAATATATATATGCAACTGTTGAAACAGCAATAAGGCCATGTGGTCTGGGTGATAAATTAAGTACTATAATTAATTTATGCTCTTTTTAGCATAACTAAAATATTGTAAAATTAACTAGTTGCATCAGTGTAAAAGTTGGATATTATGCGTCCTTCCATGACGATGGACAGCAGCTGTGATTAATTTTCTATTTAACTTACCAGCCTACCTCGGTGTGGAGAAAATCTCTTCAGTGGTTGCGTGCTGAAAATAACGAATATAACCAGACAGGCCAATAAGAGCCATACAGTAACAGTGCAAACCATGGCCACTAACTTAAGGAGAAGCGATTCACTGTTAGTGTCCACTAATGACGGAGAAGGGTTATCTCGTTGGGACTGTTACGAGGACGCAGTCCATCGAGTCTATTTTATGTCTGCCGTTTGACTGCTCTCACTTCTACCTTAGTGTTAGCAAAGCCTACCACCATGTGCGCCTCAGTAAATTTACGGCCTGTTTCCATCACCAGTGCACAAATTTAGTAACCGATAACGCTGGGAGTAGCGGATGTTCAGCTTTTAAGCGGACGCCTACAGGATTCAGCGATCCCACCATAAACTCCTACCTTTTGCGGCGCTGTCGCGTTCCGCAGCTGACATATGCAAGCACAGCAATTAAGAAAGACCAACCGAATGCTCTGTGCTATTTATGATTCACAATATTATCCAGTTTGGGTCCCTTAGAGATGCTCTTTTTAGCATAACTAAAATATTGTAAAATTAACTAGTTGCATCAGTGTAAAAGTTGGATATTATGCGTCCTTCCATGACGATGGACAGCAGCTGTGATTAATTTTCTATTTAACTTACCAGCCTACCTCGGTGTGGAGAAAATCTCTTCAGTGGTTGCGTGCTGAAAATAACGAATATAACCAGACAGGCCAATAAGAGCCATACAGTAACAGTGCAAACCATGGCCACTAACTTAAGGAGAAGCGATTCACTGTTAGTGTCCACTAATGACGGAGAAGGGTTATCTCGTTGGGACTGTTACGAGGACGCAGTCCATCGAGTCTATTTTATGTCTGCCGTTTGACTGCTCTCACTTCTACCTTAGTGTTAGCAAAGCCTACCACCATGTGCGCCTCAGTAAATTTACGGCCTGTTTCCATCACCAGTGCACAAATTTAGTAACCGATAACGCTGGGAGTAGCGGATGTTCAGCTTTTAAGCGGACGCCTACAGGATTCAGCGATCCCACCATAAACTCCTACCTTTTGCGGCGCTGTCGCGTTCCGCAGCTGACATATGCAAGCACAGCAATTAAGAAAGACCAACCGAATGCTCTGTGCTATTTATGATTCACAATATTATCCAGTTTGGGTCCCTTAGAGACTTGTTAGGATGAGTGGTAAGAAGAACTTCAGTTGCTATGGGAATAGTTGTGATATCCGAACCACAGAGCAACGTCTCTACATTTCATGGTAACAACCCCAGTACAGTCTCATCTTCAATGACACACTGGACTAAGAGAAGTGCCCACGTTACACAAGGCTGATATATCAGTCCATAGGGAGATTAGTAATAACTAATATCCAGTTATCGTTAGGCATAATCCACCTTATGAGTAAGCAAAGCAGAATTACACGAATCATTACAATTACACTGATCAAAAGAAAGAATTATGTTAAAAGAATCAGATAATTATCACTTATCTCATATCTTTAAACCAGCACTACCATCTCTACTGTAAATGCATCGACAGCAGATATCAGCGCACTTAAATTTTAGGAAGGTCAAACTTTCAAAATAGTGTGTCATGAGCGCTTTCACTCACTATGGAAAGAAGATGAAAGAGTTATCTTTTATGGAAGAAAAATGTCAGTTTAAGAATCACTTAGATGACGTTTGCTGCTCCTGTAAGTCTTGCAGTGAGGTGATAGGATTCTGAATTCCAAAAACTCGTATTTTTCATTCAGCAAAATACAGTAAACTGGTAGGGAACGTGCAATTAACAGATATAATGAACTCACAGCCTAAGTTGCTTCGACGTAATTCCCAACAAACAAATCCTGTAGCGAAGTTTTTTTTTTTTGTATATATATTAAAAAAATATTTTTTAACGGCTATCACTAATTAAGCGGCACGCAGTGAAGAGAGACGCTCAACAAGTGCCGCCATCTCGTGGTCCCTAACACTATATATATATTTAATGTCTGAAATACTGTGGGTTCTACGGTCGATTTTCTTGAGTTTACGGGACGAAAAAACCGAGTTTCCGGGAGGAAAAAACCCGCTTGCCTGTGCCAGAGATAGACTAACTCGGGAACCGGTCGAAAAAAGGCTTAGAAAAATTCCCTCTAGTCGGCGACTATATATATATATAAAGTTTTTTACCTTTGGTATAATAAACGTTAAAGCTTGTCTGTTTGCTTACTTGGGAAATGGATTAAAACCAGGTTTATATTTAAAATAGCTTGGTATCTTTGACATATATGTATGTGTGTGTGTGTGTGTGTGTGTGTGTGTGTGTGTGTGTGTGTGTGTGTGTGTGTGTGTGTATATATATTCCGATTGTCCGACTTCTTCAGGCGTGGGAACATAGCAAGCAAATAAAAAACACTATAAGAAACATCGTATCACTATAAAAACGACTATTATAAAATTCAGCTAGCTTCGAACTGTAGCTACAATCCGTGTTGAATATATATATATATATATGTTGTTGCTAGAGTTGACTCTTGATGTGTGTATATATATATATATATATATATATGTTGTTACTAGAGTTGACTCGGGACGTATACATTTAGAATTAATAATTATACTGACTAGAACCCGAGGAGTATAATAAAAAACTTGAATGAATCACAACTAGTTTCATCGGCGTTCCGACTTCTTCAGGTAAATAAGAAATAACTAAAAACTTACAAAAACTAATACGGTAAAAAACATGGGCTTTTCAGTTTAACACAAAAGAGTTAGAAGAATAGCAACAGTCATATTGGAATTACAGTTTGCCTGATTCCCATAGCGCAGTAATCCAATACTGACGCTCTAAAATCAGCTATCACTCGACATCAACTCACGCCAATAATGCCACGCGGTCTCTAATTCCAATATGACTGTTATTCTTCTAACTCTTTTGTGTTAAACTGAAAAGCCCATGTTTTTTACCGTATTAGTTTTTGTAAGTTTTTAGTTATTTCTTATTCACCTGAAGAAGTCGGAACTCCGATGAAACTAGTTGTGATTCATTCAAGTTTTTTATTATACTCCTCGGGTTCTAGTCAATATAATTATTAATTCTATATATATATATATATATATATATATTAGGATAACCAAGTAATTGTATAAACTTGGTTATTTTAACTGCTAATCCCAATATGCAAACAATTAAGTTTGCACCTGAAACAAAGTTCAAGTTTAAAGATGATACAACACCAGGGCAACTCATTGTAAAGGTAGGTAAAGGTCTGATCACTATTCTTAGTATTTTCCCATAATATAAAGCATATCTCACTAGAAGATGTATACTGCAATGAATTATGGGTGGGGTCACTACCTAGACCCTAAATACCAATACCAAGGTTTTAGTAATACGGAGCCTTATCATCTTTACCTATAGAAGTTGCAACAAGGTGTTTTTATTTTTAATAAAAATCTCTGGAGGAGATAGAGATGTAATAAATTTTTTAACTTGGGGATATTGTATATTAGGATAACCAAGTAATTTTATAAACTTGGTTATTTTAACTCCTAATCTCAAGTATTTTAATTCCTAATCACCTTTACAATGAGTTTCCTTGGTGTTGTAACATCTTTAGACTTGAACTTTGTTTCAGGCGCAAACTTAATTGTTTGCATACTTGGGATTAGGAGTTAAAATAACCAAGTTTATAAAATTACTTGGTTATCCTAATATACAATATCCCCAAGTTAAAAAATTTATTATATATATATATAATTAGCGAGAACAAACGAGTTATTAGCAACATATTCGTTAATAACGCTAAACAAAGCACACCAATAATGAAGTCCCCCCCCCACAAGCTTCAGAATGATCACTTTTTGCTTCCCTACTAATCTCATATCTAGTCCGCCAGAAGAAGATAATGCTTTAAGCTTTCACTGATCAAGAGAAACGAAATACAGAATATTTGCTAATAGTATTGATTTAGTACAAAGAGTATGCCTGTGTACTAAAATATTGGTTCACTCCCATTATTCTCCTTCCGAATATACTGTATATATTAGCAGTTCCATTGGTGACTAACACCATAACTTTGCCAACGTTTCCTTTCCTATGAGACGTCCTTCACTCAAGTAATCTCAGTCCTCGTCTTTGGATATTATAACAATACCAAATGGCCACCGTGATTTTTATTCTTCCTTTCCCAAACCAAAACCTACTGCAAACGAATAACTTTGAATACCCCCCCCCCCCAATACTGGTTTCTTTCTTTCTCTCAAAATCTCAAACCACTATCAAAGATTTGGCTCTCTTACAAGCGTACCAAAGAAGTTTCAAACGGTTCAAATTAAAAACTTGAGCATCGCATTCAACCTGCACGGACGCCTTATATATATATATATATATATATATATATATATATAAATCAACACACAAAAAATCAACAAATAGAAATCGAACATTAAAATGGCAAAATGCAGAACATTTCCTTCCACTCGCTCGTCAGTCAAGCTTTCGGATCTGTCGCCAAGGCTATTAGGCGCTAAATTTCTGCCCTTCCGTTTTCCATCTTTCCCTCATTCTGAACTGTAGAGTGGCAATATTACCCAACATAAGGCCGACCAACCTCTTGGCGACGGTCTTAACCTCCAACTTTTTTTAATAGGTAAATCGCCTCCTACTATATCAAAACAGACCGAACCTGCATGCCTTCTGTGACCCCCCCCCTCTTAGAATGACAGCAGAACGATCCTTAATTACTTAGAAACAACGTCTCATAGTCCAGGTAGCGTTTCCCCCGCGAGAAGAAGTTCTCAAAATTAGTGCTCCAGAAGCAACACTCATTCTGCTTTTAATCTCTTATTTGACTAGCATCTGCAAGCATGGGAGCGAGCCATTATTCAACGCATTCTTTCGAAAAAAGAAAGATAAAAGTCAGCCATCATACTATCATTCCACTGATTTTACCTAGATCTTCTTGAAAACAATGGAAAGAGGTCATCAACAGCCAACTTCTTCACCTATTTGAAGGCATTTTTGTGAATCCCACTCATAAAAGGCTGTTAGTCTAATAATATCATGGCTGAACCTCTTAGTCCAGTATTATAAGAAAATTAAGACCGTATTTTATATGAGAAATAAGGCACAACACAATATATCTGTACGCTCTTCTAGCTTCCAAAACTTGGCGTGCTCTTCCGGTTCAAGAGACTATTTCTCACCTGTACAACTTATAACAGTACATAAATCCCAAATCCGCCAACACTAGAATAGTGTTCACACATTTGAGATGGTGCGATAAAACCCTCCATAAAATGCTCGATACTATCCAGAAGAGGGGAAATCCTCCTAACAGACGACCACTCTTTCACAGCTTCACTCTAATTCCTTTTTCACAGATGATCTGTTCCTATTTGTTTTTTGTAGGGAAGTTTACCTGGGCACCATCCTTATTTTTCTTTACGTAAGTAGAAACAAACAAGATGTTGGTCAATATCTGTACATAGTTAAACGTCAAACTTCAAATCATTCTCAACTTTTATTAATTTCGACCTTTGCTCTTTGTGGCAATCTTCTTTCTTCGCATGTTATCCACCCGATATCACACGTTATAATCCCCCAAGATTTATAAACTCCCAGCTCATAAAATACATCTACACATTCCTTGTTCTCCATAATCATTTACACAAGGAATTGGCAACATGAAACACCTCCAGATTTAAATATATTCAGTCAAATTCTCGACTTGTATCTCTACGAAACAAACAAAAATGGAACGAGTGTACTTCACTAATCCCCAATTCGAAGGAATCTCTTTCATTTTCCTTGCAGAATTCCGCTACTTCTGAGTTATCCATCAATAGCAATCATATTCATAAAAGTGCATTACAATAGGTTTACCCTAAAAAAAGAATACCGGTATTTAAAATGCAAATACTTTTCAAATCAAACTGTTGACATTCATACCAGACTTCCTTTCAACAGGCCTTGTAGTTCTGTTCGATACAATGCTATCTCTCATCCTCTTTCATTATAGGTTTTTTTTTAATCGTCCATATTTAACTTCGTATAATATATCCAGTACATGTTTAGCTGAAAAAATAAATACTTTTTTTCTGAAAAAGAGAGCCAAAAGGCTTCACTTCGGCGATGCAAAATTATTCAAATTCAGTGGATATTGAATCCAACATTATTCCAAAGCAGAATAGAGAAACTACAAGTGTTCCATGCCGAATATAGAAACTATAAAAGTTTCAGCGGAGTCAAGCGTAAGCAAGCCTATTCTTTTTTTTTTGTGTGTGTGTACGTGTGTCTCTTTGCATGAAAAGGTTTACAAATCAGGTTTAAAATATTATTAATAATCCCAATAATTTTTGTAAATTTATTATGTTTATGTTTTCGCCTTGTTTCTTCAATGGAACTTATACTACAGCCAAGATAAAATGACCGACTTGTTCTATTGGTTTATTATTAAAAACAATCATTTTGTTTCTGTTCTCACTCTCCCTTTAAAAGTCACAGCTTCTGTTTTATCGGAAATATTGCCACGCCATATTTGGTGACAATCCTGTCATTGCTGTAAAGTCTAAATGTACTTCCCCTTCTGTAGAAGACAGTATTTGATCATGGACATGCAATAAATTAATTAGCTGATAATTTGGTCGAAATGTATTTTGTGCTGTAATACACTTCAACACTCTTCTAAGTGTTTCATTAATATTCACAGGTTTCGGAAAACCATATTCCTTTATGCGTATTCTTATTTTTTATCCGTTCTGTGGTAATATCATCATTGTTTTTACTGTTATTGTATTACAGACATACTCTGGTCATAGTCATACTACATGTTAGATTACATGCCAGTCATTATATCAAATTTTGTCGTAGAGCAAATCACTGTTCTCTCTCTTGTTCAAAGTAAGAATTTCCAGACAAGTCTGTGGTTACCATAACTAATCACTCACAGGTAAATGATTCTCCATTTATATATAGGCCAATTCGCTAGGCCTAACCGCCATTGTTTATTTATCTTTCTAAATATCTCGCAATGTGTGAGGAAGAGGACGATGATGCTTATATTAACTCACTCATCACCAAATGACGTTTAATTAGCATTCTCAAAAAGATACTAAAAAAAAGCTGAAAATGATTGGCCAGGCACTCTTAATTTCTACTCCTTGCCAAATGAAATTGAAGAGTGCGAAGATAGTTCCCAGACTGAGGAGAAACTCGATTTTGTGATTTCCCCTACTACAGACCTCGATGAAACTCGGGCTCGTAAGAAACGTAAAAGCTTTGACACTGAACCTCTCATGGATTTGGGTATGGAAGAGGACATCCCCAGCCTTGATCACACTGCCTTCCACAAAGAGAGGGTACCTCCGATTGTCCTACGTGAAAAAAGGAAATGTACACAACTGAGATCCATCATGTCAAACCTTCAGATACAGTAAATCTCGGCCAAAAATACTGTCGATGGCGTTAGGATTCAGTCTACTACTGTGTCAGACTTTAGAAAACTAATTAAAGAGCTTGATTCAAACAATATCCAATACCACACTTTCTCTCTTGGCTCAGAACGAAATTTGAAGGTGGTTCTAAGGGGTCTCTCAGAGGATATAACCTCTGACGAAATAGAGGCTGACCTCCGCCTCCAAGACCTACCACCTATCAAGGTCAATAGGATGACTAGAGCAGACAAAACACCCATGCCTCTAGTTTTAATAGAGATACACCAAATCTACAAAAACATCTATGAACTCAAATCAGTATGTGGTCTTAGAATCACCCTAAGCCTTTGAGAAAGAAGGCTTCTACTGGACAATGCCATAGATGCCAAATATTCGGTCATGCGCAGAGACTTTGTAAGGCAGAGTTCAAATGCTTGAAGTGTGCAAAAAGCCACCCTACCAACACATCTACAAAGCCAAAACTACTCCGGCAAAATGCGCCAACTGCGGTGGCCCTCATACCGCAAACTATAGAGATTGCATCCAAAACCCGAAAAACAAGCAGACGGCAGTAGGCAGACTCTCCTCTCCCCCATAGCAGACCTATTCAAGAGACCACAACTCCACTGTCCCCCACGGTCATCCAAAAACGCTCAGAAACTTATCCTCTGCAACCAGATATCTCTAAAAGATCATTCCAACAAAATCAGACAAAGACATATGCAGACGTAGTTCGTGTAAAAAAGTTAACCCAGGAAAAGATTCAACCAGTTCCACTATCCAATTTGACAGCTATTACACTGCCTCACTAGCAAATATGCTGCTGGACTTTAGTAGATCTAACCCCTCACCTTCTTCTACCAAAAGCTTCCTAAAGGATACACAAACCATCATCTTAACACTCACTAATGAATAGTAACAAATTAAAACCAGAATCTCTAGAGATCATTGCGTGGAACGTGAACGGCCTGAGGAGTAAGATTTTAGAACTTCAAAATTTCATCCAAAGACATTAGCCAGATGTCCTTTTACTAAAGACAACCTTCAGACAACCTCAAAATTTGTGGATACCATCTGTATAGAGCCGATAGACTATCCCACAGAGCAGGAGGCACGGCCATTTACATTAAAAATTTCATCTCTCATCACTCCATAAACATCCCTCCTACCACCAACCTCGAGGTCACCGGCATTGAGATTCTCACGAGTTCTGCCAGCAAATTAAAAATCTTCGCAGCATATCATCCTCCACAAAAAATATTATTGTTCTCGGATTTGAACGCCTTATTCGATACCGGAGAGCCTATCATTGTGGCAGGTGATTTAAATGCCAAGCATTCAACCTGTAATAGCCGTTCCACTGACAAAAATGGACAGATACTACAAAACTATGCTGGTCGGGCTGATGTATTGCACATAGCTATACTGCAGCACATCAGACTCCAATACAAGTTAATGACAATTAACTCTATCACCAGACCACAACCCAATACGGTTAAAATTGGGAAACCTTGAAAAATTATCTCCCTCCCCTCACTTGTTCATTCCTTGGGAAAGGCTCTCCAAGGTACTTCCAAAATATATTGGTTCTGTTCCCATCATAAAATCAAAAGAGGAAATTGAAATTGCCGTTAAAAATCTAACAGAACAGATTAAAGCAGCCTATGCAACAGTTACTACCCCTGAAACTACCCGCAAATCCAACCACTTGCCAGAAGATATTATGAATCTGATCAGAGAAAAAAACAAGGCAAGAAAAAGATACCACAACACCAGGGCGCCGCAAGACAAACGGATCTTGAACAGATTCAACTCTGCAGTGAGAGATGCCCTCGCAGCCCATAGAACTCAACTCTGGGAAGAAAAACTGACCTCTATCTCTACTGATAACCACTCCATATGGAATATCATCCGAAAGATTAAAAACAGAAATAAACCTCCCCCCCCCCCAAACAGATTCAGGTCTCATCCACACTGATGCTGATAAAGCTGAAGCTATAGCAAATCATCTTGAAAAACAATGTAAACCTGCATACGATCACCTTGATTTTAACCATATATACAAGATTCACCGTATATATATATATATATATATATATATATATATATATATTCACTCAATTCTGCTGTCACATATTCCACACAAATTGCGCCCACCTCACCTGCTGAAATATATGATATTATTAAGAAGTTTAAGAACAAAAAGGCTCCTGGGCCCGATGGTATCTCTAACAAAGTAATAAAGCTACTACCACGTAGAGCTATTGTCCATCTGACAAATATAATTAACTCCATCCTTCACTATAAACACTTACCTTCCTACTGGAAACTGGCGGACATAGTACCAATCCATAAACCTGGAAAAGATCCCAGATTGTTTCAAAATTACAGACCAATCAGCCTCATCTCAAATCTCGGCAAAATTGCCGACAAGGTAATTCTTACCAGACTCCAAGATTCAGTACTCCGACTAAATATCCTGCCTGAGGAGCAGTTTGGCTTCTGACAATCTCATAGCACCACACAACAAATACAGATTGATGGAACACATCATCACGGGTTTTAATTGGCGTCAATACACTGGGGCTGTTTTCCTTGACATAGCCAGTGCATTTGACAAGGTTTGGCATTATGGTTTGCTATACAAACCGATATCATCTGGTATACCAATGGGAATCATTCATCTTATAAAGGCATACCTCTACGATAGGCGTATGCAAGTCAGAATGTGTGGAGTAGTTTCAACACAAAAACGCATCTTGGCTGGAGTTCCACAAGGATCCTTACTAGCACCAATCCTATTTCCCTTATACTTGTGTGATATACCGCACAATCCATTATCTTCAATTAAAGCTCTATATGCAGATGATACAGCGATATTGGCCAGATCTTTAAAGCCGCACCTAGCCATCAAGAAACTGTAAGAAAACCTACTGCTAATCGAACAATATTTCACCAAATGGCGACTCCAAGTGAATCCCCTGAAGAGCGTAGCCGTCCTATTCTCTAGAAGATCTTTGCATTCTAATGAAGATATCCTCCTTTTCAACACAAAAATCCTGTGGAAAACTGAGATCAAATATCTTGGAGTAATATTAGACAGAAAACTGACTTTCAATCCAATATCAAGACTCTCTGTACAAACACATCAAAAACCATAGCCCAGCTCTATCCGCTAATTAAAAGAAACAGTAAGCTGAGCACCAGAATCAAACTTCTCATATACAAACTGATGCTTCGTCCAAATACTCATCTACGCTTCACCGGCCTGGGGTCATACTGCAAATATTAATATTCTCAAATTACAACGTATCCAGAATAAATGTCTCAGAATGATCCTGGGAGCCCCGTGGTTCATCCGAACTGTCCAGCTACACGGGGACACAAATGTCCCCTATATTTACCCTTTCATGCAGACTATAGCAATCAAATTCTTCTCAAAAGCATCTGTGCACCCTAACAAACTGATCCAACTGGCTGCAGATTATGACGCAATGGATTATTTCAAACATAAAAGACCTAAAGCCATCCTAAACTTCAACACTGAGGACTAATCTCCTAGCCCACTCAGCTCATAAACTTTCTCCACACACAGTTTCTCTTAATATGAAAAGCTTTTGCTTCACCCCTTATGTCAGTAAAGTTGATAGTTTAAGCAGTCATATACATGTGCGCAAATACATTGGTCATAACTGAAGATAGTCTTAAAGTGATGCCTTGCAATGCGCGATTACTGTATTTTCATATATATCACCAACTGCTTTTGCTTAACGGGCAAACTGATTTCAGAATGAAATGAAGTTTTAATTAATATTTCGAAAATTTCATTTCTCATTATCAGATCAAAATCTTTTTACTAACCTATGACAATTATCCAATCCAGTGCTCAACTACTAAAAAATGTGTGCTCAGACGTGTAGACTTAACGCACCGGAAATCTGAATGGCAGATTTGATCATATAGGTTGGTTACTCCTTATTCCTGGAGGTATCCTATGACTGTAGCCTGTGTGTTCACGGGGACGGTTTGCTTGCTTGCAGGATGAAAACCCCCAGATAAACTGGAGGGGAAAACCCTGCTGCCCACGCCAAATACCGGCTAACTTGGATATGGCTGAGGAAGATCTTTAAGCTCCTCACGTCGTCGACGGGAATCAAACCTAGGACACATCTTCCCCAGGCATACGGTTCAGAAGTGCATAGCCACTAGGCTAACCGCGCGGACACACACACACACATATAAACGAAAGTGCTTTCATATATTACAATATTCCGTATACAAAAAGTGAAGTGATTTTCATTAATATAACTATTCTTTTAATTTTGGAAGAATTATTAAACTCACCACTATAGCGAATAACACTTCTTCACCAACTAGTGCCGCTACCTGATGCCGAAGGCAAGGATCGGATAAAGCGGACTTCACAACGATTTCTGCTTTCCGACTTTCACTGCCAGCTGAAATCAAACAATTTCAGGAAATGACATTCGAAAATTCCATTTGTTTTCAAATAAAATCTCTATATTTTAAATAGAATAAATAATTTGCGCCAGAATATTACAATTCTGGTAAATATTAGCCAGTACTATTAGCATAAATTTAAGACTAAATAATCGAGATAAGTATGAGAAACTGCAATCATCAAGAAGCAGTGGGGGGGGGGGGGATATTTCACGACAATGGACTTTTTTTTCCTTCAAATCTTAATTCCCATGAAAGAAAACAACAGTTTGATTAATTCAAAAAAAAAAAAAACAGGATATGGGGATGACAATTTATTTATTGTGATATAATAATTATTTTAAATAGAATTGTTTTGAACCTTTAAAAAAGCCTCTAAGTTAAATTTGACTTCACTGAAGCATAATATTGCATTTCACTCAATTGTCATCATGCATAATATGTTCGGTCTCAGGGCCCTAACATAAATGTTCCAGAGTTTCTTGTTAAATCTGCCCTTGCGTAAAGGCCGTAACCTTATGTAAGTAAAGAGTTCGACACATAGACGAGCCCACACAATCCCTCAATACGCATCGCTAAAGTTTGAATTACACAAGTATTTCAACCTGTGGCTGTTGCAGCAACATTTTCGAAAGTCACTGCTTAATTCTACGGATTGGACCTCCAAGAGTGAGATGAGTGGAATTAAGCTTAAAGATTAACACTAATACGTATAAATAAGTAAAAAAATTCAAAAAGCATACTTGAAAGTTATTAAAATATATTTTAAGAGTAGGGTTGTTTTGAAATAAAGACGAAAACAATGAGTTCGGGATATTATGCCTGCTACCTACGTGTTACCTAACCAGTTTGCTCTTTAGCCCGATCAAATGCTCGACAAAGTTAGCGGCTGAGAAAAACCCGTACTATCTCCACGTGACACTGGCTGACTCAACTTCCTGTGAAAACCTCATCAGGTTTCTCTTAGGAAGGACTGGCTTCGAACACTAGTCTTATTAACTGACTGCATGTCAAAGGATATTTGATATGCAGTTAGTTAATGGTGTGGTTTTCTGATAGTAAATTCAAGATCAGCAAACCAAACTTTTCTCCGCCGCTAACTTTGTCGAGCATTTGATCGGGCTAAAGAGCAAACTGGTTACTCTTTAGCTTAAAGAGTAACTTTCCGCAGTAAAGACGAAGAAAATAGTTAATTTAAGTAAGGGGAAAAAACTTCGTGAAAGGAATGAACAGTACATGGAATTACGACCAAGACAAATTCTAAGTGCTCGAAGACGCTATATTATGTCCTATAACCGTATAGGACATAATATAGCTGCTGGACAATTCTGTATCGTGAAAATCCGACATTCTGGAAATGATACCCACGAACTCATCTGAAGAAGAAAAAAGACGTCGTTCAACCGTCTGCGCCAGGGCGCTACACTTGAAAATCAAAACTTCTATACATGACCTACTGAGACCTTTTAAAAGATACCTAGAAAAATATAATTGTTAAATTTTTTAATTTTTTTATTTAAGAGCCTCCGTAGCTCAGTCGGTATAAACGAAGTCCTTTGGTCGGAAAAACTTGGGTTCGATTCTCGTCAGTGAAGTGAGAACCTTTATCTGGTCTCTTTCGACGAAAGGTGAATTAACCGGTTTCATACGGAGGTAAGGGATTTTTTTTTCACCCGGAAAATCAGGTTATTTCGTCCCCAGAACAGGTAAACAGGCCCCGTGAACGCACATCTACAGACATAGGATACAGCAGGAGGATTAAGGCCAATAATAAAAGAACCTCAATGGTTCGTGAAAAGCTTAAGACAAGGCAAGAAAAGTCCAACCGGCCCGTGAACACACACACACACAACGGATTACAGTCACGAATATTGCCCTTAGGGGATGCAGCAGAAGAGTGACGAGCCGGCTGCATTAATTCGTCGTAAGCCCCTCATTAGGGGAGGGGGGGTACTCAACCTGTCCTAAGGGACGGATGAGAAAGATAGGAGGATTTTTTTTTTAAATTTATTTTCTGAATTTCCCATTTATTAAATTACGGTACTGGTAATTTTTATACGGCAATTTAAGTCCGACTGAAAATAACTGCAAACCCTCCGGATAACACTTCGTCTCGTCAACCAAGAGGCTGTTGATTAGAATCCCTCTGTCGGCAGATTCTTATGAATATCTTGAAACGGCAAGTGATTTCATCGTCCTGACTTAGACTACTGTCCTAATTATTGGAAACTTAAAGTGTGTGTGTTATTTCTCTTAATAAACAATAAATATACTCGCAGTAAATTACTTTGCCACTTTGCAAAGGGTATTTTCCATATTGCCATACTCCTTTAAAATGCTTGCAGTTATATCAGCTGCTAACTTTGTAACTAGGGCTGACAGAAAACTAAAGGACGAAGTTTGATTTTCGACCTTTGCAATGGATCTCAAGTTTCCTCTTCGATCGTTCACTATATATGCTGGTAGATGGCTTCATATTTCCTGAAAATTGACGGAATATCCTAGAAAGCTCTTCCTTCTATACATAACTCCCACAAATCTTGTTCATATTTCGGCCGATGAAATATGAACTCTATTCGGCTTCTTTATCTGCCAAAAGTTTGTGATGTTCAACTACTATTTTGAATATCTCTCGTAGTCGATGCCTTAAACACTTGTTATTCTTGCCATAAATAAAATAAATACGTTAAAATGAATTAAATAAATTGAGTCGTCGAGATGCTTTACTAGTGGTGTGTGTGTGTGTGTGTGTGTGTGTGTGTGTGTGTGTGTGTGTGTGTGTGTGTGTGTGTGTGTGTGTGTGTGTGTGTGTGTGTGTGTGTGTGTGTGTGTTACATTATCGTCCTGCTGTGTCAATATCTTCCATCCTCTCAAGTTTGGAGTCCCTTTGTCCCCCCGTTTTGTCTGTAGAGTGAGAGATATAAACAGAAAATAAAATGATTTTAAAATAATGTAAGTTAGCAACATTTAGTTTCGGTACTTTTAATACCGTAATTTAAAAGAAAGCAACCCTTTTAACTCTCAGTTTATAATTAGAGTTAAAAGGGACCATCTTAATGGAACGAACTTGAAACAAATTTTTGTTTCTCAATATGGTTTGTTTGCTTATTTATTTTATTTTTTAAAAATCAGTACTGCATCTTTCACGTATTATCTTTGCAAGCTAGTGCCAACAGAACTACATAAACATGCCATTTCATATTTTTAACAGAGAGAATGGCGCGGAAGCTACGTTAGTGACTTAGACTAACAGAGAGAGAGAGAGAGAGATGTTGTATCTGAAAACCTGATGAATGTGACGGGTGGTGGCCATGGTGTATTTATTTCGGGGCCGAGATAAAAGCCAACATCAGAAAACTTATCTGTCCGGCCACAGATCGCGACTAATAGTCTCATCCTGCATCTAAGTCTAATGGATTTGCTCTCGTTAAGAGGAAGACAGATGAGAGGACACATTTGCTTCGTTCCTGCTGCTCCATTGACGATAACTTCTATTACCAAGTACGATTTTTCCGAGCACTGAGGACTTGTTTGTGCCTATATTTATAATGAAATCATTGTTTTCTCAAGTCTTTTTTTTTTTTTTTTATCCTTTTAAAAGCGTGCACTTTGTCGGTCGAATCTTGAAAGTGAATTATTAGATGCGTTTATTTAATGTTTGAATTTTTGATTGCTTTATTATAGTAAGAAAAACATGTACAAGTGTCATTGCCAACTAATTTTCTGTTTTACCTCTCAAAAGTAATAACGTTTAACGTTTATCAAGCAACTGACTTAATATTTCGATTTTAAGTTTGTCTTCGCTGTTTTATATTAGGAAAACCCTATCGCTTCCATATGATAAAAATTACTTATAAATCTTACTGCACCATACGGAATCCGAATTCAGATATTATTCTTTAAAGACAACATGTTGATCACAACATGTTGTCTTTAAAGAATAATACACTAATATATCTAATTTTATAAATATTTCAGAAAAAAGACTGAAAGGTTTCATTGCTGCCAAAATTATCAGAAGAAAATATAATATATATCTATTTTACATCAGTAGCAAAACAATGTCTACTCTCAAAACATTTTCGAAAGTGACAGCACTTAACGAAAAACGGACTGGAATACTTGTCAGGCTAATGAAATAATCATAAGCACTAACTAATGGCTAATATTGGACTCCAGGTAAAATTTGTTTTCTTTTAACTAGTGGAATATCACTACTGCTATAGCTAAGAAAACGAGATAGTGATTGTCTGAAGAGACTTGAACGGACACATAGGAAGACAGAATAGAGACTGCGAAAGGGTGCGTGGTGGCCACGGAGTGGGAATGATGAACTAGGAAGGAGAGAGGGTTGTGGACTTTGCAGTAGCGTTTGATCTGGCAATTGTGAACTCGTTTTTCTACAAGAGGGAAAAACATTTGATAACATTTAGGAGTGGTAACAACAGTTCACAAATTGACTACATTTTGACTAGAAGAAAACATCTTAAGGTTGTGACAAATTGTAAAATAATTCCAAAAGATCAAGTGGCACAGCAACACCGACTGCTGTGCGCAGACTTTAAAATAAGATCGAAGATAAGAACCTCTGGAAGCCATAGGATGAAAACAATTAAGTGGTTTCGCTTAAAAGAAGAGAGTGTGAGGAATCGTTTTAGGGAGAGGGTGTTAGAGAGGATTTCGGATGGACTGGAAAGTGTGCAAGATTGGTGGAAACATAATTCAAAAGTAATCCTGAGCTGTGCAATCGAGGTGCTTGGTGAGACATCTGGAAAGATTAGAGAGCAGAAGGAGGGTTGGTGGTGGAATAATAATGTACAAGTGGCAGTGACAGCTAAGAGGAAGGCAAAGCAGAAGTGGGATGAGTCAAGAGTGGAAGAGGACAGAGAGGTGTACATAGAGAGAAAGCAAGAAGCCAAGAGAGTTGTGGCACAGGCGAAGGCCATGGCATATTAAGATCTGTATGATCAATTAGAAAAAAAGGAAGGACAGAGAAAAATTTACCAACTAGCGAAATGTAGAAATAAAGCAGCAAAGGACATCTTACATGTGAGGCAGATCAGAGACGCTGAAGGAAGAGTATTATGGAGGGATGTGGACATAAGAAACAAATGGAGAATATACTTTGAGGGACTTTTGAATGAGGAAAATGCAAGGACTCATAGAGAAGATGGACAGCCTTCTGAGGGGATGGTGTAGAACATCAGGAGAGTGGAAGTGACGGAGGCCATGAAGAGGATTAGGAATGGAAAATCGTTGGGTCCCGACAGGATTCCAGTGGAGGCGGAGGCATGGAAGGCACTGGGGGAAGAGGGAATTGACCTGCTGTGGGACCTGTTCATGAAAGTTTGCCAACAGGAAAATATACCCAAGGAATGGAGGGAGAGTATTCTTGTCCCCATCTACAAGGGTAAAGGGGGATGCACAAGACTGTAAAAATTACAGAGGAATAAAGTTGATGTCCCAAACAATGAGAATCCTAGAAAGGTTTCTTGATGGAAGATTGAGAAAGGAGGTGGAGATTACAAAGGAACAATTTGGCTTCATGCCTAGTAGATCAACAACAGATGCTATCTTTCCCGGCAGATGAGGGGAAAGTTTCGAGAGAAACAACGGGAGCTACATCTGGCATTTATTGATCTGGAGAAAGCATATGATAGAGTGCCAAGGCAAGAAATCTGGAGGTGTCTGAGGGAGAAGAAGGTTCCGGAGAAATATGTCAGGCTGGTGCGGGAGATGCACAAGGAAATGTGAAGACAAGTGTTCAGACCTGCTGGGACAGACAGGAAGTTTTCAAGTAACAGTTGGCTTGCATCAAGGGTCAGCATTAAGTCCGTTTCTGTTTAATATTGTGGAGGTGGTGACGGAGGAGGTGAGAGAAGATGCGCCTTGGACAATGTTGTACGCAGATGACATCTTGCTGTGAGCAGATTCAAGAGAAGAAGCGGGAACTAAACTGGAAAGATGGAGAAAAGTACTGAAAGAGAGAGGTATGAGACTGAGCAGGACAGAGTATATGTGTTGCACAGTGGGCGGCAGCCAGGAGACAGATCTGGAGCTGGAAGGAAAGGTCATCAGGAAGGTGAGGGACTTTAGATACTTAGGTTCCACAGTGGAAGAAGATGGAGGGGCTGAGAAGGAAGTGGGATGCAGGATACAAGCGGGTTGGAGGAACTGGAGGAAGATGGCTGGAGTGTTATGCGATAAGAGGGTGCCGATCAATCTGAAAGGCAAAATCTATACGACAGTAGTGAGGCCAGCTATGACATATGCTATAGAAACTGTGGCCCTGAGGAAAAATAACATCAGCAGGATGGAAGTAGCAGAGATGAGACTGCTTAGGTGGATGTGCGGTGTGACCAGAAAGGATCGTCTGAGAAATGACTATGTGAGGGGAACAGTGAAAGTTACGAACTGAGGAGAGAAGATACAAGAGGCAAGGTTGAGATGGTTTGGTCATGTGATGAGGAGGGAGGACGAATATGTGGGAAGAAGGGTCATGCAGATGGATGTGCAAGGAAGGAGGAAGCGTGGGCGGCCAAAGAAGAGATAGAGGGAGCTGGTAGAAGAGGACTTGAGGATGAAGAACTTGGATGTGGTGACAGCCAAGATAGGAGGATGTGGAGGAGACTCATCATCAACAGTGACCCCACTTAAATGGGAGAAGCTGCAGAAGAAGAACATCACTACTGCTATAGTATCACTGCTACAGTATCAATATAGTATAATATCACTACTGCTACTACTGCTATAGAAGAATGCATTTCCTAAGCTCTTCATCGCTCTCGAAACTTTTTTAAGTTACAAAGGAAAACACTGATCTGTCATAATTTGTAAATAGCGGTTATTTATAATACAAATGAAAAAAAAAAAAAATTCTTCACTTATCGTAGATTAAGCAATGTAATTGAAATTATAATTTGTATATATTTCCGTCCACCTTCATCTATGGAGAAGAGAGACTGCACAGTGTAACAACCAGAATACGCATCTCTCTATCCTCAATTGCTGTTTTAAAAAGATGTTTTCAATATTACTAGAAAAGGCATTTTCATTATGACAGGCTTGCTTACTATTACTATATAGTTGTGTAATTGTACGAGCATATGTAAATATAATATCAGATCATTAAAGGCGAAATAATTATTTAATAACTTGTCTGGTTATTAAGTGTTGAATTTGGTTAGGCGTTAATCCGTTATTTGGCGAACGGCACGAAAGAGGACCACTTGCATGTGGAATTACTGGGCATCATTGTCAGACATCTGGCTAGTAAGACCAAACATGCTCGATTCATTCGTAGTTCAACTGTAGGTGTTCAAGTGGATTGATAAACCATAAAATCCGCTCCACTAATGTACAGGGTGTTCGGGATAAATTTGACAGTTTCTTAAGGAAAAAGAAAATCTTCTTTGTATCTATTAAATTTAATGAACTGACAAAAAAACATTACAGGCAGAGTTAATTACAATACTATCAACAAGATTTACTCAAAATAACCACCATTAGCATCGATCACAGCTTCAATTCTGCTTCGGAACCTCGAACAAGCTGATGCTACAGTCTCCCTGGGAAGGGCCGCAAAAACTTTTAATTTTATCCATTAACTGGGCTTTTGTATTACTGGAAGTGCGATTGGTGTCTTTTTCAACTGCGCCCCATACAAAATAATCCATGGGGTTAAGGTCTGGGGAGTTTGGAGGCCAAACATTTGGACTGGTGAAGTCGTAGAAATTTTCAGACAACCATTTTTGACTTTTCCCAGAGGTGTGGCAAGGGGCCGAATCCTGCTGCCATACATACGGCCTACCATTGGCTACCCTTGTTATCCAGGGCTTGACTACAGTTAGCAACTCCACGAACAAAGCCCGAATTCCAATGCCAGGGTTCTTCAACACCTGTTCCTGCAGATTTGCGAGGAATTCTGCTGTACGAACGCAATCAGATCGTCTGCTAGGGATCTTTCTTCTTGCTACATCCTCGTAGTCACCATTGCAAGTCTCTAGTTCATGCCTGATTGTTTTTACTATATTCAGGGAACATTGGGCAGCAGTCGTAATATCCTTATTTTGATGGCGGGCACGAATCATCATGATACAAGTTATTCTCTTCCATGATTCAGGTGGGTTCCAGCTATCCATCCTTTCTGACATCTTGTATATGAATGAAGAAGGGTCCAAACTTTTAAATGAAGAGAAGTGTGTGTTAATACATGTAACTTACGGAAAAATATAATTAATTATAAATATGTCAAATTTATCCCGAACACCCTGTATGTGCTAGTTGGATTTTGTTAGATTTTAATAATTTTTCGCTTTAGTGAAATGCACATCAACGGAATTTGCAAAATTTCTAAAACAATTATTTCCCATTTTTAAGAAATATAAATAATACTTATAATATATATACAGTATATATACAGTATATATATATATATATATATATATATATATATATATATATATATATATATATAATGAGACAATGTTTCAGCGAAGTTTGTGAATTTCTGTACAGTTGAAATTGCTATTTTCAATTGTATATTATGGCTAAGATTTACATATGGGAAACGAGCTTATCGAGAATGTTGAGCATTAAAGTATTCAGATTTCGATGCTCAGGATTGCTGGATTCCTTAGTCACTCAGAAAAAAAAGTAGAAAAAAAATTCTCGCCACATTTCGTCTGTTATCTTATCTATTTGTTTAAAGATTTCTATTAATATGCATACTGTAGTAACGAAACTGCTCAGAATAGGTAATGTGCTTTTCCTTACATACCCACGTCCCTCAGGAAAAAAACAATTAAAGTTTATGGTATTATTTCAGGTATGTATTAAGAGGAGAAAACACTAAGATTGCTTAATTCAACAAGTTTCCTACGTTCTATGGCGTACTTGATCTAGGATAATCTAGAATAACATATTTTCAGTTTATTTTCTCTTAAAATTAATATTTCGAAAGCAATTAAATAGATCATATTTACCAGAACTCAACTCTAAAAGAATCACAGCATTTTGCGTAGAAATGAATGGAGATCAGCGTCATTTTACACGCTGTTTATGTTTTAGTTCATATTTCCCATTGCTGGGTAAAGGCCTCTTCCATTAAGGGAGGTTTTTGGATCTGCTTCTCCCATGGTGACCCAATCCATCTGAGAGTATTTATACACTTGTATGAATGAGTGTATGAAGGTGAGAGACAATCACAAACATCCATGCCATGGCAGGATTAGTTCACTTGATAAACATAAAATTAATTTGTCATTTTGTTTAACTGAAGTAAAGGGATCCAGTTCAAATAATATAAATTTTATTTATATTAAGCTATTTTTACCAGCGGTTCCCGTCATTACATATAATGTGATGAGAAGATGCATTATTAAAAAAAAAAGAATATTATACTGCTAATATTTTTATTGTTTATATAAATAAATATATCACTAAAAACAAATACATATCTATTACAAGTTTTTATTCTATACTGTTGATACAAGCTCTAACAGTTTATCAAATTTAAGTAAAGCATGCTTCTCTGTATTAATTTAAGGAGTGTCCTATGTTCTTAGTGCTGCCCAGATGGCGCTTCCAGAAAGTGAGCTGAAATAACAATAATCGATTATATCAAATGCGAGATTATTATTATTTATATGGTTCCCATCAATTAATTCAGTTTATCTCGCATTTATATACTACTTTCACACAATGCATATTGGAAACGCCTAAGACTTCGCCAATTAACTTGAAATAATAGCAACGAATGCCATTTTAAAACAGATTTGATTAGCTTTTGTTGATCAATGATATATTACAGTTATTCCATAAATCCTTTGATACATCGATGGATATTAAGGTCTTTCCAGTTAAAGGGGATATATTGTTCTCTCAATAGCACTATTAGATTTATGGACAAAAACTAGCTATTGTTGCTATGCTAAAAAAAACACTTTATACCAATTCATTTATTTTAATGATGTACTCCATAAAATCTACAATATTCAATTAAACTAGTATAAAAACCCTACGATAGTAAATCTACATTACACCGTATTTTACTCTCGAAAGTTAAAAAAATTATCTAAAATCCTCGAACAATCACTTCTCTTCATCCATTATTTTTTTTTTTTCCCTCAATTCAACAGAATAATGTGATAGACTAATGCAGAAAAGAGATGAATTACTTAGAGCTAACTATATTGCGAGTTCAACCAAGTCACAACTTTATATCTTAAATTCGTTTATTATGTTTCTCGTCAATAAAAACAGCCGCATTTCCTGCAGGATATCTTAGTTGCCTGCGTGCAATGTCTATTAATAGTTGAGAACACAAGACGCGGTGGTATTGACAGCTTACGTCTACCGAAAACATCTTCTGCTGTACAACTGTGCTTCCGTGCGGGGAAGTGTCCTTCAGAGGACGCAAAGGCGGAGATAGCGCCGAGAGGGAGCTGTGATCAAACCAAATGGGAAGAGATAACCCGCCTAATCTAATACACATGTCTTGTTGTACATCTGGAGAGAGATTGAAAGACAACAGGCACGAGAGGGAATGTGTGTGTGTGCTCGCGCGCGTGTGGTGCTCATGCAAAATCAAGACACGCCGAGAGCCTAACTGAGTTTAGAGGCCAACGGGCATGCAGTAATGGTTGTTTCCTGGGAACTTTAATCTTTGACATCAACAAGAAACAATCGATTCTGGCAGGTCCCTTCGGGTCTTATTTCACACCAATTTCACACGATACAACAACGAAATAGACAAAAAAATAATAAAAATAAAAGACATTTCCTTTTCTTCTTTCGACTAGTCGAAACTAACTCGAGACAAGTACCAATCGCAGCTAAAGTGGATTCGGCAGACGGCTCGAAAATCTTATCTGTCGATAACACAGGCACGCCGCGAGGATGGCCTCCAGTATTCATCTGTTCGGAGCAGCTTTCTATCAACGTGACGCGTCTTTTGGAGGCTTTCTCGAGAGGGAAAGAAGAGGGATGGAATAATCACAACTAAGTCTGTCACCGCAGTGAGTAATGCTTGTACGATAGGGCGAAGTTCAGGTCTGCAAGGTATAATCTACAGAGAAACGACAAACCTTTTCACTTCACTGAAAGTGGTGATGTTTTTTTTTTTTCTTTCTGAAAGCACTGAGTATAGAAAGTATTGAATTCAGTTAAATAGCACGGTCTAAAGTATTCAAATACTTTTTCAAGAATAAAAAATATAGTTGATAATGGTGGCAAATCATGTGTGGTATTGTACCATGAAAACGGTTTGTTTAAAGGTATTTTGAAAAGAAGAAAAACCCGATCACATGCAAGCGAAATCCTATAAAAATACATGACGCAATAGAATGATCACATTTTTTCATATCCAGTCTTTAATTTTTATCGCACATTGTTGTTGGATCGATATACAAGGGTGGTCTGAAATGTTCGCGGCCTAACAGTCAAAAAAACGAATTAATTCAAAATTATTTTCATTTTTCAACATAATCTCCATTAAGACTAATACATGTATTCCAGTGATGCTCAAGCGCCATTATCCCTGTAGTGGTTTCAATGAGATCTGCAAAATACCCCTCCACAGCTGCAATCACCTCTTGATTCGAAGAAAAACGCTGACCAGCGAGGAAGAGTTTTAGTTTTGGGAAGAGATAGAAGTCAGAGGGAGACAAATCTGGGGAATAGGGTGGATGCCCCAACAATTCATAGTGCACATCCCTTAATTTTCCCATTGCCAAAACACCTTCGTGGGCAGGTGCATTGTCCTGATGAAAGATGATTTTTTTCTTCTGCAAACCGGGTCTTTTCTCACGATTTTTTCCGTCTAGTCTGGTTAAAAGATCGGAATAACATTCCCCGGTTATTGTTCTTACCTTTTCAAGATAATTAATAAACAAAATGCCTTTTAGCATCCCAAAACACCAATTTCCTGCTGATGGAACCGATTTTGTCTTCTTTGGCGCTGAACAACCGGCTTCTGTCCACTGTTTTGACTGCTGTTTGGATTCTGGTGTGTAATGGTGAATCCAAGTTTCATACATAGCTAAAAATCGAAGCATAAAATCAGTTTTATTCTTGTTAAAACGCACGCTCCAAGCACTGTTCAGAGATTTCATGCGAGTGCGTTTTTGATCTGCTGTGAGCAACCGCGGCAGGACCCATCTTGCGCAAAGCTTCATTTGCAATTCTTCATGCAAAATATATCCTACACGTTCTTTTGAAATGCCTATATTCTCAGCAATTTCACGCACTTTGACTCGACGGTCATCCAATAACATATCGTGACTTGATCAATAATATCTGGTGTTGTTACACTTTTTGGACGTCCTTCATGTGGATCATCTTCAAGGCTGGTACGGCCACGTTTAAACTCAGCAGCCCATTTCTTAATTGTCGAAAACGAAGGAGAAGAGTGCCCATAAACTTTTATGAACTTGGAATGAATTTCTTTTTTGCGTTAAACCTTCTTTTACAAAGAATTTTATAACCGCACGATACTCTATTTTATCCATTTTAAGGGATACAGACACTTTTGCTTCAGACAGCTGTATAAAACAAACTACTTGATAGAATGACTTGCAATTTCATATGGATGCTTATGACAGATGTACTAACTTAGGAAAAAAAATTGCAGATATTGTCTATGGTCGAGAACCTTTCAGACCAAGCAGATCAAATGCAGAAAATAAAACTATCGATCATGCATTAACTGAGATCATGCATCTCAATGACTTATTTCTGATAGTGATAGCAGCAAACAGAGTTGATCTCTCTATTTATTTAAACTATTCATATATAATTCTGTCTTAGCTTAATGGTTGATTTTGTCTGGCTTATATATGCAACTCCAAAGGTGTCCCAAATCTGCACTTAAAAATTAGTTTTGACAGTTCGTGCGTAAGCATGTAATAAACTTTCACGAGCGAGGTGTAAGAAAACTCGGTATTTGGAATGCATAAAAAATTGTTGAAATATTTCAGTTTTACTTTCAATAGGATCATTTGCGAGAATAATATTTCTAAAAGATGGAAAATAATTACCCAATTCTGGATGGGTGAATTTAACGAAAGTGGAATTTGAATACCTACAAAAATTTAGATTGATATATTTAGAATCTTTATTAACATTTTAACTAACATTAGACCATTTCTGGCAAAGCGATTTAAAATAATAAAGTTCGCATTATGAATAACAGATGTTTAATATAATAAGCAAAAAAAGCCTCAGGAGCAATCGTAGTTATAATGAATTGCATTTGTATATCCGAATACCAAAATGTGCACTTCTTATGATTTTGGTTCATTTTCATACTCATGTATACAGTATATACAGACGGACACCCTAATGCATCATTAACTTCCATTGGAAACAAATTATGAAAACGGACCAAAACATTGTTAGCATTGAGCCAGCAAACAAACATTCTCAGAAAAAAATAATAATAAATAAAATTTAAAAAAATTGTCGATACATAAGGATATTTAAAAAATTGTGAAGTTGTGAGGAACAATGAAGAAAATACAAAACAACATGCATGAGGGCAAAGCAGTCTTTACAACCATTTTTCCCCCTTGAGGATGTGGTGAATTTGTAATGGCTACTGCGACATTCCAAACACAATACCTCGCTCGTTCATAGGCTTTAATTTCGCTCTCGGTTTCAAGCCAGCATCTTTAGAGAACAACTACTTACAGTACAAACGTGACAATCGGTAAGCGAAACAATTGAAACTGCAACGGGAAAAAGACCTAAAGTCCTAGTTTAGCACCCTCTAATGCTGTGGAAGTTTTTACAGCTGTTAGGTAGAAGCTGATCTCAAGATGAGTCTCACAAATTTTGGCAGATTAATGCAGCCATACTTACTAGAGGTTAGGAGAGTGCTTCACCGCAATGCTGACTGTATAAATAGTCTCTCTCTCTCTCTCTCTCCGAGTTTTACGTTATTATAATACTGTGAAAAAGAGATGAATAACGTCCATCACGTAAACTGTCTAGAAGGTTGAACGCTAATCTAATTGGTCGAGTAGCTAGAGGCTCAAAGCCCCAAATAAAAGACTGGATTCGAATCCCCTTTAGGCACAAAATGTTTTTAATTTCATCTCTCGGTGTGAGGCGATTTCGCTGCTTGCTGAAGGTGTGAAGTAGCTTGAAAGAATGTCATGTTCAGTCTCTCTAGCAAGGGAAGGAGACGGATTTTTTAAACCTTAGCCCTCCCACAGGACTATTATACACCATTTTACAGTTACCATAGGAACAATGAGTTTTCTCTAAGTAGTGCGGCTGTGCAGCTCCCTTCACTCTTACCGCAGAGAAGCTAAAAATCCGCGTGCCGAAAAAATTACACTTAGCATTATGCAACCGCTACTATGCAGGTTATCTAAATTCACCAATATATCACAAATGACTTACTGTCCTTGTACGCTACAAAGAAAACGACTGTTAGCGAAGAAATCAAACTCAACATGTTTCCAAGAAGAGGACGGTTTTTACCTCATCCCAACAATTTTTTCAAGCGGACAGTGATGTCTCAAATAGTCACGCAACTGGACAGTCGACTCACGCAAGGATATCATTACTCCCACGACAGCACACGTGCGCTAGAGCTGTCCTGTGTTGCAACTAGGTAGCACGGCGCTACTGGTTTCAAGGAACGAAATAATGCTTACTATTAGCGTCCTCTCATATAAAGACAGGAATGGAGGTTAACGCCAAAGGTTGTCACGTTCTTTCATTTCGCGCTCCCCAGTGGTGACAGACTTTAAGAGGTCTTGTAGAGTTGCTTTGGATGCACGTTCAGGAAATACTACTTCAATATTTGCTTCAATACAATCCAGCTTGAAAACGTGTTATCGGTAAAGAACAGTAATCTGTTTCAAAGAAAGTCGCATCTTAACATTACACTCCGAATAACCTTTTAAACATCGAGATTCAAGTTAAACCAACTTTGACCAACGTGCTACAGCTCCGGTACTAAATGTAATAATAATCATTTCCAGATAGGCTTTCGTAACCATAATTTAGGATAATGTGGTTAGTCATTTGGAAATTTATTTTGTGTATGTAAATTTCGTGAATTCTTTTGACTGCTTGGCTTATTTTGAGGGAAGAAAACACCATTCCACTGAGATGAGCTAACTTTTTCTCCATTAAAAATATCTAATAATTGTTATTCGCGTCCTAGAATTAGAACCTGGATCTTATCAACTAAAGAGAATCGACTGAGATACGGAAGCTCTCAATGTAATAATTAATTATGTTAAATTAATAATAATAATAATACCGGCCGGGAGAACACATAAACTGCTATTACATGTTCTCCTGGCTGGTTTGAGTGAGTGGAGATGAAATTCTCCATGTGAAGTTCACCTCCGTATGAGACGGGCAACTCGCCTTGAATTGAAAATCCCTGATAAAGGTTCTTTGCATCCTGAAAACGACTGAATTACGAAGGATCACTAATTGAACAACCAGTGATCCTCTATTGTCAATTCTATTGTTATGAAAACGCAATGCACGCGAAAAATAAAGACAGAAGCAGTTAAAATTTATTTAAAGCAATTATTTCCACATCACATCTTAAAAATTCCATAAAAATAGATCCCCTTACTTAATTTTTTTTTATTTGTTTACGTAAATATAGTTTATTTGCTTTACCATGATTCCAGAAATAACAAACTGAAACCATCAAAATCAAATAAACATGATCGCATAGCACTTTTAGGCAAAAACTTGGTATTTACATTTCCCACAATTTGAATTCTGCTTTGGAATTCTGTAGTTGGCTATTTATAAATTGACATTTTGATGCAGCACGAGCAATCTGAAAAAAAAAAAATCTCTGTTTGGATCCCATCCAGAATGCGAGGAACTTCTATAAAGTTTATCTTTTTCTTACTCATCTGAAGGGAGATGGTAGGTTCCCATTTTCCCTCCAGAAAGCTCGCATTTTTCATTCCTCAAAGCAGGCAAAACCAACCAGATGAACAGATAAAATTCGCTTGACTCTCATAACCTTAGCTACCTTGGTAGTAATCACAATGAACAACCACTACATGTATAATAAATAAAAATTATTAAGATTTTTGCTTACCTTAACTAACCACATTCGACAATCAGAATGAATTACCGTATATTCCGGCGTACAAGTCGACCTGGCGTATAAGTCGATATTGGACCGTTTTGAGTTTATTTTAGTTTTTATAGTATACTTGTCGTATAAGTCGACTCGAAATATTTCTTTAAAAATGAAAATTATGACAGTTTTTAAGTAAAAGTTTTATACAGGCGTCAACCACTACGGCCATAACTGCCTTTATAGTCCTTCCATTCTTTGTTTTAGCAAAAGATATAAAATACCTAGTTGACAAAAGAAATTTTATTTCGTATTGACCAGTTGACCAATAGTGAACTAAAGTGCAATGGATCCTTTTAAAAGAATGAAATATGATGCGAGTTTTAAGTGAAAAGTGATTAAATTTGCTAAAGAAAATACTAACTGTGTTGCTGCACGTCAGTTTGGAGTAAACGAAAAACTAATTCGCGATTGGAGAAAAAGTGAAACTTTAATAATAAAAATGCCAAAAAATAAGTGCGCATTACGGAAAGGAATTTGTAAGTGGCCTATTCTGGAAAATAATGTTGCGGGTTGGGTTCGAGAAAATCGTCGAAATGGACTCATTATAACGAGAAATAATATTCGTTTATTTGCTTTGAAGTGCGGCAAAGCAAACAAAAAGGACAGCGAAAACTTCAAAGCTACAGTGAGTTCGTGTAGCCCGTTTATGGAAAGGAAAAATTTAGTGCTTCGACTAAAAACGAAAATCGCACAGAAGCTGCCAAAGGATTTGGATGAAAAGTTATTAAGTTTTCAAAGATTTATAATTGCTGAAAGAAAGCAAAAAAATTATTTACTGTCTCAAATCGGAAATATGGATGAAACTCCAGTTATGTTTGACATGATCGGGAATAGAACAGTAGAATTGAAAGGAAGTAAAACTATTTATTTAAAAACAACTGGACATGAAGAAAAAAGCCGTTTCACAGTTGTACTTGCTTGTATGGCTGATGATACTAAATTAAAACCTATGATAATTTTTAAAAGAAAACAATGCCAAAGATCAAAATTCGAAGAAACGTTTTTGTCCATGTTCATGAGAATGGTTGGATGGACGAAACAGGAGTTAAGCTGTGGATAAAAAATATTTGGAATACACGACAAGGTGCATTAAAAAATCCAAACAGTCTTTTAGTGTGGGTCATGTTCAAATCCCATTTAACGGAGAGCACAAAATCTTTATTAAGAGAGAATAATACCAATATGGCAGTGATTCCAAGTGGGTTAACTTCACTAGTGCAACCGTTGGATGTTTGTATAAGCAAGCCATGTAAAGATAGTTTACGAAAACAGTGGAATGGGTGGATGCAAGAAGAAGAGAAAAGTTACACAAAAGGAGGACAAATGCGACATGTGTCTTTGGTAACTATGTGTGAATGGGTAGCGAAATCATGGGATGAAATAAAACTGGATACAGTAATAAAATCTTTTTAAAAAATGTGCTATATCTAACAAATTAGATGGCTCGGAAGTTGATTTTGTTGACGAAATTGATACTAAATCTGATGGAGAAAACGAATACAACTTATATGACGATATACCGGAAGAAATTACAGAACCAAAGTACAATGAACTTTTCATACATTCAGACAGTGAAAATTAAATTTTAATTATGTAGTTTCCTACCTATTTTCTTTTGTAAATAAATAATTATATAACATGTAAATAATTTTTTCTGTAAATAAATTTGATATAAGTTTATATATTTTTACTTATTTATCTTTTTTGTATATTGCTAATAAATTTAACAGAGTGTGATACGTACTACTTTTTTCTTGGAAAGCAATCAATTTTTAACCCTGCGTATAAGTCGACCTAAAAAATTTAGTACTTTTTTTCAATGCTGAAAAGTAGACTTATACGCCGGAATACACGGTATTTATAGCCATGCTAATCATGAGTCTAACTTCTTTACATCGAAAAGTGTTTTCCATTAACTGTGACTATTTTATCATTGGCATACTGCAATTATTCACAGATTAGTTATCTTGAGCTTCAAACAAAGCAGAAACATATTAGGAAGGGATGCTTTAGAAAGGTTACTCAGATTATGAAAGTTGGAATATGTTAGGTTTGATTGTATTTCTTCATTCTGGTATCACGCATAATATAAGTGGTAAAAATGCTAATAGAAATAAATTTCAGTCCTTAATTAATATGGCTGATGCCCATTACCTCATTTGGAAGGTACACAAAGATCAAAAATTTAACTATTATCACAACGGCTTGATTCTAATCATATTCAGAACAAAAAGACAATCCAAATGGAATACAAAAACTAATACCACAGGTAGGTTAAAGTTTGGAAAAGAGAAAAAGAAAACGTAGTAATCATGGGCTTAAAAAGTAAGTTGAAATCCTTAAAATAAATTCAAATACAAATGACGTTTCAAATAACAGAGGGGTAGGAGAAAAAATAGCTTGCAAATTGTATGAGACTTCGGTCTCATACAATTTGCAAGCTATTGTATGAGACCGAAGTCTCATACAGTAACTTCGGTGGATTCTAGACTGAAAATTATATAAATGGAAATTAAATGTAAGACTATTACATTTTTTTTATATAATGTTCGTCAAGTAGCTTTATTTTATTATCCTACATGTTTCGCCAATTTTTTTCTATCGGCATCTTCAGGGGATACAAACTAGTAAGCTAAATGAAGGTAACAGACTAGGTTATAACTGATGGTTCTAATTCATACAAAAAATTAGTATTGAACGAGGCAATGCGCGTGTCTCGGGAACGTGATTTATTCGTTATCTTATGATGTAATTGTCATGAAAGTTCATTTCTTTGATGTTTAATGATCTGATTAAAGCTTTCCAAATTTCTGGCAAGGTTAGACCTTGATTCTTATTTAGGTTTTCAGTTTTACTGGCGACTGTAGCTGCTTCCTTGAAGGTTCTTGAATGGTAGTTATCTTCTATATAGGGCATAAGGCTCTTATCCCACTCAATGCGATGGTTAGCAGAGGCAAAGTGGCAAGAAAGGCCTGAAATGTCTTGTCTGTTGTTTCTGACATATCCTATGTGTTCTTTCTTTCTCGTTTCAAAGCTTCTAGAGGTCTGACCTACATAACTAATACCACATGAGCAAGGTATATTATATA
This sequence comes from Typopeltis vanoorti, assembly GCF_054136105.1. Classification (NCBI taxonomy): domain Eukaryota; kingdom Metazoa; phylum Arthropoda; class Arachnida; order Uropygi; family Thelyphonidae; genus Typopeltis; species Typopeltis vanoorti. Next base: position 48,997,763 of record NC_143554.1, read on the forward strand.
CTCCAGAGTACTTGTAGAATGGATGAGGATCTTTCAGTGATCTTAAAAATTTCCGAATAGTGTTGATTGGCTTGAATGCTAATCTGATATTATGTGGGTTAACTTCACTAGTGCAACCGTTGGATGTTTGTATAAGCAAGCCATGTAAAGACATGGATGCTAACTCGGAAATTAAATGTGTTCGTTTTTATTAGGTTTCAGGAAAGTAAAAATCGAAGCTAGCTTCACTTGAACAAATCCCAAATTTAAAGCTGGAAACAAATAGTGTGCAGCATGCACGAGTTAGAAAAACACAAGGGAGGATTGGTCATCGGTATTTTTTATTTTATTTTTGGCTCCTCTTCTAAACAGAATCGATGTAGTTTATGGCGGTTGTAGGTTTGCCAGCACTGGTTGCAGTAAAAATAGTCGTTCGAAAACCTGGAGTGAAAAAGTCACGTGCTGGAGGCACTTATAGATCATATGGGAAATACCATACGTGATTTAATCTGAGGATGAATATCATTCAAATTAAACAGATAATTTCCTCCTGAAAGAGTGGATTGGATATCAGCATATACAAAGCACTATGATGGTTATTATTGTAACTATGATCACTTGTGCAGAATAAGATTTGTTTAAATGAAAGATATAATGAAGTAACACTATTGTCAATTGAACTATGGATAGGATATGGATTCAAGTGAAAAAAAAAAAAGAAGAAAAGCTGCACTGTTATCAGTAGAAGTAAGAGATACTTTCGCTGAAAAATCTGAAGATAGAAAACTGTGGTGTACAGTGAACAGAGAATAAGGAACAATGGCAGAAATTTCTCCGATCTTTCAACGCATGTGTTCAGAATTTTCAACATTTTTATGCAGTTTCATAAAAAGGCGACTTTAAAAAATGAAGTTACTTTTTTTAATAGGCAGTTCAAACGTAGAAAGGTTAAATCCGTCGGGAAAGTAGGTCGCTGTTTTTGAAGACAATCATGTACAATCTAAATATACTTTGAAATTATGGCACTTGACAAACTAATTGGAATGACTACCTACATGCATTTACCATCCTACAGCGATTAAAATATAGCAGTTTCAGCATCCACTGGCATTCCAAAGCATGCTGGATTATTTCACAAGCTTCTGACCATCTTAAACACTGATCTTGCCATTCTTCAGAGGAATAGGGACAATCAGGTGAACGACAAAGACACAGTTCTGTCTTATTTCTCTTAAAAAAAGATCTCAAGTAACCTTGCTTACGGTTGATAGCATACAGATCTCCAGTAAGACAAGAATTTTCATCTTGGATTGATATACATCAATCCAAGATGAATCCAACTTCTGAAATTCCTGACAAACACATTCAAAAGTCGTTTCTGCTGAAAACTCTACAATTTTATATGAATTCCACCCATGACAGGCTGTAAGCCATAATATAGTACATCAGCAACATGGATGGACTAAAGGTTAGAAAATCTGGAAATCCTGATTTAGAGTGAGACAAAACAGAAAATTTGCAAGCTATTTCAGGTCTCTAAATAAGCAAGGTAATTAGTCTCATACTGGGTGATAACTGTCTGCTATCCGAAGCTTTTCATAAACATTCAATCACAGCGGGCCTTGCACACCGTGATTAGTTGGAGAGGTAATAAGCTAACCATTTGGCCAACCAGTTCTATATAATTGAAAACGCTATAACAATCTCACATTCACTTAACTTTAAAATACTGTTCTCATATTTGGGCAATGTGCCAAAACTTCCGCAGAAATGCTTAATGCTGTCCAAAAGATGGATATCTGACTGTACCACTCCTTCTCCTCTCTATCTCTCACACACACGGTGATTCATTCCGATCGCCAACCGTCTTCTTACCAATGTTATCTTTCTGAACTATGCCATTCTATAAGTTGCCTCGCTGTCCGTTCTTTCACTACCCCCTTCTAGCTATATATATAGGAACGTGTAATTGTTAGTCAATATCCATATTCACAATACGACATTGAATAAATTCTCGTTCAAAGTCTTTCATTCCACCTTCTGAAACAATCTTCTTTACACTCTCATCAGGACGTAAAACCTCCATCTATTCAAAGGATCCCAATCAAAGGGATATGTTTCTTTTTGCATAACCACTTATAGATACTGGTGAGCTATAGACTGAGTTATCCCGCACGGCAAGTGGAGATCTCTCTCTCTCTCTCTCTCTCTCTCTCTCTCTCTCTCTCTCTCTCTCTCTCTCTCTCTTTCTCTCTCTCAATAAGATTACTTTTATTAAGAGCTACAGACAGACATAGAGGGAGAGAAAAAAATGATAAAATTAAAGCAAGAGCATGATATCTCTGGTGGTGATCCAGTAATTTTCTGTATATGGCATAATGGACCTTTGTCTTTCAGGATTATTAGCTAATAGCTGTTCCTGTAGTTCAAACAGGAAAGTACACAAACTAGAAATAAACATTTTCAACACTTTTATAATTTTTGAAAACTCATGAAAGTATGTGGTTTCGTCAATACAATGGATAACGCGAAATATTCAATGACTTGAATATCATATTACGCAGTAGAATGTGTCTTAATATTTTGCTTCCAAAAAGTAAAAAGTATGATAAAAAATCCTAAAAATAATTAAATCAAAATATCTGAACTGAGCGCAAGATTACAATACTGCAATAATATAATGTTTCTCTTGACAGAACAACATTCTTTGACGTTTCTTTCAAAGTTATATTCGACAAGTTGAATTCAACGTGCATTTCAAAAGTGTAACTTTTGTTATTGAGAAGTTACCTGTTACGCAAATGTTTCAATGTCTCATGTCCAAAATAGAGAGAAAGAACCAGATTACTGTAAATTCTAAGTTTTGTTTATATCGATATTCTGCTGTCTTTCCAACTTTCCATAATTTGTTAACACTCCTAACTCCATATCTTCTACCCACTTCACGTTTTCTCTCTCTTTTTCCAGTACGAAATATGGAAATAAAACTCCTACATAATCCTTGAAAATGTAAACTTCCTTTTAATATGCAGTGTACAAACAGTTGAAGTTCCAAGAAACCTAGGAATTCGCGAGAATAAACTCATTCTGATTTTTAAGCATTCATAGAATGGTGCATTACGAATTTGTTTTGAAGAGTTAAACTATGCACCAACACGGAGACTGTTTTTCTCCAACTCGACAATGCTCCTGCTCTCTCTCTCTCTCTCTCTGAAGGAATATCTGGTTCCCCCCCCCCCCCCCCCAAACTCAAGATTTTATTGAAAGCATGGAGTTTGATGCCATCAGCAAGATTAAAAAACAAAACAAAAACTTCACTACATTTGCCGAGTTCCACGGCTTATGAAGAGTATAGATAAATACAGTTATCAGCGAGATAGAGACGGAAATGCTTTTATTGCACCTCAGAATTGTATGGTTCAAATGTTTATATGTAGATAGGATCCGATCAGAAAAATTTTCACCCAAATACATGCAAGCAATTTTCCATCCTCAACAAATTCTTCAACTACTGTACATGATTCACTAATAAAATATAGAAATTTAAAAAAAAAAGAAAGAAAGAAAGAAAGAAAGAAAGAAACTCCGTATAAAATTAAGAAGCTATGCAAGCCTGTCTGCAGCAGGATTTTACGAACATTCATGTCGTACACTGATTCTGACCATCAGCTTTTAGTAAACAGCAATAACTTTTACCAACTAAGCTAAAGAACAAGGTTTTTAGTGGCTTTCAATGATAAAGAAATATCAGATAAAATTCTTCTACCGTCCTTTTATTCCTCCATAAGAGCATTCAGCACGCTTAAAAATAAATAAAAGAAAACTTTTGAAAACCGGAAGCCCCATCCTTCACGAGAGAGAGAGAGATGAGAGCCTTTTCTGCAGCGCACACAGTAAAATGCAACGATAATGTCAGACATCTGAAGCATTTCATCCTTACCTTATATTATATTACATGTAAGTACTCGCATTTGCTATATGGTCGAATTTTATAAGTTGCAGAGTTAAAAACCTTAAGTTCTCCATGAAAAAGTCCACTAAGTTAGGAATGGATGTAAAAAATAACATATAAAAAGTCCTCTAATCATCGACTAGAATTGAGCTTTAGGTCCCTGATCTCACATTATGAGGGTACTACGAGACATAGGTAAGTGGAATTATTGCAAATGCAAAATTTTATGTATATGACATGTAGTGAATAGTTTAAAATAACAACTGGAGTAAGATAGGGATGTGTGTTCTGTCAACTTTTCTGTTTCGTCTTGTAATTGATTGTGTGATGAACAAGACTCTGCAAGGGAAGAATTAGAGATTAAAATGGTCCAAGAATCATTGAATATTTGATCTGGATAACGCTGATGATGTGGCCTTTTACACAAATAATGTAGAAGAAATGAATTCCTTTATTGTTGCAATTGACGATGCTTGAGTCATTAGGTTTGATTATTGATGCTGAGAAAACATAAGTAATGAAAGCAGGTGATAAAGATAAATCCTCTGTCTTTTATTTAAGGATGTGGTATAGAGCAAGTCTCTCAGTTCAATTATCTGGGTAGCTATGGCGAAATGGGGAATGAAGTGGGTAAAAATGTGCAGTTAGGAGTGTTAACAAATTATGGAAAGTTGGAAAGACATCAGAATATCGACATAAACAACGCTTAAAATTTACATTAATCTGGTTCTCTCGCTCTCTCTCTCTCTCTCTCACTCTATTTTGCGTTTTGGATCTCAGACATGGACATTGTATAAGGGTGATGACTGGATAAGATGCTTTCGATCAACGGTGTCTTAGAGGTATTTGGGGGATAAAATAGTTTCGAGTTTGCGAATAATGATGGTTTATGTCGGAGGGGTGGTCAGCTACCTTTTAATACGATCTTATGTAAGGAAAGGCTACGATGGTTCGGCCACGTTGTCAGAATGCAGGATATTTGCTTGGTTAACGAGATTACGTTGAGTGATTCTGGTGGTAGGAAAAAAGGTAGGTCCCGGTTTGACAATATCAAAGAAGACTTAAATAGAATTGGCACTCAGCAACATGAAGTAGCAGTGTACACTCAAGACGTATTTAGAGTAGAAAGATATTCGATCTTGTCAGATCTCCGTGCCTGTTGGTTGCTTGAAAAACTTATATGTATGCCTGTACAAAACGGTTGGATCCAGGTCTTTTTTTTTTTTTTTTTAATTACACAAATGAGTCATGTAAGAAAACCTGTCCATCCACCTGTAGTCCCATATATCAGAACATTAGAGAATCAGTTTATATGTGCTAAATAGAAATCATAGAGGTGTCATACTGTAATTTTGCAGATGTACGGAGATTTGCTTGCAATATCCTACTGTCGTCACGTGTAATTATTGCATCTCACATCAACCCTGCAGCTACTGGAATTATAACCACTTTCTTTTACCACATCGGTTAGGAAGAAAATAACTTCCCCCAATCCAAAACAAAACTAATACGGATATGCAGGCTAGAAGCTCAGTGTTACTCCTTATGCTGCAGCCGAAAGCCTGCTAATGGGCAAATCATTCATCCTAAGGGGCACTGAGTATGGCAGTTTTCTACCATTATTTGGCTCTTTCATTTTGTTTATTATGTATTTGTTCACTGAATACTGATAAGATTTTCATTGCTAATGCCCAAAGCTGGTCTTTCTTACACGTTTGTTATGGCTGAAGATATTCTGACTTTGAAAGCTGTGCAAACAAACGGAATCTTAAGAATAATGTTCATTAAGTAAGACTGTGTATTGATGCTGGTAGCACCATATAATGTCGGAAGAAAGCAAGTCATCAAATTAAAAAAAAAAAAAAAAAAGTGAAGAAGCGTATACAATTGAGCCATTTGCAGTCGACTCGCTTTCCTTTAGATATCGATCGAGTACCCCCCCCATATAAAAAGTACATCTAAGAATGTACCCTTTTAATATATCACAATTTTTTAATTCATCATGTGAAACTTGTTTATTTTATCATTAATAAGACCTATGGTGTTTTTAATCTAATAATAAAGAGTAGAAAGAATTAAATTTTAAACAAAAGAAATTAAAAAATATATATTTTGCCACTAAAATTTACTATACGTTGTAACATTGTCAAAATCGCATGCGAATTTGCCTTGGTCTAGACAAGTATACACAAAAAGTTTCACTGAGAGTTGAGAAGATTCTCGCCCATAGTCCAGTCTAGAGCATTTATTTCTTCAGTCTGCTTCACCAAACGTATTTGGGGCAAGCAGATTGTTTTCATGGCAGTTCTTGAGCTTGCTCGTTGTATGAGCAGTTACATAAAACCCAAAAAAGTTAATCTTGGAGAATTCTCGCGTAAAAGCTGTTCCTTTCAGTTAGGGCATGCGTGTTTTCAGGCAGCACATGCGTGAACATTGCTCTCGCTATTATCAAATGGTAGGTATCGTTGTCCGCGAAACCGTTCGTTAACAACAATCGCGCATGGAAGTACCGTAGAACATGTCATGAATACTAATCACTGGGCTGGAGCACTATATTTCTAGTACTAGTAAACTACAACGAAACCATAGTTCAGTCGACTCCCTGTGTGGATCACATGACACCAAATTACTATGCGATTGTCAAATAAGATATTGCTAGAACGGCTGTTGAGAACTGCTTGGCCACTTTTGAGAGACTAAGCAATCTTGTATTTTATGCTTTATTATTAACGAAGTAGACGCAGTCCCGTTTAGATTTTAGAATGACCAGTTAATAAACATTACTACAAATTCTCTATAAAATAATCGAAGTTATTCATCATCAATTCAGAACTAAGCACAACGAAAAAATCTTATCTCACTGAAAGTAATCGGAAAAATACTCATAGCCAGTTAAAATTTTGGACACTTTTCAGAGGAAGAGAATAAGAAATCCTAGCTTTCTTAGTTATTATTAAATGTCGAATGCAGCTATCGAAGAAGTCAACAATTCTCAGTTATCTGCATTACGAAGCTGGTTGTAAAGAACAATTATTTACATTCTTCCGGTTAGTGGGGTTGTAAAACGTACATGAAATTAAAAAAAAAAACATTATTAAGTTCTGAAAGTTTAAGCACTTTTTGATAATTCCAGAAAGCAAAGGAGGTGATCTTACACAAGGCGATGAAATTAATCTACCTCACAAAGTCATTTAAACCTAAGTAGGCATGGATGCCTACTTAGGTTTTTTTTTTCATTCGCATTCTAAACAAATTTAGAATGGGAATGAAAAGTGAAAATCCATCCCAATTAAATGTTGGAAGCCAAAAGAAACACAGAACTAAAGAAAATCCTTCCAGAGAGTGTGACTGAGTTCCCTGTTTTGCTGGTGAAATAAAAAGAGAAATAAAGAAAGAAAAAGTGAATACAGGAGAATATAAATGGAGGGAGGAATGACTAATGCAGAAAATAAGGGAGGAAAAAGTGAAATCTAAGGAGCGGCATTTCAAGATTCAAAAGAAAAATGAAGTAACTGAACTATTTGCTGATAAAATAAGCAGAGCCTCAAATTATAACAGACACTAATCCTGCTGGCCTCTTTGCCAGTGCGGAATAGCGAGGCTGTTGTCCAGCCAACAGGCTAAATCCCGTGATATACAGTACTTTGTGAATATCTTTAATTTTCATCGTTCAGTGTGAGCCACCACTCAGTGGTAGCCCATTATTAAGTTACCTGGGAAAAAGAAAATATCATGTTTAATCTTAGAGCAGGCGTTCCGGATTATGTCACGCTTAGCCCACTAAATTGATACTAAATGCATGATAAGTTTAGAAGTTCATAGCCTTTTGGGTAGGATTTGCATAAAAGCAAAATAATCTAAGTCAAGCAGTTTAAAGATAATTTTCAAATGAATTGGGTCTTAATATAGAATGAAGACTCTCCCTGAAAAAAAAAAAAATAAATAAATAAACCTGTATGAGCATAATATTTAAAGAATACCGGGGAAACGGACAACAAATCTATGTAAAAATATGACGACAACATATTTCTGTGAAACTTAAAGACATTTGAAAAAGAAGTAAAATGCTGAAAGCGCTAAAATGAACAATTTTTTTCCTATCACGTCTTTGGTGCAGTAGCATAATACTTCACCAAAAGGGTCAAAGAACAGCCCTATCCTTGTTTTACGTCATCTCCTTTTCGCTGTCCCGGAACTTTCATACTGTCCAACAAACAACAACAATTAAAGATAATCACAGATAATCACTGTAATCTGCACTTTAAGAGGTGAACAGTCGTGTATCCTCTGGCGAAATCCATCCCAACAACCTTGCGTGATAATTATATGTGCAACGTCAGGTAAAAACAAATTATGGAAAGTCGTATGAGGAACTCTGTCCCCGTAATTAGATGACTCTTAATTAGAAACTTCACCTTTCACATTCAAGATGGAACTTGTCTTGCAAAACTGTTGTTATGAATTAAACACGATAACAGCGCTTTCCCATCTGCATAAAGCCCTGAAATACTGTCAATAATCCGGTTTGTTTTGACGTACTAACACGCACATCTTAAAGAATATTTAGTCAACATGACATGCAAATGATAGTTCACACGTGATAAAAATGCCTTGCAGAAGCATGGGAGAAAAATGAAACTTTCAGAACCAACGGCCTCTTGCAACTGTGACCGACTGGCTAAATATCAGCAATACTATACTCCTCTTTATTATATATAAAGTACAAAGAATTAAGAAGCTAATTGCATTATCCCAAAGAATTCATTGTACGCACGTAAAAAGTTCATTTTTCCAAAAAGCTACGAGATTTTCGATTGACCGTGTTATGATGTTTGCAGTAAATATTAACATGGTAACAAATTTGCTACCGAATACAAAGCAGAATGCAATACCCGCTTTATAAAACAGACTTTGCGATGTGAGAGGAGCTTCTACTTATTTCTTGGAAGCGGTTTAATTAATGTAATCCACTTGACATACATTCTGATCTTAGATAAAGAACGAACTGGTATCTCACGAACACAGAGATCGAGAAGATAAACAGCTGAGTAGAAGACAATGGTCTCTCTCTATTTCTTTTTTAATCAACACAACTGAAGCAAGGATTCTGCATCATTGCTCAGCATTACTCAAACAACATGTAAATCGCATCGCTGTGTGCTTACAAATGAAATCAAATACAAAGTCTCACGAACATTTATGGTTTGAAATAAATGAAGGGAAAAGTGTATTCAATTGAGAAGGGATGGGCTGGTTCTGATTCTATCTATGTTCAAAGAAGAATATACAAAGCAGACCAAAGACATTTCAGAAATTTATGATGCAGCCCCTTCTTAAAACCTTATTGAAAATGACGACACTTAATTTTAGCACTAAGACTGCATGATACATAAACGGTTTAGAAAATATGCATCATTTATAAGGAAGGTGGCCTTTTCGTGAATGCGTTTACATCAACGTTTGTGTGCGTCGGGTGCATGGGATCATTTCATCTCCTTTGGGTGTGTCCACATGTTGGGTGTGGTTGTTTGCCTATTGGCTGCTTTCCAGTCAGCAACACCAGGGGATTTTCTATATCACGTGACGCAAATTTCGAAGTCTTTCATTTTCATCCAATCCATTAGAGTCTCTCTATTACAGTCAAAAGAATAAAAAAAAAAACTTTTGCATAATTCAATACAAAAACTATAACCATCAGCACCTTTCCAACAAATCATTATTGCGATGCTTTTATAAAGGGATTTATATAAAAAGCTTTTTGTCGCAACTATCAATATTTAGATACGCAGAATGTTCTATGAAAAAAATCTTTGGATGCGCTGATTAATCTTGCTTTAATTGCTCAGACACAAACAGGAAAACTCCCAAAGCAGGAATTAATTACGTTTTTAATTGTAATCAAACGGTGTCGTATTGAGAAATTGATGGGAGGGGGGAGGGGGGGGGGAACTGCAAGGAAATTCCTCAACGAAACTCGCCACATCTTATCTTGCCATATGTATTAACCTCTTAACGTACCAATTAAAAATCAGAAAGCGGTCGTTTTTCTGCCAATTTTTTGGGCGAGTTTTGGACGAGGGTGATTTGCTGGATCAAATTCATCATTATTTGGAAAATACATCATTATATACAAAATACAAAATACATCACAAATTCATCATTATTTGGAAAATAATGATGAATTTGTGCAAACGCAAACGAAATAGCCGATACACGCCATTGGCAACTTTTCTCCGCTTAAAGGAAATAGGCACAAGATTGTCTAGTGTTTATATTCGGTTGTTTTTATATGTGAAACCAAAATTCAAAATCAATTTTGGTGCAATAAACAAAAGACGTGTCACAGACGTCTTTGTATGTTAAGGGGTTAAGCAGTTCAACTAGTTTTCCCCAGAATGACAATATCAAAACTAATAAAAGGATCATGGATTAAGTAATGCTCGAATAACAGTCGCCATTTCCCCTCCCCCCGGATATAACCAAACCGCATCAAAGACTGAATGTGTAAACACTGACGATAACGAAATGCTCATGTCTGTTTAATCTTCATGAAGCAATCGTTCAACTAAAATATTCTTATATTTTTAATGACATTTTTTTTTAAGGTTTAGCAAAATTATTATCGTTGATGAAAAATTTTCAGCAAAGATCATTTTTGGTTACCATAAAAATTAAGAACCTTACAGCGAGTCATAACCTATTAACATAGTTATGCAAAAATATTATAAATATTTGTTGTAGAAGTATTAGCATGAAAATGCTACACTATAAACACTGTGCAGTGGCCACCAAGGCCAAAGTCCTTTTTTTATGAAACACGAAATAATTTATTATTAATAATTACAATTATAAATAAATAAATAATAAATCCATCCAATTATCTCCAACATTATAATGAAATGCCTACTGCTATGTGCAGAGCAGGATATTATGATAGCTGAATTATTAAGCTTACATTATTTACTAGCTTCCAAATGACAATTTTCTTCCTAGGTAATCTGTTCTTTGTGAGATCTCCAATATCTGTCTTCGCAGCTAACATTTTGGTTAGCTGCGAAGTTTTCAAAAGGTTTTCAAAAGGCACATTTAACTGCATCAATTCGTCTAGACCTTGGTTGCCCTCTGGGTCTTTCTTTCTTTCTGCTATTAAATTAGCTAACTTTTCCTCCTTTTCCAATCTATCCAATTAATATATCAAAATATTATACCAAACACACGGTTTGCTAATATATTAAATTTCACTACTAAGTAGTATAACAGCTTCTTCGCTGGACTTAACCATAATATCAAACATAAAAGTCAGAATTAGATAACACATAAAAACATTGAAAAAAAAAAGGAAATCCACAAAGCACAAGATCTTCTAGAATAGTTCGCGTAAGAAAAAAAAAATCAATAGCTAATACTACAATGTGGCTTAAGATCTTCCTTCCTTCAGAAACTCGGCTGCATCTGCAGAACAGAAATATCGGCTCTTGTTTTATTTTATACAAGTATTAATTGCTATGATTCAGAAATGAACGCAGAAATATACTTGGTACTTGTAAAACTATTTTTATATAATTAATTGTCATTCAGTAATATATAAACCATTAAATTTTACAATTATGTTTTATCTTTTAGCTACAGATACACTTTCGATGTTTGAAAATATAAATCACATTAAACAACTAATGAAGAAAATCTAATTACTTATCTGTATTTAATCCTTTCGTATATCTCTCTATTAGAGAGTCTCTAAACCAACAGACTTAAATTTAAAAAAAAAAAAAAAGGACGTTTGTATCACACTCCTAATATAACTAGCCTTTGGTTCTCAACATGCTCCCATAAAGATCGACTATTTCTATAGGAAGACCACACCCAAAGGTAGATTGGCAGCTGTCTTAATCATCTTCAGACATGCGCGCTTGTTGCCAGGCTGTTGTAGATGATAAGGTTGAAGAAGACAGATAGAGTTCTACCAGGAAGTTTCCTAATACATTAGCGGGTTAGCCGTAAAAGAAAACCGTCTTATTTTCCATGTACTCGACACTATTAGATTCTCAATACAGATGAAAATTTCTGCTTCTGTAGTCTATCAAGTGCATCCACTCTCTTACCTGAAATGTCCTCTCCATGGAGACCTAACACATAACAGAGAAACAAGCTAATATTAACCATTCTGTTCGCGAGTGATAGCAGTACAAGGTAGCCTGCACGGCATTCCTCGCTAATCAATTCACTCACAAATAGAAAAATTAAATGACGTCGTCGTTCCATTCTTACACCGAGTTATAAAGGATCAAGTCTGCTTTGCCACAGGAGATGTTTATCTAGATCAGCGCTTCCCAAACTGGGGGCCGTAGGTTTTGTTGAGGGGGGCCGTGAAATAATGAAAACAAATTTAAAATATTTTAAGACTAAGTAGATTTTTTTTTATCTTAAAAGAAACGTATTTAAGTTTTATTATTTATTATTTCTTTTTCGTTATTTTTTATATTTTAATGGGAAAAAATCACAAATTGTTGCGGGTTCACAAATTTTGCTTCCTGCGTATTTTGGCGCTTAATGAATATTAGTAAATATATGCTTATTCATATAAGTTTCATTTCAAAGTAGAAATCTAAGAATTGCAGTTTCAAATATTTCACCTGATATTGACTTTTTGTGTAGCAGTACTGAAACACATCCATCACATTAAATTGTTATTAAACTTCTTTTATGTTTTTAATTCTTTCTTTCTTTATTACTAATACTTACGTTTCATGTGCTTGTACTGCAAATGTACAATAACAATATATCTATCAATCTATATAAAAATATGAGATAATGTGCCATGTCAAATGTGTATGTAAGATGCTAAAAATACAATATTTGCATTTGACTTTTGCAGTATTCGCTGTGTATGTTTTGTATTGAATATAAATACAATAAATATTCTAATAATATATGTCTATATTACGATTTTTTTTCGAGGGGGGGCCGTGAAATAATTTAATTTTTCCAAAGAGGGCCCTCACATCCAGAAGTTTGGGAAGCACTGATCTAGATGACGAAGCAACAATCCATTGATCAGAAACCATAATCTAACAGTTCACAGAAGAACGCGCACTGCTTAACTTTTTCGTTTCTCTGATTCTTAAATTAATGACAATAAAACCTTATTCAAAAAACCGCGACATGGCTCTTTTGCTTCTGAGTACAGTTATGATTTAATAAATTAACCAATTAAGTTTTAAATACTTCCATTGGGACAACATATTCTGAGATTAGCGCTGCAAATACTGAATCGGTTAATTAAAGTCATGAAACATACAGAAAGAGCTCATTTACTTTAAAAATTTAACTTTAGAAATTAACCCACATATCGTGGGGAATTTTTAGGTCGGTCGTATCATAACGACTAACTTAAATGATATCGAAGTGCTAAGTGCTAACAGTAATTATTATTCTCAGAAGAGACTACATATGGAGTAAAAAGAACGAGAGAAAGATGTAGTAGAATCCGTGACATTGATGAATTCCTGTTCGGTGAAGAAGTTCGAGACATTATAGTACCTAATAAGCATGGAATCTTTATAGTTAAAGATGGGAGAATATTATCGTACAACAGTGATGATATTAGGTTCCAGTTAACTACAGAGTAAAAAAAAAGTTGGCAGTATTAATGAGATATTTTAAAATAGGGGATATTGACTGGAAAAATAAAGATATGATAACACAACGAGTAATGCATTTTGCAGCAATGCAGTTACCTGAAGCAACACGTTCATAAACCTGTTAAAGGTGAATCTTGGATTTTACAATAACAGCAAAAGGGATTTCTGATGGACCAAATTAATTAGCAAGAGCCCTATGTGGTCGGTGTCATTTGACCTATGAAGTAGAATTGAGGCTAAACGGGAAGAGCGACGATTAAATGGGAGATATGACTTAATGGATGGGATTTCAATGCAAAATTGATAACACTGAATGACGTCATGCATGATTTCATGTCGAAGTTTACTCTGAAAAATAAATTTCATAAGAAATCGGAGTCAGCTTCATTAATAATAATGAAATTCTCAAATACGTTGGCAGAAAAGCCACTTATTGCTAAGCAAAATAAGCATCCCAGCTAGTTAAGAAAGATTAAACTAATCCGAAACGTTTCTTTTATTTTTATTTTATATCAGATAAAGTAAAATGTAACAGACCATAGCCAGCTTCATGGTGAATAACTATGGATCATTAAGCTGGGGTTGCGGCAGAATTTACAAACTATTTTGCGAATGTAACTGGAAATTACATTTATTAAAGGAAATACTGCTTGAGAGGCAAATGCACTAAATAACGCTCTACAGGAAGAGAAAATGGCTGATATCTTATTATTATTATGGGCAACTCCAAGGAGTCCTTAGACTCATCGAGGGAGGCCCTAAACATTATATCAAGAACAACTATTCGGTATTCGCACAGTATCTATCATACTTTGCTTTGAACCCATTTACAGTCATGGCACCCACAACAAACTCTGGCCAACTCCCTATCCACCAACACACACAAATCTCTGGCCTCGTCAACTTCCTGCAGTACAGTTCCACCAATGTGATATACTGCTGTTAATTTTTTCACTCCCAAAATGCATAACCTTAATCTTTGCTATTAAACTGACATCCATTCTCATTTGTCCAGACTGCCAATCTATCCAAATCATCCTGCAAAATTGACATCAAGTGCATTCACTATTGCTCTACCCAACTTTGCATCATCAGCAAAGAAATGAACAGTTCCTCTCAGATCCTTTCCAATATCATTAATGAACAGATTAAATAGCAGTGGTCCAAGAACAGAACCCTGCGGCACACCACTAGTAACAGGCATTCTTTTGGACTCAACTCCTGAATAAGCTACTCTCTGATATCTCTCCATTAACCACCCTCCTATCCATCTCACCAACCTTATATCCATCCCCATTTGCTGCAGTTTACTGATTAGAATTCAATGTGGTATCCTGTCAAAGGCCTTAGCAAAGTCCAGCAGTATCACTGTAAATCCATTACCCTTATCCAATTCAGCTATCACCGTATTATAAAACGTGAGCAAGTTACTGAGGCATAAGCTTGCACTGTTAATTTCCTTTCATAATCTGCTTTAGCTTTTCTTACCACACTAGTTACCCTTCTGGCCTGTGCATTGTACTGTTCGTGTGCCTGCAAGTCGCCTTTCTCCTTAAATTTCATCCACAATTGTTTCTTTTTTTTGCAGCTAAAGCTTAATGGCGCTATTCATCCATTTTAACTCCCATTTGATTTACTCTCCGGACTCTAGGTATGCAGTCACTTCCCATGCACTATCAACATCCAGCCCTTGCAGTTTAACATGCCATGGCACTGATCCAAGCAATCACATAAGCTCGTCATACTTACCAGCCCGGTAATTCCACATGTACCCTGTCTTAATTGAAAATTCCACACATTTAGCCACTTCCTAGGTCAAGACCTTATGATTACTCTCACCAATTGGTGGCAATATGATCTTATTCATAATAGTCAATTTCTCAGATGCAATTACTAGGTCAAGCACTCTCGAACCCCTAGTATATTCCATTACATGCTGTCTCAGGTAGTTATCCCTTAGTAATTGCATAAACTTCATTTCCTTCCTCCCTCTAATCAATGTTACCATAGTTAAAATCCTCCATAATAATTACCTGTCCTCCACTCATTGAGTCTATTTGCCTATGCATATTGTCTCCATCATCTATTCCATCGCCTGGTCTATAGCAGCACCAACTGTAAAATTTGTTCTGCTGATCTTAATCTCACCAGATAGCATCAAATGTGCTATTTCCACTATCCTTAATCATTATCTCAATCACCATCTCAACGTATTCATTGAGAAGGCAATTCATTAACTCATCTTTCTAAGCATATATTTTCAATTTCTGTTCATCCATTATTATATCTTATACATTGTTTGGAAATAAGTCAATAGAAACTCCCACTGGCAAGATGCATCGCTTCATGTAAAGAGTCACGTGTTTATAGCCAGTATAAATTGAAGGAATAATGCTCCCAAGTCAGTATAACTGTGTCCAGGTGATATGGCCGCGAGAAGGGAACTGACAGGGTTGGAAAACGGCGTTGTGATAGGACGCCATGTTACAGGCTTATCTGTTCGGCAAAATGTTGAAAAACTGGGTCATCCCCGGTCAACAATCAGTGCTACCATACTGAGATGGAGCGCAGAGAGTTAATTGCAAGTGCTACCCGCAGTGGACGACCCACACATGCACTAAACGTGACCATAGGGTGCAACGAAATATATGGTGTCCCTTGAGTTCTTTCCAAGCAGTATATATACATTAATCGAAAAGACAATCAATAATAATAATAACTGGGCTCACCGTTCATGAAATGTTAATCGTTATGGTAGAACTGTACACTAGTTTGGAGATATCACATTACATTGCTCTAGTTTGTAATTCAGTATTAGCAAGCCATTCGTGTAGCTTCTGTTAAATCTATATGAGAATGGTGCTCGACGAATTTCGAGGCTCTGAGGCTGTATTCACAATATAAATAAATAAATAATAGCAAAGTACAGATTCCCAAACTTGTCCTTCACTTTACATAAAATTAAAAATAGTATGAAATGATTCTAAAAAAAAAAAAAAATACAACCACCGCAACATAAATCTTATACGAAATGCAGTACTTTGTGATGTCAAAATGATTCTAAATTTGCATAACCAGGGAAAGAGCCTGGATTGCTGCGTATACATATTAATTATTGATTGCTGTTTAAGTGTTCCCATACTCTGAATTCATCTAATTAGAGAATTTGTTGGAGTGGCATTATTTCTTGAAGAATAGGGTGATCAACCTCATTCAGCATAACGAATTACAATACATAAAAAAAGGAGAAGCTGAGTGGGGTTTAAGTAGAGGAATATAAACAACTGTACTTTTGTTCATGTTAGTCAAGGAGTTTAAAATACTCCCAGTAGATTGGATAATAACAGTAATAAAAACAAACTGTCCTACTAACAGTGATTTCTATGTTCAAACAAATAATACACCTTAAGGAATACCAATTATCATCATGTCTCTAACCTGATTCCGATTCAAATTACTACTCATCTGTTCCTCGAATCACAAAGCAAACAAAGGGTCATCGAAGGTAGTCTGCCGGAGGTTAAATTAACGCAAAGAGGAGTACGCTATTCGCATCACGCAGAGAAGCTTGCCAATAATCACCTTTCCTGCCAGAATGCCAGACCTATTATAATTATTATTATTATTAAAAAGTCCATTCACACGGCGCTGCACGAGATAAAGCTCCCGATCCCACAATCCGACTTACCTTGAAGGAAGAAAAGCTGTCTGGTGGTGCTCATTTGCACATGAAAGCCTGAAATACGGGATGTTTCATTAGTAGCTGCACAGGATTCCCAGGATCGATAGTTTTTATTTTATTTTTTTTTTTTTTTTTTTAAGTTGCATGGAATCATAGTACTGAAATATACAATAAGGAAATATGTGGGAGAGATCTTGTAACAACATGAATAGATGTAATAATCTAATTTTTTCTCACTTTTTCTTTTAATAATGTAAGATAGCTTAGAAAAGTCGGAAACTATCATCCGAACTTTTCAGAACGTTTACTGAGTTTGGACGGAAGTACCATCGTATGGAGGATCACATGATTTCGATGGAATTTCTCTATCAAACACATGGACAGGAAAAGAATCGGAGACCTTTCATCTTTCTCGGTGAAACTATACTTTCATTATAAAGAAAGAACTCAAACAAGAGATTCCTCATATTGTGTACCTGCGAGACTTACAAACTGTTTCAATCATGCTAATATGAATTCTAAAAATTGTTTCATCACATAGAGAAACTGTACTGTATACCGGAAGAACAATTTAATAAAACTGCTCGATAAATTTTATGATATGTATGATCAATGTTTTTCTGTAAGAGCTGCAAAAGCTAAACCCGGAAGGTTGGTAAGATGGCACCTATAGGCAACTAAGTTTCATATTTCGTTTAAGCACAACAAGTATATCAGCACGTAAATTCCTTTCACTGTTGATTTATTGTATTAATCGATTAACCTTGTTCAGGTGTTGGAGTTAAAGAGATAATCTAATATAGCAATAAAGAAAGAATCGCGGTCGTAAAACCAAACCATTTTTTTTTTATTATTTATTTATTTCAGGTTTATGTTTAACGATTTTTCTCTATTTATGTTCAAGCACGCTTGAACTGTGAGTAAAACGTAACTTAAGACAAATTTGACAGAGCTAGCATCATCGTAAAGCGTTATGTTCAAATAACGTATCTATAAAATGTTTTTGGGTGGGAAAATAGTGAAATAATGAAGGGAACAGGTACTACTTTTTCTAAAAAAAATGTATAGATAAATTATTTATACATTTTATAATTATATTTGATATAATTACATTTTATATAATTATCACAGTGTTAATTATATAAAACTGTGTAAAATGATATACAGTATACTATAAAATAATATATACCTGTATTATATAAATAATCTTAAATAATTTATAAACTGGCATGCCGGCCTGTTTGACTGAGTGGGATGGGATGGATATTCTGTCCAATATCCATCCCATCCAATCCAATTCTCGTCCGTTCGAAGACGGGTTGAGTCGACAGGTATGGGTTTTTTAGACAATGGATCTTAAATAATTCATAAACCTATATGCCGGCTGTTTGACTGAGTGGTTAGCTTATTCCTCTTCAACCAAAAGGTGGCGGGTTCGAATCCCGCCATGGCTATGGATATTTGTGATTGTCTTTAGGTGGGGGATGGATTTCATCGCCCTGTGCAAGACCATCAGCCAGCTTAATGGAAGCCTGAAGTGGCTTAAACCGTTTCATGTTGCGTCTGAGTAGGGCTTCCGGAATATATAAAAAATAAATAAATAAATAAAAGAATAAAAATCCTTAGCCCACTCACGGTACTTATGTACTAGAGGGTTGCAACCTTTCGTGAGTAAGAACCATATAAAAATTGTCGGTAGGGCCTATAAAAGAGCAGTCAGAAATCGTTCAGAATATGTATATGCTCTTTTTAAGATAGTCAGTCTGCTACAGAAGTGGGAAGGTTCTCTAATAAAACGGATAAACCAGTCTGAAAATACAAGAATTTAATGTATAATATACTAGCTAAAATTAGCTACAGTCATAAGCAATAACAGATTAATAGTTTGTTAATCCTGAAAGTGGCAAGTGTTTCTTGGAACCTTATTTACTGCAAGTACCTTACCAGTACCTAAAAGGAATAAAAAGGTGCGTCGATTTCTGCAATATCCATCCCATCCAATCCAATTCTCGTCCGTCGAAGACGGGTTGAGTCGCCAGGTATGGGTTTTTTAGACAATGGATCTTAAATAATTCATAAACCTGTATGCCGGCTGTTTGACTGAGTGGTTAGCTTATTCCTCTTCAACCAAAAGGTCGGGACTGATTTAGCTGATAAACAATTCGAATTTCCAGGATGATTCCAGTTCCCGAATGACACTGGATAACTTCACCATCAATTGAAAAGCAGTACCAGACGGCATTCGAACTCAGGCCTTCCTAACCAAATGGCTCATCTATACCGACTGAGACAAGAAGGCTATTTTTTGTAATAAGCGTCTACTAATTCTAAAATTTTATATAATTACTTTAGAATCAATTTAGAACCGATTACGTTTTACACAACACATATTAAAGTATACAAATATTTCTACATATTTCAGCAAGAAGCAGATCTTTAAAAACAGAAATTTACGCTGATAGTCAACACAAAAATTAACTTGTGGTATTCTAGGTGGATTACGAAAAATGAAATTAACATTACGAATCGCCTTTTTGTAATGACGTAATGTTTGAAAGACGTTTGAAAAAATTATATGAAGGAAAGTTGTTACAGAGAACAGATTGCTTAGAATAATTCAATATAATTCTAACCAAATTTTCCGTGTCAAAATAATGGAAAAATTAATTAACATTTAATTTGTACACTGCCTAGTGTAGTCTAGTGACAATGACCCATAAGAGAGAGGACCCTTTCCCCCCTGTCTCTTATGAAAAATTTAAGAACGCCAAGCGTTGTTAAGTTATTTGAAAAAGAATCAGTTTCTAAAAGACGGAAAGATAACCTAGACAACTTTAGTTTTTATAAAACACTAGGGGCTGGTAATTTTCTCGCAAAAAATCACGTGACTTCAGTTTTAACACACAAAGAAAACAACATAAACAACAAAAAATCCACTTTGAAAAATAATGGAAATTTTGGGCTGTCGAGCATATGATTACATCCGTTTCGCACAACTACCAATCATAAAAATCGCCCATCGTGCAGCAAATGAATACTATTCTCAGAAAGTGCTTTCAAAACTTTCTTAAAATCTTACACTTTACGCGATAGTTTCATGCTAACGACTCAACTATTGACTACATCGTTTGAGCAATAAGACTTTCAATAGCCAACCCGAATATAATTATTCAATTAATTTTTTTAATCTCAATTCCACACAAAAAAACTGCGATCGAAACTTGTAGAACATCACTGCGTATTAATCAGGGAATCGTGTTGTAGAGATCATAAAAAATTTCTTCATGCCATCACGGCTTCAGCAAGGAAGGTAGTAATATCACAGGTTGGAAGTGAAACCAATTTGTCACTTTGGGACTTCACAAATATGCATGCAAGGATGTGATTGAAACCTATAGCTTTTGGCTATAGGAGTAGAACTGGTTAAGAATCACAACTACCAAAAGCTACAAGGCCAAGTAATGAGACATTTTTTTTTTCAGCCGGTTTGTATGCTTTATGAGGGAGGGGCTTTCCACTTTCATATAAGTTAGAAAGTTTTCCAACTCTTTACCGGTGATAGTATCCTTCAGTGACAAAGTGGAATCTTTATCCACTCGATTACTAAGATCAGGTAGGTAAGCACTCGAAAAGCCAGGAAAGGAACTCGGGGATTTCACAAACAAAGCGAACGGTAAAAAATTGGGTTCATATATTCTCAACTTTAAACTGACCTTATTAGCTATTACTCCTGTTTATTCATTCGTGTTATCGCTATGAATCAGAATTACACAGAAGTTCCTGTTTTGGTACTGACATGTTCTACCATACGTTTACTACTGCAGATAGGCTTAAGGGTTAGATAATTTGGTAACTATGCTTTAGTGCCAAACATCAGTATTTCTCAAAGCGTTTAAATTAAGCCTCCAACAAGCAGGGTGCTGGTCTCACAGGTGGCAATGAAATTAATCTAGAAATGTGTGTTGTTGTTCTAATTATTCGTCCATCTACATACTGTTGTATACAAGACTGTCGGCATTGAGTGGAACTTCTATAAATAAGTACCGAAATCATCACAGATAATTATAAAATGGTGCACTCGTAATAGCATTTCTTCTATAATGACAACATTTATTACCACCCAATTCTACTTAAATTTTGTGAAATTGCCTTAATGTATTTTTTTTTTAAGATTAAAATTTCGATTTTGGTATGATACTAATCAAAACTGAAATGATTCAACGGATTTGAAGAAAAGTCCTAAACACAATATTTAATTAAATTGCATCTAGCGAGAGACAAAGAGAGAAGATTCATTCTTATCATTGTGAATATTTGTCATTAAGATCTATCGATGAAAGCAGCCCAGAGCAATATAAAAAAAAAGTTCATAAATGAGGCAGCATATGCACAGGTGACCAAATACACACCACGTTGGCTGGATCTTATAATTGACAATTTTCTCCCAAATTTAACATGCAGACAGTGTTAGTGTAAAATCTACATCGAAATTTATGAAATTCAACCCAGACAGGGCAACGGCGCCTCATATGAGTTGAAATTCGTAAACTGTGAATTTACGAATTCTTTAAGCCTTCTGTGCAAGTCCGAATTTGGGGAGAAAAAAAAAACTGAGATGGACGAACAAAGTACTGTATGGGATACCACGTTTCAATGACATTGATCCGTCTTTCTAGAAATAACTTGGCACTTCAGACAAACAAAGCGAATCCAATTGGCGCTGCGAAACGCCTATAAAAGAAAACAACAATGCCATCCAAATGTAAAGAGCAAAAATGCAGAAACTGTTTCGCCTTTAAAAAAAAAAAGTATTATTTGTATGGTTTGAAAATAACATTAGATGCCTAACAATGTTGATATGACAGTAATCGAGGAGATGTACCGTAATCACTTTGAGCTCCTTATAATCTCGGAAACTCAGTCTGATTAGAGAATGGTGGCGAAAACAGTCAACTGAAATTCTGACGTGTAAATAAAAGAATTTTAAAAATTCGAAATATGTGACACAACACTTCTATACTTTCTAACGTTCTTTATTTATTAAGAAAAGCATTCCTGATGTAATTAGGACACTGCGCATAATATCTCGCGAAATCACCATTCGATCAGCGCCGGGAATTTGAAGACCTTAGTTTTTCATTAACACATTAGTGAAATGGCTGGGCTAGAGAGTCCTGTCACAAATCTATTGAATACATTAATAATAGAATGGCTAATCCGGTGTTTCCGGACAGGATGTTTGCATGCAGCATGTTGATATAAATCAATTATAAAAGAAAAACTTACCGAACTGAAATCTTCATATTTTATTATTAGCGAACTAAAACAGAATTTTGCCACCTATGTTCCAATTCGCATGCTGCCACCACAAAAGAAGCTTCAAAATCCAGTAGAAAATCGCGGCGACATAAAAAAAAAACATGAAATAACGCTTGAAAATTGTCTTGAAGCCGACCTAGCAGCACGTCGTAGTCCCGGATATGACCATGATTCATGATCAAATTCTATTTTAATAAAACCGTGATTAGCGAAAGCGACTCTTTTCACCCGTCATGCAAGTTTCCAATAGTTGCAAGGACAAGGGAGCAGGGGTGGGAGGGTAGGAACGGGAATGAGGAGCAAAAGAGAGAGAGAGAGAGAGAGAGAGTGCGTCTGATTTAATCTACTTGATCTCTCAATAACCGGATAAATTTTATATTCTAATAAAGCGTGTTATCAGGCGGAAACACTGAAAGCGCTCGTGCCGGATCGATCATCAGCTACATTTCTCTAGTCCTGTCTGCTAGATTGGGCCTTTCGGGCGCTTTTAATTTTGTAGCTACGGCCCCTGATGGGCGTACATTTACCGCCAGATTGGATCATTACTCAGTCGGAACGATGTCTGGATTAACCCACGTCTCGCTAGCAGATTGAATTACATCAAAACTGCTGAGGTTCCACTGTATCTTGGTACATACCTGTCACAGATATGTTCCCCTGTCCCGTTTAAATGGTATATAGAACCTCGAACAAGAAGAGGGAGATCAAACTGAACGCGCATCGCGGATTTAAATACGATTTTTATGGCTTTTATGGAAAAAAAAGGGGAAAAAAAGAAATCATAAAAGCCACAAGCATCGTCCTTAAATGAAATGGTGATTTTATAACTGATATTTTATCAGTTATGAAACAGAATACATGAAGATACACTTCCGTGTGTGTGAACATATCTAGAGTCTGAAGGCTTTTCATTAGGCAGCTATGAGAGGTCTCATATAAATCAAAAATAAGTGCAAAAATCATTTATAATTTAATGGCAAGATTTTCTGAGTATCTGAAGTCAAAATCAGATAATAAATTTTGAAGTGATAGAGAAACATAATTTTGTAAATTACAAATCTAAACCAAACGGCAGAATACGGAAAGGTTAACAAGGAGCATGCAGCGGTGCAATTTCATAAAAAAGCCGTACATGAATGGCATTGTCTTTTACATTGATTGTGTTATTAGCTGACAACTAGTTCTATAATTTTCAGCTTTTTTGTTTGCAGAAAAATTCTTTATTTCTGAGAGCTGTCCTATAAGCAAAACAGGCAATTATGCTTTTTGTAAATGTTTAGAATTCCACACTAAAAATCCGCCTTGATGCTCTGAAGTGGTGCAATTACTTTTAAATCGCCACAAATATTCCAAAGTTAGGCCTTACATATATTTTCAAAAATTTCTTCACAGTGATCGTGTGTGCGAGGTTTAGAAAATTTCTGATTACTGCTATGGAATAAAATTGCTTTTCAGCTTGTTTTGAACGTTGGCTTTCAAAACATAAGCTTAAAAGTAGCTTTACTGCAAGCTAAGATCATGGACTTTAGGCTTTATTGGTTTCTTTTAAAAGTCCATTACATCACACAAGATAACGAATTCCATTCTTAATCACATTATCAGGAAAGTCTTTTTTTGTTGTTGTTTTTATTTTTTGGAAAAAAAAATTCTTACTGAAACTAATAAGATTCCATTGTTGTTGACGAGATCAAAGATTCGTGATTCACATTTTTGAAAAGATCATTGAATTCTTTCTGTTCAATCACACGAAGTTTAGTGAATTTCAGAAATGCTTTTCATCTGATAAATGACTTCGCATCCATAATGTAAAATGTTCAACATCATCCGGCAATAACACCGCAGCAACACAGTATGTTGCGGTGATGGTGAAGCAGGTGCTGGAAGATCTGAAGAGTAAGGCACTAGTAGACTGTAAGTATGGATACAACATCAAACGTTTGTTTTTCAGAGAAAACTGAGATACATTAGCGAAACAGAGTTAAATGCATTATATGATATTTTGGGTCTCTCTCTCCAAAATCATGGACAGGATTCGTGCTGAATCAAATGAGTACTTTGCAAGATGTGCAGCAATAACTAGCAACTTACCGTAATATATAACAATTCTCATTCGTCAGTAAAAACTTTCAAAAATCACAAAGTTTCCACAAAATAAAATATCACAATGTAGTATTTAAATTTTTCGTAAATTCAGTA
Source organism: Typopeltis vanoorti (assembly GCF_054136105.1). Classification (NCBI taxonomy): domain Eukaryota; kingdom Metazoa; phylum Arthropoda; class Arachnida; order Uropygi; family Thelyphonidae; genus Typopeltis; species Typopeltis vanoorti. The sequence goes on from NC_143554.1 coordinate 49,022,532, forward strand.
ATTCCCTAATTAAAGCCGAAGACAGATTTTTTTTTAATACGGGAAAAAAAACTTTTATAAAGTAAAATTCTTCTTGGGCCAATAAATACAACTGTCCAATTAAATATACCGTAATGTTATTAGAAAAACAAAATGACACTAGAAAAGTGTCTCCTGCGACTCGTTTCACTGTCTTTCATCCCACACTATATCATCATCTTGTAAAAGAGCATTAAATATTAAAAATTATTGATTATTTTTTAAATAATAATGCGGAGAAATATTGCAGACGTCTATATTCTTCTGTGGTTTTGTGTTCGTGGGTAACTCTTCCCAAGAACTTGTGCAAAACAGCAATTAAAATTAGAATTGATGAACTGAGATTATGTGGGGATGAATTAAAGAAAAGAGTCACGTTGGAATGTTTCCTACTAAATTCAAAGACGTGTTAAGGACAAGAAAATGCTTCGCCACTGAAGAGAGAACAAACATTTCAATAATCAATATCCAATAAGTCAAAATTGCACTGATATGAGACAGGATGCACTACAGGGAAACAACTGTTTTTGTTGGTTGCCTATATCAGAACAGTACCTAAGGCTACTCAGGAAAATAAATGACAGGTCATAAACTTAAAAAAAATTATTAATACCTTCACGATTACCATCAGTTGAAAGCAGGAAAGGGATACTTTGGGATGATAGCAGTCAATTCGATCAGGATGAAAGAAACTAATAGCTACTTTCACTCGATCAAGTTTGTGCAACAAGTTAGGATCGCAGCATCCTTCAGAATGAGATGGACCAGAAAACGAAAGTTGAGCGAAATGTATATTGACAAAATTATAAGAAATAACAGAAAAGGAAATGCTAAAAATTGTGCTGGCAGAAGTGAGATCACGTTTTAATGTAATTACTGATAAAATCCCTATCCAGCATCGATAATGGCAACTCATGAAGAAATATGGCACTCATCACTAAAAACTTTCCTTCAAACATAATCACACATCAGCAACAAGTCGCAATAACGTGATTAGCAAAACATTGAATAAGCATTCCAAATGTATTAAATGCATAAATACTTATCAGATGGATACGCATTACCGCACATAAAATGCCATGCAGACGAAGTCTTTAGGAAAAGAACAGTGTGCAAAGCAATTTATTTCTGATGCAAACATTATAGAAAACAGTTACGGCTATTAAATACTCCTAAGATGGTAAGAAAGGATCTTCAAAGGAACTTAAATCTACTGTTAAACACGTACTTCTCTCGATAATTTCCGGCTATTTTTCTAACCACAAACTTACTCTCTCTTTGTGGGTGGGTGCAGTCATTCGTGTAAAAGATGGGTATTTTCACATGCAAGTTATAATAGCTTAATTACATTAAAACAAAGGCTAACAATATCCATCATCATTTAATACGAAGCGCATCCGTACCTCACTCAGTTTCGAACGATGCGCTGCGGCTGGAAAAACCTAAATTCGAATCCGAAATCGAATGTAAAAAATCTAATCAAGGTGTTTCAACTGAAGATGAAATAGCTGGTCTTGGAGGTGGCAGAGATTTTTTCCCCAGAAACTCGGGTTTTTTTCATCCTGGAAAGAGGCAAACCAGCAGCGTGAACACATATCTACAGACATAAAATACCTACCCTTAAAGCAATGCAGCAGAGGAATGGCAAGCTGTGTGCATTAAATTTCCTAAAACCTGTAAGTAGGGGATCGAATGTTTAAACCCATTTTCGACGGATGAGACTCGGACAGATTTAATACGAAAAACAAAATTGGCATTGGAATTTCAAAAAGTTCGAAAGAGATACAGTACTTAAGGTAACACAAAACTTTCACCATAAAAATGAAATACTTATAAGCGCATATCCAACAGGAACTCTGAATCCCTGACAATTATTTCAAACAACTGTTCTCATCAGAGAGACAAAATGCCAGAATCAACTTATAGTAGCGACTCATGCATGAAAACGTTTGTTTGTTTATTCTGAAGGAAATATTTTGGCTACCTGGTTATGTGGTTACTTGGAATAGATATTTATTATACTTCCTTTTAATAATCTTCATTGTCATATTGAATTCTTTTAGCCTCATTACTTCCTTAATTTTAACAACATAGTTATATCATTACCCTGTTGTGTAAATGCTATATAACTATGTTATATCATAGTTATATATGAAGTATTATTCACATAAAACTGGTCCATAACATAAGGTTTACATATTTTCAGGTAGAACTATTACGATATAAAAAGAAATAACGTGATGCTCAATATTGTGTTAGTATTAGTTATTTCAATTACATATGACTGTTAGAGACAACAAACGTTCTCATCAGTCTTGATTCTCTACAGTGTTAAGTGACCGTTAGAGATGTTGCGGATGAGGCAGGCACTTAACAGTGTTAAGTGCCTGCATCATCCACCTTTATATTAATTTTTACAAGACTTCCCCCCCCCCCCCTTGCCTTCCACGCTTTTCATACAAGCATTCACAATGATTAGCGGACTATATATGTACGCAGTTCTCTCTCTCTCTCGTTGTTACTGTCATATGTCCTGTTTGAAGAGTAATATAATCTTCAAAAAGTAAGCATTGTACAAAAATTTAATTACGGCCATTCGATTTAGGGTGTATTTTTTCATTTCGAGGCACCAAACATTGACTAAGAATTGATCTCGATGGCAATCATTGGGTAACTTCGAATACATGAGGTAGATTTTAGACATTTGGCAATAATCTTTAGGTATAAAATTTAATTCCATATTATATCAAGTCGAACCAATATATATATATATATATATATATATTAATATTTCCGAAATTCGCCAAAGAACCAACTAAGCAAGTTTATTGTCTTATTGATAGATTTACTCTAAAAAAAAAAAAAAAGGATAAGTCTAAATGCTATTTACAAGATTTTTTTGACCATTCACCATCCTCATTTGTTGAAAACGTTTTCAACAAATTTCTTCCAAAAATTGCGTAACATATAATAAGTAACCTTACTCCTCATGTAATACAGGTTTTAAGAGGGAAAAAACAAAAAAAGATACGAGTTACATTCCGAAAGCACTGCCTGGTCTCTCTCTCACACACACACTGCTTGGGGTGCAAGTGGCCTTGAATCATGTCTTCTTTTGTTCCTTCGCTACAGTTTAGTGAGGAGTGCTGCATGATCGAAGTCGTATTTCTCGTGTTATTGATAACACAACAGGCAGGTTTTATCATAAGTGTGTGTGATATCGTCATGTCGGTTCAGAATACAAGAGTATATATATAGAACATTTGAAACGGGAAATGATCATCACTCTTAGTTTTTAAGCAGTAAAAATGAATAACACAATGAAAAGAATACTACGTGAGAAAGTTCTTCAAAAGAATTAAAGTTGAGCAGCTATCTAGTTTGCCTGTGAACTATACAAACACTACTCAGGAAAAAATTATACAGTTTTAAAATAAGAGTCAAACCTTGGAGTCTCAGTGGTAAACTATGAAGAAAACGTTGATTCCAATAGCGAGGCATGCGGTGAAGTTGCCTTCAAGGATAGAAAAATAAGAACAGTATGGTGGATACAAGAAAAAAAAAGAATCAGGCCTGGGAAAGAAGACAGCATACCGAAAGCGCCTGACAAATAAGTCAGCAGATTCCCGTAAAGAATACTGAGAAAATTATAAGGGATTATTAAGCTATGTGTAAAAGCATCTAAACAAAAGTTAGGGAAGACTTTTGATAAGAATGAAGAAGATAAATATCATGAAGGTAGCAAAATATGCTAGAGACTATTGAAAAAAAACTTAGAAATTGAAAATAAAGTACTATGAAAGGAATAAAAGATGACATGAAAACTGAACACAAGGATATTATAGATGTCTGGAGTAATTACTATATTATAGATGTCTGGAATAATTACTTTGAAAGACTGTTAAATAAAACGAACAGTGACAGAACAGAAGTCGAAAATATTCAAGAGGAATGCAAATAGAACATGTCAATATTTGGAGTATAAAAACCTATCAAAAGTCTGAAATGTGGATGGAATTCTGGAAATCTCAAAGATGGTGGTATAAAAGTTTTGCAGTGGTTATACTGCATAATTCAGAGTTCTTCCTGGAGAGAAGGTCGAATTCCAAATGATTAGAATGGAATCTCTAAACAGGGGAATAAAACTGAATTTGAAAAAAAAAATACAGTGGAATTTCTGTACTAAGTGTTCCACGTAAGATTTAGGCAAGCATATTTGAAAATAGGCTATGAAAATTGTGGAAGAAAAACTTGGAGAAGAAAAAGTTAGGTTGAGGCCAAATAGATGTTATCAAGATCAGATTTTCACTTCATGATAAACAGTTGAGAAACCATCGGAATATAACAAGGATTTTTAGTTAAGTTTCGTAGATCTGGTAAAGGCATGCAACAAGATGTAAGAGAAAAAACTATTTTTCTCTGGCATTTTGTTGTACAGCAATACATAATCTATTTTTAAGCTGCCTGTCAGCGGTTAGAATTGAGGATGATTTGACTTAAAATCAGATGTAAGACAAGAGAGTACACTATCTCCTTTATTCATCATCTATATGGATTGCATAATGAAAGAACGTGGCATGAAACCTGATATTAGAATCGCAGATATCAAATTTCATTTTTTACTTTATACAGGTGATTATATACTCCTAAACACATCCAGCGCCATCCTCCAGGATTCTCTATCCAAACTGAATAAAAAGCTGTAACAAATCTGGCATGAAAAGTAACAATAAAAGACCAAAACTGTGAAAATAGGCAGGAACATAGAAAACTTCAGCTGCATTCTCAATGAAGAATCTATGGAAGAAGTAAAATATTTCAGCTATTTAGGCACAGTTTTTAGTGAAGAGGCAAATTAAATCTGGATATATACAGCAGAATAAGCAAAGCTGGTATGATGGGGAGCCAGTGTGCTGTCGTCTATACTAACAGTGTACAAGACGGCGTTCAAACCAGTTTTAAGTTACGGATCTGAGAGTTGGGTTAGAAATAAAGCACAGATTTAGAGACTAAAGACCATAGATATGAGAGTTATCAGAAAAATTAGGGGCCTGAACAGATGGCATCAATATCAGATTCATATTGAAAATGAAGTTATTAGGGAGGGGACTTGAGATTGTTATTATTGAAGAATGCGTACGGCTAATCTATGATGGCATGGTCACTTAAACAGAATGGGAGAGAGGAAAGGTTAAGCAAAATGTTTGAGGGTAAGATAGCAGGAAAAGGACAAGAAGAAGGCCAAGATCTAGGTGGATTGATTAGGTAATAAGTGTGACGACTGAAATATTGGATATAGCGATAGTAGAGTGATGGCAAATGATAAACTAATTTGGAGGACAATTGGTGGTAGGAGATTAGTAATAATGTAAACTTAATCATTTAATACTTCGTAGTAACCTGAACACATCTTGAGGGTGCATATCAAGAAATTGATGGTGAAGTGGAAACGTGTAAAACAGCATGCAGTCATTGAATTTTTGAAACATGAAAATGTGACTGTTATTGAAAAATTCATTATTGACTACAAGGTTTTCATGGTGAAGCAACTGTAGATCAGAGAATATCGTTTGGCAAGAAGAGCAAGAAACAGCGATGGCGGAATTATCTTGTCTTTCGGGACAGCAAAGGTGCCTCAGTACTATGATGAAAGGGACGGCGAATTACTGTTGCTTGAGAAAACTGTAAACACATTTGATTAGTGGTTTCAATTTTCTCGAGCAACAGTAATTCGCCGTCCCTTTCATCATAGTACTGAGGTACCTTTGCTGTCCCGAAAGACAAGATAATTCCGCCATCGCTGTTTCTTGCTAAACGATATTCTCTGATCTACAGTTGCTTCACCATGAAAACCTTGTAGTCAATAATGAATTTTTCAATAACAGTCACATTTTCATGTTTCAAAAATTCAATGACTGCATGCTGTTTTACACGTTTCCACTTCACCATCAATTTCTTGATATGCACCCTCAAGATGTGTTCAGGTTACTACGAAGTACTAAATGATTAAGTTTACATTATTACTAATCTTCTACCACCAATTGTCCTCCAAATTAGTTTATCATTTGCCATCACTCTACTATCGCTATATCCAATATTTCAGTCGTCACACTTATTACCTAATCAATCCACCTAGATCTTGGCCTTCTTCTTGTTCTTTTCCCGCTTTCTTATCCTCAAACACCTGTTTTGCTTAACCTTTCCTCTCCCATTCTGTTTAAGTGACCATGCCATCATAGATTGGTTCTTGTGACATTCTAATTCGAGGCCGTACATGAGCAAATCACTTCAGTCTATCTAAGAGATTGGATTTGAGGTTGTGGAACATTTCCCTTCAGCCTGGACTTGGCTATATCCGATTCCAGGTTATTTCCTAAACTGAAGATATCTCAAGGGCATCCATTTTGAAAATGGAGAATAGATTCGAGTAATGTTGACATAAAGGCTCCTAAAATAACGTTAAGAGTTTTACTACACCTATGAAAATCTTACTAGCTGAGTATTGATGTATTGAAATCAAGGGAGATTTTGTTGAGAAATAGTGTACGAAAATGAAGGTAGACTTCAATTATTATTTTCCCCCAAATCTGACGTTCTCTCTTCTGGGTATCAAACTATTACAATGTCGGCACTTTCAGAACACGCTCGTATATTAATATCTTGAATTTTTAATATAAAATTAAAACAGAAAAGATCAATACCATTCTTATTAATAAAGTATCGTTATTATTATATCATATAGTAACGTATTATATTAATACATTAATAATTTCTAATAACTTTTTAATATCACTACTTTATCATGCTTTATTGGTCAACAGAGAATGTGCACTAGATACTGTAGTTTCATCATGAGCTCCAATGTAAATTACTTATTCATTTTTCTCCCATGAGTAATAACAAATACGTGCTACGTTTCATTTATCTACTGAATTGCGGAATTAATTACAATTAACTCATGCAAGTATGCATCTTTCTTGTTTATTAAAAATATTAATTCTCGTTCCTTTATTAGACTCATAATCCATTTTCTTTTATGTCGGAGTGCACTGTTTTAAACTAAGTAGATCATGTTCTTAATAGAATATCTTTTAACTACCAATAGGATAACTTTAACTTTAACTACCAATAGGATAACTTTAACTTTAACTACCAATAGGATAACGTAAGTTATAAAAAGCAAATGGACATTAAAGCCAACATTATTTCAAAGCCAAATACAGAAACTATAAGAGTTTCGTATGAAATTTGACTAGAGAGCTAATGAGAATACACTTGCCGGCATTTACGAGTTGCCCTAGCCGGACCTTATAGGTGATACGATCGCTATGCCCAAGCGTCCATATCACCCACTGTCCATTTTGATAAGGTTTCACTGGCCTGACAGCTGTTTCAAACTGGTTGGTTTTCCTCAGACCAGGCAGATACTTAAGTAAAGCCTGCTCTAAAAATTAGGCGAAAGCCCGGACCATTCCCTACGAGTGACCGAAAGATCATCCAACTCAGAGTTGGTTCCACTCAGTGACTGACTCATCCTACCATTGAGCAGAACCGCTCATATTCCGGGGAAAAGCATCCACCGACATGGTCCCCACGTGCCACGCCGAAAAACATTTTCCCCCGGAGACTCAAAATGCTTTCTCAAGGCAAATCCCTTGAAATCTTAAGCCCCCCCCCCCGCTGGGAGCTAGATTCAGAATAAACCTTAACCCTGCGGAGGTCGCGGTCGAAAAAACTGCAATGTAGATCGCATGTATCTGAGAGATACCTTCATTACTAGTATGTACTAAAATGCGATAAAACTTAAAAAAATAAAAAACATTGAACAAAGAAACAAAGGAGAAAAAAAAAAACTAAACCAATACTATACTGCCATCGGAGTTCGCGGCATCTTTCAGATACAATTTACTGTCAAATATCACTTTCGACTCTTATCATGCTCATCATCGGACTCGAGTAACATTCGCTGAATCTCATCAACATCTGATGGATTAACCAATCGATATATTTTTTTTCCCGACCATTTTCAATGGTAAATAAAAAAAAAAAATTAAAAAAAAAACTAAACCAATACTATATGACATCGGAGGTCGCAGTATCTCTGAGATACAATTTACTGTCAAATATCACAAACCTTTACATAACGTGTTAAACCAAACTGACAGCAAAAAAACAGTGCAGAATATCACTCATAACGTTCGCACGCGCAGCTAGTCATGACCTCCAAGCTATATATTGGATATGTGTAAGAATATATATATATTAAACAATTTGCATGTATCTGTCAGGTCAGCGCGACCTCCGCAGGGTTAAGAGAGCAAAAACTCTTAAGGAACTTGAAAAGTCGGAGAGGTGTATTTTCGGTAAGCGAACTTTTGGTCGGTGCGCAAAAGTATTTATTAAAATAAGGGGCGAAAAAGTTTCACTTCGGCGATGCACAAATTATAAAATCCAAGTGGATATTAAATCCAGCATTATTTCAAAACCGAATACAGAAACTATAAAATTATATATCCTATATTATATATATAGGATAACATAAGAATTTATAAGTCTAGACTTTAAAAAAATATGACAATGAATATGGACTTACCCTTCACTTTGGTCTATGAAATCGGTGAACAGAAATTGTTATAAAAATGCACATTTACTAACAAAGCATGAGGGGAAAATAGACTGATATGTATTTGCAATGTACTTACCAGAATTTGATACTACAACAGAAACCTGTAAAGTGTCACTGGAAGGTAAAATTCCAATTAAAGGCACACTAGTATATCTCGACGTAGATTCACCAGCGACTGTCCATTTGTATAAAAATCCCTCCGTTCCGTCGGGAACATTACCTAAAACATAGGGAATATAATTAACAAAGTATTCCAAATATTAAATCTGATGTTTTTAATAATGCACATAAAACAAATGCTCCTAGTGAATTTTGGAGTATAACACAAACAATCAACGGTGTATATAATATAGCAGTTATGCTTAAGTCTAATCGTTAATTTTTTTTTTTTTTATCAAACAAGGAATCAAATATTATCGGAAAGCAAATCACTCAACTTATTAATTTTTAACATTAATTATATCATATTGTCCTAATTATAATAATTTTAATAACATAACAAAATGTACACTATAGCCATGTAATATCTTTGAAATATAATAAACTATTGTTAAAGCATCAACATGCATTAATCAATATTGCTATCTCGTTAAACGATCAAATGCTGCGAATTTCTCTAAAGCAGTTTTTATCCCGTTAAAAACAAAAGCTTGTTGGAATTGTAAGGTGGGGGAACTTTGCCTTTAGAAAATTCGAATACTTAACCTAATAATAATAATAGTACCATGGTTTACAGTGATTTCTTCTGCATTTATGCATTTAAATCGCTCTATGATTTTATATAAGACAGAATCATTATCCTAAATTATCGAAAGCCACAGCAGTTAATTATTTGCCGATGTAAGCATACTATTCGCAGGCTACATTACACAGTTATTGTACATGTGATCTATAAATAAATGCAGATGTAAATAAACAAAAATTTAAATGACATCTTTACTTTCCCAACTGTAATCACTTATAGCTTAAGACTTACTTTATAGGACTTAAATATTTATATACAATATCACCACCACATAGGTGGAAGCACACATCGGTATTCGTAGAAAATTTCATGCATTTTTTGGGAGGAAGAATCTAGCCGTGGCTACAGTCTGGCCAAAGGCTTAATAAAAGTTTGCGAATGGTTGTGTTTCTACACAGCTAATATTTCTTAGGTTCCTTATGGACAAAAAAAATATATATATAATGGTAAGTATCATAAAACAATGATATAGGATTTATAATATCAAACATACATCCAAAATTCATTAGTGAAAGCAAACTTTGAACATGCCAATCTTGCTCAAACCCTGGTTACAACATTTTTTTCATTCTGTACTGATTTCTGACACAAAGTACGCCTGTACATTGTGTTACAAATCTTACCATTCAGCCACTGAACACAGAACCATATATCCATTACGAGACATGAGTTTTATACCAAACTGGATATTAGAATGCAGTTGTTTTTTGCTGTTTTTTCTCCATGAGGAAGTGCCGTCCGATTCATAATATTATTATTAAAATGTATTTGATGACACTTGAGAATAAGCGGTCCAGAATAATTGCTTTTGAAGTAAATGGTATCTATGATGGATTACGTTAGCTCGGATGTTTTATATAATATTACCATCATACAAATCTAAAATCATACACACACATGATCCCAGCATATTAATTGTGTTTTGTTATATCACTAAACATTTTTTTTTAATGATCAGAGCATATTTATTAGAGATCTTTATTTATATTGATTGACAATTTTTTTTAGTATTCAACATATATTTCTAAAAATTCGCACATTTAATAACACTAAAGTATTATGTAAATTCAAAACAATATTTTTAAAACGACGAAAGCACCACAGAGTAAGTGACTACTCTTTTTTTTTGCCTGTTGACTCATGTCAATATCATATCGGGAAAAAAAAAATAATACAACAAACGGTTCTGGTTTGCTGTAATATCAGCCAAAGACCCAAATAAAAGAAGTTTTCCGATGGGATTGTAACCCCAAGGATAAAAATTCAAAATATTTTCTTATAAAATTATAAAAGTTATATTCAAAAGACTTTCGAGTATACATAAAAATGAAGAATCGAACAGCTGTCAACATTCAAATAAATAAAGAAATAAAAGTTTACCGTTTGCTAGTCGATGCCGAGTACATACTAGATTTCTGCTTTAGAGCACCGATTTACTTAATACTCATAGCACAATAGGTAAAATGCGCAGAAGGTGCAAAGTTAGCTGGAAGAGGTTCACACAGGTATTGTGCGTCACGAATAAAAGATGCCACTTACAGGCTTTACAGGCTTTGTGTAGAGAAAGGTTCACCTGTCAGCTGCACGTATATTCGCCGTGTGAGGCACGTTAGCAGGTGTGGAGAGCACGTTCTGGGATGTTTCCATTAGCTAACAATAGTCCGTGCAGTCGAGTGATGCACGGAAGGCACCTGTTTTCCGGAAGAGCTACCACATAATTGACCAGGTCACCCGGTAAACAAATATCATCTCGACTTCTTAAGAATGCTTTTGCATGACTGAATCAACGTGGGAACTTCTGTTAAGTTCGGTGTCGATTGGATCTTCTGTTTATTGCATAAAGTGAGGGACGGACATAAACAGGCTATGAGAAACAGGTTCTACTTTTTTTTTTCTTGCCCCTTGAGACGCATAATAATGCATTATGATTTTTCACATCAGTTATTTGCCTGTTTGTAAGCGTGAATACTGAACTTCCGGACACAGAGATTTATTTTCTATACAGTATACAACAAAAAGCTTAATAATAACGTAAATAAGGATATTCATTTAAAAAAATCAAGGAAGTACTATTTTTTTTCACATTTGTAAATACCGTCTACATGTAAATGGATGTCAGACAGCCAATCGCATTTTTGCATGTTAGCCAAACAAATTATGACAAAAAAATAAAAATAAAATAAAGATCCTTTTCTTAGTTTCTAACCACCGAATTTTCACACTGCTAAACAATATCCTTGATATTTAAGCCATTCGGAAGCATCTTGCATGCACATTTCTCGTTCTTTATTTTCATCCATTCTAGAAATCTCTACCACTACTTCATTTTGCAGCACACAATAGACATCTCAATTCCACAAAGTTTCAAGTATCCATGACCTTTAAACACTCTTATTACTGGTTTTAATAACAGTAATAAGAGCAAAGTAACAGTTATTATGGTTATTAAAATGACAATGATGGTCCATTTGCTTTCGTCGGGATAGTCACTTGAAAGAGAAACGGGCTGAGCGCGGGTCAGGGATGCCAGTTTAACACCCATAAAAGAGTAGTTTGCCATTAAAGTAAAAGTTGCGACATAAACTTACCCAAACTGCCCACCCAATTCAGCGAGGTATTTTAATTATGAAATGAACTACAATCCTACTAAACCAACATTATCGCAGTTCTAAGACGTGCTCATAGATGTAAAAAAATAAAATAAAATAAAAATAAATAAATAAAGCAATGTTAAGTTTCCTGACAACGGGGAAGTTTTCGCATTAAAATATAAATAAAATGCATAAAGCACATTAAACTTAAATTCTACTATTAAGTTATCAGGCATTATATAAAAAGAAATACTGTGAAAAATAAGCAAAAAAAGTTTCAGTCGGATATATTAAACGATGCAGAAGGATGGAGAATATATAAATGTACTTCATTTGCAATAATTTCTTGACTTAAGAAGTCAAAATTAGAACGATCCACTCAAAACATAACAATATATTTTATTTACTTAAAACATCGCATGCTATTTAGAATTTTCAGAACTTGTGGTTCATGTTACTCCTATTAAGTTCCATCTGTGTGCTTAAAATACTTTTTTTAAAAAAAAACATACAAAATAACAAACCAAACATTAACTCATTTTTTTCAGAATCCAAATTAAGCAAATAGAAAACAACATAGGATGAAAAGCCAAACGGCTATTTTTTCTGGCGAAGTTAATTAAATTAAGGGGATAAAAATCCCTTATTGTTTTTCAGCCAGTATGAGAAACTCTAAGATCGAGAACTACGATCTAAGAGTTTCATGCTGAAGAACTATCGGCGAATCCAAGCGTAAGTGACCACCTGGTAGTACAACACCAAGGCAACTCGAAGCAAAGGTGGAGCAAGATCCCTCACTATCCTTGATATTTTCTCAATGTAAAACACAGCTCCTAGGAGATGTAACACTGTCATTACATTATGAGGAGAGGTCACTACCCAGACCTGTTTCAACCTTATGTATAGGTGAAGCAGGCTCTAAAAATAAGACGATCCCGTAAGATCGTCAAACTCAGCGTTGTTCCACTCAATGACAGGTTCACCCTGTGACCGAGAAGAACTTCTCAGCATTGGCTCTACCCAGTGTCAGGCTCACCCCCACCACCAAGCAGAGTCATAATCTCAGTGGTGGCCCCACTCAGAGACAGGCAAAAACCTACTTCCAAGCGGAGCCTCTGAAAGCCAGATCCGCCCCGCACCAGTTTCCACTCTCATTGGGATCTCATCAGTGAGTAGGTAGACCTGGATGATATCAAAGTTTAAGTGAAAAGAACATACATCCTTCACTATACGAATGCCATAAAGGTGTCCCCATATATTATAACTAAGATGAAAAGCCAAACGGCTATTTTTTCCGGCGAAGTTAATTAAATTAAGGGGATAAAAATCCCTTATTGTTTTTAGCCAGATTTTTATCCCCTTAATTTAATTAACTTCGACAGAAAAAAATAGCCGTTTGGCTTTTCATCTTAGTTATAATATATGGGCACACCTTTATGGCATTCATATAGTGAAGGTATGTATGTTCTTTTCACTTAAACTTTGATATCATCCAGATCTACCTACTCACTGATGACACCTCAAAAAAAGGTTGAAACCGGTCTGGGTAGTGACATAATGTAATGACAATATTACATATTCTAGAGCTGTGTTTTTACATTATGAGAAAATATCAAGGATAGTGAGAGACCGTGCTCCACCTTTGCTTCAAGTTGCCTTGGTGTTGTACTACCAGGTGGTCACTTACGCTTGGATTCGCCGATAGTTCTTCGGCACGAAACTCTTAGATCGTAGTTTAGATCTTAGAGTTTCTCATACTGGCTGAAAAACAATAAGGGATTTTTATCCCCTTAATTTAGAAAACAACAAATTTTATTACCGCAATGTCGTCAAATGTTTTCCGTGACAAACCCGGTTATATTGTTTACGTTGGATTCACAGTTAGATCGCTATGGTCCCGAATAATGCTTGAAATTGCAGCTTTCCAATTCTCGATAACTAAAATAAAACCATTAAAAGGGGGGTGGGGGGAAATCAAAAGAATAAATGTTTCAAATCCCAAATTGCATCTCACTCTATACAACTGAACCATGTACCAAGAAATGAAAAAGTATTCATGCTTGATATCCGAAATCTATTTTATATATATTTACCTATATATATAAAATGATAAGCCTTTTTACCTATATACATAAAATGATAAGCCTTTTTACCTATATATAAAAAATGATAAGCCTTTTTATGTCACGTTTGTATGTCACATCTGTATATCACGGTCATCTGTATGTCATTTTGAAACTCAGGGGCTACCCTGAGTGTCGAGTCTTCAAAATTCGAGTCAGCAGAATTCAAGGAGAACCGGCCTACCAATCCGGAACTCGGGGTGGTTGGGCGCCGTAGGCGCCAGGGGGACGGAGCACCCCTTTTGAAGACTCGACACTCAGGGGCTATCCCAGGCGCCAGTGGGGGAACCCCCTGTCCAGTCTTCAAATTTGAGTCCTCGGAATTCAAGGAGAACCGGCCTACCAGTCCGGAACACGGGGTGGTTGGGCGCCGTAAGCGCCAGGAGGGGACGTAGCCCCCCCTAGTAACGAAATAAAATACGTATATCAAAAATTCTGGCACTTAGAAACAATCCAAAGTCTATAAACATCCACTGATGCTACATTATGTCAACCTAATTGGCAATTAAATCATAATATTTAATCCTAAATGTAAAACCAATCAGAATGAACACATACGTGCACCGATACATCTATATAGGGAACACTGTCATCCACATTCTCGCTCATTTCCATAATTCACTATTTCTTTCTTCTGAGTGCGACTGCTTGCTCGAAACAGCCGACACACGAAGGGGAAAAAAAAGAATAACTATTTGGAGTACTTCACGGGGGGGGGGGGGGGAAGAAAAACTTACACATAATACTGAACAACAAATTTAAAACTGTTTACATCCTTTACGTGGCATTTTTTTTTTATAAATGTGTATGCGCTGAATTCAAATGATATCAGAATTTCTTGTGTATGTGTGTGTGCAAAATATGCATGCATACATACACATGCATAACACTTTAATAAAAAAAAATAAACATAATTATTGCAAATAGAATGTGCTCATAAGGGTTTCGCTTATGAGCATATTTCGAGATTCCTTGATCCAAAACGTAACCAGTATACTGAAGTCCATGCAAGGAAATCTTTAGCAGTATCCATCGCTTCTGTATCCAAGTAAGCATTCATGAAAGCCACACTTATACGGAAGCGAAAGAGTTTTTACCTACCAGAAACGGAGTTTCCGGTAGGACCTATAGTAATACTCATAAACTGGTTTAAGGAATTGGTGTCGTACCTACACTCATATGAATCTCATGGCCAAATATGTCATAATGATTAATTAATTGCTTTGTGTCCAAGTCTGTCCAACAAGATTCTTTCTGAGATCTACTAGAAGTTTATTCGAAAAACAATCTTTCTAACTTGGAACAAAATTCTGTCTGGTATCCAGTCAAACTTTATAAAAATAATCACTTTCATTATATTATAAAAGTGTTATTATTATTAATTAGTAAAGTATAGTATAAAATTATAATTACTTTAATGCAATTTCTTAAAAATCCGATAGTAATAGATTAAAAAATAATAACCACGTATTTGTAAAAAGCGTACCAAAATACATAATTAACAGAATTCGTGCAAGTATGTTTTTATCGATGTCATCTTTAATAATATCGCCATGTCATTTTTTTTTTATTACGAATTATTTTAAGAAACTATTTGTGTCTTATATCTTAATGTACCAAAGAATTATTAGTACTTGTTGAAAGATAATTAAAGTGAATGATTATCTTTGGTTGCTGTTTAGAGTTTCACACATTCACCGGAACTCGGATTACATGATTTCTTTTCATATGGAATATGTTTCGGCATTCATCGAGGATTTTTACAAATGACTTAAGGTTGTCGAAGAATGAAATGAAAAAACATCATATTTAATCCCTTGTAATAATTTGCAAGCGATTAAATCTCGTAACTAGATAAATACGAGAAAAAAAGTGATAGTCGTATATTACCTGTAACCCCCCCCCCCCTCAAATATGTATGTCGCGTTGATACACATAAATATGTATACGTTTATAAGTTACTATTATTTTAAAAAAGCGATAAAGAATACATAAAATTGAACAGGGTGCTTTCTTTAGTAGATCCTGGTTTTTCCCTTTCAGTCATTTTCGACCGTAGGTGACTTTGTAGGCATTACCCACAAATTATTTTCCTGGTGCGATTTTTACAGGGTAGTTCACCATTGCTTTCCCCAACCTCCCAATTTTATCCGGGATCCGGACTGGCATATGGCTGGGACGTATTCATGACTGTAATCCAGGTGTGTTCACGGGGCCGTTTTGCCTGTTCTGGAGGACGAAAAAAACCCTACTTCCATATGAGACCGGCTAATCACCTTTAGTCGAAAGAGACCAGATAAAGTTTCCTCACCTCACTGACGGAAATCGAACCCCAGGTCTTTCCGGCCACAGTGCTTCATCTGCACTGACTCAGCTACGGAGGCTCTCTTTAGACAACAGACATAAATTATACATTTCCCAAATCACATAAATATAAATACATAAACATTATATCTACTTAGAGCAAGAAATATTCAATATCATACCTTTTATTAATAATAAATAAAAACAACCCAAACAAATACAAAATACTGATCAATGAATATTTATTTTTCTAAGAAATATAAAAAAAAGAAAATTAATTCAAAAATTTTACAAATTATTAGAGCATGATTGTATTCAAGGATCTGGTCTGATGAGTGAAATTTCAATAATACTATTCAACTAATCTTTGTTTTAGTTTGCTCAAAAACAAAATGACCGTTGTATAGTGGTTAACTATTTTCTGTAATAAGTTACACTTTTCTACTTCCCTGTATATGCACCACAAATAAAACTCATATCATGATGAGCCATAGGTATTTGCACACCTCACAATAAGGCTTATTTAAACCACTAGAGTAAACATATTATAACAATATCGAATGCCATCGTGCAGTGTATTAATATATTAAAATCTTATATCAATTTAAAACGTCCTCCTTTAATGATAATTACAGAAAGGGTTTCACATATGGACAACAGGCCGAATGTAGCTAGGAGGAGTAAGCCGAAAGGCACAAATGGTGCATTGGGCTCTCTCTCTCCTTCCAAATATAGAATTTGACATTTAGCGCGTCTGCGTCACGACGACACTAATCGTCTGACAAAATTTAATCTCATTTGGAATACATGCACGCTTTCATACTTTTTACGTCAGCTTCCGACCTAATACTAGTGTATGTGTGTGTGTGTACAATAGTTTCGGCATTCATGTCTAGCTCTTTAATAGTTCCTGCAGATCAAACCTCCAAGGAATGGATTTATTACTCATGCTTTTAATAACCAGAAAAAAAAAAGATTAAGTTTTGTAACTGAACAAAGAACACACACGCAATAAAACACACAGTATGTGTAATACATAAAAAAAGTGTGATCACATAACATCACTTTATGTGCAAAATGAGAGGAAAGTAAATGACCACCGAAGTTGCCTACAGTAAAACCACCTCCAGAAAAAGAACAGTCAATGAAGGCGGTTAACGACACACTCATGCATCAAATTTGCAGTCGCACTGTAATTCCATTACCTAGTCGCAGACATTTGCTGGTGAAACAACTGCAGAAAAGCAATTAAATCTATTTTTAGGCGTGTCGCGAACGTCAGTTTATTACTTGGTTCTTGGGATGAGTTATATTAATCAACTAACACATGACGTGCAGAAACTCACTGATAAATCTAAACCGACTCAACCACAGTTACTTCACTATATCAGATAATAGTTCCTATATAACTAAGAAATTCAAAAAGACTTGGAATCCGCACTATTAAGGATTAATAAAATCACCTTGATTTGTGATAGCAAACACTACGTTTACACATATACATGAAGAGTACAAGCTCACGAAAGAAACTAAGCACAATTCAGAGAGTTCATCGATCATTACAAAAATAACAAACAGCAGAAGAAACTATTAATGCCTGTGTTTGTCATTAAACTCTAGCCCTGTTATGTTTCTAAGATATGCCATCTATAATGATGCACTAGTCATAAAGGTAATCACAATAAATAGTGTACTTAAAACATACACAATGCAACACGTTTTTGTCGATGCGTGAAGAAAGAGAAAAGTCTTATCCGAGAATTAGGGATGATTAATAAAGAAAAACTAGCAGAGTGAAGTCGCAATAAAAAATATTATGCATGATCAGAAATGCCACAGACAGGAAACAGTCAAGGGATGTATCACAAAATGGCACCAAAGAAAATTGGAGAATTATTTTAAGTCTTAGTGAGGTCACAAAATATTAAAAAGATTGAAGTCATTTATGACTTGAAAATGACTTATACTCCAAGAAATGAATGTGAAGAACAACATTTATAACTATTTTTCTTTCTTTCGTAATATTCTGATTTTTCATGAATAAATATTATGAAAATTCTCGTTGAGAAAAAAGAAGTTTGTATATTCCAAAGTCACAATCAAAAGTGTACAAAAAACATTACTAAAATTTTCATGCCGAAGGGATACTGTGAAGTTATGCATATATCAGCGGATATTATGTCACTTCTCAACTTGGAAAACCAAATGTCTAAGGTCCGTTCGTCGTATCCTCTGCTAAACCAAATTTAAGATTTGGAAGGTTTCGGCGGTTGTTTTTGCCAATATGAAGCTAAAACTCGGAAGCTGACGTATAGCCTGACTGTTTGAAAATCGCGGTCAAATTTTCTTCCATTCAATACATACCCGAATTTTGAAAAGAAAAAAAAAGTTGCAGATCTGGGAAGTAGTAGTATTATTCATATGCAAGCTACTACTATGAAATAAACTCCAAATAACTGAGCAGATTCTTTCTATTTATAGTAAACTACTGTTCAGAGTCCTGAAAATGTTTAATGACATCTTGTTTTCCAGTTTTAAAATTTAACAGGAACAGGATAACAAGAATAAAGTTCGCATTTGTTCTATTAGAAATTTTGTTATGTTTTGTTACAAATCACCAACCGAAATGTGTGAAAACTTTGATACACATAAATACACAGCACGCGCGTGCGCAAAGCATATTTCCATTAAGCCATCAGTATAAAATTCACTTGAGGTTTCTTTAAAATGAATTTCAGAAATCTCGATTTCTTGAGCCTAAAGAAAGATGACTCCCAGACGCCATGAATCCATAGGAACCACAAGTCATAAAGTTCTCATCTTCACCCACTTTACAATCTTGACTATTTTCAAATAAATAATACTAAGGCAACAGGATCGAGAATAAAGCCTACAAAAATTAATGTAGTTCTTGATGCGAACACCAGAATATCAAAATAAAAAGCAAATTCTTGAAAAAAAAGGTATATATAAGGATTTCGTGAGGTGTAGTAATGAAAATAATTATGTTTGTTTTTTTAATTATATTTTTAAAACATTTCAGAACAGTTTTGAAAACCACAAATTTAATTGCACTTATCTGTAATAACAGCTAGACAAATAGATACGTAGTTATCATCTAATGCCAAAAATCGACTACAAAATACATGTACAAGTATGTGCATCAAAAATGGATGCCCATAACTATGAATAACATTTTCTCATTCTCAAGAACTACATGACACAAATAAAAACTGTTTTTACTAGTCTTTGATTTGATTTCAAATTTAATTATCAAAAAATTAAATTATTTTGATAATTAAATTAAAAAAATTAATTATTAGAAAATATCACGATCACGATATCGTCATACTTCTGTTTCCAGTTATCTGTTCGGGAGTGCTTCGTATCTTATCCATACTTCTTCATAAATACAAATCCCAATGAAATATTTTCTAAGAGCTAATTACTGTTAATCCACCTTATATATACATCCGTAGTTCAAAATACCCCATTAATTAGCAATTTTCAGAAACATTTGTTTCGAAAACATGAATCTTATTGGAATTACCTAAACATTAAAATAATTCTAAGGAGATCGTCTTCAGCCAGCTTTAAATGCTATCGAATTCTCGAACTTACAACGCTAACAACGAACTTACAAATTGATTTTAGCTTTAATCTTGACTTGTGCATGTTGCTGCAGAGAGTGCTTATTTTCAGCTGATATCAAAAGATTAATATTGTTAGATATACCATAAAGCATCTGTTTTTAAGTAGTAAGTTACCAACGCTCATTTTGATCGGGTCAAAATCTTTAAAGGTGTAAAGAAGTCCTATTCGTTTCTACTTTCCTTCCATTATGGTCTCTACCAACCTTCCTTCTAACACTGGCTTGCTTTTTTGTTGTTGTTAATCACTCTGCGATCTGCAAGCTCTTATGTGTCATATTTACTGCAATCACTTTATTATTAATGAATGGCTCAGCATACATGAACACGCGCGCGCGCGCACACACACACACACACACACACACACACACACAAGGCTCCTTTCAAAATGGAGGAAAACGGCTCTCATTTTTATCATAATAGTTATTAGAAATTTTAACAAATGTACTTTTACTCTTCGAAAACTGACAAAAATGATTCCAAGTGACGAAAACGAATAATACCATCTTCATTCATTTTTCTATGGGGAGTAGGAACTGTCACCGCTGTTCAGAATAATCATCACATAATTAGTTATAGAACGAAGTGTGGCGTTATCACCTGTTTTTTTAAATAAAAACTCAAACCTCTTATCTCTATAATGTCATGTATATCAGATCATGTTGTTTCATATCCATACAATTATTTTCTTCTTAGAAGTGACTGGGGAAATTTCAAATTTCCATAATATCGCATATCAGCTGTCGTTAATGCCGATCGGAAATGACACAATAATTGTGATAATGCCTTCTTTTCTAGTCACATTTAAGAAAATGTGATTTTGATTTGTTACTCTGTCATCTTCAAGAGCAGAAGTGCTCTGAGTTCTTAAGTTAGGAAAAAATATCTTAGTCTACATTTTATAAAAATGAGCAAAAATAACATTAGAAAAAAATTTGAAAAAAAAAAGGTTTTAACATACAATATTTAAATTTGCTAAAATTAATGCAAAGGCGTTCATCTTTCTCTGTCAACTAGTAAATGATGTTAAAAGAGGGCGAATTTAAAATTTTCTCCATCCCTCTCCAACACCACACTTTTAAGTGAACAATGACAATTCTATAAAAAAAATTTGAGTTTTTCATCCTGCAAAACAGGCCAGAAGAATAAGTGCAAATAGCACATAATGCACTTCCTCACACACAGCCTTAATTTCTTTCATATTTCATATGTAATTCATAGTCCGCGCGGTTAGCCTAGTGGCTGCTATGCGCTTTGCAACCATATGCCTGCGAAGGAGTGTCCTAGGTTCGATTCCCGTCGACGACGTGCGGAGCTAAAGGATCTTCCTCAGCCAAAGCCAAGTTGGCCGGTCTTGGGCGTGGACAGCATGGTTCCCTCACAGAAACAGGTTCCCGTGAATACACAGGCTACAGTCATAGGATATAGTACAGCAAGGAAGACAACTTGAAACCACCTTGCTCATAATCATTTTATTAGATAGTGGCGTATATAGCTGCCCCTAAACAGCCGAAAGGCTATAACCTCAACAACATGTAATTCATAACACCCCACAACAGTACAGTTGGTAATAGCATATAAGTGAAAACGAAAAATACTAGAAAATCCATTTTGCATTCCACGCACATTACACGTATTTATACACAAATATACGTCTTACTTTTGGATTATTAATAAATTGTACAAAATGGGACCGTGAGTGGGATGAAATTTATTCTACATTTTGGCTCCAACACGTTTCATTGATAATGAAGGTTTATTTTCTTGATCCTGAGAATAAGTAATAATATTTTTGGTTTACAGATCAAGTGTTGATCAATTTTATTAACTTAACCAACTAGTTTCGCCAAACTTTAACTGTTGGCGTCTTCAAGGCACTTACACATATAGGCTGAAACAATCTCACAATTATGTTTAACTATAAAACTGACAAGAATAACTGTAAAAAACTGAATAATTACAAATAAAATAGCATCGAACGTGCGTGAAACACGTATCACGTGTACAAGATTAGCTAGATGTTGCTAAGGAACTTTCTGTAGTTTGTATTAAAGTTCATTTCTTTTGTTTTTAAAGATTTGATTAGGGTTTTCCATATGTCTGGGAGTATTAGAAGCAGCCACAGTCGCTCGTTCAACTGTCAACCTTAACAGAAATCAAGGCCTAATACTCCCAGAGATATGGAAAACCCTAATCAAATCTTTAGAAACAAAAGAAATGAACTTTAATACAAACTACAGAAAGTTCCTTAGCAACAGCTAGCTAATCTTGTACACGCGATACTATTTTATTTGTAATTATTCTAGTCAGTTTTTTACAGTTATTCTTGTCAGTTTTATAGTTACACATAATTGTGAGATTGTTTCAGCCTATATGTGTAAGTGCCCTGAAGACGCCAACAGTTAAAGTTTGGCGAAACTAGTGGGTTAAGTTAAAACAATTGATCAACACTTGATCTGTAAACCAAAAATATTATTACTAACGTTTCATTGAATTATATCCACATATTTTCTTGTGTGTAGGTAATATAGCTCTGTCACTTTGCTTTTCATGATATGTATACATTTGCTGTATATTTAGAATCTAGGTAATTCAGGGTGATCGTCACTAGATTGTGCTTTACGGTTACACAATTTGTTTCCGTATTTTTCTATTTTTGTGATATTAGAATACCATTTAGGTTTGTAGCATTAGTGTCAGTCAAGACAATGATAGAATACAACATTTGGGAAACTTACATTGTTTCTAATTCAGCCAATAGATTTCGATATTCCTGATCTGAGCTAAGCTGAAAAACATGAAACTCAATGTCAGCTTATTATCATCCATAATCCTATAAATTTTCTTTGTTTGCACGTATTAATCTGTTCTTATTTATTCATACCTTTAACGTGAATGCAACAGTTCGTTCTTAAAAATCACATATTTAGTCTTACTTAGATTTATAATCATGCTGTAATCACAAGTAACTACCTGTGGATCTGCGTTTGTTTCTTCAACCTGCACTCTCTAATTTTTGTGAAAAATTCGACATTGATATTACATGCGTACAATAATCGGTCAAACCTTCTGGAAAATTAACACATAATAAAAACACAACTGGTATAAGGACAAGCGCATAGGGTAAACACCATTATATAGGATAGGTTATTTATGTTGGGATATTACCAATCTGAACTACTATTTTTCTACGTATCAGACAACTTTTCAGCCAGTTATTTTATCTTTCAATGCAAACTATAAGACGTTTTCCAAGAACAAACACAGTTGACGAACTCAAATGATTGGGCAAATTGAGATACATAGCTAAATCATAATAAGTTTCAAGGCTATTTATTATATTTACCTATGATGACAGTCTGTGTGGTTTATCTTGTGAAAAATGTGTACAGTTCAGAGGAAGTTGGTATTCTTTTTTGTAACAAATTTTCGTATTCTTCTGTAAATTAATTTCTCAACGACTTGAAAAAGTTTTGAAAAGTTACGAGCTCGGCGTCTAACTCATTTCTTGTAAGCATCAGTGGCACTATTTTTTAAGTACTAGTCTAACCGGAAAGATTTCTATATCAATGCCAGTAAAGAACAGTGAGCGAATGCTTAATTTCTTCCTCTGCTGTCTCATTTACAACGATGGAAATGTCATCTATGCGACAGGTTAAATTACCTTTCAGAGAAGTTATGGTGCTGTTCAAGTTTCAAGTTCCAGGCTACACTACTTGATGACTGTTACTTGAATAGCGTTCGTAAGTACACCGTCAACAATTTTTTTTTTTTTTTGAATGCAGCGGCCTTCCGAATATCTTTGGTAATTGACATCATAACATTTAATAAATCCAAAGACAGTATTTTTATTAGTTTTGTCTACTGCAAGTTCATGAGTAGAGACTAATATTTAACTGCATAGCCCTATTCTCACATAACGCTTATGTGGCTAAAAATTAAAAATCGTAAACTAAGAAACACATCTATTATATTACATATTTTGTCCAGTTAACTGCATAAGATTTAAAAGCATACAATGATTTTTATCATAACCAAGCCGAGTCGAATTTCGCATTTTCAAAATTTTGTAATTTTTTTTAATTTTCTAAAAATATTTTTTTCTAGTTTAAAAAAAATTCGACTTAGAAACTTTTGAGTTTGCTTGCAAAGATTGTTTCCGCATAAAAGATATTAATAGTGTACTTCCAATGCAATACATTTACAATGTATTTTCCCAACATTACCCAAGTAGTGAACATTTTGTAACAAGTTCTTGTGTTATAAAGCAACTGCAATATAGCTTACAGTTAGTGGCACTTGCTTAAATCAAGAACAATGAACGCATAAGGTAAAGCATTTCTAAATAATTTTGTTACTCAGCTATGTCACAAAAACGGAAGGAATTAACTCTCACAGTCCCTGTGGGAGTTAATTTCATCGTGCGACAGCCCAGCAAGTTGTCGCACGATGAAACAGCAAGTATCGAGAATGAATTCACTTGTACTATAGTTACCGTAAAGTATTCTCACTTTGTGTATGTGTGCGTTTTCTTCGAGAAACGTCAAGATATGAAAATTTTCTTTATTTATGCTATAAATGTATTAGTATATCATTACTCCCAGATTACTTTCGCGACATGCTTCTTCAGGTGGTGTATATTTCCCTATATTTTCATAAATATATTTGTACTGCTTCAAGAGTTTTCGTCTCAATTTGATGTTTAAATCTTATTCATTCACGTGGCATCATCTGATGGGCTTTTCATTAGATATACGGAGAAAAATTTCATGCAGGCATCTTATCAAAATCATACACGCGATTTATATCGCTAAGTTGCACATTAATTTGTTACAGGTACATTGTGAAGGTCACTTTTAACTATTTAAATATCTGAATATACTATTTTCAGTTATCATTTAACGAAAGACTCAATTCTCGATTATCAATGTTTAGACAGCATTAGCTATCATTTGACTTTTAAAACTAGAAAACGTTTTATGCAAAGTAAATAAGAAAAATTGTTGGTATGACACTGATGATCAGTAGTAGCTTACTGATATTTTGATGTTTCCGGCAGACTTTTGTAATTTATTTTTTTTCTTTGGCATACGCCTATTGCAACATCATCTGCCACTTCAGGATGATTTTACACCAACCATAAACAAACAAACGAAAGGTCTCAAGACCTATGGCATGCCATTGCAGTGCCGTGTGTAGGCAAGTGATCCGAGAGAAGAGAGGGATTTCTTAATGTGTTTCTTCAAGAGTTGGAGGTTGGATGCATTGGAGAAAACGGCGTGGGTTGGTTAGTTTGTGGTTTAGTAGTAGCGAAAGGATAGCAAAGTCATACTGCGCCGTTAATTTGCGACAGCTGTCAGAATATTATTATTCTTACATTCTCAAGGTTTTTCTTTAAAAAAAAGAAGATGTGTGGAGCAGGGAATAAGTGGATGATTTTTATAGTCAGATTATCGTTTCTTCCTTCATGACCTCAAAGATCATGATCAAGGATTATTCAGATTTGAATCCCTATTATTAGGCTGTAAATTTATTAGGCTAACATTTATTAGGCTGGAAATCAACAGCAGTTTTACTGCTGTTGATTTCCAGCCTAATAAATGCTGCATTGTTATACAGATTCGTGGATATGCTGTGAAATATCAGCTGTAATCTTGAATGTCGCTAAATAGGGGTGGGGGGATTTGGAGAAAGCGGACGATATCGTGCAGCTATTACCGCATAACTTATTTCTTTCGGGCAAGTACCTAACATATGATACCTACAATTATTATTATATATTCTGATATGATTAATAATGCAGAACAATAATTCTTAAAGCCACTGGAAAATGTGCACTCGCGAGTATTACTAGAGTATCTGTAATTTCTGCAAGACTTTCGTGCAAGTACTGTATTATGGATTACAGATATATCAGTTATCATACAAAAAAAGTATTATATACATAAAATTTTGTATACATATTCAGAGTTTTCGGATTGGAGGCGAGGGTTAGGAAGCTGTGTTTCAGTCCATCGGCTATATCTTTTGAATTTATATATATATCCTTATAGTAAAGTATAGGATTATTTTTGCTATAAGAATACCTAATATAGAAATATTAAAATACCTTTTATAGCATTCCAAAGAGCATACGGAGAAAAATGAATTAGATAATAAACATGTAAAATATAATAGGAATCATTAAAGTATACTTTACGTACAAATAAAGTTCACCTTACTTAATGATTATATAAAATATACACAAAGAGGAAACTTGTTGAAGGACATCAGCTAACCTTGGAAACCAATTACTTTCGAAGTAAAGAAGGGAGGGGAAAAAAAGCAAAGAAAGAAAAAGTAAAAGCAAAAACAAACTATGTATGTCGCAATACATTATGGATGTGTGATCTGATCACAGAAATGAAAACATTCCACGCATCTGACAAAGAAGCGATATTAAGCGATTCTTTTTCTTTTTTCCCCCCCAAATCAACCATGTAAACTGCTCATCATAGAAGAGAGAAAAGTCGTATATCTGTAAAGAGATAAGTATTTTCATAAGTAGATGCACTTCCCACTTAGGAATAAGATTATAAATATGCTCATCAGTATATCAAGCCATTTGGAACCTGAATTTTATAACTCTCAATTAACATTTAAAAACCATTGCTAATTATGCATAAAACTTCGTGTGGGAGGGGGGTACCGTTTATTGCGAAGCAAAGAGAGAAGCCGTCGCTCGCCATGTTGCTCACTGAATAACCGATCGCGAGTTCGGGGATGACGCTAACTCAGAGCGTTCTTCATGCAAACGATTTCAATCTACCACAGTTAATACTCCCTCCCCATCCCCACGACAGCGTGATGTACAACTTCCGTGTTAGCAGAACGACAGGAAGTACATTAACGGTGTTGAAGGAAATGTCGAAGGCCACAGTACCATACGATTTTAGCGACACTGGCGCTCTCTAGTAACCATATGTGTAATACACGTCCTGTACTGTATGTTCTAATCTGTACTAAATCCCTTTGTTTCCCAATTAAACACTGAATCTTGGTCTTGATTGGGACGTTAAACACCACAATGAACTCAGTATTTTATGACGGAAACGAATAGGAAGAAGTCAGAGAGAGAGAGAGAGAGACAAGGGTGGGTGTGAAAACGCAGTAATGAGAACCCTAAATGTCTTCAAACCTAATTATATGAAATACAAGTTGTGTAAGTGACATATTTAAAATAGTATATTTTTATTTTTCTAAGTCCTTTAAATTATTGTGTCCAAAGCTACTTTAGGAAATCGGAACAAAGGTTTTGAGACTCGAAATTTATTAAGACGACCACAAAGAAGTTAGGGAAACAATAATTTCAATTTCATTCTATAGGCATTAAATATTTCATCGAATTGAGTTATAGATTTTTCGATTAAAATGCCAAGCAATTCTTGGGTACTAAATTACAATAAACCTCGACTCACATCACAAGCGAGCAAGAATCACGCAAACACATTTTTTTCCAGCACACTCTTACAAAAAGTGATTCTCGTATGGTTGAAAATCAGTGATAAGAATAAACTCGAATGGACAAGAATAATTGAATGAATGCTTAAAGTTTCTGTGATTTAGCAGTTCTGTAAATAGCTTCCGGTATTGAGACCACATGTTTTAAGATAAATAAGGAGTTTAATAAAACTCGTAAAGTTTACGAAACTTGTAGGATTATATTTTATTAAACTATTTATTTATGTTAACACATGTGGTCTCAATACTGGCAGCTATCTAAAGAATAATTTAAACTGATAGTATCAGGGGGACGGGGAGTACAGACAATGCTCCGTCCTAAACGGTTTGCAATTTTACTGAATTTGCATAAATTTAAAAAAAATGCATAATTATTACACATTGTAAGTTGAAAACAGAACAATAATAATGTAAGCTTTACTGATGCGATTTTTTTCAATTGTACAATCATCGCTAAATATGCTTTGAACTTCACGCTAGAATCAAGTGATGCAGTCAAAGAAACTGCAAGCAGAATCGTCCAGAGCCAAGAAATAGTGCCTTCTTTACATTGCATTGTTTCCAGAAGTGGAAATGAGAATATACATTAACTTCGCTAACCGAAATAAATAAATAAACTTTCTTTAAGCTACAATTCAGAAGGCTGCCTCAGTGTCTACTACACTTTCGATCGACGCACTCGAAAGTCAGCTGTTTCCACGACGCTTTCATATTTGCTGTTCTTTTTTCAAGTCATTGAATGTAAGCATTAGCCAAAATCCTTTCTGTAATGGAAACATTTCTTTTACAAGTAAATATTATCATAGAATAGGACAAAAATAATTATTTAGGAGGAGGATATATAATTTCTTACACTTACTAACAAAATGCACAGTCTATGATTAATACTATTGCTTTAGTGAATAAAAATTCACTAAATAGCCTAGAAGTACCTTCTTTTTTACTCTAGTAGATGAAATAAAAATATCACAGCGCTGCTTGTGGAGAAGTTGCTCACCAACCAAACAGCAAAGAAATAACGTTATAAATATTTATTATTATCATTATTATTTACATTCGCATATTGTGAAGATTATATCACACATACACTCACCATAAAAATATCAAAATTCAAAACGAAGTTTAAAGCTGACAGTTTGAAAAACAAGGAAATTAACTTTAAAAGGTAAAGGTTATAAAATTTTCAGTTACTGAAATTTCAGTAACAAAATTCTTATATCACAAACGGAAAACCTAAATCAAAGTCGTTAATAAACCTTCACTAAATAAATAAAGCCTTTAAAAAAGAATTCGATCTTTACGAACCGTTTCATCTAAAATTTCTAGAATAATTAAACAATACAGAATTAACGTTCTTTCCTATGTTTAGTTTTAATCTTTCCAGACTAAGCAATCTAACACTGGGCTTATAAAAAATTAAAAAAAAAACCGCATAAACTAATTATCGTGGTGTTCAAGTTAATTGAATCTGACAAATTACTTAATCATAATTATACAAATTTCATGCGATAAAATTCGTACCAACGCTTACAAAAACTTACTGCAGTTATTCTCAATGGGAGAAGAAGAAATAAAACTGTAACCGAAATCTTAAGTTAATCTAGAAACTATCATCTGAATACAATTTACAGTATATTGTTATTTTGGAAGAAAAATTTAAATTTGGATTTCAATTTTCTTATGAACTATTGCGATGAATTTTTCTAATTAATAAACAAGCTAAATGATCTGTGATTACTGATTTGTAATAAGTAACAAGCTACTAAAACTATTTTTAATTTATTTCATTCAAAATAACAAGAAGATACATGACTTGAAGAGTAAACGAATCTTTTTCTCTTCTTTTATTTATTTAGTTTTTGATATTTGATAACATAAATGATTACCTACCGAAAATACCATGAACATTCTCTGGCTTCCATTTGTTTATTTCATCAACATTTTTTTTTTTTTTTTGAATATACAGTTGTTTACTGAGTTTGGTCAATTAAATCCTCACGTTCATAAAAATATTTTTAGGCATATTCGTTACTTGTATTTATATTTCCTAAAATGGAAGAAAATTCTCTACTTCTTCATATTCTCCAAAAGGTGTTGAAGGCCTTAACACTCTCTGACCCCAACTTTTGGAAATCTGTGTAGCCCGTTTTCGCCTTCATCTATCTGCCAGTAACGTTAGTTGTCATCCCTATCGGACAGTATAGATTAAAGGACACGAGGATACAAAAGAGAGTTGCATTCATTCTTCGCAATACCATCTCTAAACTCGTATTACTCTGTGTACTACGTTCGCTTTTTCTGAGCTGTGGTTAAAAACCAAATTTTCCAGCAAAGGAAAAAAAAAATATTTGCCTGCGATTGAATCGATTGAGCTCAGAACCCTTTGAGAGAGAGAGGGAAAAAAAAAAAAAAGCCGAAAAAGTTCCTTTAGTAGGTGGCTGGAATCGAAACTAATCTTTCTTCTGTCGATCGGGCGTCACAGCATTACCCACAAGAAAAGACAAACATCTGCTCTTTCATACTTATCTAAAAAAAATCTTAAACTATATTATTTCTAAAAAGATAAAGTAAACGTCGCTTTATATATTTTCAAGTTTGCGCAATCATGTCTAGGCGATCCGATAACAAAATGTATAAATTTCAATACAGACAAACAAATCATTATAAAAGAGCACGCAAAAACATACTAAACAAATACTTAACTTATAGCGTTTTGTAAGGTTAACTTTACAAAACGCTATAACATTCTTTTAAGAAGGTCATTATAACACAACTAAAGGAATTATTTATATTATTCGCTTAAACACACACACACACACAAGTGAAAGGGCACAGACATTGTATACATAAAACGTAGATATTCTTTTTATCGCGAATTCTCAAATCTCCACTGATATGATGTTATTGTTTAGTTTGATTGGTCTTTTTGGTATCATTAAGTGCGTTTCGTAATGTACGCACTCATAAAAAAGTTAAATGGAATGTTGCACCAAACTCCGAAAGGTCAGGACAAGACTAACTTCAATTTCCATGTTTCATTTGTAATTAATATCCAATTATATAACCCGGACTCATTAACAAGAAATCGACTAGAAATCTTTTACAAAAATAATCCTCATCACCATTTTCATCAATTTTCTAATAAGCACATTGAAGAAGTGTACAGGTTTTTAAGCCAGATGTTTTAATTCAGATTTTCACAGGAGTCATATAGTGTACTGTCCACACACGGTATACATTATCACACCATGTTTCCAAAAATGATGTGATCAAACCTAACTTGAGTAAACGAGATAGGAAACCATTCACGTATGCAATGTCATGCATGTAATGCTCTGGCCCAGAAGTAATTCAGAGCAATAACTTGAGGAGAAATGTGGCCCACTTCTGTGAACTACATTACTACAAAGTAATCACTGATTACTAATTTATAATCAGATTAATAACTGATTCTACGAAACAAGAAACGGAAACATTCGTTTTAACCTTAAGTTTACTTTCTATTTTCTTTTCTTTTTTTTTTTTCTATTCCATAGAAAAGAAAAAAAAAACTTTTTTTTTCCTATGGAATTAATGCTTCTAGTTTATTCCGTCCCATAGCGAACGCACAAATTTTACATTTAGTAATACTTTAATAAGGTATTTAATATAAACCTCTTTATTTTCTTTACAGAAAGAAAACTCCCTCGTTCTTCCATTCTTTCTATTATATAACATAATAATCCATCGGTAAACAACGAAAATATTTGGGCTTCGATTTTTTTATACTCTGCTATACTTTAAAAATAGCCTCATCCGACAAACCGAAATCGACTTCTTGAAATCAGCTGAGTTAATGCACGAGAATACTGCGCTTCTATATTCTTAAAATAACGATGCCGGTATGTTCAAGTTAAAGAATGGGTCCACTAAAACCTGAATTACACGTTCTTTCCAAATGCCAGGTAAGAAACAGATCAAGGGCTGTTCCGGAAAAGTTCAAGGTTGTTTTTACTTCACTGAACAGTGACGCGTCATAGAAGCTTCAATTTCCCGAAATACATATGCAAGCAAAGAGTAGAAAGAATATGCTACCTCGCATAGCTATGGCAAGAAGACAAACGAAAAAAAAAAAAAAAAAACAGTAAGGGCACTACAATACCACCATAACTGGATAGCAGACCACCACCCTTCTCAGCCATGAGGCTTGTCAATACAACTACTACCTCAGAAGAATAAATAACGGTCGGAGTGATGTATCTAGGTTTCTAAGGCTTCTTTTCAGTTTGTACGTCGAACAACTTTGAGCAACGTGCTTTTTGACATCCGGTTGTGTGTAAGGGTTCCGTATATAGCAGTTCACGTAACGATTTGCTTCTTCGTTCTCGAAAATTCGGCTTTAACATAGTCACGTGCATTGTTACTACCGCTTGTTACATAGATCAGGTTTTGATTGAAGCAAAAAGATGAACGTAAACTAAGCTAGCCAAAAAAAAATAAAGGGGAGGGGGAAGCGTAAGAGTCAGGAACCCTGCTCTACTTATTTTTTTTAGACCGCCGAAGAAGTAAGGTAGTATCTACAAGCATCCGTGCCACATCGATACTTGAACCTCTGTTTGAGTAGGAAAGCAAAGACGATATCAACTTGATATACCACGCCACCTACATAAAACCTCCTAAAAATCAATAATTTCGTTATCATTTTTATCTAATTTTTCTTTCTTAATTGTTGTTCAAGCTGAAGCGTCGTAGCAGAGAATACCTACAAGCTTGAAACAGTAACGTAATAAATTTAACAGTTGCAGAGAACAAACTGTGCATGACAAAATGCTTTCATCTTCACTTTCACCTTTCTCTATCATCACACATAATTTCCAAAAAAAAAAAAAAGATGTAGCAACTGAGATTTTCTTTTCTTCTTCTTTTTTTTTGGAGGGGGTGGTATCATGTTATTTAAATTGTGGATTTAAATTATATTTTGCGTATATTCCACATAAAGAGAAAGATACATTCGGTAATTTCTAGTTCTTGTTTTCTGCACCGCTGAATAGAATTCCGATCTCATGCTAAAGATGACAATAAACCATCACGCGTAACATGTTGAAACACGAGCATAAGAAATTAAGAGAGAGATGAGAAATTAAGATTAGGAAATTACGAATTAAAAGTCAAACACGATCAGGAGTCAACCTACTACAACAGTGTAGATCTTTATTACTCTGGCCAACATCTGCGATCATTTCAAAAGATCAGCCAGTGATCATACTTTGGCTCCTGGTTTTTCCTATTCTCTCGATTCGTAATATCTTATTTCTTAATCATAATTTCTTATGCTTGTGTTTCAACTTCTTATGTATCCTTGTTTGTTCATATGTGTTATGCCAGATCTTAATCTCATCCAACTCATTCAAGAAACAGAGTGAATAAATAAAATAAATCAAACATGATTTAAAATCATGCTTGATTTATTTTATTTATTGTTCTCTTCATCATCTTCTTACACATATGACTTAATGGCCTATCAAGGTTAAGTAAGGTGGTTTTCATCGTCATTATCAGCTGAGCTACAAAGGATTTATTTATTTATTATTATTATTAAGAGAGATCTCCAGGGAGTCAGAGACTCATCGAGGGAGGCCACATACTACACACATCAGCTATCATACTTATTCTTGAATTCATTCACACTGCTTGCACCACTACATCCAAAGGCAATCCATTCCAATCACGAACCACCCTCTGAGAGAAAAATCTAGCCCTCACACCCTTCTTGGCGGCCCTCATTCACAGCTTCCAAGGATGCCCTCTCGTCCTTTCCCCACCATCCATAAATTGAAAAAATTCCCTCAACTGAAATTCCGTATACCTTTCAAAGGTTTGTAAGTCTCAATCATATCACCCGTCTTTCTCCTGTTTGCTAGTGTCTGTAGTATACAAATTCTCAATCTGTCTTCATAATCAGTATTCCACAATCCTGATATCAATTTTAACACTCTCCTTTGTACTCTCTCCAATACATTAGAATCACAACGGAAAACAGGAGACCAAACCTGTGCACAATAGTACAAGTGAGGTCTTATCAAGGCTTTGTAAAGAGTCAAAATGACATCCTTATCTTTACATGTGAACGTTTGTTTCAGCATTGAAATTATCTTTTGAGTTGTATTTGCATTCTTTGGCTACATGGGCTCTGAACTTCAACTTCCTATCTACTAACACTCCAAGATCCCTAGCCTCATCAGTTTCCTCTAACATAATCCCACAAAAAATAATACGACATCGGATATCTAATGACGCCGAAGTGAATGACTTTACATTTACTGACATTGAACAGACATCCATTTTCCCATGCCCACAGTTCCAGCCTATTTAAATCATTCTGCAAGTACTGCATATCAGCAGCATTACTGATTACCCTACCTATCTTGCTGTATGTCGCTTGTCAAATCCTTCCCAATATCATTAATGTACAGACTGAATAACAGTGGACTAAGCACTGATCCTTGTAGTACAACACTAGTTACCTTGCAGACTCAGATCCCCTGTATACCACTTTTTGATATCTGTCAGTCAGCCATCCTCTTATACATGCTAATATTCGATAACCAAAACCCATATTCTCCAATTTATGTAACAGTCTACCATGCTGTATTCTGCCAAAAGCCTTAGCAAAATCCAAAAGTTTCATGGTACATCCATTCCCTTTGTCTAGTTCAATGGTAACATTGTTATAGAATATGAGCAAGTTGCTAAAACATGACCTTACCTTAGTAAACCCATGTTGTTTTAATTATTATTAGATTATTTTTTTATTTATTAAATCCGTTATTCTAATACAGTATTATCATTCTTTGTTTTTAACTTTTTTTACTTTAATTATATTTACATATGAAATTAGGCATTCGGTTACATTTTTATCGCAACATCCGTTCTTTCTTCTCCCCATTTCTTTCCCCCTTTTATGACGGTAAATTAAACTATATGGTAAGTTTCTTATGGAAAAATTTCGCGTTTTGCAGATCCGTTATTAAAAATAACGAGGATAACAGGAATAACTCACGACAATCACATCAAGACTGTGATGAGTCTTCTGACTCCATTGGGACATCGTTATAATAATAATACACAAGACCGGTTATTTGATCTAAGTCTGTAATAAATTTAGATGTACGCTTTCGAAAAGTATGCTGTAATTTTATTACAGTAATCCAATCATGCACGAACACGCTCACGTGCATATATACTGATGACTTGCTCAGCGTGAATTACTTTATAAGTATTACATGAGCATCAAACAACACTAACATTAAATACTAAACATAATTTTACTAGGATGAATAACTGTTGCTAAACTTAACAATAAAATAGATAATAATCTCTAATTAGGTTTTGTAACTATTTTCAGCAAACTTAAGAAAATCCAACTAACCAGTTAATTTCCTGGAAAGCGTGACTCAAATAATTTAAAAATAATACTAAATTTATATCAACTATACTAATTTGTAGAATTCTTACTGAACTAATCATGAGAATATTTTTAAACCCAAGGAAACTTACGAACTTAGAACTGACTGAAGTTAGTCTTATTATACACAGCGCTAATTATAACGTTCTGGATTATTTACACCGCATAATTTTTTTAAAGATAAACATATACAGTCATATTCCACGCTGCATATGAAGCGGTGCACTTTCCCACTTTCATTCTCTGATAGGAGACTTTCCATACCTCGATTACTTAAGGCTTGAAGTTGTTTGAAAAAAGTTCCATGTTTGTCTCTAGAAGAACAAAGTTTAAAGCTTACCTTGCCCTTGGCCCGCACATACTACTAATATTACTGTACTATACAGTCTTTCGTGGGCGGAATTTGCATTAAAAAAATTGTCAAACTGCATTTCATAAAACAGGAAAAGTTTGGACCTTCTAGACTACTCAATAAGCATTCTAGACCTAATTGTGGCACCTGCCAGAGTTACGAATGCCGCAGTGCAGTATGACAGATGTACTCGTATCAAAGCCACCATCTGCACACGGCACAGTCAGAGATCGTCAGATTAGACAATATTATCACTACTCTCTCCTCAATTTCGTATTCCAATTCAAGTGGTACATTCAGTGTAAGAATGAAATGCGAATGGAAAATAAATGTTAGAATTTATACTTGAATTACATAACCGCTAAATTTATATTTGAACTTCAAAACTCTCTCTAATGCCATAATTGTTTTAATATATTTTTAATCGAGTGTTAAGCAAAGTACTTCAGATTTTCAAAGTGGTGTTTCCAGCTCACAGAGACAGATTTTTTCTCCCCTTCATTTCCAGAAGGATAACTAAGAACAATAAACTTTTCTACACACATTTAGGTCGATGACCATGAGATGTCTCGCGCAGTGAACATTATTTATCAAATGAACTGGTATGTGCTGTTGCCGAAGAAATCAATGCTATCACGTCGTACATACCGGGAAGAGTCAAAATTCTGCTGATCATATAATTAAGTGAAAAATTGTTTCAAGGATTCCTCCCCACCCCAAAAAAAGCAACTCTCGAAAATTTCTTCAAGCTTATACGCTTAATGGAATTAAACTTCTAAATATATTTAAAACAGGCAGTACGAAATCAATGCCTCATTCCCCCCCCCCCCGATTTGATCGCAGCGGAACTGTCCACAAATCTCTGTTTCTAGTCTATAGGTCCACCGGAGTGAATATTGCTGCGATGTCGCACATTAGCGAAGCTATGCTTCACTCATGTAGTTCAAAATGGCGGCTGTTAGTGTGAGTGTGACTGAATTCTTTATTGTGGAATATGCGAGTCCGATGGAAATTCATAACCGTCGGCAAAATGTGTATTGAGACGATACTGTTGACCTGGGCGCAGTTAGACGCTGAGTCAACACTTTAAGAGTGGTAAAACCGAAGTCAGCAACAAGCCTCAAAGGGAATGGCTAGCGAAAGTGAAGGCATCGTTCAATAATTTGCGATCATGCGCTGATCAAGGAGAGTCAAACCAGATTTATGCGAATGATTATGAGGTGGCCGTTCATTTATACAATGTGTGATCCATTTTCTTAATTTCGACATCGAATAATCCGTGGCTTGAGAGACAAAAAAAAAAAAAAAACTATTGGAAGATTAAACCAAACTTCATATGACAAATTCCAAGCAACGTATTCCTCACCCCCCCACACACACCTCCGAGCCTCGTTAGATACGAAATTAAACCGAGAGTTGGACGTGCTAACATCTCATAACATGTACGACTCTCGAATTAACATGCAAGACAAGATAAACCTGATCTCAAAAACATTCTTATGCAACCACATAGCTGTTTTCTCCAAACAACTTACGTAGGTGAAGACACCGAAAGATTCCGCATATCACAGTATGCATAATCTATACACAAAGTTCCAAACATGGAATGGTATATGTTTATAAAAATCACGGTCACGTGTAAAGCGCTTGAGGTAGTAAATTATACTCTCCATCAAGCAATCTTTAATGTTTTCAAGATTCGCTATCAGTGGTGCTGGCTGCATCGGCATTCGGCAATTTCAACTCGTAATCTTCCTTTCTAGAAATAATTGCAGATGCAACAACTAAGGTAAACAACAATATTGGGGAAAATAAACAACGGCAAATTCCCTTGAAATCGGAAAATATGATAAACAAAACCAATATCTAAAAATAATCTGGTATACGGGGCAAAAAACATAAATCTTCTCACAAAGCCAACACAAAAAGGAGAGGAAGGGATGATAGCGGAGATATCTGCAAGTGTCCTTCTACGTGATCCCCCCCCCTTTTTTTTTATATAAGGAAAGTAGACAATGGGGAAAGCATTGTCTGGGCTTTAAGCTAGACACCGGTTATAAGGTAAGCTAACATTTTACTAATAAGCAACAACGTATCAGCTGACTTTTAACTTGACTTACTCATCGCATGAACAAAACTAACTTCCTCACTAACCAGTCAGTAGTGAGAAAGATATATTTTCCATTCATCTTAAGAACGTATAATGGTTCTAATGTTTCCACCATGAAACGTTTTAAAAAATAAATTCGCGATATGTCCAAGGACCATACTTCGTGTATGAATTTTTAAAGTTAATCATAATGTGAATTAATAAAAAGCAATTAATAGAATTCTCCATAGTGCGAATTACATGAACTGCTTGCCAAAATCAGTGAAGAATTAGTTTATAATAAACAAAAGATGTTCAATAGACAAGAAAAGGTTGGTATTTATAAACCCCATAAGTGATCGATATTAAAGCCAAAAAGAAATGCCCGGTATCAGACGGCTAAGAGCAGTTTACCCATTTAAACAAATTAATGCGTACACTAAATCTCATGATCTTACATCATTTTAAATAGCTAAGGAGTCGACAGACTTTAAAGAATGGCACTTTCAGTGAGGTAAGAGATTGAAAGTTTAATAGGAAGTGCGGGTTTCGTATACGTTATTCACTATTCAAATAACTGTGCAGAGACAATTTTTGGTAAATGTGGCATAATTATTCTTGAACAGTAATCTGAAGGTGTATGATATTACTCACTGTGCTTCGAAACATTGGGTCCCTAGATCCCTAGAGTCGTAAAATTAAAGAGACAACTAAAGTTATAAAGTTCAGTTCTCAAGGACTATTCGACATTTTCAATGCGGCCAAGATCATTAATAAAGCGAAGTAGATAAAGGAGCAGTACGTTTAATGACACTTGGGATCACATGCGAATGTACTTTCAAAGGCGTCAAAGTAAATGGAGACGTGACTACGAATGGAATCTGTAATCATTTCACACAAGTCTGCTGATTAAGATGTCCAAAGGAATGAAGGGACACTCTCCATAGAAAATCTTAAGAAACAAATATAAAGAACATAATTTTCCAGCACTTAGAAACTACCACAATAGTTTTTGAGGCACACAATTTTAACTTTCATTTGATTGCTTCTTAAACATTCGAGACGTATCCAATCAATCGTTATCATTATCATCATCAGGGGTTCTACCAGGCGCTTAAACACCTACGATCCTCCAAGTATATCCTCGAATTCAGTAACGATAATTCTAGGATAAGGTGGTTAGCCTTATGCCATTAAGTATTCTTATGGCTGCAAATTGCATATGTTCTACTGGCTCGTTTTTCTGGTTGCGGGACGAAAAACCAGAGTTTTCGGGAGGAAAAAATCCCTTCCATCCCGTATAAGATTGGCTAACTCATCTTTAGCTGAAATCCAACCAATCAGCCTATACAAGAAAAACGCCTATATTCAGAATAAAATAAAAATCACAAAATAAATCATCTAGCGCCTTTATTTTCAAAGAGAGGAGCAGGTGGAGCTGCTTTAGCCTTAATTTTTTGAGGACACTTGGGCAACTCATCTCTACCTTTCAACCATCACTAAGAGTAATGAAACAACACTTTCAGTAGGGAGAATACGACAGATAACTGTCCCCATCTCCTGGCTCTAACCTTTAAACTCATACTATTATCTACAACAGTGTGATTTCTAAGATCGATTTTGTGGAAGAAAAATCCTATTTACCTATGCCAAAGATCGACTAACTCGGAAGCTGCTAAAGAAAGACCTTAAAATGTTCCTGTAGTCGGCAATCAGAATCGAGCCTGTAATGGTCTTTTTTCGGGGTACACAAACAAACGTTATTTCTACAGGCTTATATAAGGCTAAAGTATTCATTAAACTACTGAAATAACTTTAAATCAGTTGAACCATCCGTTGAACTAGCAATACGATAAGAAGGCACTCCGAATCTACCTCAGAATCCAATTTCAAATTCACGTCAACCTTTTTCCAATTTTTGTGTGGCTTCCACCCACGCACAAAAGATTTTTGTAAACCTATAGTACATTTTTACCGGTTAGGCTAGGAAAGTTTCTTCTATTTTTAAGAATTTCATTTTTTTTTTTTGTATTTTTAGTTATTTTCATAGTCCGACAACGCTGCTACCAAACATGGAAGGTTTTCAAGCCACTTCCGGCCTCCAATAAGCAATGAAATTCATCTTGACAATCTAAAGACAATCACAAACATCCATGCTCATGGCGAGATGATTTGAAACCGCACCTGTTAGATGACTAGAGAGCGAATACACGAAGTACTTGATCAAGCAGGCCGGCATTTAGGAGAAATATCTAAAATGGAAACCATTTTATTTGAAATAAGCTATTTGAAATGATCGTGACAGAAACTCTATATCTATCAACATAACTTTTTCGAAACGAATACGAGAAAAAACACATACAATCAAGTTATGCGAAGAAAGCGAGATGCATAGTAACTTTTTTTTTTTAATTTTCGCGTAATTATTATTTCTACACAACAGATTTTAACACCGCTGTACTGTTTTTTTTTTTTTTTCATCCAGAGGAGAATGAAATACTCCTGAGCAGACAGGTAAAAAAGTAAGTTATACGTTTTATTATCATCATTACGAGGTAAAATAAATAATAAAATTTTAAGGGAAAAAAGAGCAGTGAACCAGTAACTATAATGGATAAAGCATACAAAATCCATGCTGTACTCTAAATTAAAGAAATAAATTCCAGATATGTTTAGCATTAGGTGGTTACATCACACTCACATTTGCAATTTTAAAGCTAAAGAGTTAAATATTATGAAAAACATTTTCCTATCAAAGTGAGTAAGATGATCTCAACATTCGGTTTCTTTTTATTATTATTATAAGACTTGAAGATTGAGAGTTGCCGGTGGGCTTCGGTTTAACAACTGTACCCTCCTCCTTCGCGCAAATATTAGCAAAAAGAGCATTCAAGAGGACAAATAGCCGGCACATATTGCCATCTCGAGTGCACGTGATTACAACCGATCACAGCTGCTGTCAACATACGGAATCAATACAGCTTCACCATGAAATATAAGTTTACAGCCTC
The DNA here is from genome assembly GCF_054136105.1 of Typopeltis vanoorti. Taxonomy (NCBI): domain Eukaryota; kingdom Metazoa; phylum Arthropoda; class Arachnida; order Uropygi; family Thelyphonidae; genus Typopeltis; species Typopeltis vanoorti. The sequence goes on from NC_143554.1 coordinate 49,062,985, forward strand.
ACCACTACAGAGGGGTAGCAATTCCACTCTTTTTCAAAGCAGAGAAGTGTGTGTGTGTGTGTGTGTGTGTGTGAGAGAGAGAGAGAGAGAGAGAGAAATGGGAGAGTTTTACAAATGAAGATATGAAAAAGATTTAGAAAAACCAAGCCACGCTCAACCAGATGTGTTCATGATTTGTTTTCCTCAAACCTGTTTCCTTTTTTTTTTTTTAATATGTTGTCCTATCCACGAAAGGTTATTTGCAAACCTATAGTACATTTAGTACCGTGAATGTGAGCTAAGGATTTTTTTTCTTTTTTTTTATCTATCTAAACATGGAACTTTTTCACCAATTTAGGCCTGCAATAAGGTGGGACGAAGATCTCATAACAAGCGATGAAATTCATCTCCCATCTAATTCTTGCCCACTCATTGGTCGGATAAACTGTTCATTACATCTCCACACTTTATAAGTGATCTCCATCAATCGTTTAAGCGGGTGCGTTTCAAACTGTTCAGACGTAAAGAAATTCCACTTCCTCCGTGTTCTGGGTTAAGTTCGGTGGTTTGGAATTACGGGAGAAGGAACTAACGCCATGTCTCTTAATTGCGTGTATTCTCTAGGCCGGTTTGATGGTTTTACGGAAGGGGAAACTATGAAACCTTTGTTCGCAAACATAAGTCGAACGTTGTATAGTTTATATTAGACTTTCTCAACCAGGGCACGTGGAAAAAGATTTAGTGGTTGCATTTTTTTAATTTATTAATTTATGAAAAATAAAACATTTAAAATTCCCTCCTCTAAAGATAAATAATTACATGCGTTCCCTACATTTTTTTTTCTCAATCTAGCAAGAGTTGAAAAATCATGCATTAATTTTCAAATGTTTTGTTTGTTCAACCTCCAAGCGGATAGCAATATATTTCTGGGAGAGCTTAAAATCGAGAGCCAGTGTTATCTCGCGTTGTTTTCTATTCCTTCCTGGGAAATTTCTTACATGACAGTATTGCTGTCAGTATGCATTGTTGCGTACAGACACCATCAAAAAGATTTTAAAGAATCTTTAGAAAGGGCAATAAAATTTTCATGCCATTTTGTTCGGCATATTTATGTGAAACCAGATTTTCTTTTATTCTGTATTTAAACAAAAATGAAGAACAACTCTCACTTTGGAGGTAAATTTATGTTTTGAAATTAAGTAACATAAATCCAGATATAAAGAAACTAATTACTGTCAAAAAGCCCTTTTCTATTTGTTAAATATTTGTCCAGGTTCTCCCGATTTACTGCATTTAATTTTTTCACTATAATTAAATCACCATGTTAATAGAGTATTTTATAGTTCAATCTGTATTTTACATATTTTAATAAGTGGTACTAAATTTTTTCATTTTTGGTTTTGGTGATAAAAGTATTAAAAAAGGATGACAACCTACGTATTTCTGTACATTTTTTTTCAACCATGTTATTACTTATTGTTACTATTATTATTTTTTTATTTTTTGTATCATCTTCTTGTGACTCTGATGAAGGTACCAGGTATTTAAGTTAAAAAAAAAAGGTGCACCTCATATTTACAATTAATGAAAGCAAACTCTTGTCTAATTTACAAAGCGCCTTTCCTGTTTCAAAGACTATTCTTATAAAAATATTTGTGAGGACCATGCTAAACAAATAGGTTTGACAAAAAACGACAAGGTCTTTGTTCATCACGGCGCATCACAGAGAAGAAATGTGGTACAGGGATCCAAGCAGTAGTTATAAAGAAGATGACAGCCTCAGAAATATGTACGCTCAAACCTATGACACCCAACATTTTATTTTAAATTATATTATACTGTATTTTATTTATTGCGATCGAACTCATTGTACTGGTCTGAATGCAAAGAAATTAGGAGCATACTGTGCCATCCCATAAATCCATGCGTTACTAGAACTCCATATGCGTTAATGTTCAGACTAAATTTGCACTGCACACGAGGAGCTATACATCTCAATTTGAAACAATATACGTACATACAATCTTCAATAAAATATAGGCATATTTCATTGAAACGGCAGAGTAATATTGAAGTGTTCAAATAAACGATAACTCGGTATAACAGGTATCGTTTCTGGGTCAATGCAGAAAGTAATCTGTAACGTACCATGTTTATTTATCATTACCCACGACATCAAATCAAAAGTAATTGAAAGAAAAAAGTATACATTGTACAATTACCATTGGATCTAAATTGCTTAAAATAACTCACTTTTATGTCCAATATAGTCAAAACTGGTCAGGCTAGCTACCTTACCTGGCACGCTCCAATTTAGTCTGTCAGATGTGAACTGAAAGTAACCACTTAAGGATATTGTGGCTAGCCTTAGAGCTTTGAATTTTAGCTGGTAAGAAGACTCTTCCGAAGAAACGTGTTGTTCATCCAAATTGCTTTTGTTTTCCTTGCTTGGTGTATGAAGAAACTGGGAATTAATTCTGGATGCTTTGGCTACAACATCCCCACTAAAAAAATAAAAAAAAAAGAGTCGAAGTTTTCTGGCACTTTTATTTCTGGAAATGGGCAGAATACAAGATCTTTGTAGGACCTCGCTCTCATACAGAGCAGATGACTTCAGTAAATGAGTTCAGGATCTACCCTAGTTTTTTTCGCCCTATGTTTTAATCATGGCACATAATTTACTGAATCAGAGAATCGTAGGTAGCAAAGGAGTGTAATAACAATTGTTATTACGGTCCTACCTGGCCAAGTGGATAGTAAATATGTACGTTTTCAACCAAAAGGCTAAAGATTCGAATTGTAACATGGGCATGGATATTTTTGAATATCGTTAGGTGGGTAGTGAATTTCATTCGCCGATGTGAGACCACCGTCCTGTTTACTGGAGTCCTGAAGTGGATTCAACCCCCTCCCTTCAAGATCCTGTGAACTCTTTCTCTCTGCGATCTCTCTTCTTCAGACACAACAGAACACTTCTACAACGCTCCTAGAGGTGGAGGCTTCTTCTATCAGAAGTTGCCTGTACTACTGTATAGGCAACTTCCGAAATGGTAGATTCCTCTCCTTCTAACCTCCTATCTCAAAGCAGATGATGATTTCGGAAGAATCTCAAAACTGTGGAGCCAGCAAATGGAAATATTAGAAATTGGCATTTCATATATCATGTTGACTGGAAACACACACACACACACACACACACACACACACACACACACACACACACACACACACACACACACACACACACAGTTATTCAGATACATAATTATATTAAGTATCTGAAATGCCAGCTTCTAATATTTACAGCTCAAGCAAGTGTCAAGTTGTAGCTTTAGTTGCTTGAACTGCAATTCTAACGAACGGATTATACTTCATAATTTTTAAAATAGCTCAAATCTATGCAAGTCTCAAAGGATGTTCCGAAATTACAAGAGAAAAGAGGGTGCTAGAGGAAGTATCGCAGTTTCGAATTCTTGAGTTTGCAGAATTGTGAAGTAATATTTAGGCACCAATTTTCATCAGTAAATATAATTATTTACTAATGTACCAGTGAGTGGACCATGCTTTTCTTTTTTCCCCCTTTTTTTGTGATATTAAACTGGCATGGTGGTGATATGTAAACATAGGTCACCTACGCACTAATCCACAAAAGGATTAATAATCTATCTAGTTAAAATAACTGAGTTATTTACTTTGGGTTACGTTCACCGATATTTCGTGTTATAACTGAACCATCACCCTGTCATCAAATTAGGAAGTTTTTATAAAACCTAAAGATGCATATGATCATGAAGAAACAATTATTTGCTATCTTTTTCTGAAAAAAATACGAATGCATTGATTCACTGACATTTTATTTGTAAACGGATTGAAAACCAGATGTGGAATAAAAAAACATAATAAAACAAGTTAATGCTATTCCGCAGTTGTTGTTGTTTTTTTTCAATGGAAAAGAACAGTTACTACTTTATGTCACTGTTGTAAAATTAGAGTTCTAGAGACGTGCACAGATTATTTTGAAAGATACTTATGTCAATAGAATCAGAAAATTCAAAAGACATGAAAACATGAAACAACAAACGCAGTAAAAGAATCATAAAAAAGATCCTCACATCCAGCTAAACATGACATCGGGAAAACATACAAGATATTTCTAGAGATTCGACAAGGCGCTCTAGAAATTCAGACGTAACAGCCGATATTGAATATCATTTCTCAGCTGAATGTTTCTATACATGAATGTAACAGCGATCCCTACCTCAAGATGCATGGTAATCTCACTTTGTTTTCTTTACATCACCTTATAAACCTTCGTCTGCCAGATGCCAGCATACAAGAGAGACTTGTTTATTCCACCCCTCCCTCCCATCTCGTCTCTTCACCAAGTCCGAAAATAGCCTGTACGCCTCGCTCTCCGCGTGGATCCGACACCAGCCATAACGCGGCTAAAATGAAATGACGAAGAAATATGGCCAAAGTTCTCGGTAAATACTGGCTCTAACTTGAGTGCCCGCTGACTTTATTGTTTTGTTTGCCAGGGTTGCCTGGGCAACCGGTCTAGCGATACCGCTCCTGGTGAAGCCACTTTCTTCTACAACAACAGTTCTCGGCGGAGAAGCTACACCTACGGTATCAGTGAGGTTGGGCTTGTTATAACAAGCTTGTATATGTAGACGTGGATTTTACGGGCGAATGGAACTACTTAGGCTTATCGGCACATCCTTCTTTTATGACTTTGTACCGACCCTGGCGGTTAGCGGAAATGGTACATAAAGTGTGTTTGACGTGCACACAATTCTCCCGTTGCTGTCGGAATAATTAAAGACGGTGGCGTACAATGGCCGGAAGTATGCCGATTTCTTTACCTCCTACAATGGAGTTCAAGATATTAAAGAAAAGCTTTATATAACCGCAGAGGAACGAGCTGGATCATCCAAGTTACATACTTCCGAAAAGCAGCCTGCTCCTCTAAATACCACGAGGACTTTTCCTCATGAAACCCACTTTTATAGAGAAGATGAAAGTCTGAAAGTAAAACTGTTTACGAGCTTTTTAAAATTCATTCAGAATTATCTTTTGTGTGCCGTTCTTACGTTTTTTCCTGTAGTGAATAGCCTCTTAATAAAGGAAGGAAAACCTGGAAAAGAATGTTAACGAGAAGAGTTCGCAAATAGAATTCGCCTACTCATCATCTTAGCAAACTTTTCCAAGTTTAGAAGCCCGCAAAAAAAGATTTTTTTTCTTTTGATAGAGATTCCACAAAACAGAAAGATATGTTTGATGAACAAATGCATCCATCCGTTTAAAAAATGAAAGTCTGATACGAGTTCAATTAATACTACTGAATTAAGCTTTTAACTAAAAGTATTCTGTTCAAGCAAGCACGTTCAAGATGACAAAGAGCTAATGAGAGGTTGACTTGATAAGTTTATTATATTTAAACTTAGACAAGTTTTTCAAATCTTTTGCATGTTTTGCAAAGCAAGCTAATTCTTTGGTTTCACAATATTACAATGGTGTGTTTGCAGTTCGAATTCTGCAAATGCTTAGATGATTTCCTTTTCGTTAATGAATTGCTGAATGTTAGATGTATAATTCGAGCTCCTTAATTTAATTCAATTTACGGCACTATAGATATACTGCTTGGAAAGAAATCACCGCACGCCATTTTGTGAGGAACAAACAGCGCCACGGCGAAAACCTTAAAAATGTAGGACATCCTTTCGCTACGATGAATGAAGCAATCTTACGGGGGGGGGGGGGCATACTGTCTTCAAACGATAGCCATCAGTCGGAATTTTGGACCATTCTTCCTGTAGGCATGTGATGAGGTCTTGGACTGTTGTGAGATTGACGTTCCTTAACCTCGCCCGACACTCTAGTTCATCCCACAGATGTTCAATAGGATTGAGATCAGAGCTCTGGGGAGGCCAGTCAAGTGTGGTGACGTTCATGATAACGCGGAAACCACGCAGTTACAGCAGTAGCATTATATGAGACTTGCTGAAAGAGACAATGATTAGTTCCGTAGAAACGCCACAAAGTACAGTAGGAAGCATTGCATTGTCCAGAGTTCAATGTTCGTGGCACCACAAACGGATGTCCGAAGCCAAACCACGATAATCAGGACCATATCACCACACCGTCACCTTCGAATTTCATAGTTAGGGTAACGCATTCCGGTAAGAGACGTTCATAAGGCATAACATCCGCAACACCCACACCCGTCCATCGGCTCGGTAGTGGCTGTAGTGTGATCCATCCTCCAGCTTTCAAATCTTCCACGTTCCACTGTACACGCTCTTTGCACCACAGAAGACAGAGCTGCGTGCTGGTTCGAGTAATGTGGGGCTTGCATATTGAGGTCCTACCAAGGAAACCAATGTTTTGAGCCTCGGTTCTGAATGTTTTTGTGTAAATTCGTGTTCCAGTCGTTGCTCGGAACTTCGCATTCAACGTTTCGGCCAACAAATGGCCGAAACGTTGAATGCAGAGAATAATATGTTTAATGCCAACATATTATTCTTCGAGCCCCCCCCCACCTACTGTTGACCTATGATGGGCCAATTTGTCGAACAAATAGGCCTGAAACATGGCACCCTATTGTCCCCCTCCCACATTCAAACTCCGTCAGTTCACTTCTCGCAGCCATTTCATCCGAACAGTTGTAGTAACTTGAGAGCATCCTATTACTAAACTTATGATACTGCCATATCGAGAGAAAGAGACAGCCTGGCCGAGTGGCTAGCGCATTCGCCCTCCAGCTAAGAGGCCGCGGGTTCGAATCCCGCGTAGGCATGAATTTTTATAATTGTCTTCAACCTTCATACCTTCATTCATCCAAGTAGAGATACATTCTTCCAATATGGACTGGGTGACCATGGAAGTAGTAGACACAAACCTCCCTTAATGGGAGAGGCCTTCACCCTGCAGTGGGTAGAAAACTGGGCTATTCATCATCATATAACCCAGAACGCATGGGCTCTGAGTTAGATAAATTTAAAAAATGTTATTTTACTAAAAACGTGGTTAAACATTTATTACAAGAATAGGTCACTAAGCATAAAGCGACAGCCATCGTTTTTTTTACACAATCAATGCCACTATTAAAAGAGTTGATATCTGTGAACTAAGTATTTTCCCTGCCTGTTTTTGTGTTTTCTTTTATTATCTTTCAAGAGAAAAGATAACATTTCAGAAAGGAAAATTATGTTTTTTTGCCTCCTATGAAGTAAATAATTTTTGGGATTTAGGCTTAGGCTTATTGGAGGGAGATGGAGCCATGATTGCGCGCGCGCGCGCGTGTGTGTTCTCATACGCGTTCTCAGGTGAAGATGCCTTCTGTAGAGGAAAAAACATCACACACAAAGGAAAAGAAAAGAAATTAAAAAATACTCTTATCAGAAAGAGAAGTAAAACTTTCTCACACGGGTTATTTTAATTGATATTTTTGTCAATTCAATCACAGAAATTACCCATCAGAAAAAACAAACGAGTTGAAACAAGGTATCTAAAATCATACGATATTTAGGAATAAAAGCACACAAAAATATGCTAGGGAAAAAAAAGGATGAAAAGTAATTGATTTTCGGATTTCACATGAAATTTAGGATCCTATTTTATTAGGAATCCCAATTACCATTTTTATGAAATTCCGCTCCAAAATTTTGCTGAATGGTCCAGTGGAAACGAAAAAATGTCACAATAACTTTTTGTAGGAATCAAACGCCAAATTTTATTTGCTAATTGGGGATAAGTCGCCGGATCGAAATTATAAGAGTACAGATGGAAGAATAAAACCAATCTAATTTTCCGTTTATGAAATTTACAAAACGTACCTAAACGTGACTACTTTCAAAATATCAAATATAGGATCAAACAGGATTTCACGAAGTCAATTTCAAGAAAGTGTATTGGAGAAATGGGAGAGCGACTAGAAAAGTCAAGAAGACGGGGAAAATGTCCCCATTTGTAAACATCCAATAAAATTCAAACTTTCAGATCTGAGGGACTGTTAGCCTTATCTACATGCAGACATTGTCAAGGTTGATCTTACTTCTAAACCACGAACAAACGACTACTTTGAACAGCCTGGAATAAGCATGCACTCAAATCCAAAGTCCGTATTCTAGACACACGCGCGCAGAATGATTTACAACTGCAGGTGACATTGATTTATGTGGATAGAATTTCTATTCCTAATCTCTAGAGAGAAATTTCTTGCAACTGAATACAGATACATCACAGAATCTTGGGAAAGAAGCAAAATATCATACCACTATCATCTGCATATTTAAGGGGTAGGGTGTACGGTGGAAGATATCTTTACCAACCGCTCACTCTGGAAATTACAGCTACAGTTCACTGTAGCATTCTAAAAGTTTTCGTCAGTATAGCCAGTGGGGTTGTTATCAAATGTTTTTTATATTACTATATTTTTAAAATTTATTTCATCTATTTATTTATCAAGTTCCTTTAATGAATTTCGAAATAAATTCCGGTTCTCGTATTAAGATAAAAAAAGGTATTCTAAAATTCAAAAGAATACAAATATCTAAATTTATAGAGAAAATTTATAAATCTAGACAAGGAATAAATCTGTACTTTTTCAATCGCTTGAGACACAGCAGGACCTAAAGCAAATAAATGCCATGTGTGTGTGTGTTGAGATCAGGAACGCAGTAGCATGTTGATACTCTTTTTAAACAGTCGAATGTTGTAGTCTTTTGGAAATACTTGACTGGGGAAGCTGTTCCACAGAATTGACTTAAATGGAAAGAAAGACATCTGGGAGTAGCAGGTTCGGCGATTACGCAGTTCGAACTGTAAAGGAATGTTACGCAGCTGTTACTCAATTGAGTAACAGCTGCTTAACATCCCTTTACAGAGGATCTTGAAGAGGAATCTGCAAGATTCCTCTAAATCATGCAGATATAGGAAGTATAATGGATACTAGATTTGCTCAATAGCGGCCATGGAAATATCTGTAGATTGCCACGACCCTGATCCCATGGGACATCAGAGATTGAAGAGCATCTCTGAGAGAGGGTTTTTTTTTTTTTTTTGAATAGCAATATAGAATATTGCCGCCGAGAGTAAGCTGTCATGCACATTTGAGTACTTAATTGCACTAATAGTGCCTAAAACGGTACTATTACATGTATAAATAAATAACTGCTTTACCTTCAATGAGAGATCTTATTGGGTCGTCGAAGAACAAGGCAATAGTTAAATAAAAAGATATGAAGGGTGGAGTAAAGCAGTTTTATAGAGAAGGGAGAAACCCTTTGTGCAATGTCTAAATAATTCATAAAAACCTAAGTAATCAAAACAAAGCAAACACAGGAATTTCATTTACTACATGCAGAGTCTATTTTGTCATTAGCTTGGAATACACTGGAAAAGTTTTAACATCAGCCAGCTGAGTAATTCTTTATGAAACACTTTATCACAACAAGTACCTTTAATTTCAATAATTTCCAAAATTCTTTATACAACCATTTCTCTTTTCTGTTCAGGCGAACAGAACATTTAGGGAAAAAATTATTAGATTCAAATACTTGAGTTACTTTTTTGTATGTGTCAATTAAGGCTATAAATTTTAATATCATTTAATATATTCAATAAATGATTCTCATTTACTTAGGTGATTATTCTTTTTGTTTCGCAAAAATTACTATCGCAAATTTAAATTATTTTGTCTTATTTCAACTTCTTTTGTAATGTAAGTTCAACATATACAAATAAGACAAAATAATGCTGATGACATCTCGCATGCACGTTTGAGACATGTCATTAGAGGATTGCTTTATTTTATCACAAAAGAGCCGTAAAACCAGTCTCTCTCTCTCCATCATGATTTCTGGATTTAGTTGGACGGTTATGTCATATACAGTCACGTGGGTCCCCTCGTGATTAAAAATTCTGATTATGATCCCATGATTATGAAAATTAGTTGTTTAATACCGAAATTTTTAAACCATCAAAATACATCGCCAAAGGCTTCATCTTCCATTATTATCCTGATAACCTAACATATTTCTTCATACCTTTCTTTTATTCCTTCATCTTTATAAGTACAAGCAAACAACCTTAAATGGCTGTAAGAAAATTTTTCTGCAACAAATCTCTGATTAATAAAATTTTCATTATTTTATGATTTCTATTCTTTCGATCGCTCTCTATTTCTTCTTTATCACAAAATCATACCTTACTGATTACAAAATTACATCATATACGGCATATATATATATATATATATATATATATATATATATCCTTCTGTATATCAACGACGTACTTGAATTGATCTTTAACCAAATACACACCCTCGCAAATGACAGCACACTGCACTCCTTTCATTTGACAAACTTTACTCTGCACAACTCACCTCAACCTACAGAACATCACCAGCAGTGCCCTCAGTTCTGATCTCCAAGCCATCCTCTAATAGGGGTTCAGATAACCTCGTCAGTTTCAATGCTAATAAAATCCAGTTGTGTCTTATTTCTCACAAAAAAGAACCATTTTCTCCCAGTATTACTTTTGACAGCACTCGAATTTCTAGACAAGATGAGAATTCTCTTCTTGGAATCACCCTGACATCAAGTCTCTTTTGGCATAAACAAATCACAACCATTGCCTCATCAACTTCCAAAAAACTATGATTTCTCTTTTGCTCAAGACGTTACTTTTCCTCCGACCAGCTGCTAATCTTGCATAAATCACAAATCCGCTCAACTACCGAATAATGCACTCACATTTGGAATGGGGCCCCTAAGAGCTCCCTGTATTGAGTCAAATGCTTGACTCAATACAGAGGAGGACAATTAGATTGATTAATAACCCTTCTCTTACTAACTCGCTCCTCTTCTTTCACAAAGGCGTTTGGTTTCTGCAATATGTGGGTGTTCTATAAATCCATGCCAAATGTTCACATGAAATAGCATCAATAATTCTCCATTCAGTACTAAGTCCGTTGGAACACGTGCAGATGCGGTCCCAACATCCCTTCACAGTACAACTCCAAATCCACAGCACAAGTTCCATTTCCTCCTTATGTTTCTCAAGGAATACAGCATAGGCTTTTAAATCAGACGTGAAAAATTTCTTCTTTCCCAACCCATCACTCATACACGGTACTAATGTGCTGTATGTTGATTAACCAACCTTTCGTGCACGAGCTCAACAAAAAAAAATGCTATAAATAATATTCCAACACAGCATAGCATATCTGTAATTTATATAAAGGTAGCTGAAATAGTATATATATCAAATCATAGGCTCTCCTGATTTTATATTGTTTATTATTATTATAGAGAAAATTACGTTACTGCACAGAGGCATCATAGCTGCTTCAACTGTAATTTCAATGAATATGTATTATAAACGAGTCACCACTTGAAAGAGACGTTTTAAAGTTCATCTGGAATGAGATGGCTTTTCTAGCACTTTCTTAAGAGACGATAAGTTAAACCCTTCTAGACGAAGATAGAAGGATCTTGCAAAACTGGTAATCTAGTTTGAAATGAGTCCATATTTGGAAAAAAAAATCTTGACAGATAAAAATTTCCACGTTTGAGGCATTTCAATACTATTCCATTTTTGAAGCCTCAGTTTATAAAGCTGAATGAGAATGCTATTCAAAAATTTATTAACAAAAATAATACAAAATAAGCAGTAGAATACATTTCCAGTGGTTTTGTTTAGATTTTTGTGGATTTTCTGAATAAAAATACATTTATAATATACAAGTTTATTAAAAAAATTATAAAATAACTGAAAAAATTAGTAGTCATTACAATGTTGTTGTTTTTTAATTTACCATTCTAGTTTTAAATTAGCTTAAGTGAAACATATCATACTGCTTTAAAAATGTTCTAAGATATCCCTTCCAGTTCATTTCTTAAACTGTTGAAATATTTCTCAGGGAAGACATGAATCATGACGAGGAAAGAGTAATAAAAATAATCGAAACTACCGAATATATTCTAATGTCTTTGCACTGTAAATAGATATCATTCGCACAGTGTGATTAAAACTGAAAAAAAAAAAATTAAATAAGTTTTGTGGAATGAGTATATTAGTTTGGTTTGGTCATAGTGAGTGCTTCCTTTGTTGTGTGTGTGTGGCGGTGCGTGCGCCTGCAACTTAGTCTAATTTGGACTGGTGGATCTGTTAATATTTGGCTTAAAGAACATTAAAACTACATCATTGATCATCTGCATAGCAAGTTAAGGCAGATCATGCTATGGATATTACAGATAACTTCCGTATCAGAGCATTAATTACATTTCGGATAAGATAAGTTACTTATTATGACAGTGTACATAGGTAAATATGATTTAGGTAATTCGCGGTTGTTCAATATCATGGCTACCGTGAAGTTAGGCCTCCTAGAGAAAGGTCGAAAATAATATTGATAGCAATAAAGGATATACATGATGTAAAATATCTAAAAATTATTCCAAACAAAAATATACCTCGACGAATGTTTGTATTTTGATTTTAATAACCATATTTAATGAAAAAGAAAATCGAAATCCTTGTACACCTTCCTATTAAATGTGAATATAAAATTTAAATAATCGTTTATAAATATTTAATGTAATATTTAAAATTCATAAATTTTTATCTAATAAAAAGCAAGAAAGCAAAACTAAAATATTTGAGCGGGAGATGAAATAAACCAACAACGATATAGAAGTAAACAAATTAATACCATTGTCAAAGACCCTTTTTTATGAACCTCAAAATCAAAATAACCTTGTGTAAATCTATTCAGTGTATTCACACTATTCGTGATGTAATGTATTTTCGCAATGTCTGCTCAAGGCAGTAAATTGAGCAGTGGACTGTGCAACGAGAAGATCATAAAGCTGACTTCGGAAGTGCAAGTCTGTTGAGTTAATTCGCTACATTCAGGAATAAAGTAAATAATTAGCAAATTTATAATCACCAACAATTACTCTAAACGGGAACATTTTAAGCGAAATAACATTCATTCACTCGTAGGACAGGATAGCAGATGGCGAAGATACAGAGATGTGACAACCCTTCTCTTCGTACTAATTCAGAGAAAACAAAGGCAGTCAATTCTCGCCCAACCAGGAACCTTGACATGTGCCAGAAGGAAGAGAATTTAACATTTCCATACACATAGCTCGGCTACCAAGGCATGTCAGTGTCGTAAGGGCAGGTGCACCATTTAATCAAGGTAATGGATGGAAGAGTCGACCGGCTTGAGTTCCCGTGCTGTTTCAGACATGGTGGCCAGTCGCTAATTGAATCGCGCTGCAATAATGGACAAATTTCATTACATATTTATGGATGAGGGTGTAGTGAAAGACAATGTCACAAGGGAGTGCTCCAGGCTTAAGTCCGGACGCCCTTTGTTTCCTGTCTTGTTACTGGCCATGTTCCTCCGAATCGGAGAGCATAAACGTCAGCAAGAGACAGCGCGGCATTGTTTCTTGGCAAAAGACTGAGAAGAGGGCTTTAAATGGCCGAGGGAAGTGTGCGCCATTACTTCCGTAAATAATGTTATTTGTAAGAGTAGAAATTCTTTCCGTTTTGTTACGATGAACTGGCTTCGGAAGAAGATTTCGCTGATAACAAAGAAGTCATGAAGCTGATACAGCAGTCCTTTGTTAAATCGGTGAATAACGTTTCTTCGTTGATGGGCAAATCTTAATTTTATTAAGTAAACCAGACACGCAATATAAAGTCTAAAAAAGTAGCTTCCCGTAATGAAGCACCACATAATATTAATTTTAAAAACTGTCTTGAGAAGAGATTGTGGGATTAAAGTTATGGCGTAGGATTGTCTTATCCTTCTCTGAGTAAGGAACCAAAACGTTCAACTTTTATTCTCGTTCTAGTCGACTAATGCGTATATTTTGGCATTAAACCAAGACGACAATAATGCACATAAAATTTTCATTTCTCAGAGTTTTTACTATTGTATAAATTCAGTTCTAATCCTACTTCAATTTCATACTGAAAATAAAGAACAGTTTAGAAAGATTCATTACTGTGAATTTATATATTTGTGTATAAATAAAAACTTACTGAAACGGACTTGCGAATAGAGATGTAACCGACAAAAATTATACCCATTATGACTCCCGGCCATATATTTTAAAGTTGTTCTAAAATGGATTAACACGCAAAAATGGTTTAACCCTTTTAAAACCTTTTTTGTTTCTCGAAAAAAAAGTTTTCTGTATTTTATTTAAAAATAGTATTTTCTAAATAAAAAGGTAGCCTATTCTGAATAGTTCTGTTTTTCTACCCAAAACTGGGATTTCTGAAATGAAATACTTAATTCATACAAATTAAATGTATTTCACAATATTTCAGCATAAAAATAATCGAACGTTTGTACACATTACCTCTGCCAAATGGATTTAAAAAATTAGGATTTGAAAACTAAAGAAAAAGTTTTTAGATCATCTTCATCTTCTCCTTCTTCAGCCTCTTTCAATCCACTGCTGGACACAGGCCTCTCCCTTAACTTTTCCGTTCCGTCTGTTTTTAGCCAGTGTCACCCATCTCATGTCAAACCTTTGACATGAAATGGGTGACATGATTGGAGGGATGATCTACGATCATTCCTCCAACTTGTTCTCTGGCAACCTTTCCTTCTCTTGGTATCCACTTAGTGTTCAATTTTCCCTACTTTTCCTCTATATGATATATAGTGAACACCAGATACAGCCCAATTACTCTGAATTAATGCACTCGCTCGGTTTCAGTAACTTGAATATGGACAGTGGAAAACTTTGTATAAACTTGAAAGTCATCTTTCAATGCATTGCTTTTAGGATTACACTGAGGTAGCTAAAATATGAGGCGAGTATAATGTGTTTCACTTTGAATATGTGCTCAACAGTTTCCACCATTTCCCAGGTAGAAGAAATACGAATTACTGGAGAGAGAGAGAGGGGGGGAATAAACACATAACACCTACGCATGAGACCGGCTCAGTCACTTGAATGCTGTGATAGAGTACTCTCATCCTTACCCTGAGGAAAGGACAGTGATAGGCGACATCTATAAAACGAGTTATCCTTCGATGTCAAAATAGCAAGAGCAATGATGTCAATCCTAACAAACTTCGGAATACCGTGGCTATAAATACACGTTACCTTAAAATTAATGTAAACTACATTATCGTGGGATGGAACGTTAAACTTAGTCTAAATAAATAATTTTATTTATTTAGACCAACTGGAATCATATAATCAATTTTAAGCATTTAATCAATATTCAATCAATTTTAAACATGAGCATAAAAAAAAACAATGAACTATCCGTTTTGTTTAGAATGGACATAGGCCTTAATAGTCTAGTCTGCCGTATTTACAGTATTAACTGCGTATTATTCTCGTGTTGGATATTTTACTACACAATGAGGCAGACTTCAGTTTACAAGAGAAAATCCTGTTATTGTTGTATGAGAATAGTAACCCAGTCTTGGATGAAAGGGCTTAGTTAGGAAAAAATAAGTAGCATAATAACCGGATTCGAACCAAATTCTTCAACCCAATAGAGGAGGGGGGGGGGGGAAGAGAAAACAATATAAAACGATGACTGAAAAGAAGCTAACATGAAAAGCGAAAATGAGAGCACATAAACAATTAGGATAACTTAATGTGCGAAGCCACAAAGATTACAGAGAGGGACTGGAAATTTGTATCTACCATAACAAAACGCATTAAGTAGTCACATTATGGAATATTATTCAAAATAATGGTTAAAACGCAAGTTTCAGTGTTATTCAAGAATATTTACGTATTAAAAAGTGGATAAAAAATTTCCAACAGAAGTTTCAATTTTATTCTTTAAAAAAATAGGATGACAATATGGCATTGATACTCAAAAATCAAAATAAATAAATAAGCACTGATATGATAGTCGATTCATCTTTTCCTTGATTTTCTCTTTCATTACATGCAATCATTTTCTCATAAGGAACTTAATAGAAGCATTTAAGGAAAATTATCATGAGTGTTTTTAAGAATAACCAATAAATCAAAAATTACAAAATTATTACCTTAATAACAAGTTCCAGTATCCATGATAAATCAGTATTCATCTTGCATACATTATAACTATTTTAAAGTTACAGACATGAATAGACGCACTGTTCAGTGGAAATAAAAGGGCAAAAATCACACCATAGTTCTATAACAATCCATTATGATACACCTGTATATCATAATGGATTGTGATATACCTGTATAATCAATAAGCGATTTACCATATTGATAATACTTTGCAGAATATGCAGAATGTGCGGCAATCTGACACATGAAATAATGAAAAATTATAGCTGAATTTTAATGAGTGGGGGGAATTGGGATATAATTCAGGAACCTACTTTAGGATCAAACATGACCATTTTCGCATCAGCTCAGGTGTCCAGGATTTTCGTTTCCAACCAAGCGTTAAAAATCATCTGCGATGTGAAGACTCAAAAACTTCCAGTTCGCAATGAGATTCGAAGTGACAGTCTCGGTTATTACAAAGCGAAGACGCTATCCACTCAGCCACACAGGCCAGCAACTAACAATTCGCAATAACATATGTCACTATAACAGCGGCAATTTTCCATTTTATTAAAATACTGTTTATTTTAAATATTTTAAAATGAAAGTTTATTTCGACAATTATACTGTTACTAGAATTCCAGCAACATTATATTTGTTGCGAACAAGTAAATGTTGCCAGAAATTTAATAAGCAGGAGAAGACTGATAAGTCAGTGATATTCATAAATCAGAATGTCTTCAAAGCAATTTAAGAATCATGAGTTGTATTATAATTCGCAATGAGGATTACCAGTATATCATTTTAATGAGGAAGGACTTTTGATGCAATGCCATGAAGTTATTTCACACACAAAAAAATTACAATCTATCTTAATTATTTTCGTAAAAATGTTTAGTTACAAGGCATTCTTTCGTTCATTTTTCTTTCATTAAGTAATGAATGCTTCATTGTTATGACAATGAACTTTCTACATGAACACATTTAAACACTAATCTTACTAGATTTTATTTTGAATTATACAACTTGATCTTAAAAAAAAAGAAGAGTAAGAAAGCGTTCTCTAACATTTCCAATAAAAATATTATTATTATTATTATTATTAAGACCTCCAGTGAGTCAAGGACTCATCAAGGACGGCTATACATCACGCAAACCAGCTGTCATACCTTCCCTTAAATTCATTCACACCAGATGCACTCACTATCCCTAAAGGCAAACTATTCCACTCACTCACTGCTGTGAGAGAAAAAATCTCACTCTTACCCCTTACTTAACCGCAAACAAACTTAACTTCCATGGATGTCCCCATGTTCTCTCCTCCCCCTTCCATATAACGAAAAATTTCATCAGACGAAATCCTATAACACCTACTCAGAAAGTTTATAGTCCTCTATTATATCACC
The DNA here is from genome assembly GCF_054136105.1 of Typopeltis vanoorti. Taxonomy (NCBI): domain Eukaryota; kingdom Metazoa; phylum Arthropoda; class Arachnida; order Uropygi; family Thelyphonidae; genus Typopeltis; species Typopeltis vanoorti. The sequence goes on from NC_143554.1 coordinate 49,080,422, forward strand.
ACTCTTTCTCATATAACCAGAGTCTGTAATCCACATACTCCCAATCTGTTCTCATAATCTAAATCCTACAATCCAGACATAACTTCGTAACTCTTCTTTGCATCCTTTCACAGATTCTTTATCCCCTTGAAACCCAGTCTTATCAAGGCTCTAAAAAGAGGCAAAATGACTTATTTAATTCTGCATGTCAAGATTCGCTTCAACATCGCAATTACCATCTGAATTATATTTGCCACATTCGAACTTCATATTCCTATCCATCGTTAAGTCAAGATCCATAGCTTCATCAGCTCCTGGTAGCATAACCTAGCTAATATACGATGCCGCTGGAAATCTCATTACGCCAAAGTGCATAACTTTACACTTACTAACATTAAACTGATGGCCATTTTCGTTTGCCCAAATGTTCAGCCTATTCAAATCATTCTGTAAGTGCTGAATATCAATAGCATCCCTGATTGCCCGATGTCATTAATGTATAGATTAAACAATAATGGCCCAAGGACTGAATCCTGAGATACACCACTGGTCACCTTAAATCTGACGGATTCAAAGCCCACAGTATACCAATTTTGGATAACTATCTGCCAACCACCCACTTATCAAGTCAAGAGTTTATATTCCAATCCTACATTCTGCCGTTTATGCAACAGCCTTTTCCTCAGTATCCTATCAAATGCCTTAGCAAAATCCAATATCATAGTGTTTCTATTCCCTTTATCTAACTCGGCCGTAACATTGTTATAAAATATGAATAAATTGCTAAAATATGACCTTACTTTAGTAAACCCATGCTGATCCTTGCAGAGTAGCTTGTTTGTCTACCCATTTCTGAATGCGAGTTCTTACCAACTTCTCTAAAATCTTTACCACCACACCAGATACTGATAGGTCGGTAGATAGACGCATCAGTTTTTGCGACACCCTTGTACAATGGAACTATCATACATTCCTTCCATTCCTGTGTATCATGACTCAGCTGAGACTCAAGTTATACAAACATGTGAAAGGAGTAGCCAATTCGATTGAACATTCCTGTAGCAAACGAGCTGATATTCCATTTGTCATCTCTAACTCTTTATCCAATGTAGCACTGTGCACCAAGTTACATACACCTGGTTTTAAATATCTTACCAATGTGAGCACTCATTAACTGAACAATCTCATTAGCTCCCGCCATTCGAGTACCATCTATATTCGGTAAAGTTATTCTTCCACATTCATTCTTTCTTTTGCTTGAGGAATAACGATAAAATTTTTTTTGGATTGCCTTTACCTTGCATGGACAATTTCTTTTCATACTTCGATTTAGCTTTCGATTTAGCAATATATATATATAGACGTCAGACTTGGTAACCCTAATATATATATATATATATATATATATATATACAGGGTGTTCGGGATAAATTTGACATATTTATAATTAATTATATTTTTCCGTAAGTTACATGTATTAACACACACTTCTCTTCATTTAAAAGTTTGGACCCTTCTTCATTCATATACAAGATGTCAGAAAGGATGGATAGCTGGAACCCACCTGAATCATGGAAGAGAATAACTTGTATCATGATGATTCGTGCCCGCCATCAAAATAAGGATATTACGACGGCTGCCCAATGCTCCCTGAATACAGTAAAAACAATCAGGCATGAACTAGAGACTTGCAATGGTGACTACGAGGATGTAGCAAGAAGAAAGATCCCTAGCAGACGATCTGATTGCGTTCGTACAGCAGAATTCCTCGCAAATCTGCAGGAACAGGTGTTGAAGAACCCTGGCATTGGAATTCGGGCTTTGTTCGTGGAGTTGCTAACTGTAGTCAAGCCCTGGATAACAAGGGTAGCCAATGGTAGGCCGTATGTATGGCAGCAGGATTCGGCCCCTTGCCACACCTCTGGGAAAAGTCAAAAATGGTTGTCTGAAAATTTCTACGACTTCATCAGTCCAAATGTTTGGCCTCCAAACTCCCCAGACCTTAACCCCATGGATTATTTTGTATGGGGCGCAGTTGAAAAAGACACCAATCGCACTTCCAGTAATACAAAAGCCCAGTTAATGGATAAAATTAAAACAGTTTTTGCGGCCCTTCCCAGGGAGACTGTAGCATCAGCTTGTTCGAGGTTCCGAAGCAGAATTGAAGCTGTGATCGATGCTAATGGTGGTTATTTTGAGTAAATCTTGTTGATAGTATTGTAATTAACTCTGCCTGTAATGTTTTTTTGTCAATTCATTAAATTTAATAGATACAAAGAAGATTTTCTTTTTCCTTACGAAACTGTCAAATTTATCCCGAACACCCTGTATATATATATATATATATATATATATATTAGGGTTACCAAGTAATTTTATAAGCTTGGTTATTTAACTCCTAATCATGCAAACAATTAAGTTTGCGCCTGAAACATAGTTCAAGTCTAAAGATGGTACAACACCAGGGCACCTCATTGTAACCTATATATATATATATATAGGTTACACATTATATAGGCACATCATATATATATATATATATATATATATATATATATATATATATATATATATGAGTGCACATCCGTTTCACTCCCACCCTGTTTATTCTTCGAACTCTAGGGATACATTCAGATGCCGCCTTATTCAAGCAATTTCTCCAAGATTCCCCTGCATTGCTGACATTTTCCCCATTCAGTAACTAATACCACTGAAACCAAAGATAGTATTGTCCTAAGTTGATCATAATTTCCCGCTCTGTAGTTCATCGTGTAACTTGTTCTAATAGGAACACCATTATACTTAGATACTTCTCAAAAAAGCACGGCAAGATCAATGTCGCCAACTGGTGGTAAAATAATCATACTTAACCAAGACCCCTTCTGAAGATATGAATAAATCTAATACTCTTATCATGAGATTTTTCTTCTTCTCAATCAATGTTTCCATAAATAATGTTCTTCTGGAATGCTTATTTTGAAATATTCTTACTTCAAAAAATTCGGCACGCAGCATTTCAAAAGTGAGAGTTTAATGAAAATGAGAAATTTGTATTAAAATGAAAAATTTGTATAATAATAAATAGTAAATTGTGGTTTTAAATTTTGCTTAAGTCCCTGAGAGTTTAAATCGCGAGTAGCCTCTCCTGTTAAAGTTTAATTTTCAACATAAAGCGTCATTTTTAACTACCATCGAAGTGAGAGGAACTGATAGTGTCAGAAGGATGGTTAAATGTAGTTATAAAGTACCACAATTTAGACATTTAAGCAAATAGTTATTAAAAAAAAAACAGGAATGTAGATAATGATATAAGCATTAAACATGAGTGAATATAATTCAGAGAACGAACTAGCCGTTAGAGGTACCAAATAAACGGCTGACAGGCGGTCCAAAGTCCCAACATTATCAACACTTAAAATGACATATGGTTCAATTTCCGAGTATTTTCTGAGATTGTTTTTTGATCTCAATCCACTCTCATCTATGGAAATCCTAAGTGCTCACATGCATAATCTTGTAAGACATAAATATCCAAGTTTGCTGGAAACTAAAAATAATAAAGATATGTCCCATAATAACTCTCAGAAAGGCTTTAGCTCCAAAAGCGCCCATGAAAAGACGGGGTAAGTACAATAAATCGATAATCTACTAAATATACCTCCATATTACATGCACGCCTGCCATATATATAAAAGGTACGATAAATATAAGTGTCTGAGTGCTGTCATCCGGCTAGACAGCGAGCCGGTCGCCACACAGGTGAATTGGGTTGCTACGACGATCGCATTAGATCCGCTGACAGTTATGATCACTACTTCCCAGTCTAGATATGTCACTGGTTCCATGGAAGAGCGGGTTTAAAACTTTAATGAGTTCATGCTTCTCTGTAAGTCGGGCCGTGTGGTCTTCACATTCCGTGAGAGCGTGGGCAACCTACTAATACAGAGTTCGGGCAGACTTGGAGGTGGGTGACGTGATTAGTGAAGCCGAACTTTAATACAGACGGCTTAACAGCACTTTCTAACATTACGGTTTGCATCAGCGGTCCTTCAATAAACAGCTGTTGAAGAGGCCATCCATCCCAGCCACCAGAGTACAGTAACAATAAACCCTTTGTATTAATGTCAGAACATATGCAAAGGCTGGCAATTGCTCAACTGCAATGAATTCTCACCCACAAGCGACGGCGCAACAATATGCTTTTAAAAATGAGGAAAGTGCTATGAGTTTGCGCACAACAAATACTTATGTTCATTTGATGCTAGCTGAATGATAAAAGATAACATCGCTAAGTTCCATTGTTTGAATGAGAAGTTATTGTACAGTATCTACTCGTTTGACATGACTTCGAAGCAGTTTTTCCTTATTTCAATGTTCCTCCAATAAAGAATTTTTTTTTCCAAACAATTCGAAACTTTACACTATCACACAATATTTGTGTATAACAACAAATTAAATTTTAATTTTACAATACAGCATAAACCAGGATAAAAATCACACACAATCGAGTAACAAAAAAAAAAAAAATCTACAACAATGAAAATGTAAATACGGTGTTTTATGTTAATAATCAATAAGCATTCTTTTGTCGGGAATAACAATAATTCGCGACAGACTACTGCACATTATCACGTGTATTCTTATGCAGCTACAGAAAACGATCAAATATGCAAGTGATTACAAATATTCCTATAATTAATATAATGGACTGATCTTGAATACAACAATACTGTTTAAAATAGGCTTTTCATACTTTTCGCACCAGAACTTTTAAATGCACTTCGAAAGCAGAATTAGCCGAAGTAATATTAAACCGTTCCAATCAGTTTCTAGAAATAAATATTGAGAGAAGTGTATTCGAGAATAAATAATTTCGTATTACTGTTATCTATGCCACATGGAGTGATTTCAATCCTTTATCTATGCATGGCAGATTTTATACGTTTTACCGTGATCGTTTCAAACGATTTTCACATTCTAATAATCAATCTACATTATAGTACAGCTCAGCAGGGCAGTTTAGTCAGCAATTTTATAGGCGTTTATTTATCCTTTGTCTAGAACCACTCCTTCAGACGATGTATTCGAATACAAACATTCAGGGAACATCCTTAACAGAAGCGTCTGATACAAACATTAAACTGGTTTGCTTTGCAGACTACATAACAGCATTACTACTATTACAGATCAGTTCGCTACTGCCAGCAACATTCCGAACAGTCTCTTCAATTAGTGATCGTAATCTAAGCAAAGGTAAACAAAGCTGATAACTTGTTCTGCATGACCAAGCTGAACATAGGACTCGGTCTAGCTTAAGAATCATTAGAAAACTATGCGGATTTCCCAAAAGACAAAAGATTCAAATGATTAAAACAACAATAATATTGCAAACAGGTTTCTTTTTCTTTTTCTCTCTCTATCTCTTCTGGTTAGGTGAAGAGATAATATATAACAATAATATGAATATATTAAAAAGCTTTTGTTGTTCTTTGGATGCGAAGTTAACTTAGGAATCCGACTGGTATTTCGAAAACAGCCAACAAAAATAATCAAAAGAGCAGGAATATAACATGTTCTCTTTTTTCTTTATAATCTTTACGATTTCATAAATTTATTATGCTGTCGATACAGACTATTTACTCGAATGCTATAAATTTTTCATTAGCAGAGAAGGTTAACGAACAGATAATAACTCATATTCAACATGTATTGAATATGGGTTACATGGAACAAGTACACATGTGAAATATAAAGGGAGAGAGTACTGTTTGGAATTAAAGTCACTAAAGCTGTGAGGATAACGTATTAAGAGTTAATTGCGTGTTTTCTCCGACTAGTCTGCCGGATTTCTGTTTTGTCGGATGCTAAACTAGGGTTTACAAGATGAAAAACTCTTCTACCACCGTATATGACCTGCTAACAGTGGGGAGTAAGGAGTAAAGGGTGGGGATTAGATGGATTTTCCTGTTGTCTAACATGAAACATCAAAATACTGTTTCAAAAACAAACAAAAGTTTAAACATTCATTATCGGGATAACCGTCTACCGGAATTTAAAATTCATTCACTGTCATTGGCAATGCATATTTACCTATAAACCTCCACGTAAGAAATCGACATCTCTCTCTCTCTCTCTTTCAATCACTTCGTTCCGCACTCAGAATAATATATTCTATATCAATTTGGTAAACTCCTCCCTTCAATATGTCTGGCTAAATCTCAACATGGTTCTGTCCATAAATCTCTGGAGCAAGCTCCGATCACTATTCTTGGTATTTACCCATAATGTGAACTTAGCTCCTAGGAGCTGTATTACTGTTCTTAGTATAGTATAGCTGTATTACTGAACAGTAATACAGCTCCTAGGAGCTAAGTTCACATTATGGGTAAATACCAAGAATAGTGATCGGAGCTTGCTCCACCCTTACTATGAGTTGCCTCAGTTTGCACCACAAAAGGGGTCAGGTGTTGCACTGTCCAGGTATTTGCTTACGCTTGGAATCGCCGAACTTTATATAGTTTCTATATTCGGCATGAAACTCTTTTGAGTTTCTTATTCGGCTAAGAAACAACATGAGATGTAATATCCCTTAACTTAAATAAATCTCTGGAGTTCATATTATCTCAACATCTCTCGCATGTCTAATATAGTTGACTCTTTAGGAGTATTCTATCTCCTCCGCCAAGGTTCTAAAATACATTGCAACAGTTGTCTCTGCGACCTTCAACGGAGACGAGCTACTTCCCTACCTCTTTATTTTTATTCATTCTGTAGATATGTTATATTGGTTTTTATTGTAGCATTATTTTCGTATATATTGCGAACTGATTTCATTATTGTGGTGCAATTCATTTTTAAATACTATTTCAAACAGTTTGTTTCTTTTCACTAATTCAAAAATTTCTTTTCATAATTTATGAATAGGATATGAGTAGGTCCAATTCTGTTTTTTCAATTAATTGCAGTCAATACATAAAGATTCCTTTCTAAATCCCTTTTGCTCTTCTACTGAAATCTCTTATAAAGATGCTTCTTTTATTTTTCAGTACTGCTGCATATAATTTATATCGAGAATCGAATGGAATTCTAATTTGAACATTTTGATTTATTCCTTTTGAAAATAGGTAAAATAATGGGTTTCTTCCAGTGGCGGCCGGTGAAAATTTTAAGTGGGAGTGCTGCATATACAAAATAAAAAATAAATAAATAATTTTTTTTTCCTAATCAGTAACCAATTTATTAATAAATAAATTTACATATTAAAAATATTTCACTTTCACCCCGAACAAACACCAATAATAAAAGTTTCCTCATAGAAATAACGCACGCAAGCATACGATACAATGCGCAAACTAGAAGCGTCGGAATCACTTGTGCAAAGACAAGCGTAAACGAATATCGGCGAGTCTAGCTGCAATTGGCGCGATCATTCTCACACTGCGTTAGATCGCAGTGCATTTGTTTCGTATAACGATAATTGAAAAAAATATAATTCTTTTCATATTTTCAACAGTGACGCTCGTCATAATTCAGCCTTGTATCTATAATAAATAAATAATTAGATGCTATTTTAGCAAAATAAAATAAGATTTACAAAAAATAATTTCACCCTCACCTCGAACATGCACCAATAATAAAAGTTTCGTATCTCACAGAAATAACACGTGCAAGCATACGATACACTGGCCAAACGAGCAGTGTCGGAATCACTTCTAACGTGCAATGAGAAGCGCAAACGAATATCGGCGAGTTTAGCTGCAATTGGCCGAATGTGATAATTCCGACATTGCGTTATATTGCAGTGCATTTGTTTCGTATTCTAAAGTGTTAATCGAACAATTGCAATTATTAACTATTCAATCAATGTCAAAACATAAACTGTAACCTTTAACATGTTGTATTGCATTTATATAATGTTGTAAGAACTGTTATTATTTATAAACACAAACAAAATTTAATTTTAAAAATTTTTTTCCTTGGGGGGGGGGTGCTGCAGTGTCGCAGTGCTTATGTACGAGCCACCACTGATTTATTCCACTCTGGAGATGTTCCTGATTGCAAAACTTTATTTAACTGATTTAACATTCTCTTATGGATTTCCAAGCCAGTGTATATATATAGTTGCATATTTATTCCATCATTTTCTAGTGATTTTGTTTTTCATTTTATTTAAATTTTCAATTAATTCATGTAATGTTCTTTCCAATGTGTTACTATTATTTATTGTGTAAGAATACTAAAATCATTTTAGTAATCTTATACAATAAATTATTTCATTTCTTTTTATTTATGATATCTATATTACGTTGTTCTTTAATTTCTTTCTTCAGGCAGTTAAGGATTTTATATGTTGATGATTGTGTTTTATTTAATTCACTTCTTTTTTATGCAGTTATCCCCGTTTTCACTATACAACATTCTAAATTGTTTTGGTTTAGCATTCTTCCTTTTATAATTTAGTTCATTTCCAGCTCTCTCTCTCTCTCTCTCTCTCTCTATATATATATATATATATATAGCAACTATCTCCTCGTTAACAATTGCCCGTAAACTTCATTTATTTTTTCTATATGTTCGTTCCAACTGATTCCGCTTTTCTTGTCTGTTTTCTTTATTACGTTATACACATATATATTCTTGCATTCTTATTCAATATATACCCCTAATTCAAATAATTTTTTTTCTAATTTTCTTTAGTGCAGTTTCCTAACATTTTCTTTATGTAACAATTTTATCTAAAATATACTTTCTGTTGGTTTTTTATTTGTTCAAGTCTTCAGCCATTTTTTGAAAGTATTGATATGTTTCCAGAAGATGATTGATGATCTGTATCTAAATGTAAGCTTGCATAAAATGATCTGTATCTAAATGTAAGCTTGCATAAAGTGTGACCTCTGTTATTATATTTGTTGTTATTGTTGTTGTTTATTTCGTATTAAACAATAAATTATAGATGTAAGGCCTCTTGCTTCTCATGTGTTTGAATGTGTACTTTTTTATGCCTACAAAAAATTGCTATGCGCAAATTATTGAAGAGGACAACGTTTATTTAAACTTGGCCCATTCTTATTTTTATGTGGTTTCCCATACACTCTTTTATAGGATTTTACCTATTTAGATAACCTAATATATGTATGTAGATATATGTGTTTGTGTTGTTATGATCTGCTGAAGTTATTTTTTAAATTCTTGTACTTTATTTTCTGCAGAGATATAAACATTATAATTCTGAATATCGTCATGTTTCCTCCTTGTATTTTTAATCTTCCTTCTATTATCCTTTCATTCCAGTATTTATAGCTAATTACTATATTTTTCCAATCTTTAGTACGGTCTCAGCTTTTGCTCTTCCAGATTTCTTTATTCCACTCTATATCTAAATATAATCATTTAGTTCTTTAATCTTTTTTCGTTTTGTTTTCAATTTGTCATGGCAGCTGTTTTTATATCACAATGAGTTAGCATTTCTCTAATTCTTGATCTTCATGTGCTATTCATCTGACGTTCCATGTTAAGATTTTGATATTTTGGTTGTACAGTTTTGTTTGTTTGTTTGCTTTGGTATCCTATCCTTTTTCGGTCCAATGTGCGACTTACTAGTAATAGATAAGCCCTTTGGTTGCGAATCCATAACAAAGCAAGTCAGATGACATGAGTGCTGCGCGTTGTCCTTAGACTGCGCATATATATTTAGCATTTGCTCAGAATGTTGGATTTTCCTAATATCCGAATTTCCGATATCATTAATATATAATAAATTTAAAGTGTACTAAATTTAACGGCAATGACGTAAGGTCAAAAATCTATAACGCCTAATTTTGCCACCTTCCTTTTTCGAGACACTGCATCTTCACATATGCCTTTAACGCACTGTTACCTGCCGTAATTAATCTACTCCACAATAGTTATTTTGGACGAAGAACCTTTATAAAAGCTTTTCAACTGAGTATTAGCTGATCTCGTAAGGAAATGGTAGATTTTTTTTTTCAGGGAACGATTCTCTCTCTTTCTTGTTTATTTATTTTATTATTTTTTTAATCCCGAAAACAGGCAACACCCGGCGAGAAGAGCACGTGCAATTTACAGATAAAATATACTGGTCCCATAGCCTCGATTGCTTAGACCATGATCCCAACAACCAATCTATATTAAATTAACAAAAACTACTCCACATGTATTTTGTTCAGCGAAACAAAAGCACCACACGTGTACCAAGACAGCATGCTATTAATTTAGCAAAATATTTCGCTAGAATTCGTCAATCGACTAAATTATCTCTAATATAGAAAACCGAACATGTGATTACTTTATGATAGTCTACATAGAACTATTAGAATGTTCAGCACATTCAAACCCCTAGATAACGAATCTTCTCAGCTGATCGCGATTACCAGTTTACTCACTGGAGAGCAGAAAGGGCTACTAATTCTACTATAATTTAATTCGAACTGCTGAAACTAGCAATCATTTCCTTGACACTAAATAACTGCTAGTGACAAAATGTAGTGCGATCACCACCATGAAAAAGATGAGCATGCAATATCTCAAATCTCATAAAATACAAAATGAAAAACAAACATCCTGAAAGATGAAGCTTGCTATTTTTCACGAGAGAACATACTGCTATATTACGAGGAACTCATGGTTCCTCGAAGATGCCTCGAAGAATATAAAGGTCGTTATATTCTCAAAGAATCTACTCATCACTCTTGTCAAAAAACAGGAGTCACAAAATGTTTAATCCGACGAGCAACAACTAACTGTTAACTTCTCATTTATTACAGAAGGAACTTCTGTAATACATCACATGAAACTAAATGGCTTATCCGAAAAGAGTACACAACATCTTTTCGATTCTTACAAACCAACACAGAACAACTAAGATTCAATACGTCGAGTTCCAATTCCTTACATTTCCGGGATTTCAGAACCAATTTCGAGAATTCTAAAGAAATATGATCTAACAGCCACTTAACACCTATTAACAAATTATCCACCCAGTTTCTTTCATCTAAAGATAAACGCTCAACCTTGTCTCTACCTGGTGTGTATCAAGTTCCTTGTAATTGTAATCTTTACTTTGGACAAATTGGACGTTCCATAGAAAAAAGAATTCAAGAGCATCAGTCATCAATTCAACATAACAAACCTGAGAAATCTGGATTAGCTCAGCATGGATTAGAAACAAACCACAACATCATTTGGTCCAAGATTCTCCTACTACACAGATGTCGCTACAAATTTGAACGTTTATTTAAAGAAAGTGTAGAGGCCTTACTTCAACGTGTTACCCTGAATGTTTAATCAGGGTAACACTTTTTTTTTATCAGTATAATGTTATTTAAGATCATTATATGAATTTCTGAATTAATATCTTTAATTATGTTTTTTACAAAATGTTTACTCTTCTAATACTTAGCGATATGACATCAAGCGGCTCGTTCTATGTGTGAATGATCAATTGTTCGTATTCCACTTTGTTTTTTAAAACTATTCCTATGTAGCCACTGAAGATGGTCTGTAATATTCAGACAGAAATATCTGGCAAATTAAACATTATTCTTGTGCTAACGTGTACATATTTCTAGTGTATGTAAAATATTGGTCACATGCGTCATCACATGTTCTAGTCAACGATTTCAGAATGCTGCTGGTCAGTAATCGTCAATACTGTTGATCACAATGAAAAAAACAAAGGATCTTTCGGAATTCGATAGAGGGTGCCCGTCTTGCTGAAGCGACAATTTTGTGAACAGCAGAGCTGACTGGGTTCTCAAAAAATGAGATATTCCGAGTGTTAAATTAGTGAAAAAACAACTCGCATTGCTTGTCTAAGAGGCGTCACTGTGGTCCTAAGGCAGTCCGTCAGGATGGCCGTCGTCTGAGAAGGTTGTACGGACAAACAACTTATTGTGTGCGGCAATTGACCGAAGCATTTAATAATGGCTGTTACCGACCTATATATTATCGAACTATGCGCAGAGAATTGAAAAGAATCGGTAATTGGCAGTCGCATGCCTAGACAGAAACCAATATATTAAATAAAAGTTTCTAATTCGGTGGCCGGTATGTGTACTAATATCCTTGAAACATCAAGACGTAAGAACAAGGGACCAGGGAAAAACCTCCAAGGAATCGCAGTTCTCAAAACTCGTGCACGATCCTATGTCGCATAATGACTCTATAAAAATATGGCCGTTTTCACTGCATATGCAACTTCTTGGATTTCAGCTGACAGAAGTAGTACGATAGTGAATAATAAGTGACTAATTAGCAATTTTATTATGGAATTTACTAACTACTGCAGCTTGTATAAATCTTCTCGATAAATCCTCATGAAAATACACAAGTTCGTGCTGCAAAATCACCCACCCAAATCATTAAAGTAGTTGCCTGGTGCTGAAATATCCACCAGACATTCTGGACTCATAAAGTCATTATCTTCAATCCCATATAGCAAAGATAGAAAATGTAACATATTCAGTCGGAAGCTTCAGTCAAATAACAATGAGTGACTGGTTTGACTAACCCCCCCCCCGAATAGAACTATGGGAAACAAAAATAAAACAAACAAAAGAAGGGGAGTCTAGTTAATACCGGGGTATGAATGTTTCAATGCCACTCTGAATTTGTGGTAAAATTCAACATTTCCGTGATTTTCTCAAGACGGATTTCTCTTGTTCTGCGTTTATAACATCCATTCTCGTTTGCGTAACATAAAAACCAACCTGAGCAGTCGACGTATGTCAAATGTCTTAGCAAAATACATAAATATCCCTATAAGTATTTTCTCACCAATGCAGTTATCTTGATACAATATGTGGCTACGGTTGACAGGGAACGATTATGCTCTAAACATCATCTTATAGTCTCTATGCATTTTCTGTTGTCATCGAAAAAATGTCATATCCTAGGACCTAATCAACTTATAACCTAACCAACTACAGAAATACAAAACAGGCCTATGATTCGTTGCATCTGCAAATGATTTTATACAATGCAAGTATTTGACCCTATGTCAACGGCATTTTAATTTTCTGACAAAAAAAAAAAAAAAGTCAATACGTTTCTTGCGGATGTACGCCAGGTTTTTATTAATTTAAGTATTTTTAATTCTAAATTTGTCCTAGAATTTTTAATTGTAGTAACAATTTAAAATCACTAACATTTATGAAAAAAACTGAAGTATTCAATGAAAACTTTATCTTCTTTAGTTATCAGTTTACCATCATCTATCCACTACGATCTTCTTTTTCTTCTTCTTATTAATTTTATAAGTCTTGCTAAAGAATTCTTAAGCCCATTCACAGTGAAACCGAATGAATTTCACGAACTACCAAACTATATTTATTCCTTCACAGTACATGTAACTAACCAAATGCATTCGTGACAGGTTTTGGATTTGAGAAGAGAACAAAATTTACAATCCGAAATTGATTAGGCCTAGTCTTAATAATAATAACAATAATCGGTTTACTATATACTGAGTAATCATCACTATTGCCAAACTGGTATTGCGTATTCCGAAATCCAATCGCCTCACGTATAGAACGGATTCTGTTACATTCATCACTCATAGATTAATTAATTAATTAAATTTTTTTTTTTTTAATGTGAACCAATACACAAGAGATTGGTTGGTCACCCTATAGTGCATTAGTAGCGGGTATAGGAAGAGCTTCAAGAAATGAGGAACTTGTTCACGTTGGATTTGAAGGCCTGTACATTGTATTTCTTGGGAAAATTTCATGGGAGAGAGGCTGTTCCACACTACAGCAGCAGCAGGAATGAATGAGGAAGAGAAATTTCTATAAGTATAGAATTGGACTGTGAAGGGGATGTTGGTGGCAACTGTACGTGTTTCAATGGCTTTTGTAGAGAGAGAGAGAGAGAGAGAGAGAGAGAGAGAGAGAGAGAGAGAGAGAGAGAATTGTGAACACTTACCATAGAAATTATAGAAGATGCATGCAGTATATACTAATTGCTTATGCGAGAATGGTTGGAGGAAAGTTTGTAGAGATGAATCATTTATCAGTCTAATTGCTCTGTTCTGTATTGCATGAGGAATTTTTTGGGAGCTCTTTCGGACACCGCCCAAAATACGTGAGCAATACTCGATGGATGGGCGAATTTGTGAATTACCTTCTACCACAAACATCAACCTTTTTCCCAAAATATTTATTTTCTGTACAAACATATTTAAACACGACCACAAACAAATATATTGAAATGTTCAACCGTACTAAATTAATCTTTATATATTATAGTTTAATTAATCTATTCTTCAACCATAAAAAATAGTTTTTCTTTAAATTAGATAAATGTATAGATTTTATTCATTTGCTGAGGCTCATTTCAGATATTTTCAACTCGAACAGTATCAATTGAACTTCATTTTATATTCTCTACTTCACTATCTTTTTACATATGCCGGACTGTAGAGTTGGTCCAATCAAGTGCAACAAATTCCTGCTTTCTATTTTACCTATTTCCTAAAGTAAAGCTTCAATTAAAAATACTCTGTCGACTACTAGATAAATTCACTCAAAATTACAACTTAACAATTTACGAACTGAGTTTCGTAACCATTCTGATATGATTCTTTAGCATATTTAGTGAATTTTCAAGAATATCTTCGGTTTTTTTTGCATCCATAATCTAATATTGACCTTACCAAAGATTTGTATATGGTATCAAAACTTCCTACATTGCATATACCTACATTTTTTCACATTAAAATTTAAACCACACTTTCTTCTTCATTCTTCTAATCTTTTAAGATCATCCCGTAAAGAAATAAGCCATCCTAACAGACTTGTTTGGTTCGTGTTCTTGCACTCTGTTCTATCCAAAAGCACATCAGCAAAAGAGAGAAATTTTGCTCTCACTATCTGATATATTAAGAGCAGAATTTCTCTTTTGATGGTATATATTAAAAATAATACATTAAAAAGCAAGGACAGCAAACCTTGGAGTATCCCGCTTAACTGCTTCGATCTTAGAAAAATGTCCTCTATACAATAATTGGGTCAACTAATTTCCCACCCACCTCAATAATTAATCATCAATATGCATTTGGCATATTTTAATAATATTTA
Organism: Typopeltis vanoorti; assembly: GCF_054136105.1. Lineage (NCBI taxonomy): Eukaryota > Metazoa > Arthropoda > Arachnida > Uropygi > Thelyphonidae > Typopeltis > Typopeltis vanoorti. Next base: position 49,095,499 of record NC_143554.1, read on the forward strand.
ATCAAAAAATTCATCTGTGGAAAGCTATCAAGAATCTTTCCCTCTTTCCCAAAAATGAAGTAATTCATATCATAGCCATTAATCTATTTTCTTAGTGACTTCATAAAAAATTATAAGAATATATGCTTTCATTAGCATTCTTTCTTTTATGTTAACTTCATTAAATCCAAGTATACAGATAAAATGACTCCATTTCGGTATGAAAATAGCTTTAGTTATCAGAAATGACTTTCATACCCCCCTTAATGTTGTTACAGCTCGTGTTCATTATAAAACATTTTAATGCTTAATTTTGAAATCTTCAACCAAGATAAAAAGACACTGCCATGTTTTTAAGCGGGCAGTGAATATAACCATTTGTTATATTTGAAATGAAATATAAAAAAAAAAAATAATAATAATAAAATGTACCGTATTGATTCACACTGTCAAAATATCCCAAAGGACCGACCATTAACCCGTTGAATAAGAGCATCCTTCATGGAACACTTAACTTTAATTAATTTATGATGCACAAGATCATATAATATCTCACATTTTCTACAGAAAAATTCAAATTAAACTATTAAAATTATAAGATATTATAACTACAAAATTATAATCTTACAGATCTTTATTTAATTAATCATATCATAAATGGAAAAGTAAGGCCTCAATTAAAGTTACATAAAGGCGTGCTTTTATTAAAAGAGGTTTAGCCATCTTAAAAAATTATAGACTGCAGCAAGCTTTTTTATATATTTAATAATCTAACATGATTATTTGCCGAATTAAATTAGTTTAAGGGAAACGGTAAAAGCAATTTATGACTTAAAAAAAGTTCAGTAATAAAGTTTCGTTCAAAAGGAACAGGAATCACAAAAAATTTAGGGCTTAGACACAGAAATGGCGACATCAGGGGGAAGTAACTGACATCGCATCATAGGAGAAGTATAAATGAAAACATCTAGTTCTTCAAAATTGTTTCAAGTACATATGTAATAAAACGTTGCATCTTAGTTTTAAACCCATTATTAATTGTTTTGCTGAAAAAGAGAAGGTAAGCACTTCATTGAAATCAATCGAAATCCCCAGAAAACAAAATAAGTTTAACGAGACCTACTTTAATGGTGGTTGTCTTACAAGTGAAAACTAATCTGCCACTCCTAATTCCAATTTATAACCAGAAAATCACGCTAATGAAAGGAAATATGAGATGCCCGACATGCTTCGTGTGCCCTGTAGTGAGCAAGTGCATAAAAGTAAAAAAAGAAAAAAAATTATACGGGTTCAACCATCTAAGAAAATAAAAAATGAACCACTGACTTGACCACGTGTCAGAAGTCGAAAAATGGAGGATCGACAAACAGCGTGAAGTTTCCAAGTAAATTTCTATCCGACTATCACTTTAGAGGCCTGGTAATGGAGTTAACTCTCATGTATATCATTTCGTATAATCCTAAGTATATGAATATATATAAGTTGGCCATCACTGTTTAGTATATGAAATGCAATATCGTGTGATGTCACTAGCATATTTGGCAAGATCTAATAAAATTACCGTAATATTACAGGAAGATTTTTCGGTTCTCAAATAATGCTATCATTATAGAATTATTTCTGATAATTCTGGATCCGCCTGGTCTATTCTTTGACTATTTTTTTCTTTCTCATAAATTCATTTGCAAATTACTCAAAACACAACTTCAATTATGATCCTTCCAAATGGATTCATTTACGAAAAAACAACCTCAAAAGAATGCCACTTGTTTTCATAAAGAAATGGCCTAGTGTCCATTGTACAGATATTTCAAAAAAAAAAAAAAAAGTGCGAAAGGTCAAAAGAAATTAAAATTTCTTTTGACCTTTCGCAATTCTGGTGAAAGGTCAAAAGAAAATAATATAACCGCATGCCCCTTCTTTCCATTATGGGACAGACACGCGGTATGAGTCAATTTTCTCAACACTTAAAAAGACTTTAGTTTCACAATGAAAAAGCACATCAACAAAACCTAAAAATGTACTTTATTGAAATATAGGAGCGTAGCGTTCCCACTTAAATCTAAATGTCTTGACTAATTTTAGCAAAGAGAGGAAACTAAATTTCACCAAAATTCGCCTGGCTAGAAGGTGTGTATGCGTACAGACAGAAGACTGACGGACACGGCGATTCTAACGTGCTTATGCAATGTTGCGAGACGCACCTACAAGAAAGCAAAAAACCATTCTGGTCTATTAACTATACATACCCTTTAGTTGCACGCGATACTCTACACAGAAGAGTGCACTTTTGCATCTCGTAAATCACTTTTACCATATTCCCAGTCTAAGCTCAGACAAATAAAAAAAAAAAAAAAAAGGAAATATACAGAATTAATTCAGAAACAGAGCGTTCCCATCTAACTGTAGAGGGAAGCGTGATTTACAGAATACATCGGCATGAACTGTAATGAGGCGCAGGACCCTGCATGCACCACGCATGCATGTCCGTGTATACTCAAATAAACATATAGAGGCGCGATATGCGTGACTATCGTCGCATTGTATTCGCAGCTGCGGGCTAGGTGAGGTTCACAGCACACGGTGAAGTCAGGGGTTAAATAACACAGGCACGCCAGAACCGTGTACGTCTTAAATGGGCGGGACCAGAACAGGCAAACAGTCACGCACTGTGTAACTGACACGCACGACCTCTACGTAGCACTTTCTTTTCACAAAGACGGGCGCGCGCGCACACACACACACAAAGATATCCTTACCCTCTCATCTGATTCTTTGTACTAGGAGACACTTTACTACGCAGCATCGTTATGAACATCTTGCAAATTAAAGAAATAGGAAGAAATCAGATAAGTGTATCAGTTACACATTAATCTAATTACTATATAAATAACAATTTTATTAAATTGTTTACTTTACAAGCACACACACCGCAGATATCAAAATAAAGTAATACATCATCCTAAGAATGACCTCGCAGTGGTATGTATTTGTGATTTCTCCCGCCACACACATCCCAAGAGTTGTATTTTTCACTTAGGTGCATACATTCAATGTAATATATTTTTGCGATTTTTCCAATTCTAATAAGAATACAAATTAGAAAAGAAAAAAAAACACAAAAATGACATTTGCACAGAAGGAGAATTTCAAAGGAGATAATTTGTTGAAGAATTTTTGATAGTGAAAAGTGAGGTAGTATTGGGGAATAGAACAACTGCCAAAAGGAAAATCTGGAGCTGATGGAGTGTCACTGAATATTACTATTACATTAGTATGTCTTACTTTCACATGCAAAGAAAATAACGCTCAAAGTAGGAATCCAGAGGCGTATATTCAGGGTATGCGCCGCACACCCAAGAAATTCACGAAGAAACAATTTTTGAGTATTTATTTATTTGAAATAAATAGCCATGAACTGTTACATCAACGCATTGAGTGTGACAGATAAAGGCAGACGTTGCCATCGAAATACGCATTGGCCAATTGTATGAAAAGAATAATACAAGTCCCCACAGGGATTCTGCAGCGAACCATCATTCCTTTTTGATCCTCAGATAAGGACAGGTATTCCAGAGTGGAAATATATACGGTATTCTATCACCCATACAACTGGTGGGAGTAGCTATACGCTACCATACTAGAGAGAGATGATTATGGGCAAGGCGGTTTTTCTCGTTGCCTTCCTTGTCGATATACTGTGTGTGTGTGTATTCCCCCCCCCTTTCTTTCTTTCTAATTTATGCTCACGCATAGACCCACACTTCACCGTGTGGGCGTTCGAAACGATTGGTTAATCCTTATTCCAGGAGTATCTCATGTATGTGTATTCACGGGACAGATTTGCCTGTTTTGAGTGAAGAAAAAACCCGAGTTACCGGGGGAGACCCTACACTTCCGTATGAGACCAAATAACTCACCTTTAGTCGAAAGTGACCAAATAGAGGCTCCTCACGTCTTGAACGGAAATCAAACGCACGCCTTTCCGACCAAACGTTCGTCTATACCAAACCAACGGAGCTATATATATATATAAACAGTACTGAAATTCGACCCCCCTCCTCAGTACGAGATATGCCGTTAAACTGCATGCACATTAATAGAAGAGTACGTGTAGCATCAACGCGATTATATTTAGGTGTAGCAATGGTGTTGATGTTGGAAGAAAAGACATTTATTGGTGAGCATTATTTTCATTCATACGGAGTTAGCAGAGAAAATTAACCAAGTCAACAACATGTTTGTGGACAGTTTGTTCATCTTTCCCGTAAGCGTGCCCCAAGGAACAGTGTCATCATTGCCTTAATCGCGAGGTTCTGACGTACCGGGAGTGCTGTGCCGCAATGAAAAGGGCATTCGGGGAGGCCACGAACTGTTAACACAAATGAGAATCACGGGCGTATGCTGAAGCAATTGTTACAGTCTCCGAAACGCAGTCAACGCCAAACAGTGGTAAAACTTTTGATACCGAGCCGGTCACTACAGACAATCTTTAAGGAGTTGGATGCCTTTTCGTACTGTGGGTCAGTGTTTAACAGGAACGGATTATGCTACAAGTTGGGAATACTATGCACGCGTACTGGCCAATGTCTGTGAAGATCCGCCTTCCGCCATAATGTCTGGTTCTCGGACGAAGCGTATTTCCATCTAAAGAGGTCATGTAAACAGACGAACCTACAGGTTTCTTGATACCTGAATTTGTCCAAGAAAAACCTCTTCACGGCGAGATGGTCACTGCATGGTGAGCAGTTTCCGGCCATGGCATAATTGGGCCCTACTTCATTGAAGAGGAAGGTGTGACTGTGACTCTGAACAGCGAACGCTACATCAAGAATGTGTTGGTTCCGTTCACCCAGGATTTGCATAGGATGTGCCGTGCAAAAAACATTCCATTTCGTGCACAGGTATTCCAACAGGGCGAAGCAACCTGCCACACATCACGTGGTTCTAGAGCCTATTTATCAGAACACTTATCCGGGAAACTCATTTCGAGGTTCACAGAATTCCAGTACCCTTCACGTTCTCCTGATCTCACATCGCTTGATGCCTTCGTTTAGAGTATGTTGAAGGAATGGGTATTCTACCATGACCCGCCTTCAAACATTGATGAATTAAGGAATAAAATTACACGATATGTCCAGCATATGTCCCAACCCGTGTTCTCCAAGATGACAGACAACCTTTGCATGCGCTACGAAACCTGTCTTGAAAGACAAGGTACTTATTTCGAGCACGTCATCTACTGTCGTTAATGCTTTATTCGACCAAGAGTCCACCGATAGTTGTGGATGTACATATCATCACGTGTAAACATATATTTCTTTGTTAATAAACCCGTTTACTCCATTACATAATACCGTTGTAGTTATTCGGTACTGTTTTTCCCCCCGCCATACTGCATTTCTATCCTACTGAAACAATTGATGTTCAGGTTTCCGGATATCTATCTTTGAAGATGTAATCTAGAGGAGCGAATTTTTTTTTTCTCCCCCCGCTCTTGTAAATCATTCCAGTTCGGAGCAAAAAAAAATTTACTTTCAAAAAATAATGCTCCATCTGAAAATCACACGCACGCACACACACACAAACGCATACTGTGTGTGTGTGTAAGAGTCACATGTAGAAATAACGTGTGTGCTATATTTACTTCACAACAAAAAGTTCTTATAAATGTTAGACAGGCTCCAAAGCAGGATTAAATCTTTCCAAATAAAAATCATGTGTCTTCCAAATACATTATGGAGACGCGTCCTATGAAAATAAACAGGCTAGTTTATGCATTTGTAAAGGCAGTTCGTGTCAGATATCTACGGTTGCTTTCATTCATATTTAATTACTGTAGCTCATGAATGAACTAATATTTACCATTTGACACAAAACAGAGCAACTTGGCTCACTTTCATTTAATAGACTTTATCTGCATAAGTCATTGTTATATGATATTTCTGTATGTATTTCTATATTCATATATGAATAAATGATGATGATTATTATTATTAGAAAAAGAATGGACTATATTTTGGTGAAAAGTCAGCGAGCTATATTTCAACAATTATTACTGAAAATCCACCCACAGTGCAAAAAATGCATAATTTTATGACGTACTAAGTATCTCGTGCATTGCTAGTTTCCAGGAATTTATATCGAACATAACAATGGAAAACTGCTAAAAAAAAGTTCTAAAGGCAGAAAGAACAGGGCAATTAACAAATTCTATAAGATGCGAAAAATGCACGGCGATGTTCACAAATTATTACTTCCTGAAATCTTATTTCGAATAATCATAACCTTCATTTCAACATAATATTTCGATATTTACATGTAAGACACCATTAAATTAACAGAGATGACCATTACTATTACTTAAGTATTTTTTTTTTTAACAGCAATTTAAGTAGTTCCTTCAGTCATGAATAGGATGCGAAACTAGACCTTTATGTCATACAAAAGCAGTTATTGCCTAAGAAACTGAAACAACTTTCGAGTAAATGACGGCACTCACCCCAGCGCAACATGTGGCGCGCTTGGGTACCAGAAAGCGCAAGTTATGCGTTGCGACTACACCGCGTATCATAAGCCCTAAGGGACAATCGGTTGTTGCGTGTATTTGACTATGTTGAGGCTACAATTCCAGTGAAGCTATCTTGGTCGCCATTATACAAAAGCAATAAGTTACAGACAGAAGTTCGCATACCTAAAACGTCAATTGAATATGCGAATAGTAAATACGCAACTATGATGAAGCCATACTGTGTTGATAGACACCTAGCGATGAAAACTGAAACTATGCGACTTTGCATACAAAATACTATATAATCGGATGCTTCAAAAATATTATTCCGAAACTTGCGGGGAAACCAATAACAGTTAACTTGGAAACCTGGAAATGTATTTATAAGTGGGTTTGTTATTTATATAAACTGGATTTTTAACACCATTATTTAACTGATCGGGGAATTTAAGCTTATTTAAAATAAGAGACACTTCATATAAAATAACACAAACTGATGAAAACATCTATTTGGTTTTGTTTCGTTTCGGAAAGAACATTTAATACTTATAATTTTTAGTTGTGGCGACAAAAGGGCATTGTGATGTATTTCGAAAGCATGATCATCAAGATGTATGACAATACAGTAATAATACTATCACCCGTGGACATGAACAGAAAGGCAGTTATATTGAATACATTTTATATTAATAGTTATTCACTGCATTGGAGCAGCAATGCTTTACAAAATTAAAGCAAAACCGTTCCAGAGCTTTACAAAACATTCTCGAAAGAGATCGGAGTTTCCGAGCATTTCGAAATGTTCCTTATATTTGTTGCATTGAAATATGTAGCCATAATACAGTATTGCACAAACCAATACACTAATTATATGTTTGGAATGCATTGCAATGAAAACATTAGACTAATGAACTTCTCAATGCGCTTTTAGTTAGTACTTATTCTACAGACATTAACGGCACTATATAAGAATGTAACAACCTTATATGTTTCAAAAACAGATGGATGTGAAGCGCATAAAATATTGGAAACCCAATTATTACTAGTTTTTCTGTACAATTTGCATTTCACAAGGATGGTGCAAAATGCTTGTAGACAGAAAGGGTTTGACTATCAGCCTTAGTAGGCTGTGCATTCCTTAAAAATCGGAGTTGTGAAAACGAAAAAAGTATCGTACCAGGACTTCACGCGATTTTAATTTTGAAATTTGTGAGTGTTTATTTTTATGCGTGTGATGTTAAAATCACTCCGTCTTCAAGATGCGAAATCATCTCGCGTTGGACTTAAAGAACTAGCTTATAATGCTACGAATCGTGTACAAATGAACATGCACAAATACTGTGCATCGATTGGTCAGCGGATCAAAATGCCTCCACAAAAGTAGCTGCACTTATTTTTCTCATCAGTATAGTTGACTGCTTAATGCGGGACATTTTGCCAAATGGAAATCATCGTAACTTCTATGCCTCAGTATGTAGGATTATTTTCAGCCTTCGGCCTAAACGTATCACTGAAGTAAACCGTACTGGTATGGAAGCATACATTCTCCATTCCACTCTAAATTCCAATCCAAGGCTTGGTTCTCTGAAAAGTGAGCCAAGGTTGTACAAGAGAACTAGACATTCTGTAACTGGCTTTCCTTTACTGCTTACGGTAAAGCCCGAGACAGCCGCAAGAAGACAATCGCCACATCCAAAACGGATTTCGAAAGAATCAAAATCAGTGTATTTGCGTTGAGTCTAAATGGAGCCATAAAGGAAGGGACAAGAAAGTGTTGTGTCATTCAGACAAAAAATGAAAGTACGCTTTCTTTTTCTTCTCTTTATTGCTAAAACATTCAGCAAAGTCTATTACACCATCGACCAAAAAAATAAAAAACATCTTCTGGCTTCAAACTTTTCCTCGAATCCATGAATAGATGCTCTTGGTAAATGTTCCAAACACTAAAAACCTAAAGTTCCCCCGTAATATTTCGCTAGAATGAGTTCAAAAGAATTGGGTACCAAATTAGATCCCCAAAATTCTGGTAGTCCGAATGGCATTTCTTCCATTGTTCGGAAGGCAGCACAATATGAATCCGTTCTATGTTGCCTTTTAAACTGGCTTTCTGCAAAGCTATACTCTCTCACCCTCCCCATTCCTTTTGTTTATCACAACCTATTGCAGTTGATCGCCAATTCAATACTGAGTTTTGCTGATAATGTTAGGTCACAAATCTGCCTAACCACTGAATATTGCTCTCGCATTTGGGATGGTGTCAGTATGAGCACAATGAAACAGTTCCTTCAATAAGAAAAAAGCACTTGGGTTGATTAATAATCTATCCCACACCAACTCATTTCATCCACTTTCGCACGAGCGTTAGTTTCTGCTACATGCATCTTATAATATTATAGTAAGTGTTAATCTGAACTAGGTAATAATTTCCCCATACTCTACTAAATCCAATGAAATGCATACAGCAAAGATGCCCAACAAAACTTCACAAATCAAGTTGAACTCTGTCCTCTAGAACAGCCTTCTCTATTAAGTTTAAGGGAGATGGTAAATCCCGTATTATTGTACAGCTGGGTACGAAACTCGGATCAAAATCCATCGAATCCTAGACTTTCATGCCGAAAAAACTATCGGCGAGCCCGAGTGTAAGTGATCACTTGGGAAGTACAACACCAGAGCAACTCGCAGCAAAGGTGGAGCAAGCCCCGTCACTGTCCTTAATATTCTCTCATAATGTAAAATGCAGCTTCTAGGAGATGTATTACTGTTTTACATTATGATTATGAGAAGAGGTCACTACCCAGACCGGTTTCAACCTTTTTTGAGGTCTCATCAGTGAGTAGGTAGAATGGGAGTTCATGTCTTTCATCATCGGCCTTTAGAGTATAAAGATTGCTGAGGGTCAGCAGGTAGTAATAGGGGAAGTTAAAGAAAGATAGACCCGGAATATCAAGGTTTTAAGTGAACCGAACTTACATATACCTCTACTAACGAATTGCTAAAATGGTGTACTTATATATTGTTATTACTACTATAACAAGTCAAAAGGCTATTTTACCGGAGACATAAGTTAAGTTTAAGGGGGATGGTAAATCCCGTATTATTGTACAGCCGGGTACGAAAATAAATAAACAGTAATACATCTTCTAGGAGCTGCGTTTTACATTATGAGAGAATATTAAGGCCAGTGACGGAGCTTGCTCTACCTTTGCTGCGAGTTGCCCCGGTGTTGTACTTCCCAAGTGATCACTTACACTTGGGCTCGCGGATAGTTTTTTCGGGATGAAACTCTAGGATTCGATGGATTTCGACCCGAGTTTCGTACCCGGCTGTACAATAATATGGAATTTACCATCTCCGTTAAACTTAACTTATGTCGCCGGTAAAATAGCCTTTTGACTTGTTATAGCCTTCTCTATCGTTTCCTAAGGAATACGATACACAGATCTTCAAATCAAACGTGAACAAATTTCTTCTTTCTCTGCATATTGTACTACAGATTTACAAACCAACTTCTCGTGTATAGGATCAATGTAAAAAAAAAGTCTTGAATTAAAATCTGGTTCAAACTGATACCCTTGGTCGGAATCTGGCAGTTACATAATTTTCAGTATTTCTTACAGAACCCTGAATATATTAATTGCTGTATTATTTGGAAATATCTGAATATTGATTTCCATATGGCTATTTCTAGAGAACTAAATTTTAAAAAACTACCAGAATTAAAAATTAACTACAATAGTTCACTGTGCACTCGCTTTTTCATCCCTGTTTACATCTATTAATGTGTGTGCGTGCGCACACAGATTAATAGATGTAAACAGGGATGAAAAAGCGAGTGCACAGTGAACTATTGTAGTTAATTTTTAATTCTAGTAGCTTTTTAAAATTTAGTATATATATATATATATATATATATATATATACACACACACACATATATATATAATTTAATATTCCTATTCTTACATATGAAATAAAATATAAATAACCTATATAATTTCATATATTACTTCTTTAAAAATGGATAGAAATTGCTGCATATTAATCCAAGATCCCCACCTCACTTGCATTTTACTTGTTCAGTCTAATGGCCTGTTGTCACCGCCATGTAATGCGACTTTTTTTTTTTTTTTATAAACTTAGCAACTTAATTCTGACAATATTTCTATGGCTTTTTATTTGCGCATGTGTGTGTGTGGGGGGGGGATCACATCTCCGTATGAGACAGGCTAGCATCACAAGTTAAAATGATTATCATGTCAGTATTAAATGACGAAGATTGTTCGTTCCAAACCACGCATCTACACAGATCCAAACTATTTAAAATATAAATAAATTCATATTTCAGCAAAGCAGTAGCATGCTTAGCCCGAAAATTTTAGATTTCCATTATATTTCGTTATTGCAGGAAGATTAGTAGCCTCTACATGGTGTGCAAATGAAAACTGATAATACGACATACAACGGCTGCTATTTTGGTTCATACTTGGTGCTAGTATTACTGGATAAATATCGTGAATATTGAGGTCGAATTTCGTCAGTTGCGGGATTAAAAAGGGGATTAAAAAATTAAAAATTCTGAGTACACATATATCTACAACTCGAGAAGTGGCTAAAAAAGAAAAAGAAGGCTTTTCGTTCGATGACTAGAGCAACTTTTTTCACCCATTCAATTACTACAGCAATCGAGCCTATGGGACGAGATTTCTTCTGACAATTTAACATCAGAAAGTGTTATCTGAAGCTAGGCAGAGAGGGCTAAATTAAATATTGAAATATTAAAAACTGAACATGTAATTTATTTGTAAAATTACAAGTTCCAAATCGTGTTAAGTGCAAATTTGGATTTTCTTACACATATAAGGGGTAGAGTCACACGATTCAACTGTTAAAGAATGAATTTCCTCAGTGTTGTTATTGTTTATTTTATTTTGAACGGGCATGTAAGATTTTACTGTCGATATTCTGAAACTTCTGGCGACTTATAAAATAAAAATAAAAAAATAAAAATCGACCAAACTGACGTTTAAGAAAGTAATACTACGTGGGACTAGGAACACGAAATGGCTGAAGTTTCCCGAAATATTCTTATCCTAAAGTCCTCAAAGGATCATTGTAACCAATGAACTCAACTATCGTTGACGATATCTAATGATTTTTAAATATTATTTAGAACAAAAACTAGTGTTATATGCATTTGGTTTGAATAGTTATGCTAAATGCTACTGAGCCGGTGAGGGGGGGGGGGTCTACCAATCGTCTCTTTCTGTTGAAATAAAATAACCTTCACTTATTATTATTGTTAGGTAACTCCATGAAGTAAAAAGATTTATCCCGGGAAGCCCACGGCATAGTCACAATATAATTATCATACCATCCACAATCCAGCACCGGAATTCTCATTATTCTAACCATTATTCACACAGCACCTATCATACCTCTCCTTAAACTGAGTCAGTGACGAAGAACTAACAACCACCACAGGCAACCCATTCCACTCATTCACTACCCTAGACCTCATATCCTTGCTAACTAATGCTTTATTCAACTTCCAATGATAATCTCTTGTGATGATGATAACACCCATTCTATAAAACCCTTTCAGTAACTTGAATGTTAACATGTCACCTTTCTTCCTTTTGCCTATTTTTGCAATCCATAAGTCTTCAATCTCTCTTCATACGGAACATTCCACAGGCCCGAAACCATCTTCGTTACGCGCGTCTTAATCTTCTCAACCACGTCCATATCATCAAGAAACCGAATTGACCAAATATGAGCACAATAGTTCAGATGGGGACGTATCACACTGATGAAGAGGAATGATGACTTTTTTGTCCCTACTGGTTAACTTATTTTTGAGCATCCAAGTGATCTGAACTGTTTTGCCAATTTTCGTAATATGACCTCTGAACTTCAGTTCTCTATGAAGCATTACACCAAGATCCCTGGCATTATCAATTTCCAGTAATGAAACTTCATCAATAGAATATATACAAGACTGAAACTCTTTAAATGCAAAGTGAATATCTTTGAGCCACGTTAAAAGAAAAACCGTTATCCTTTGATCACAATGACAGTTTATTCAAATCATCCTGCAGGATCGCTATATATCTCCTTTATTTATTATAGCTCTTCCCAACTTAGCATCATCAGCAAACAACTGATATCACCCTTCAAATTATCTCCAAAATCATTAATATGCAGATTGAACAAGACTGGACAAAGAATTCAATGCATCATAAAGTACAAACTATAATGAAAGTCAAATCACAATGAAGCATCGTTTAAGGAAATAGAGTTTTAAATATATGTTGTCGTGTGTATAAAATTGATTTAGTTAATGTACGTCGGCTAGATATCGCACTAGTTTTCGGGCAATGACGAAGGCGGGAGTAGCTGTATAAGTATATATCAGCACGAATGCTAAAAGAGTGTTCAGCTGAATCGAATATATAACTTTGAGTCTCAATACAGAAAATTGACAAGAGTGGGAAAGAATGTCTGACAATCCCATTGTAGATGGGTAGTTTACATAATGGTGTTTTGATCTATCAGTATCTCTGCGGTGGTATTGAAAATTCTGGAACATTTGCTAAGAGCATGCATACAGAAATAGGTTGACAGAGACTCTAAACTTCGCAATGAACAGCATCGATTTACTAAGGGCAGGTTATGTTTGAGTAATTTGCTCATATATATATATAATAATGTTACAGTTGAGTTAGACAAGGAGGAATGGATACACTATGACACTTTTGGACGTTGCTAACGCTTTTGACAGGATACAGCACGGAAGACAGTTGCATAAGTTGGAGGATAGGGGAAGAGATTATAAACTATGAGTTCAGATATCAGGATGCTACTGACAGATATCAAAAAATGATATGCAATATGTGCGGAGTAAAGTCTGAAATGTTTAAAGTGACACAAAGATCAGTACGTAGTTCAGTTTTATTCAGTCTTTTACATATTGTAAAATCTCTCATGATATGTAGCTATGTAACTCAGTGGCGCACTCAGAGGAGGGGGGACCTTGGATCCTGGGGGAAAAACACTAGAAAAATTTCCAAAAATATTTTCCCAATTAAAATTCATTTTTTTATTTATGTTGTGTCGTATCTTCTATTTCTATACTACTTATGAATTAGCGGTCACATAAGGTGGGGGATACCCTATAGCTCTCAGGAATCGCGGCTGCTGTGAACGCAAGGCAAGCGAAGTAGCGCTCGGGAAGACCGAGTGCTACTTCGTTTGCCCGCGCCTGGCCAGAGGAGATCACGAGTACCATGTATTGTAGAGTTTCCCAAATTGTGTTCTGCGGAACACCAGCGTTCCGTGATGTCAGTGACCAAGCCATGTATTTTTAAACATGGAAGTAATTCGGTAAGGGGAATACCGCTGTTTATGACTGGTCATAAAAATTGCCTGCAAGCCGATTACAACAATGTGCGGCGTATCCTCTGTTCTCAAAACTGAACGAAATAACATCTGTGTTACAAATGTTAGTGACCAATCTGAAAGGAAGTATAAAGCAAAATTTTTCTGCTGAAATTGAAGATCAAGGTAGTCTGTATCCGGTTCTCAAATCTAGTAATACTAATTTCTTCGCAAGTTCGTATTGTAGGATGAAAGTGCTTGTTTCGAAACCGTAGTGCCGTGATTTTTCAAAAGTCATAGACCTACAGATTTAAATTTTAATATGAATAAGACACAAGGAACTTTGTTTAATTTTGGTGTTAAGAAATCTCTTATTGAAGGTGTTTGTGATGCAACAGACAGTGATTCATCCACCTCCAGCCTACAAAGCGATCTCCAGGATGTCAAAAAGGAAGGGAAAAACTACCAGCACACACACAGGAGAAAAGGTCGGCATTCACTCGTAAGTACTTATAATATTATAAATTTTTGGTGTTCAGAATGGGATATGTCAATTAAAATCAGCACAAATTAATTTAATGATGCTGGTATGAGGAAACTACAATAGGCTACAAGATTTCATTAGTCCAGTGATTGATAACTGATTTAAATGTAATTTCATATTTGTCAACGTGTCACACCGTATACATAAGTGTACTAATACTCTTTATGGTTATGCCATAATTAATTATTAATACACTACAAAATAAAAAGGGTGTTCCGTGAAATTTTCAAGATTTGTGAAGTGTTCCGTCGTAGGAAAAATCTGGGAAACGCAGATGTATTGGTCAGTCATAGGTCGTATGCGATGAGTAGTATGTTTTCTCAAATCGTCTACTCAACTCTCCCCCCCCCCCTCAAGATTAAATCCTGAGTGTGCCACTGTTGTAACTTCTCATGTTCGTTTTTACATGCTTTTTGTGGGGAGATTACAATTAAAGAAATGTCAATTTTGTCTGTAATAAACTGGTATTTGTAATAACTTAACCATGGGTCTTTGTTAAAAAAAATATGTCACATGACGTCATCATGTAATGCTGTTAATCATTATTTATACGTCAATTTATACGATTCGATTCGAAATCCATTTGTAGAGTCAACATCAGCAATGAGTGAATTAAGTCTTATAGAAGCCGAAGAATGAATTGATATAAGTAACGATCGTACGTTGAGATTGAAGCATTCAGAAATGTGTCTGAATTCATTTTGGTTAACAACTATGAAGGAGTACCCCAATATAGGATTCAAAGCACTTAACATCTTATTGCAATTTTCTACATCTTATTTGTGTGAACTGGGTTTTTCTGTACTCGTAAATATTAAAAAAAAAGAAGAGAGAAAGACTAAAGGCCCTTGAAAATGAGATGAGAATATGTCTCTCAAAAACAAGGCCTGATATCAAAGAAATATGCAAACAACACCAGGCACATATTTCACATTAAGTTCATATTTTATTATCTGAACCTTTATAATAGCTTTTGTTTTGTATGTTTTTGGGTTGTTTGAAAATAAACCAATTTAATTTAAATAAAATCTGTTTTCTTTTAAAAACGCTTTCCTTCATATCTTTAGTATCTGTAATATCAATTTATTTATGGGTTATATATGCTAGTCTTTCAGAATCAATTAATCGGCACTTTACTTTCCATAAAAAGAAAATAATACTAGGGATGCCGAGAAATTTATTTATTGATTTTAGTGTGAAACCAGACAGAAAAGTTTGAGAACCACTGCTATAGAGCATGAGAATATAAGATCTAGTAAAAATATATAAATGGCGGCAGTTGACGATTCACGGAGTTTAAAGTAAAGAACAACAAAGACAAAGCAGGGTTGAGAAATACGTAACAGAAAAATATAACAATATGACATTGAGAAGGATATGGCAGGATACATACAGGTGCTTCCTGATGATGAAAAGATGGCGAGGTACTCAAGCCAAATAAAATAAATAAATAAAGATTTCATGATATTCATCCATCCAGCAGGAAATTATTACTATAGTTCGAATCATTTTCCGCATTTTTTCAATAAAAATAAATACATTGAAACCAAAATTGAATCACATGCAAATACTTGTGTATATCCTAAATTTCAAATTATATTAAATTCTATCTAGCACAGAAAAAAATTACAGCGATATTTAATTTTCACATTTTCTTACTGTATTACTGTAAATTTTTACTGTATTATATATTACCTACAGATCTTTTACATCATCATCAAATTCCTGATATATACCCTCAAGGGGGGTGTATGGGATATGATAGTACTACATGAAAAATAACTTCCTATCCACCATTTTACTTCAAATCAGTCTGTTACCTGTCAAGACTCCACATTGTCTGATCTTATATTTCTATCTTCTATAAGCCCTTTTTACTGTATCAATCCACCTATATCTTGGTCTTTCTCTGGGTCTTTTTTTCCTACCAACCTGGCCGAGAATACTTATTTTGCTAATCTTTCCTCTCCCATTCTGTTTAAGTGACCATACCATCTGAGATTAACACTGCAAATGCATTCCTGGATATTGACAATGTCAAGTTCTTTCCTAATATCCTCGTTTTTAATATGATATTGCCGTTGATGCCATCTGTTCATACACCTAATCTTTCTCAGGACTCTCATATCTGCGGTCTCTAGTCTTTGGTCAAGTGTTTTACTTCTGACTCAGCTCTCAGATCCATAAGTTAAAACTGGTTTGATCACTGTCTTGTATAATACGGTTAATGTAGTGTTCCGACTAATTTCTCTCTTATTCCATATGAATTTATTCAGTTGACTTCCTACCATACCAGCTTTGTGTTGATTCTGTTGTCTATTTCCTTATTTAATTTACCATCTTCACTAAAAATCGTTCCTAAGCAGCTGAAATGTTTTACTTGTTCTATAAGTTCTCCATTCTCAATGCAGTTGATATTTTCAACGATTCTGCCTATTTTCATTGTCTTTTTATTGCTGACCTTCATACCATATCTATTACAACAGTTATTCAATTTAGTCAGAGAATCTTGCAAATTTGTAGGAGATTTATTTAGAAGTATAACATCGTCCGCACAAAGCAAAGAGCTGATATTAACTCCTCCAATTTTGATATCAGGTTTAATACCACTTTCCTTCATAATGTGATCCATACAGATAATGAATAACAGAGGGGATAATGCACATCCTTGTCTGACACCAGATTTAACGTTAAACCATCTTCCTGTACTTTCTTCAATTCTCACTGCTGACTTACAATTAAAATAAAGAGTAAGTATTGCTTGATATAATGCCCCATTGATACCATAGAATTGTAGCGTTTCGAATAGCTTCTCTCTTGGCACCTTGTCATATGCCTTTTCCAGATCTACAAAACTTAAATACAGATCTTTGTTATATACCCATGACTTTTCAACTATCTCTAGTAAAGTGACGATCTGATCCTTACAGCCTCTATTTGGCCTGAATCCAGCTTGTTCTTTACCAAGCTGGATTCATAACAATAATAATAGTATACAGAAAAATCCAGTATAAAAATTACTGAGTATATTCATTTTTATCAAACTTGTTTGTTCGGCTGGCGTTTCTACTGAACTTATATGAAATAGACGGTTTCGTGGTTTTGTTTAAGTACACATTGCAAGCCAAGTGTAGATTAACTGCTTATATGTATGTGCTTGGAAACACATACATGAGGATTAATTAAAATTAAAAGAAACACGTATTAACCACAGTGAAAATTATTTAATTGTAAATATTTCATCCTAAGTATCTTAGGACTTCATCAGTACAGTAGTTTAAACAATAATAGGAATAACATACAGTTAGGGCTCATGATTACAATAGAATCTCATTAAACGTGCGTAACGTGTTACAGAAGTAAAAAAAATAATTATTATTATTATCATACACAATTTTGTATGACAATTTTCCATACTTTAGGAATAGTAAGAACGTCGTTGTGGTTTAAATTTGGTCTGTAGTAGGGCTTCAGATTTATATAAAAGTTCATGTTTATATAAAGATCTATGTAACATGGATTACAACTGTTTCTAGATAAAATTAATCTTCATCATCGCATCAACTTTACGTTAGAAAAAGAATCTCCACAGGGTATCTCCTTTTCGAATTTACACATTCAAAGAAAAGAAGACGGCTCCATCTCCACGTCTGTCTTTCGCAAGCCTACATTTTCAGGTTGCTACATTCACAATTCTTCCGCTCATCATCCATCTCAGAAATCTGGCATTTTTAAATCATTAGTTTCCAGAGCACACAAATTCCTCTGAAGAATCTCTAAACCAAGAATTAGAAGTAATCAAAAATAGAGCCATCCTAAATGGATATAATCCTATAACAACTCAAAAAATCATCAGCCACTTTCCCACACATCAAACCAGACAAGAAAAAGTCCATAGGATTCCCATACCTTACGTCAGAGGCATCTCCGAACGTCTTTCTAAAATTATGAAGAAGTACAATTTTGCCACTACTTACAAACCTATCAACCAAATTTACAACTTGTTACCTTCTCCTAAGGACAAACTCTCACCTTTGATGTTGCCTGGCGTTTATGAGATTCCATGCTCATGCAAATTGTCATACTTTGGACAGAGATACTTAGGATGACATATTTACAATTAAATAATTTTCACTGTGGTTAATAAGTGTGTTTCTTTTAATTATGAACTCACCACACGTTTCGTTATTAAAAAAAATACATGAGGATATATGTGTGTGTGTGTGTGTGTGTGTGTGTGCGTGCGTGCGTAATAATAAATGTACAAAATGTATATAATAATAAATGTACATATTGTAAATGTATGTATATAATAATAATAATAAGATGACACGAGCAGACAGAATCCGATCACAATTTAGTAGTGATTGCTCATATCATGTTCAAACTGCGAGAAAATCAAACGGAAAGTGCTCGAGGAAGAATCGAAATCCATTAAAAAAAAAAAGACTGGGATGTGATGTTCGCAATCATGAAGGCGGAGGAAGAACCAATCCCAGAGACGGAGAAGCCGCAAAAGAGGTGGATTTCACAAGAGACATTAAAGCTATTTCAAGAAAGAAGCATTAAAGATTAGGAGAGATGTCTCAGTGGAAATGGAAAAACAATATTGAGCGAAATGCAATGAAGACGGTTAGAAAGGACGAGGAAAAGTGATTAGAGGCGCAGTGCGAGAATATCAATAAATACTGTGGTGAATACAGAATAGGAGAAGTATATAAGTTGTAAACAAGAGTAGTTTAGAAGAAGTGGAGTCGAACGCTGAGAACTATAAAAGATGAAAAGGGTGAAATCCTGATGAACACAGAAGAAATAGGAGTGGCAGAGAGAAAGAATATACTGATCAGAGTTATATGACATATAAGGGATATGTTGCGGTCCAATATATACTAACTGATGAAATGAAAGAAATATCACTATCTTTTCAACACTAGGTTCAAAATCGTAAAAGGTTTGAGGAAAAACGCTAAGATTTTTAGTTTAACGGAGCACTTAGAACAAATTTTATACACAAAATTATGGCCATTAGTTGCATTTTTTTGAACATACAAATCTGTACATGTTTCGTAAAACAAGATAAATTTGTATTTCCATAATTTTCTTTTATTCTGTTTTTTTTTTTTTTTAATCTGTACTATGACATGCAGAAGAGTCTGACATTTGGCAGTATTCCTCTACAAGCATGCTGATCTGTCATCTGCATGCTTGTAGAGGAATGCTGATGTCAAAACAGTGATTCAAGCGCAACGAAAAAAAGAGTGAAGATCACTGGTGGTGACTCACTAAACAGATAACTAAAAACAAACAAGAAACAAACGATTTAAAAAAAAATCGTACACATATATATATGTGTTACGTAATCGCATGTCAATACAGGGACTCTATCATCATAACAAATGAATCCAGGTGTTTTTGTCATATGTACTGTAAACGACATTTCATTAAACATCCTTAAGCCAGAGAGAAATTATCGTTTATCATTTCTGATCCTTTTCCGAAATTTAATAAAGTTTTAATGATTAAAATAAAAATTTACTTAAGAACTTTAATGATAATAATATATTATTATTATTCAACATTTTTGGTAATAAAATTAGAATTATACAATTAAGAAAGAAAATTTTTCATTGTTCAATGCTGAACGTCAGAGAAGTTTAACTATGGGATTTATTACACTTAACGTAGCAAATTATTTAATTTCGATTCGTATCAAAATAGAATTATTGCTTCGAATAGTTCAGTTCAAATAGTTGTCGAGTTTTGCCAATTTCTGTGCCCGCTAAAATAAAATTTGAACTACATAGATATTTTTTCTTTGTATGAATAGATATTTTCTTTGTATATCATAAATCCTATAATTTATTGTGTGCCTTTGCAAATGTTCTGACATAATTTTATAACAGTTACAGAGGCACACATAATAAATTACAGGACTTATGATATACACAAAGAAAATATCTATGCAGTTCAAAGATAATTTTTTATGAATTTTCCAAATCCAAAATTTGAGTAAAATTTTTCCAACTCGAACAGAATGGTACTTGGGCATTTTGCGAAACCCACATAAAAATTAAGCATTGTTAGGCAACAGAAACCCATATATTTCCGATGATAATTGAGCTGTGTACGAAAATTACTCGGTTATTAAATTGCAGTCTTTTAATATGACATAACACGACAAGACAGGAATTTTTTAAATTTATTTTCAACATATTAATTTCATTTGAATTGATTATTTTTAAAACATACAACACAGTTACATCCAATTACACAGTATCCTCAATAAAATCAAATAAATAATAAAATAAAATCGGTAAATAAGTGCAGGAACAGTCAGCCTTAAGTGCTTTTATTTTATTTTTTATTTTTTACAGCAGTTCAAACTGTTTATATATAGGCCAGACTTTTCATTGGCTAGGATGAGAAAGGTGTGGCCGGATAATTTATCAGTTTTATTTCGACAGCTCTATTACAATCAATAGATTTCCTGTGCAAGTCCATTCAACATAGCTGATTAAAAAGTAAATCTTACACAACTTTTACGAGAATGCAAAAAAAGGAGGAAAGTCAGCTTACCTTTTACCAAGGCCAAGAGGAGAATTACTGTATCACTAGTCTGACAACCTAGAACCTGTACACTAACTGTTCCCACTGGCTCCACCACTTTTACCTGGGCAACTACAGACTTCTCCGATACGTTATTGTACGCCTGGACGAGGATCTCGTGCACTGCGACACTATCAGCTATTTTCTCAACCACGTAAGTCTCAGAAGTACTATTATATTCCGCCAGAACACGCTCTCCGGCAGCGAAGGTCACGACCACCGAGACTTGGGTGCCCTGTAATACCATGGTCGTGACACGAACGGTATCACCTAGCAGCACGTGAGGATCTACAGCCGCGTGCAGACCTAACACCTCCTTCTGAACAGTGACCGGTGCCTGTAGGCTGACTATTTTCTCGCTCACCATGTTGCGTAAAGTAACCGATACCCCATAGCTTCCAGCAAGTGGGAAAGTATAGGTGAGCGTGCAGTTGCCAGAATTGTCATTTGGATTAGGCTGAGGACATGACGCGCAGTCGAAAGAGAAAGTCCAAAAGCACATGACGTCCGATCCTTTGATATAGGTAACCCAGAAGGTTAGCGATTGACCTGTCCTTAGAATAGGGGGAAGACGAGGTTTAATAGTAACTCCCCGAATTTGATCTTGTGCAATGACCATATGACTTGCGTCTGCAGAACTGACGGGATTGAATGCAGTAGCCTTCACTCTATATTTGTCTGCCCGTCGAAAGAAATACTGAAATGACATAGCACTCTTTTCGCGCTGATATTCCGCAAGGAGAGTGCTATTCTCACGGGAAACACTCCATCTAACGCGGATATTGAAAGTAGACTCGCGTACAAGTTTTAAAGTGAAGTTAGCCAGTTTGCCTGCAACAACATGAC
The DNA here is from genome assembly GCF_054136105.1 of Typopeltis vanoorti. Classification (NCBI taxonomy): domain Eukaryota; kingdom Metazoa; phylum Arthropoda; class Arachnida; order Uropygi; family Thelyphonidae; genus Typopeltis; species Typopeltis vanoorti. The sequence continues at coordinate 49,117,365 of NC_143554.1, forward strand.
TATCGCCCATTATCGAGCCTCCTTCTAGAACTTCGTATACTTCAAGTGGCTCGGCCAAAGTAGCCGAAATGTTCTTTTTTCCATCTGTTACGATGACCGACGGCCAGAACTTCCCCTCCTGTGTATAAACGTGATCCAGTTCCACCACTAGAACACACCCACGACCGTAACTGGAGGCTACCATCAACTCCCGCCGATGTCTTGTACTCTTTGCAGGTTCAGTGAGGGGATGTCGGAGTGCTTGACTGCCCCCAGGCAGCATCAACACAGAAGCTGAAGTTCGGTTGGTGGTTGTCACAGAAACTAGAAACTTCACAACAGACCCGGTGGTCGTTATGGGAGACATATCTCGATTTAGGGAAATGGTCACGTTTTCCAGCTTGAGATCAACAGCAAACTGTAAAAGAAATTTAAGATACGAAGTTCACTTATAGAAAATAGTAAATATGTTTACAGGAAAACAAACAAACAAATATATATATATTTTATTTATTACTTACTTTTATTAAAATTAAAATTAAATTAAATATTACTTAAAATTACTTGGTTATCCTAATATACAATATCCCCAAGTTAAAAAAATTTATTACATCTATATCTCCTCCAGAGATTTTTATTAAAAATAAAAACATCTTGTTGCAACTTCTATAGGTAAAGGTGATAAGGCTCCGTAACACTAAAACCTTGGTATTTAGGGTCTAGCTACTCACTGAGGAGACCTCAAAAAAGGTTGAAACCGGTCTGGGTAGTGACCTCACCCATAATGCATTGCAGTATACATCTTCTAGTGAGATGTGCTTTACATTATGGGAAAATACTAAGAATAGTGATCAGAGCTTAACTCACCTTTACAATGAGTTACCCTGGTGTTGTAACATCTTTAGACTTTAAGTTTGTTTCAGGCGCAAACTTAATTGTTTGCATACTTGGGATTAGGAGTTAAAATAACCAAGTCTATAAAATTACTTGGTTATCCTAATATACAATATCCCCAAGTTAAAAAATTTATTACATATATATATATATATAATTATGTAAATATGGCAATGTGGCTAAAATGTGTCATTTATCAATTCTAAACTTAGTGGAGAGAATGTAACAAAAAAAAAAATCAAAACAACGAAACTATATAAACAAACAAAAAGTAGAAATTGAAATGAAGATATGGAGCGATAAACGAGGAATCCCTAAACAATGAAGATTTAAATGGAAAAAAGTGAAGAATGTAATGAAGTGGTGCAAACACTCAAAGAAAAAACAAAAGGTAAGGATGATGACAGAAAAAAAAGTTAATGAAGAAGTTAAAAGAAATGTACATTTATTAATGTAAACTTTAATACGGAAGAAAAAATATCTTAGATTTTTTTTTTCTTTTAAAGAAATAAAAAATTAAGCAATACAGAAAACGAACGGTAGAATTGCAAATCATCATCACAAACTTGCATGCCTTTACATCCAAATGTCCTTGGCTTTCCTAACAAGAAATATATTAGGATAAGGTAGTTTTATGACTATGGAATACATTTTGTCTGTAAATTGCGTGTGTTCTCATGGCCAATTTGAGTGTCTTTTGAGAGTTTCTGGAAGGAAAATTCTTCCACCACATTATGAGCTTGGCTAATCCGCTTTCAAGTTGAAAAGGGAGTCTTTATAAAGATTTTTCGCATCCTAAATAGGATTTTAATCCAGGACTTTCCAACCAAAGGATTGCCCAAACTAACTCAGCCTACTGAGGCACATGATTACAAATATATACTCACAATAGCTAGATGCCAAAAAGAAACAGCAGAATCATCTAGGATAGCAAAAAGAAATTATAAGCATTCTGAAGCTAAGCAGTATGAGAGGATGAATATCCTCGTTAGTTTTACAGCTACATTCCTATCTGGGATGGTGCTCAAGAAATTTATCAAAACTAAGAAACTACCCTCCACATCTCAGCCGATATACAGATAAAGCGATTTGGATATAAAGACATGGGTTCGAAGGTCGTCTAGGATTTAAAGAACCTTTATCAGGAGTTTTCAACTGAAAGTGAGTTAGATGGTCTCAGACGGAGTTGGCAGGTCTTTACGGAGACTAGTGTTTTTCATCCCTCAAAAAGAATGTACTTTACAGCCGTATCATAAAATGCTGATACGATTAACCGCCCTATCATAACCAGTATCAGGTTTCTGAAAAGCCAGATTGCTTCACCATGACGGGTCATTGGGCCTAACGCGAAAGGGGGTGGGGGGGTCATGATGAACTACGGAACTATTTGACTATAGAAGTAAATTATTAAAAACACACTGCAATACAGATTAACTAACCATCCCTGAGAAAGTGATCGTTTCTATCCCTCCCCCTTTCATATCAACATACTGAAAAATCTTAAGTGAAATCGTATATATATACATTTAGAAAACTATTTCATTGCTCTACCATTCGATTAATCATGAAATTCCAGCTATTTCACGTCGCATTTGTAACGGTGGTGTCCGCTAAGTTCACCGATTTCATCAAGTAATACTTGATTACGATATTCATTCAATACCATAAAATTACTATTATCTTTTTAAATTTTAAAATCCGAAGGTTAGTCTTTTCACAATCAGTGAACTTGGTAATTTATATGAATAATTATAAATAACTATATCAATGAAATTCATTAACTATAATGTCCGAACCTGAAAGGACAGAATTAGTGAAATCGAGTCTGTACGAGAAGGATGTAATTATGAAAGACAGAGCTGTTTAAACGGCAGAGGAAAAGTGTGCACTACATTATAAATATCCACAAAAGCTAGTGATCAGGATACGAACTGTTAATAAAAATTAATAATTAATAAATTGACCTTCTTAAACAGAAATTTAGCGGTGTATGTTTATATATATATATACACATTTATTTATAAGATGTATTTATTGACTGTACATATCCATGCACAAAAGCTCATCATTTATGGTTTGAATTGCTGTTTACAAGTTTTGCATTACATGGATTAATTCGTTTTAGAGAATGAGGGCAGATAATGAATTTTCTATATAGCATTACAAAACCAACCATTTTTAATAATCTTCACTAAGATTCCATTAACCTGAAAGATTAGTAATCTATGGTGGTTTCAAGAAAACATTCTAGAATATAGAGATGTTATCACCTATTTCCTTACATTTTGAACTTAGTGTTTAATATATAACATGTTGCCAGAAAGTGCAATCTCTAAGATGCATATGCAAAATTTTCCAAAAAAAAATTCTGAAAGAAATATATTCGCCCGATTTCACTTATTTAAAAATAAAATAAATTCTTCGCTGAACATTTTCATCTTGAAGAACAAGATGAACATAAGAAAAGAAAAAAGTTATGCTACACCTGTAAATATGGGATGATTCCTCAATAGCGAATACTAAAAGCGGGAAGTAGTTAGATTTCTTTAACAATGTCCTTAATATGAGTACTTACTATATTAATACTGGGTGGAATATTATTAGCATTAGATGTCACATTTTTTCTGAAAATTCTTAGGTAAGGTTTTTGGGGAGTAAACTAACAAGAAAAATAATACATCTCAGTGATGTCTCGGGCGGAAAAGTGTTTTGAATGATTTTTCAGAAAATGTCCATCTTCTTTTCAAGGAAAAGATGGACACTTTCTATCTTAAAAACGATACAGGCTACGTTTAACTCCTTTTCTGTTCGCTTTTGTTGATTTTGAACAGTCAGCTGATAAATTTCTCTCTCTCTTCGTTTATTAAATATAACCCACTTAAAAAAAAAAGGAAAAAAATATTTAAGTCAAAGTAACCAACAACGTGAAGGTGCAAAACAAACTGATGAATCTCATTTTCCAAATGAAGATGAGTTCCCACTTTTTTTAAAAAACAATACCAAGCTGTCACCAGAAGCACTCAATCGGAAATTATCTTCATCCTACAAAATTGTGCTTGCCATTTTATGCATTTTACGGAACAACACTGCCAGCTGTCACAGACCACACTACTGCTTGAAAATAAGGTTGGAAATTTCATACTTCCAAAGACAAGGCCCAACAGTTCTTCATCCTTTCGATCTGCTGTACTAGTGAACCACTCGTATTCGGAATCACCATTCAAAATGATACTATCTTATTTAACACAAGTTTCAAAATATACATAATGGAAAATTACACCAACGAAAGGTTGTAAACCTATAGCAGACTTAATAATGTAGGTGAGGAGTGACACGGAAACCCTACTCTACAGAGCAAGTTATGGAAGAAACTTTTTTAGCCAATTGGTGGTTCTAATAAACAGAGTAGTGATCAATCACAGCGGAGAATGAAAATCAACATCTAAAATAGTCATCATATCATTATACGCATAAAACATATACTGTTTTTTTTTTTCAATAGACTATGTTGAAATTAAACAAATGACTATGAAACTTTAGTGTAATCAGACAGAGAGAGAAGTTCCTGATACAGAAGTCGTGGTTCCTGGTGTCCAGTCAGCAGTAAGGGAAGAATTGTAAATAGTATTTTACTTCATTTTTACCATATTTTGTTATCGATGGAAGCTTAACATCAATTTCGTCAGTGACATATTGCAAAATTTTTCAACCAGAACTGTGAACAATAATATAAAAGAGACTTGTATTTCTCCTATATATATACGTATATACATACCCGAAAATACACATACATTTTCTTCGAAATGCGCGAGTTATGATTTTCTCTGGCATTCAGCAATTGATATCACAGTAAAAACTCCAATAGTTTCAATAATCAATTAACTTTTTTTTTCTTGTAGCTAGTGAAGAAAAGATCCATTTTGAAGCAAACGATTTTTGCGTTTCTAAGATGTTTACTATTGGTATGGATCTGGTTATTAATTTATCCCCAAGAAAACCTATATCGATCTGACGATCGTACAAATAACAGCCGCAAGAGAAAATTAAAATGAGATACATTTCCGGCAACTGTGTAGAAACTTCAATTTCTATTACTGCCTGATTCTGATACTGTATGTACGGCTGGCATTCCGCAAATTATTGTACAATGATTGTTTGTGCTGCTTTGTGAACCCCGCCCTAGCCTTTGTAATTCTGTTTAGATAGGTGCATGTGAATGCGTGCGTAACTATATAATTAGGTATACGTGGAAAGCTCTATTGCTGACCACATGATCAGCATATCCTGTACCGCCTTTTCTTTGTTGATGTGGCAAATAGAAATGCCACGGTTTTGCATTTTGGAAGCTATACTTCGTTATTTTTCAAGGTTCTCTTAGGGCGTTATGATTTTCTCTAAAACATTTTTACTTGGTTTAAGGTCAATGTTTAAATATATAATGTTATCTCCCCCCATCCTCTCGACATACACAAACGCTTTATCTGTACCCAGATGGGGATAGAGATAAAGCGAAAAATAAATAAAATAAAATATAATTATAAAACGCAGAATACAAAAATATCTGGATTAAATGTACCGATTTTAAAGAGAAATTCGGCTAAAAAACAAAAAGGTTATCGATCTACTATTGTCAATGTACTCAGTATATCGACAACATTCAAGAATGAATTCGAAGGAAATTGGTAAAATACATAATTAGTGGACAAACGTATTTAATCAAAGATACAATTATCCGCAGTTCAAAGCCATATCTGACATATTTAAATAAATGTATCTTTTCATTCGTTTTAATAAGATACTGCTTAATACAGAATATCTACAAGATTTTTCTTTCTTCTCTGTATATGATAAAAAAGTAGAGGATCGAAGGGTATCATACAAGTGGCACTTGGAAGCATAAAGGCGAAGCAGAAGAATACGAAAAGACTGGAAACGAAGTGCAGCAGAATGAAGTGAAAATTCCAAGCGTAGTGGGAGAGGTGTTTCTTACTTTACGCCAGTTTTGTTATTGGGTAACTTATTCAGATGGTTTACTTAAAATTTTTGTTTGTTTACTTGCTTGTCTTCCCCTTCTCACTGAAGAACTATTCAGAATATCGTGTTCCAATGCGGTCAGCAGTTAATTATAGGAGTAATGGACAATCTTACGTAGCCTGTATTGTAGACTGACAAATAATTGGAAGAAAGAAAGTCAATTTAGCAAAGTCTGACAGTTCAACAAACGGAAGAATGCTGAACGCGAGACATTTCCAATCATCATTAGGATTTGGATGAAAGAGGACATTGGCTAAATGATGCGTTTACATCATATAGTAACTCATGTTGTTCGTTTAGTTTCGGCGGGCACTTACATTTACTCGTGGATTTCAATCGTAATCAGGATGAAATATTTCACTCTCTAATACGATACAGATATTATCGATGTGTAATAAAAATATCTGAGTTGAAAGACTAATGACAGCACTGTGCAATCTTTTTCAAGTTAACACCACAAATATTTAGTTAAAATATCTCTACGCTATCAAATCCTAGGATTATTTATTAACTAACACACGCAATATTTGAAGGATTCTCACACTCCAAATAGAATGAAAAAAAAAAATTAAATAAATGAAATCACATCCTCCATTGGCCTTGCTGAAAACTAAATAAGGAAGTCGTTCAAATGCAGAATATCAATACGAAACGCGATGTTAGCAAACCAAATAGGCATTGCGACACGTCTTCTGCCCTATGACCCTCGTTCCGTTTAAGGAAAAACAGGTAAAGACCTGTTAGACAGGTAGAGCTAATGGTAGACAAAATAAACACAACAAGACAGCCAGGTGATATTAATTAAACTTGGTTCAAGAATGAACTTGAGGACACTTACCACAGAAAATTCCGACTGTAGGTCGCCATAGGGAGTTGTGACGTTGACAGTGACTGTATAAACACCCTCTTCTTTAAAAACATGTTCCTGCAAAGTAAAATTACAATTAAGAGTTTATACTTAAAAACAAAGTATATTTCTAAAAGTGTGTTGGAGTAAATATTGCTGTACACAGGAGAAAATAAATAATTTATTTTTGGTAAAAGAAACGGCAGCGGCTTTAGCTCAATACCTAGATGAATGTGATAATTGACTTTAAGTACATCTTAATTTAAAACTTTTTGTTTAGTGAGATTACTTCCGAATCAATATAATAAATAAGTTCGTTTGCTGCACTGAAAAAAAATCTTTATACTGAACAACATGATTTTAAAAATAACCCAATAAATGAATGTGCTGATGTTGGAGAGTTCCTTTTTCATAATATTTTATATTCCATTACAAATGCTTAAGCTACACCACGTTCTCTAGGCGATGAGTTTTTATTGCTATCGTCGACAAACATCCCTAAAGAAACATTCTTGAAAGGGTTCGAAATGTAATCAAGGCGCATCCATTTTCTTCTGAATTTCTTACTGTAACTACAAATGCATGATAGGGAAAAGAATTCGGATGTCTAGTCAGAACCAATTCACGTCCTCAGAAAATGATATCAAGTGGTTGGCAGGAGACAATTCCATAGTTATACAGAATAATAATTTGGAATGTAATATGCTTCTGGAAAAATATTTCACCTCGATGTCTTGCAGACTATGAAGTGTGCTGCTTGCATCTGATTTAAACAGGACATTATTCAAAAACTGCATTAAAACAAAAAATTTAAATACAACTCACCATCAATCAAAAATATTGAATATTAATTGAAAGTTATCGTCTTACTAATAAAGGAAATAAATCGGAGTTACCTTAGATAACTTTACCTTAAAAAAAAAAAAAACGGCTAAGGGAAAATCATTTCTCAAAATTTACAAAATTGGAGCTGGGAGAGTTTCGAAAGCACTTTAACAACAAAAAATTTGGTTCCATTGAGAGCAATAATTAAAATCTCTGATGAAAAATATTACTGGTGCAATATATCTTGGATCACAGAAAACTTGAAGACTGGAAAAGTGGGTAGCATAAAAGATCGCAAAAGTTAATAAAACCGTGAAAATATAATCCTAGATTGATATACTTGATTATCAGAGCCTTTTGTTCTGAGAAAAAAAAAAAAAAACCACACTAATACGAATATGTTGCATTCAAGGCAAAGGGAAACTAATAAATATCGTAACTATTTCATTCTACTTATCTTTCTGCTTTCAATTGCTTCGTATTAAAAGTATTTTCTGGGAGGCACGTGTGAGTCAATTTATCATTTTCTTGATTGTGTGTGTGGGGGGGGGGGGGGAAGGGAGGTAAAGGCACATTAATGTCTGTTATGTGCACCAAATTCACAATTCCGAAATGGCATTCACTTCGAGAAGCGCGTTTGGATATCTTTAGTATATTACAGATGGAAATAATATTAACGAGAGAGGAAACCTATAGCAAGACAGCTATAATGGCTGGCTATGCTAGAAACTGATCGACACCATGAAAGGTACGTTAAAGTGACAAATAAATTTATAGCCAATGACGTCAGCATATTTTCTTGCATTTTTGAGAAAAACATACACCACCATATCGATAACCCTTAATTCAGTGTTTCTCCTGTCTTTATACAAAATAAATAAATAAATAAATAAAAAACACTGACTGCAATTTCAGAGCTCCTCCTCCTTTTTGTATGCCAACGAAATGTGAAGTTTAGTACAGAGGTAAAAATCGACGCGATCTACAATAACAGTCGTTTAGGTTGTTCTGTTATCAAGAACGAGAGTCATAAAATACAAGATGTAATGTGTGATAAAACACGTTGTTCTATAACAGCTGCTAACGTGAGCTGTTTCTATTCATTGGTTTTTGGAAGAAAAGAAATGACGCTGCTCTGATAGAAGTTGTAGAAATACCTACTCACACTTTACACGGTCTTAAACATATGAAGAAAGTGAGAGGAAAAATCTCATTTCCTCTGAAATTGCGTACGCTGTTCAGGATTGTAGACTGCATTCAGTAAAATACACATTTCCCAATGTTCGCTTAAAGACGCCCATCCATTGTCCACGATTAAATGGCGTTCTGCTCCTCGTGAAATACGCAGCGATGATAAGTGATAATAACGCGATTGGTATCTACAGTGAAAGAGAAAAGTAGGAAATCGTATATAATGCAGTCCATTCTACAAATAGTGTGATACGCTAGTGAAGTGTATGCCAACTAAAGTTTAAGAGTGAATGATGTTGGTAAAATTCGAATCAAATTTAGTAAAATCGTTAGCATATTTGTTTTCTTGTTCACGTTTCGTTGATTAATAATGTATTTAAGTAAAACAGCGAAGTGCAGCTTGAAATTATAACTTGAGAGTGCAAGACTTCGGGGTTAAAAAACAAAGTAGAAGGATACCCAGTAATTCAGAATGAGAAAGTCTTCTTTCCCATTCTGAATCACTATTTTCCGGCCTATTTTCTCCCTTCTTCCAACACATTTTGGCACTTATCGGGATGATGCCATATCGAGAAGGAGGCAGAAAAAATCTACTAAACAGAGTTCATGTCATCCTCATGTCTCCTGGTGGAGGGTTAAAACTAAATAATAATAATATTCTCGATTATTCATAAAGTGGAATTCCGTCAACTGACTGCTTTTCCTATTTTGTAAACTTAAAAATCATTTATGAACTTTTGATAGCTGAGATCTTTCTCCGTATTAATTCAATTGACAAAAACAAAGAAAGCTCAGTGACCATGTATTCAATTTAATATACTTGCTAGATACAATTCGCGTGGCCAGTGAAGCTGAATTACTTTAAAAAACAATTTTTTTTTTAAGAAACCAAGAGTAAAGTTGTTTTCTTGTTATTGGCACAAAGATAAAATATAGTAGGCAATGTAAAGCTGCTTACAATGCAATGTAAAATACGTACTATAGAAATAGTTTTGATTTAATAATTGGTTCAAATCAGAATTATGAGCACGTCAGAATGGAAATAAGTCAACTTAGGAGCGCCACTAGGAATTATTTTCGCAATGTGCAAAGCGCAAATTTCAGTTATAGAAAGCAAACGACTTAGTCTTTGCTTTAAGTCTAATAAAAATAAAATAAAATGTTTTTTTTTTTTCCCTTTCTATGGCACAAACGGAAGGTTGTAAACCTACACTAAATTAATACAGTGGGTGGGTGCACTAAGGTATCTCTTTAAATAATGCGGAAAGCTTGCTCTACCGACCAAACCTTTTTCTAACCATTTCAGACAGATACACGGGCACTGAAATTCGTCTCCCATCTAAATATAGTCGCAAATATGCATGCTTATAGAGGGATTCGAACCCATGCAATATGCTTACATGACTTCCAGTAATATGGTTGTAATTCACACTGAGTGTAATTTAGATGTATGTTACTGAGCTCATAAGACAGGTCATTTCAGGTTTGCCTGCCCGGTTGGCGAGTGAAAGCGGTTACACTCGGCCAACCGGGCAGGCAAACCTGAAATGACCTGTCTTATGAGCTCAGTAACATACATCTAAATTACACTCAGTGTGAATTACAACCATATTACTGGAAGTCATGTAAGCATATTCAGTACAAAGCAGCAAGCTGCAATCAAATAGAAATTTCATGAAAAATATGAAACTGCTGAATTCCTGAAGGAATGACGTCATCTAGCAAATCTGTCACTCATTCATGATGCATTTATAGGAACGATACCTTTTTGAATGTTGAATTATTCACATACTTCACTTCAGCATAAGACCTTAAAATCTCTCCTCGAAATAAATTACAAACAACAAAACCAACCGACAACATATACCAACGCAATATACAAAGAAAACCATTCAACACGATTGGGCAAGAATAAGCAAGATGATGAGAAGACATTTACACTGGTATCCAAAACCGAAGGAGGAACTACATTTTTTACCCGTATATGAAAAATGTTCATGGCTATAGCCAAATGGACATTAATTTATTGCCAGCACACGATTAAATTATATTACACGAAAATGTGTTATACATTTCGTACAAATGAAATTGCGATACGATTTTGGCAAACGTTTTAATTTCCCAAAGGATGTAGTTAAGGAATTAATGTACAGTGCTAACAGAAATCTATGGGGAGAGACATTTCAGTACGGAATATGTCCACCTCGAACTGTGATGCAGCTCTCATAATGTCATACAATGCTTAGCACCAAGTGATTCGGGAGAAACTGAACCAAACTGGCCCGTTTCTCTTTTAGAGCAAGGATAAAGTCTTGTTTTCTATTAAGGAATTTTGAACGGAAATGCGTCCACATTGCTTCCCAATCGTGTTTTATGGGGTTGAGACCTGGGAAGCGTACCGGTCACTCGATTCGACTAATATCCTCAGTCTCCAGAAGTATATCCGCTGCTCGTGTACGATATGGTGTGGCACTGTCTTCAATAAAAATGAATTCTTCGCCTACGGCACCACAGAGCAATCAAAATGTTGAAGAATTTCGTTGCAATATCGTTCACCAATCATAGTCATTTTATCCAGCACTTATAGGTGCGTCCATTAAGCATAATGCCTCCCGTAATCTATCCCTTTCCAGAACATTCTCGCGATTGTAAAAAGTACCACTTTCAAGCCAGATCAGGTGTCGTCTAGAATCGAAGTAAAGACTATAATGACACTCATCTGTAAAGAGTACATAACTCTTTTGTGTCTTGTCCAATTTTTATTAAATTGGACAAGATAATTAAAACGTGCTCTATGATGAGCTGTGGATAAAGGTACGCAGACTACAGGCCTTGAGGCGTATGGCCTACTTGACGCAGACGTCTTGCCACAATTTGTTGAGATATTCGAGTACTTGTGCTTGAATGGAGCTGACTTGCAAGCTGACCTGCCGTAGTGCGTCGATTACGTTTTGCTGTTATAACTAAAAATCTGTCTTCATGCACCGTGGTAGAGCGAGGGCGACCACTTAGCAAATGTCTGGAACACATTCCATTGGTTTGAAACGCTGCCCAGAGCTTGGATAAAACGCTATATGAGATTCCAAACTCTCTGGCAATATCAGTAATTCTGCGGCCTTCTTCAAGCTTTTCAATAATTCTTCCCCGAGTGAAATCATCTCGTGATATCTTTAAGACATTACAAGACATTCCAGTTTGCAACTTTATTCCTTTATGAAAAGAACGTCCTTCAAACACAATTCACTTAGCGCAGCCTTTTGCATTTTAACCTGTTGAACGCTACCACGTGATCCCTTTGCGCGCGATTCGAAAAAAATTGAATGTGTACCTGCTTTCTACTCGAAAGGGGTTGTAATGTAATATTCAGAAATAGTGTTCGTCCTTAGGTTTTGGGTACCAGTGTATCTCCCACCAACTATAATTAATAGCGGCATTTGTGAAAACAGGTTAGAAGTTATTTGAGCAAAAATGTCGCTAAAAGATTAGCAAAAATAATGATCTATATTTTGCAACCAAGTAGATATCGAAATCAAAAATTTACTTTAAGATTGTAATGCATCTTTGATATCAAAATACATCAATGTATTAAAAATTGTAAACATTTATGGAGACAAAACATTTATTCGAAGAAATATTATTCACAATAAGTATTGATTTTGCACGGATGTGACAAAATATTCATATAGAATGGAAATCACTCAATCAAGCTCATGTACTTTAAGCAAACCTTTATAAAAATGAAGTGAAGTGAACAATGAAGTGAATCGATACAGAAAACTCTCAGTATAACAGTTGTGGACATAAAATATTATGTCGTGATTTTATTTTCCGAAAAACGTTTCAGTAAATGCCATCGAGCGCAATCTTGCAATGCAGGTTGCTTGGTGTTTGGACAGCCTATGATTTGGAAGGCTATAAAATCAAGCTCAGTACCTAGAGGCTACTAGTTTTCTTTTATATCCTTCCCCCATTTTAAACAGCTAATGCAACCTATTCGATGCAAGGAGAAGTTATGTTCAGTATGGATAGTGCTTTAGCATAGATATCTAAGACACTTTAGAACACGTGCGAGTTCTGCTGAAATACATATTTCGAACAGTTGCATTTGTATATAGGAAAAGCACGTTTTTATGATCAACTGATGCTGTTTATAATATTTAAGATACCATGACTAGAACGACACTCTAAATGACTACTTGGAACTAGAGACTCAAAGGTCGTCATTCTACAACAAATAATAAAATGCACCACTCTTGGAACAGGTATCGAAAGCTGTAAAATAAGAAAGGTGATTTCAAATACTCGTGCAGTCCTCTAAGAGAAAAACATCATGTGGATAAACTGCAAGGTGTGTTCGATGTGCAGCTACAGGTACATGAAATGTGGGAAACACTTTAGTGGTGTAACTGCATCCATTTTATTAACAGTGTCGGGACTGGATATCAATTAACTACCAACTATCATCAGATTCCTCATATGTATCCTCAAGGAGTTTGGTTTGCAAGATACACGATACTAATAATGAAAACTCTTTGTATGGTACTACCCTTCTGTCGACAATCTTCCTCCAAATCAATTCTTTGTCGGGACACCAATACTCTTGGATCTTATACCTTGGTCTTCTAAGGCAGCGCTTCCCAAACTGTAGGCCGCGGCCCCCTTGGAGACGGTAAGTTTTGTTGAGAGAGCCGTGAAATAATGAAAACAAATTTAAGATGTTTTAAGACTACGTAGATTTTTTTAATCTTAAAAGAAACGTATCTAATTATTATTTATTATATTTTAATGGAAAAAAATCACACATTGGCATTGGTTCAGAAATTTTGCTTCCTGCGCTTAATGAATATTAGTAAATATTCATTAAGCACATTTTTTTCCCATGGGGGACACGAAATATTTTAATTTTTCCAAAGGGGGCCTTTACATCCATAAGTTTTGGAAGCACTGTTCTAAGGCACTTTTAACTTTAAAATTTTAACCAGGAAAAATGTACTTTATCCTGGCATCAAACACTCGTTTTTGTTAACCTTTCCGATTAACGGGCGACAGCACAAGAGAATAATAGCTCAGCTCACACATCCCTAGATGAGAGCGATATCAAGTTCCTTCCTATTTCATTTTATGTCTCCGCAATTGACATCATCTGTTCACTCATTTTTTTCAGATGTCTCAAGTCTTGGATCAACTATTTAACTCGAAACCAAGTTTTCAGATCCATGGGTTAAATTTGTTTTGAACACTGTCTTATATACGACCTTTAGTATTTTGACCAATTTCTCTCTTATTCCAAACAAATTTATTCAGGCGACTCCCTTACCGCACACCAATTTATTTATTTTTTTCTGTTCTCTATTTCCATATTTAATTTACCATCTTCACTAAAAAGTGTGCCTAAATGGCTGAAATATTTTACTTATTCGACAGATTCTGCATTCAGGATGGGATGCGGCTAATGTTTTCAGTTTCTGCACATTTTCAGTATTCATTTTTTTATTGTTGATTCAGAGACAAATTTGCTATAGCAGTCGTTCAATTCATTCAATTAAGTAAACCTGAACACTTGTAATGGATTTATTAGAAATATAACATCGTCTGCATAAAGTAAAGATTACAATATACAGTTTTAATATCAAGTCTAATGCTGCTTTTCTTCACAATAATCCATATTCTTGATAATGAATAAAGTGAAAATTTTACATAGACAACCTTTATTACACCTGAAGTAAGCTTTCTACTCCTAGCTTTCCTTCACAATTTTTCTAAGTTTCTTCTCAAGCATGCAATGCATAAACCACTGTAAACCTTCATATTTGAACGTTCGAATATCATCTACTCGAGAATATATTAGGAGACGGAGAAATTTACAAAATCGAAGTTAAGATATTGTCTTAGGAAGTGCGTTTTTATTTTTTTTAATGCTACGTATAAAATAAAATCATACAGTAACAGTAGCAGTGAACAAAATACACAACAAAACAACTTACCAACCAGTATATATTTTCTACTGCAGAGTAAAATGATATATTGAAAACAACGGTAAATACTCTTACACCTCCATATATGCAAATATAATTGTGTTACTTCCGTGAAGCAAAATTCCATATATCAAATCATAATATTTCGCTCTTTCATTATAAAATGGTTATACCAACAATTTTGTAGTTATACTGATTAACTACATATTAATTTTGTATTACAAACTGTTTACTTTTCTAGTGACAGAGCAAAATGTTACTCAGATTAATTTTTCCATAATAGTTTTCATTAAATCTATCAGTTTTGTACTTCTCTTGACGTTTTACGTTTGTTATCAACAGTAATAGTAGCATACTTCATTCATTTATAGCTTACTTCAAGCTTTAAGAAGATCTGGTTCAAATATGTGATAAAACTGAAGCACAAAAATAATCATATTAATTTCTGTTACTTTCCATTTGACTATCTTCAGGTCATGACGTTGACAGTCAACTTCTGAATGCATATTACGACTTACTGATCAGCTCCGAGCAAGTGTAAATGTATACTTCAGTATTTTTCTTTTAGTTGTCAGCTATTTCTGAATGAGGTGTTTCTCAATGATGGTAATATCCAGGCCAAAGTAGGCATGAAATTCTCTGTAGTAAATAATTTTTAACCCAAATGAAGAAATAACTGCATATAAATATTGGTTTAACATGACGAAAAATATATGAATTAATACGCATTTGTAATGTGCTTAGTAAACTGTATTGTCAAATGTACGTTTCTACATTACAGGAGTAATCAAAGAGTGATAGGTGGACTCACTCCCGCCACCTGGCTAAAATTCATTGTTATCTGAAAAAGGTTTTTTCCAAAGAAATTAATCATCTCATTACCATTTCATTTTACTTCAGATATATAAAAATTAGAACCGGATATATATATTAAAAAAAAATAGTTTCAAAGATCGCGAGTTCAATTATCATCCAAGGGTATACCAATTGCTAAGCGCAAAACATTTTGCCCTAAGGCTATAAAGACCTGCATCGTTCGAATCCCGTCGAAAATGCGAGAAGCGTTCGTTTCGTCTGCTTTCATTAAGTTGAGTTACTCAGTCACAAACATGCAGAAGATAATATTTTCCCCTGAAAAACACAGAAATCAGCCGAAGAATACATAATACACTGACGCCGAGAGCTTTTAAATGCAATGTTCTATAAATGAAACTGAAACAATTCCAATCTTCTCGCCGCAGATTAATAAAACGACGCTACCTTTTTTCAAACCTGACAAAAAATCTTCGATGTTTCTGTCAGGTTTGAAAAAAAATGTATGACTACGTTACTTAATAATGTAATTAAAGTAATGATCGCCTTGTCCAATTAATAAGTCAACTATAAAAGCGAGAAAATCCAACTGTTCCAAAATCAGGAGGTCTTCATCAGCTACCTTTTAGTGACATATTACACGTGCGTGATATATATATATATATATATATATATACACACGCTACTAGAAGAAAACGATTATTGAGCAATCTCGTACAGTTCACTGTGCCGCAATGCACTGAATCCTTAAGGCTACATACAGGGAATGGAAAGAAACTACAGGTGAAATAATACGGTAAGCATAACAACATGTAATTCCTCCATAAGGTAAAATCGCTCTACTACAGTACAGGTTTTCGTTATCTGTATATAGTAACACTTTACCAATCAATGACAAACTTATACGCAGTCGAAATAGAAACACCAATATAGAGCAATAACTGAGAAGCTGTATTGTGTGCATATATTAACCATGGTATAATGTCACGAGGTTGCTAAGAGAAGAATGCTCAAACACATGATAAAATCAATAGTCAAGAATGACTTAATATAAACTCGCTTTCGAAAATGTCAAAAATGAATTAAGAACTAAGCATGAAACCAGATGAAATCTGGAATTATTTAAATATGTCCTCTTATAGTAACACATAGAAACAATAAAATATGGAGTGACAACGTATTGTATTAAGAGCAATAGAACAGGCAGTTTACTGTGGCAATGATAGCACAGCAGTGCGATATGCAGACCACTACTGCAGACCTAACTGCCTTGCTATACCTTCATCTTATCTAATTATCCATCCCATTAAGTAGAGCAGCCACCTTATTTTATTAAATTACGCGCAATATTATGAGACTCGCGTTCCTTTACGTCTCTGTTAGTTTCTATTAGTTCTCCCTAAAACGAGAAACCCCAGAGATGGTGTCAAGCAATTTCTCCTGGACATCTACAGTAAGTAACATCCTTCACTCTTTCTTTTTTTTTTTTTTTTCCCTCACACGTGAGAAGTGTCATTAATCTCTTCTATGTGAGTTTCTTTTATCGTGACTGGAGTAATCATGAACAGGAGATCCAAATTTAAAGTAAAATCCTTTGCATAAATCTCATTTCCGTGAATTATTTTTCATTTAATATCAATTTCTTAATTAGAATAATACATTCCTTTCTAGTCTATAAAACTACAACACGCTCTATCCAAAGGTTCAAAATTAAACACAATCATTTCTTTTCATTTTGCCTTTTATCTTTCAATACAAGCAGAGAGGAAGCACATTATCAAAAATTCCAAAAAAAGCGAAACGATTGTTCATAATTTCTCATTATAACAAATATTTTCATGCATTTTTACACATTCTAAGTTGTCAAAATCATTTTAAGATGTGAAGACATGAAGACTGTTGAAATAATATTAATACAGAAATCAAGCTATTTTATGAATTATGCATATTCAGTGACCAATTCGCAAAAAATGCAAAGTAGGTGCAAGATATACACGACAGACTACCTCATTCAGCATATCTAGATTATACTCACTTTTCTAACTCGAAGAGAGAGAGAGAGAAGAATTTTTACTTAATCTAAGAGTTTTTACAGATTGTTTTTAAAATCACCTTTCTTATTTAAATTTGCACTTATGTAACATTTATTTTCAATGATCATTTCTTTGTAGATAGCTCACACTGGATAGAATATACATGAAACGTAAGGTCCTTGAGTTCCTTTATACTAACTCCAGTTGATCTGTTACATCAAATGAAATCGGTATATGATCGAAACCTATGATTAAGAAAGACAAAGTATTTTTCCCTATTATTCCCTTATTCTCATGAAGGAAGGGTAAACAACTTAATGATCAGCCGTATACTAGTAATATAACGATATAGTATTTCCGAAAATTATTACTATTATATTTTCCTAAAAATATCTTGGCTGCTGATCCTTGGAAAGAAAGGGTACTATCTACTTGTATCACTTCAGCGAAAAACAAAAATCTGAAATACCAATCCCTATATTAAAGCACACTTAAAAAAGAATACAGATATAATAACAAAGTACTGAAACTAAAAACGAAGTAAGTTAACTATGTATGTGTGTAGGAGATAAAAATCTACTAGGTCATCTACAGTTAATATTCAAGTTGTAACTTGTACTTTTGAAAGAAGAAAATAAAAAAAAGAAAAGAAACTTCTGAACCTGGAAATTTCAATAAGCTTAGCGCTCCTGTTTTATCAGTAGAAAAAATAAATAAAATAACAAGTGAACAGACAAATATGTCTAACGCGCATAGTATGCTAAAACGACAATGGATAACTGACGTTTACTATGGGTGTTAAAAAAAAAGAAAATAAAAAAAATACTTTACGTCATTAAAATCATAAATTTAACCTAACGTTCAAATAAGGCCTTTTACTGAAGTGGAAACCCAATTAAGTACCTTCCATAAAACGTGTCAACCTGTCAGCTGCTTGGCTTAGCGGAAATCCTCCACGCAAAGTATTGGTGTGGTGGTTACAAAAGCTCACACCATGCTGAAGGAAAGTGGAAATAAGCCTGCGTATCTTTACGTGTTACACTTGTATCTCTTCGCACACTACTCCATCATACTTCTGGATTTTTAACTCATTAAATATTCAAATGGTCCATAAAAACTGAAACGGTCCCGGTTTCCTGTAAATTACGTCAAGATGTAAATTCCATTTTAGAATACCAGACAACACGATATTAAATCACGCAGCAGGCGGTATTATTTTTCTGTAATACAATGCAGATTCTCTCATTGCTCAGAGCAATCCTGCGCAAAATAACTGAATGAGTCTTCATTCCAGTATTCCATCGTTGAGATGATGCAATGTCATCGATTATTATATTATAAATTTTCAGAATTCAAAACTGTAATTCGGAAGGAAAAGAAATTATCAAGACGGCACGGGAAGAAAACAGTCGTATGCTACGCAAATAAAAATTTGTAGAAATTTTTATAGAAATCCTACTTCGAAACTTTCACAATTTTCTAAAATAAAAATGATTAAGACTGAAGGTTTTCTCAAATGATTACTTTTGGTATGTCCTAAATCACATTCATGTGTTGCTTCACTCCATAAAAAGTCGGATATTATTATCATCCACATAGTTTTAAAACTCTTATTTGGTTGTAAACTCATCATCTAGGTGAAAATGAAATAATTTGCACGACCTAAATATTACAATAAAAATTAACAAACAAAGTACAGTGATGGGAATATAGTAGAGAGGTATATCCAGAAAATATTTACTATAACCACAAGAAAACTATGCCAAATCAGTTAATAATATAGCCAATGTTTTAAAGATTTCAGAATGAGAAGAATCATAAACAATGAGGTTAATTTTTATCATGTGGCCATTTTACGATAGCTATATAATTCTTTTTGAAATATTGCTGACAGAGAGAAAATGAATGTGTAAGGATATATAAAAAATTCTTCATAAGCGTCACGCAACGTTAAGTATTGATGTGGAACTAGCAGCAAGGCACGGCTAAAATTTCATTACCTTTCCTACCCACCCACACAAAAAAAGACAAAACAGGACGTGGATGAGACAACACTAAACTGAAAGTCCAAAGACCAGCGAAAAACATCCCTGACCATGCCGGAAAGAAGACGGGAAGCGGCAGTAATGTTTTAAAGAACTTCTTTCAAAAGGTAAACATCCAAGTTTTTATGCATTCGAGAGGAAGCATACCCAGGCCTCTGTCTAGCCGACTTACATCATGAAGGCCATCGGCGTTTATACATTTTAGTTCGGTGAGATGAATTCAACAATGTTACACGAAATGGATAAATTAATCAACAAAAAGTGGATTATAGCCAAATAAATAACAAAAGCACATCTTTAAATTCTTATCCATGAATCAAAAGAGGAAATCAAACTTTGTGGTTTGGTCAAACATGCTGTCGTACTTCGATTAAATTATATGATTTATTATAATTTTTTGTAGTTAAACTCATCCTTCTACATTAAATAAATGTAGAAGATTAAATGTGATCGCACTTACTCTTTTTTACAATGTCCCATTTTAACATGTAATGAAAATTTAATCATCTTCACACCAAATATTTCAGCTGAATTATTTTGTACAGAAAACAAGGTATTTTAAAAAATTATCCAAATTACCTAAACCTGCGCACCTGCAGTTCATTATGACGATTACTTCCAAATACCGTTGTTGTGCCACTGGGCGTTGCAAATTACCGATGTTTATTACTAGCAAATTACAAGCTGAAAGTATTAAACATATCTGAAAGAAATCCCCTTCATTATGAATGGTATCCTCTCATCTAATGATTAATTTCTAAAGAGAAATTGTTGATCACAGCTCACTGAAAAAATTGCACACATTTTATTTCCTCATAGTTGCACATAGTGCACTCTGGGGGGGGGGGGGTCATGAAATCTTCCCAATACTCCTCTGAGTTAAGTTAGATTCACGATAGACACCAAGATCATGAAGTTTTTTTTTTCCCCGTTTTGTCGGGGGATGGAGAGTCAGGTTTCCGGAGGAAAACTCTCGCCTCCGTATGACACCAAACGCTGCATCTGGTGTGAAGAATATGGGAACAAGGAATGAATGTCCTTATTTGTATTCTAAAAGCTAACAAAACAAGCCTACACATTCCATATTTTCGTAATAAACACAAGGCATCCTGCTTCTGAAATTCGTTAATTTCTTCACTGTACAAACAGTATTATATTGCTACTGGTCTGAATGATTTAACCAGAAATTGGGGGGGGGGGACGGTATGTTGCCCAAAGTGTATTGAAGAAAAACTGCTGCAATTTATAGACATAACACAATATACGGAAAATGCGATAACACAAGTACATGCACAAAACGAAATATTCGCTCCTTACTTTTTTTCTCTTCTTTGCAAATCGGTCATCTTAATATAAAGGGATATTGAATTGATGATGAGTATGTAACCTGTCGATTATCTGAACAAAAACACAAGTGTTTGTTTGCCTCACCATATGAAACTGCATTGCGCGGGACTTTTAGGAATAAGATCTGTGAATAGCAAGTAAGAGAATGCACATTGACTCATTAATCACATGACAATGATGCAACTGTGGGCCTTCTTAGAACCAAGCACGGAGTGTTACAACTACTTTAAAACTTCCAGGAATGCAGGTCGGAAAGGAACGAAATGTTTCATATGCCCTTTCAGATTTAACGAAGGCAAAAGGTCAAGAATGAAATCTGTAAGCAATCTGATCAGTAAAAGGATAGGAATATGTGCGTGAGAGAGACAATTAAGTACACACATACAATGTGATATGTGTTTCAGTACTGCTACACCAATATCAGGTGAAATATTCGAAACTGCAATTCTTAGATTTATGCTTTGAAATGAAACTTATATGAATAAGGAAGTATATATTTAGTAATATTCATTAAGCGCCGAAATACGCAGAAGCAAAATTTGTGAACCCGCACCAATGTGTGATTTTTTTTCCATTAAAATATAAAAAAGAAATAATAAAAATTAAATAAGTTTCTTTTAAGTTAAAAAAAATCTACTTAGTCTTGAAACATTTTAAATTTGTTTTCATTATTTCACGCCCCCCCCCCCGAACAAAACCTACTGCCCCCAAGGTGGCCGCGACCCACAGTTTGGGAAGCGCTGGATCTAAAGCACCAAATTAAGTATATGAATGCATACAGCACATTTCAAAAGTATCCTGGGTACTCCGTAATAGAAGACACACTTCTGACGATTCCACGATAAATATCGCTCGAGTGTTGCAAAGCTTGATGTAGAAGTTTAAAATGATCTTGCCCGAAATGGATGGAAACTTATAACATCTTCAGTCATCTTAAAATTCGTTGCAAATATACTAGATTTAAGACTTATTACGAAAACAACTGTTCTCAGAATGTTACCTGGGTTCTAAGCTCGTCTAAAAAGCGAAGAACTTTCATGCGGCCTTTTAAAACGAAGGTCAGTTATGTATCTCATGCTGCGATGGCAGGGTTTCTCAGCCTAGAAAATAGGGCGAATGTTTGATCACGCAAAAACTGGCCAACCAACTAGAATAACACATGCAGTTAATGTAAATAATATTAAAAAGCACACTGGCATGCTGCTTCAGCGTATCTTCTGCTGAAGGTTTCATTTCCTACAGATGTAGGAAATGAAATTTTGATATTTTATCCCAGCACCAAGTTTACGATGATCGTTATCAACACAAATAATTAGTCTCCGTTTCAGTGCTAATTCTACCATTCATTTTCCTTAAAAGTGTGAACATAAAGTGGAGGACAAATAAAGGAAATATTCATCTTCCTTTTCTGTACCACACAAACAAGAAACAGTTTTTACTTTCTACAAGCAAATTATCGATGTACCAAAAAAAAAAAAAAAAAAAAAACGATTCTGAAAGGGCAACAGAATCTTGCATAATATCCAAATGCAGTAACAGCCCAAGCCTATCTGCACAGTCTATTATGCTTGTCAATCGCATATATTCTTTTGTCAAAATCCTTCCCTACTGATGAAATGTTCATGTACGAGTACTGAATGCTTCTACTGCATCGTATTCGCAGAAAAGCCAACCTCCTAGTTCTGAATTTTCTGCCACTTCTTTCATTAATCATATTATTAAAAGTCTTCCTATCATTCCAAATCACAGCATTTAATACAATGTCCCTTCCCATTTTCACCTGAAAGATAATCTTGTCCAATATCATCTTCCTTTCAGCACGTTAGATTTAATTGCCTCTGAGGTTTTTGTAATTTGGCAATATAGAAACCTAACTACTGCTATGATAAACTTATCTGAAAAGTCCATTATTACTATCAAGTACGGGTTAACTTGGATTCACCTAAGACGTCCGTCCTTATGGTATCAAATTCGATGTAGAGAACGGATGTCAGAAACAGAGGCGAGAAAACTTGTAATCTGTCACTATTCTCTAACTTTCCTGCAATTTTTCCCCATTCGCAATTTTGGAGATAAAATATTATCAAGTGCTTAAATTTATTAATAAGAAAAAAAGAACCTGAATTATGGGAATTCTAATGTGTATATGTGCTAATTGGGTAAGATCTGCTCTGATAGCAGAAGGTTCTATTCAAATCGGTTGGAGTTGGGAGCATCAGCCACTCAAAAAAAACGACTTCGAATTATAGTACCTGAACTAACCAAAATTCTCGATATCAGGAGAAAAGTCAAAATTCTCACTAATCTGGTGCAGTAGAAGAGTTTAAGTAATAGAGAATGAAACAGATTCTGTCTCTATGTAATTTCTACTTACTGTGCCAGGACAATCAAACTAGGATACTAAAAAAGTATAATCCAATGAGTTTACTGAGAGAGTCTTAAGCAGAGGAAGATACCCATCCCATATCAATTAGAAGAGCAAATTTGTCAAACGAGTGTTAAAAGCTTCAAAACTTATCAGAGAGCTTATTGAATATACAACCTTTGACAAAGGGTATGTACTACGTAAAAGGGAGCCCTTCCAGTAGCCTATCGCCTATAAAGTACAGAAAGTTAGTAATTGATTATGTACCTATCGAGTGTTCATTTATGATGAAAATAACTTTCTGATAGAGGATGGCTAAGATATTAAACGAAGAATTTTTTTTTCTGTCTCTCTTTCTTTAAATTTCTGCCCGGTCTCTGATGAAAACTAACAGTTTAAAACAGCTGTTAGGCCAGTGAAACCTCATTTAAGCAATAATAAAAGGCGAATAATATACGGACTCCTGGACAGAGCTCGTGTCTTTTAAGTAGTGCATACCAAGAGAACTCCGATGCCGAAGGTTATACAGTCAAGCTCGCTGGTAAATTTTAAAGTTTCTTTCTATATTTGATTATAAAATATGGATGGATCCATAATATTCTCCACTTTAATATCTTACTTTAGCTAAATTGAAACCTTTCGGAACTACTAATTTTTTATATTAATAAAAATCACTTTAATAATATGCTTGAACAGAAACTTTGGTGTATGCAACTCGAAATATTTTACTGGAATTAATGAAGGAATTAAAAGAATGACTGTTGAAAATTATCAGTATTGCCGAGAAACGTTTTCTTTAGACATTTATGGTCAAGACAGAATTTTGCTATTTTTTTTCGCAGAAGATATCAATGTACAGATGTTTATAGTTTATGATTTAAAATAATAAACGTTTGTCCTTTGGAATGAAAGAGAATTCTGCACTTGTATTACACATATAATTAATTAAAGAGTAATTCTAGTGTGCTTTTTTTCATCAAAAATTAGAAAATTTTCACCCTATGCACAAGGAATATCGCAAACAAAAGTAGAGAAATTACATAAGTTATAGAAATACATGCTGATGTGGCCGAGATTCAATTGTAAATGGGTTCTTCAAACGTCACTAGTCTAGGGAAGAATTTCGTCCCATATTCAACGGGAGTAAATTATCCAGTCTTAGGTAGAGGGGCTTGCCCCATCTACCGAATAAATCAAGGAAATAGTAAGTGATAGAATCACCCCAGGAATAAATTATTATAAAGGATACCCTTATTTTATTATATCAAAATAACTTAATTAACTAAAAGTCAATTCTTCAGGCTGGTGAGAGTTATTTCTATGCACAGCTCACGATACTGCTTAACTCTGCTCAAAAAAAAAAAAAAAAAGCTCTATTATGTGAAAAAGTACTATGTGTAAGATTAATTCAACAGGAATAGTACTTTTGCAAACAGGCCACTGAAGAAATTACGATACTTATACGCATCAAACTCATGAAAACCTTTTCGTGCAGGTATTTCACATGGTAAGTACAGTATTTGGGATACTAAAAACTGACAATACCTTATCAACCTCATATCTATCCACCCTTGAAATACCACCTCACACATTTGGAGGTGATATATCAAAATCTTCCCTAAGAATACTTCGTGCTGTCTAGAAGAAGGCAATCCAATTATTGTTTTGCTGATCTGGAAATCTTCCTTCATGTACTTTTTTTCCAAGAGAGTAAGCACACAAACAGCTGTTAGTCTTTTGCCTACATACGCCAATATGTAACCTTTGTGTAGGTTTGAGATTAAAAAAAGGAAGAATAAAAAAATTGCCATTACGTATCAAATGATACAAAAAAACAGCTTATGGAAGCTTAAGCCTGTTATGTGATTATGATAATTATTACTAGAGGTTATAAAAAATTAATAAAAACCTCAAAACCACGCGATTTACACCATCGTCTCTCTCAAATGGTTAGTAATTCCATTTGCGAATCGATGATCTTTTAAGAAAATATTCATGTAATTTTCAACGCAATACATTTTTCTCCCTTTAAAAATGGCTGCAAATTGCAAGGTGTAAAGTTTTGCAAGCAATTATCGTTAATAATAAGAGACTTTAGCTAATGTTCTTCAGCTGGAAACACCTTTGTTCGAATCCCGTATAGAATGTGAAGAACATTTATCAGAACCTTTTTATTCAAGGTAAGTTAGCCAGTTTCACAAGGGTGTTACAGGGATTTCCTTTCGGGAAATGCGAGTTTTCATCACACAAAATAGACAAACAGGCCAGAACACATGCAATGTCCAGACACACACAATAGTCGTTAGGTTCCTACTTACTTTAATACTGAAGACACTTGATAACTCTAGAGTACAAGAGCCATCGTATTTATTAAGCAGGAAGAAGTGGAATTTTTTCCCCTCCTTAACAAGAAACAAAGGAAAAATGCACAAATTTAGCTGAGGACTACTGTTTAGAATTTCTCTACAATAAACCATTTGGAGTCGGTTGTTTCATATTTTGTGCGAACACAATAACTTAGGACTCATAAATTTTAACGAGTTTGTAATGTTTTAGTCATGTAATTCAAACTTGTGTTCAACCTCCGTTCTATTTATATTACTTTATTCTTGCTCACAACAGC
Source organism: Typopeltis vanoorti (assembly GCF_054136105.1). Lineage (NCBI taxonomy): Eukaryota > Metazoa > Arthropoda > Arachnida > Uropygi > Thelyphonidae > Typopeltis > Typopeltis vanoorti. Next base: position 49,143,336 of record NC_143554.1, read on the forward strand.
ACGCGCACACACATTAAGAACTATATGAAATAGTACACCACATGCGTTGCATTGAACACAAAAGGAACATTTAACTGCCTATGGAAGGCCAAATCTAAATATAATATTTAGATTTACATTATTTTAAAATAATGTAACTGATTTAGCAATAATCTCTAGAGAGTAAATGACAAGATCCAAATAGCTGAAAATTATTTCAAGTTTATGAACTATCAGTTTAGTTTCACGTTAAAAACCCTTTAAATTTTCTGCGCTCGATGCAAAAAAAAGAGAGACTCCTGAAGCAAATTTCAGTTGTTGGACAATTTTCCCGTTTTTATCTACACTGAATCTTACGGAGTAGTGTATTGCTCTTCTCAAAAGATAAAAACTAATATCTGAGTCGCAGAAATGTTCTACCACTCAAAATATTTTGTTCTTTACTCCCGACTGCCTTGGAAGTGTGGGACCAAAAAAGCATTATGGGAAATAACTTTTTTCTTGTTTTCCCCCCAACATGTTGGTAATAATAATATAAACAATAATTTTACCACAACAAGAAAAAAACTAACATCTTCTCTCTTAATCCCCCCCCCCCCCCCCCACACACACACACCGATCGTTGCACTTTGCTGTAGAGGAAGCCTGAAATGACCCCATTTTCTTACACGTTTTTCCCCCATAAAAACTTAGCTTATAAATTATATTCTAATAAAATACAATCTACTAAAAAATCATAGTTCACCTACCTTTCCCTACTGTAATACTCAGCTCGCAAATTAAGATCCGATTTATCCATCTTACTGGTTGACTACCTCATGTTTTCCCCTACATAAACTCATTTCATCACTGCTATCTCAACCTCCAGAATTGGTGTCGTTTTACTGCTCTGACATATTTTCGAACTTTTAAGCTATTAACTATGTACAAAGCAAAAATTCGTTTAACCTACGAATTTGGGATGATGCACAAAACTTCAAGCTCCCTAAAAATTCTTCGGTACTTTCTAAGAAACAGTTCAGCTAAACAATGATATCTCTCTCTCTCTCTCACACACACACACACGGCGATGCAACAGTGGGCCTGTTTCTGAATTATCTCTATTCTACAGGTGCTTTCAAGGATGTTGTTCCATTGAAGATCCAAAATTCCTCCTCGTTTTTAATAACAAGAGCGTCAGCTAGCCATTCACGTACAGTCAACTGCTAACCTACGGAATGCGAAACACCCTTCCTCACGAATTGTACCCCAAGGATTTGAACGCCCGGCTATTCGAAAAAGAATTTTAATAGATTCCTTCTCTCTAAATTTCTGTCCAAAAGAGGCAGTAATGTCCACAGGTTCCGCAACTTTTGTGGGTGGTGTTGATATTAAAAAATAATCATTTATATATAAATGATTATTTCCATCATTAGTTGGTTAATAGAAAGATAGCCTCGGAATTCTATCCAACAATAGCAGGCATTTCTTACTATTTAGTGAAATATACCTTCCTGAATAAGTGTTATCAGGAATGAAAAATCATGGTTATCGATCACATTGGCGGTTGATATCCACATCAATCAAGTGTGATATCAATCACACTCTTCTGATGGAATGGATAAAAGCAATGAGGTCAACAACTTTCACGAGTACAAAAGTGAAAATTCTTACATTATATATCGTGCACAAAATATTCTATCAATCCGAACTGAAATGCTTACCACAACTGACGAATAATCGTGCGACTTAAAATAGCAGTGCCGTTGGTGTCGCTATATTGCAAGACGAATATATGAATCTGGTTGTAATGAAAACTTTACATTTCGTTTTCTCTCAGTTGCGATATTTGTCCGAAATGTACGACTTGCGAAAACAATCCAGCCAACTGGTATAACAACGGATTTTAACTTTTGTTCAGCATTTACAGCTACAACAAAATTTTAAGCATGAAACCAGTCTCTAAAATAATCTATTACGTACTTCTAAGAATACGGGTTAAATCAGCATTGCTAAATTTAGCAGATAATAGCACCTCGATTCAAGTATTCTCCATGATCTAAAAGGAAAGTAGCCCGAAATGTATTGCACAACATAAAATTCCAATAATGAGAAACTGTTCTTCACTGCATATACCTATCAGACCTCCAGCTAGGCACCTGTTTCAATAATCAACAGTACTCAGAACCCTTTAACTTCCCAGACAACTTAGGGTATCATATAACCGACTACACCCTAGTACTAACTTCCGGTCAAAAGTCTACACACACACACACACATACACAACACTTGAGTCTCCACGCTCATGACTTTCCGGGACTACACCCTTAACCACTGGCCTCGGGGTGAGAGAAGCAACAATAAAATCAGCGTTGCCTTGGCAACGCAGCTTCCGTTATACAACATCTGGATTGTTGCAACGGGGTGGGCCGTTGGTTACGCAAGCTGTTAATTCCAGTCCGAATAGTGATCTATGATGTTCCAAGACCCAGAATTCTGAGCCCATTATTATTGAGCTCATCAGAGGCTGTCAATGGTAATATAGTACAATCGTTTCATTATGTTTACAACCAGATGGCATTCGATAACATTTAAAAGAAGAAATATTCGCATAACAGCGTCATCTAGAGGGGAAGGGGCTCTGTAAAGAGATTCAGACATGTAAAACATTTAATTGTCATATTACCCATAAAACTGCAGAATGTACTTACCACCACACTACGGCGACAGTCAAGACCGACACAATGCCGCGACGATCGGTTGCCAGCACCCAGCACGTGTGATGTGCCGTCATCGCTGAAGTGCCAGTGAAAAGTAGCGTCAGTTCCCAAGGCTAGTGAAGCTTGTAGTGGCGCCGTCTGGCCTGTGAACACTACGAGCGCTGGTTCCAGAGTATCATATCCAACAGAGAAACTGGCAGGGATACAGGTGGGCGTGGAAATGGAGTCCGGGGGTTGAAGGGTAAGCTGCAGGCCAGTGGGGATTGGAGGTTCAACTGTCAATCGTGTCTTCATACATGTTCGGCTGGCTCCGGTGGAGAAGGTCACACCTGGGTAAAGAGAAGTAAAGTCAACACTCAAGTTGTGGAGGTGTTAGGATGTGGGTGTGGTTAGTCGTGAGGGTTTCAGTGTAATGCCGCGAACCCAGACGACTGACGATAAAGTGAAAGTAGCAATTCGTTAGCTATGTATGGAGAGAAAAGAAAAAAAAAAATCTATGCTTGGAACCAATAAAAATTCGAAGAATTCCTTGCTGAAATCGTTTCCTCATATTGGCTTTAAAGAATGATGCAACAGCCTGGTGAATTGTGTATTGAGAACTCAGTTTTACGAGAGAATAGTCTAGAATGGTGAAGGTAAATGGCTATAAAAATCGACAGAATTAATTTTCTTAATTTTTTCACATGGAAACTAAACTTCGACGAAAACTAGCAGCAAAGAAACACTACTGTTGTTCCATATACTTTTCCCAGTAATGCATTTCAAATCGTAACGTTTCTTAATTGGTGGTGCCTGCAGTGCATTTTGTTCTCTTAAATGTAAAAATCACATTTATAGGGACATAAAGATCATAACCATAATTTTACCATAAGGTAGTTAATCATGCTTTAATACTTATTTCTGTATGTAAATTGCGAGTATGGCGTTCTCCTTACCGTTTGCCTTATTTCTGGTAAAAGATCTTTCTACCTCCTAAAAAATGACTTAGCCTGTCTCTGTATGAGACAGGAGAATTCACCTTCCACTGAAAAGCCTTGATAAAGGGATTGGGATCCAGGTCTTTCCAATCAAAGAGACTGAGTAACAGAGGCTCCTTCTCGTAAATGTAAGTGGCCCAAAATTCATTCTCCTAAATAATGTAAACACATCTGTTGATCAAAAATATTCTAAATGGAACAGTATGAATAATTTGATAAATTATAGCATATCATATCAATTTATAAATAAACCAGACTGCATGTAAAAATATTGTGTTCTCATTGAGAAAAAATATCGTGTTCTGTTTCTGGTGTTTTCGTTCGCAAAATAAGACTTAAAGTGATGAAGAAACTAACTTTCCTGAAGCAAGAACCTCATGACATCTAAGAGTTTGCGTTTATAGCAAAATAAAAATAAAAAAGGAAGTGAGAGAATGAAAAGGCAGGAACAGATGAGCTATGAGTAAATGTCGACAAGACCTATAAGTCGGTGATGAGTTTATGCTTGCTTTGACCACTATGATGATTAATCAATATATGGTTCACCTACTGTTCGTTCCTCCTCCTCCTCCCCCCACATTGAATTCATGGGCGTGGTAACTGGTTTTCCTCAAAAAAACACCCGCAGTCTAATTAAGACCGCTCCGGTTTCTCCTCACAAACATAAAACAGACCTTAAATACAATTCATCCAGAAATAAATGTGAATTTGGGTAATTCGTGGAATTTGTCGCTGCCACTCTACATGGATTTAGGCCTTTTTGCGGAAGACTAATACAATAAACGTGAATTTTAAATTTAATAATGATAATAAGAACATTAATGTGACAACGAAATTGTAATTACATAAAGGGTCTATGCCTTGTTTAATTTTGTGGTTTAATAACTCCCCTTTAGAAACTTAATATTTTCATCATCATGCTTGTCAAGGATTTAGGCCTAAACTGGCTTGTTCCGACCTTCGAAGTCATCGTTGAATCTCTTAACAGGACGGCCTGGTTTTCTTTTTCCTAATGATTTGTAATTTAAGGCTTGTTTTGGTAATCTTTCTGTTTTCATTCTTTCAACGTGTTCCATCCATTTATGTTTTGTTTCGATTTTAATTTTTTCTATTACTGATTCCTGGTTTAATTCTTTTATAATTTCATCCTTTCTTTTGTGATCGAATAGAGTATACTTTGCAGTTTTTCTCATAAACTTCATTTCAGCTGTTATTAATCTTCGTTTGTCCTTTTGTTTTATTGTCCAGATTTCACTTCCATACAATAGGACTGGTAGGGCATCTGTTATTTTTAAATATTTCGCAATTTTGAGGTTTATATCTTTTTCTTATGTAATCATACAACCTACAGTATGTAGCTATCTCATTTAAATTTAAAATATCTTTCTGTAAGTTATCTTCAGAATCTGTAATTATTATTTGGTCATCAGCAAAAAGGAGAGTGTTCACAGTAGGAAAAAGTTTAACCTTGATGAAAATTTTTATTCCATTTTATTTCACTTAGATAAATATTAAAAACAGTTGATAAAAGGGCACATCCCTGTCGGTCTCTTTGGTTTATGTCTCTCGGCCAACCAGGCCGAGTGGATAGCGTATCCGCTCTCCAACCAAAAGGCTGCGGGTTCGAATCCCGCCGTGGGCATGGATGTTTGTGATTGTCTGTGGAAATACCAGTACTGGTCAGCGGCAGATGGAGTTGGTGTAGTTGCGGTCAGTTGGTGATTGAGTAGTGGAGACGGAGTTGTAGAGCAGGTGCCTCCCTCGATGAGTCCTTGGACTCCCTGGAGATGTCAAATAATAATAATAAATAAATAAATAATAATTTAATCTTATTTGAATTTGATTATTTTCATATATACTTATGATAGCTTTTAGAATATTATTTGGTATTTGTACTTATACCTCTATAATTTTTAGGATCATCTCGACTACCTTTTTTAAAGATAGGGATAACAATTACTTTTTTCCATTCTATTGGTGGGTTACTTGTTGAGTAGATTTTATTTAAAAATAACAGGAGTCCTTCTTTTAAACCGTATCCCTTCATATTTATATAATTCTGAACCTAACTTATCTTCTCCAGTAATTTTCTATTTCTTGTTTCTTTCAGGCTGATTTCTAATTCTTCTTTAGTTAGCTTTTCATTTTCATTAAATGATTGCCAGTTATCTTTTTTAAAATATTTATCTGTGCACAATTCTGTATAGAAATTTAGAAATTCTTCTAAGTTCAATTTGGTGTTTAATTTTACGTTTTCTTTAGTATCTATACTTAAATGTTTCAAAATCTTATATATATTGGGCCATATTTTATATAAATCATGTTCTAGATTAGAAACAAATTCGTTCCATGATTCTGTGTCTTTTTCTGACTTCTCTTTCAGCTATGGCTCTTATTTTTTTATATTATATTTCAACTTCTAATCTTTTACTGCTTAACCATTTATGATATGCTTCTTTTTTCATTTGATTATTTCTTTGATAGTATCATCCCATATCTTCAGGATTTTTTTTTAATTGAATTTTTTGGTCTTTCCTAAGCTTTCATTTCTTGCTGTATTTAGTATAATTTTTATATTAAGCCATTATATTTCTTCATTTCGTTTTATTTTATCTAAATATTGGTTAATTCTTTGTTCATATAGCCATTGTATATTTGCGTCATTTAATAATTTAGTTTTATAAACAAATGTTTTAAATTTCTTTCTGTTCTTATTTGTAGCCATTTAGGTGGTAATCTCAATTTTAGTTTAACGAAGAAGTGGTCACTAGTTATTTCATATCCTCTGTGAACTCTAACATCTAAAGAGAACTTTCATGTCTTTTCATTGAAGATAAAGTAATCTAATATTGATTTCCATTCTCTTACTGCCGAAGTATATTTATGTATGGCTTTATGTTTACAGAAAGAATTAATTATTTTAAGGTTATTATAAACTACAAAGTCGATCAATTTTTTACCATTCTTATTACGTTTCGTGTTTCCAATTCATGCATTTAAGTCTCCTGCTGATATTACATAATCATATTTATTTATTTTATTATATATAGTTTGTAACTAATTATAAAATTCAATATTATGATCTTCTTTCCCTGCTTCTGGGGCATATAAACCAATTATTATCTATTTTTATTCTAGCTTCTATTATTCGCTCATTCCATAATTTATAATATTTTAACTGCTTTGAAAGGGAATTATCAATACAAATCATAACACCTGCTAGTGCTCTTTGGTCTCTGTCAACTCCTCCATTAAACTTTCAATTTCTTTTTGGTTTCAGTGGATTACTGCTATTTGAAAATTTCTTTCCTTTAATATTTGGTCTAATTCTATTTCTTTATATGCTATTCCTCTTATGTTCCAGTTTGCTATATATATTATATTTTGTTTCCATTTTCGTTTTATCTTTTTAATTCCAGGGTTGTTTTCCATAGATTCATTTCGATTACTTTTTTTCTGTTGGCTTAAAAGTAGAATAATGTGTTCCATGTCAGGTGACTAACCTGGAGATGGAACACATTATTCTTCCAAAGCCTTCTTCCAAATTTAAATCCATAAGAGAAATAGGGTATATTGAAGGGGAAAGAGTAGATGGGGGGGACATAGATATAGGCCAAAAATAGGGAGATTCCATATCTCGAGTAGCCTAATAGCATAAGGGTCATACAATAAGAAGAGTTGACTGATAAGGCCTAATAGAAAGATTAAAATGAGTCGATCTTCCTCAAAGTACAGGAAAGAACAGATCCAGCTAGAGGACCATGGGAGTGCCGCTTCCCTTACAATCAAGATGATTGCCCCTTATGGCCCTGTTGGTTCACGAGTCCTTATTCAATATTTTAGGACACCCCAATCTGGTGGTGTTCCCTATCCGCCACCCAGGGGACGCGCTCTCTAGAGGTTACAGGGTCCACCGAAAAACAATATTTTCGACTACAGCAAATAAGTTCAGAGCAGCGAGCGATAAAATGTAGCACTGAGTTCTTTGTCGGAAAAACATTAAAAAAAAAAAAGCGATTTATGTTTCTTTGAGTACTAAATATCAGGAAACTGAGGATTCAAAAGATATATAATGTATTTTTCTCCAACAAAATGGCATCAGTGACTTTCTTGAACTAAAAATCATCAATTTTAAATAATTATTTGCTAGTTACAAGCGAAAAACTAAAATTTATATTCGGAAAACAGAAACTACAGAAGAAAATAATAATTATTATTAAGAGAAAGAAACAAATTAATTTAAATTTCACAGAAAAGAAAATGGTCATGTTTTGTTTGTTTCTGACATTAATGAGCACCTAGTCCCATTGATCTTGTGCCAGAGAAAGTATCTGAAGTAGTTTCAGAGAAAATAACCCAACGCAAAGTAATAAAATCAGATATTGCAAGAAGCCTGCTGAGTTTTGCTTGTCTACTGCCAATGAAACTGTACTGCATGTGACTAATGTTACTGATACAAGATTACGCTCATTTGATAACGAACTCAGATACGTAGTGACGTATATCCGCTTCCGGCGAAGACAATTGCCTGTAACTAATGTTTTTTGTTATGTTAAAACATCTCCCATACCCATTAAATGTTTTATATCCCCTTTTTGCTTGGTTTGTTCAGTAAAATCAAAAGCAAGAAGTTACGTTTGTCTTTATCTATTCTATACTATAAAATTATAAGTTAAAATTGGAAACGGATGTGACGTCGGCGTGAAACGGATGTAGGCTGTAACGTTTTTATGTAATGTTTTTGTCAAGTTATTTGAAACGTTTTGAAACTCAGGGGCTACCCTGAGTGTCGAGTGATCGGAATTCAAGGAGAACAGGACTGGTAGGCCGCCAGAGGGCGGAGCCCTCCTTTTGAAGACTCAACACTCAGGGGCTACCCTGAGTGTCGAGTCATCAGAATTCAAGGAGAACCGGCCTACAAGTCCAGAACACGGGGGGTTGGGCGCTGTAAGCGCAGAGCCCCCTTGTATTATCATAAAGAATTACAGTGCGTAGAATTTTGGCAGTGTTTCTCAGTCAAGTCTACGATACAAATCGGTAAATTATTATGTTGATTTTAACGAATCTACAGAATGACGATTAGAAAACATCCACAAACCTTTGCCCATCGGTCGGAAAGTTATGGTTATAGACTCTGTCTAGAGACACGAGAAATAATTAAAAGTGCGTTTGAACTGAAGCAGCAGGGTTTGCCTTCTTTTAAAACAAGCAGAACACACATGAAGCCTTATTCTAGTAACCATAGTTGCTTGCGCCTATCAACTATTCAACGTTGAATATATATATGCACTAACTTTCCTTGATGTTTACAATTATTTCCTCTATGTTTTACTGGTTATTTCTTTTTTAATGTGCCTGAAGAAGGCTGAAACTAGTCGCTAATAAACTTTGATAACAATCGAGTAAATCAATCTTCCTATATATATATATACACACACAAGTCTTGTATATATAAATATACAAGATACTTGTGTATATATATAAATATACAAGATACTTGTGTATATATA